>NC_133132.1:24772003-25385039 GCF_048418815.1 Hemitrygon akajei | reverse complement strand
CAAACTTCGACAATCCTCTGCACTTTCTACAACACCACCAACCTTTGTGTCATCTGCAAACTTGCGAGCCCACCCTTCTACCCCCACATCCAGGTCATTAATAAAAATCATGAAAAGTAGGGGTCCCAGAACCAATCCTTGTGGGACACCACTAGTCATAATCCTCCAATCCGATTGTACTCCCTCCACCATGACCCTCTGCTTTCTGCAGGCAAGGTAATTCTGAATCCACCTGGCCAAACTTCCCATGATCCCATGCCTTCTGACTTTCTGAATAAGCCTACCATGTGGAACCTTCTCAAATGCCTTAATAAAATCCATGTAGATCACATCCACTGCACTACCCTCATCTACATGCCTTGTCACCTCCTCAAAGAACTCTAACAGGCTTGTTAGAAACGATCTGCCCTTCACAAAGCCATGCTGACTGTCCCTGATCAGACCATGATTCTCTAAATGCCCAGAGTTCCTATCTCTAAGAATCTTTTTTGATCAAGGGGACAACATTCACCTCCCTCCAATCCACCGGTACCATTCCCATGGACAAGGACATAAAGATCCTAGCCAGAGGCTCAGCAATCTCTTCCCTCGCCTTGTGGTGCGCCTTGTGGGGAATATTCTGTCAGGCCCCGGGGACTTATCCATTCGAATTTATTTTAATAACTCCAACATCTCCTTTCTCTTAATATCAACATGCTCCAGAACTTCAACCTCACTCATATTGTCCTCATCGTCATCAAGTTCCCTCTCATTGGTGAATACCGAAGAGAAGTATTCATTGAGGACTTCACTCCCTTCCACAGCCTCCAGGCACATCTTCCCACCTTTATCTCTATCTGGACCTACTTTCACTTCTGTCATCCTTTTGTTCTTCACATAATTGAAGAATGCCTTGGGGTTTTCCTTTACCCTACTTGCCAAGGCCTTCTCATGCCCCCTTCTTGTTCTCCTCAGCCCCTTCTTAAGCTTCTTTCTTGCTACCCTATAATCCTCAATAGCCCCATCTGATCCTTGCTTCCTAAACCTCATGTGTGCTGCCTTCTTCCACCTGACTAGATTTTCCACCTCACTTGTCACCCATGGTTCCTTCACCCTACCATTCTTTATCTTCCTCACCGGGACAAATTTATCCCTAACATCCTGCAAGAGATCCCTAAACATCAACCACATGTCCATGGTACATTTCCCTGCAAAAACATCCCGATTCACACCCGCAAGTTCCAGCCTTATAGCTTCATAATTTGCCCTTTCCCAATTAAAAATTTTCCTGTCCTCTGATTCTATCCTTTTCCATGATAATGCTAAAGGCCAGGGAGCAGTGGTCACTGTCCCCCAGATGCTCATCCACTGAGAGATCTGTGACCTGACCCCGTTCGTTACCTAATACTAGATCCAGTATGGCATTCTCCCCAGTCAGCCTGTCAACATATTGTGACAGGAATCCATCCTGGACACACTTAACAAACTCTGCCCCATCTAAACCATTGGAACTAATCGGGTGCCAATCAATATTAGGGAAGTTAAAGTCATCCATGATAACAACCCTGTTATTTTTGCACCTTTCCAAAATCTGCCTCCCAATCTGCTCCTTGGTATCTCTGCTGCTACCAGGGGGCCCGTAGAATACTCCAAATAGAGTAACTGCTCCCTTCCTGTTCCTAACTTCCACCCATACTGACTGAAAAGAGGATCCTGCTACATTACCCACTCTTTCTATAGCTGTAATAGTATCCCTGACCAGCAATGCCACCCTCCTCCCTTTCCCCCCTTCTATCCCCCTTAAAACACTAAAATCCCGGAATATTGAGAATCCATTCCTTCCCTGGTGCCAGCCACATGTCTGTAATGGCCACTACATCATAATTCCATGTATGTATCCAAGCTGACAGTTTATCACCTTTGTTCCTGATGCCTCTTGCATTGAAGTACACGTATTTTAGCCCTTCTACCTTAATACCTTTACACCCTTTATTCTGCTTCTCTTTCCTCAAAGCCTCTTTATATGTTAAATCTGGCTTTACTCCATGCACTAAACTTGCAGTTCTTGCATGATCTTTATCCTCCATCTCACTATCTGCTCTAACACTCTGGTTCCCCTTCACCTGAAAATCTAGTTTAAACCCCCTGAAACAGCACTAGCCAACCTTCCCGCAAGGATATTAGTCCCCGTCCAGTTCAGATGCAACCTGTCCCATTGGAACAAGTCCCAATTGTCCAGAAACATGAAGCCCTTCCTCCTGCACCAACTCCTTAGCCGTGTATTTAGCTGCATTATCTTCCTATTTCTAGCCTCACTAACACGTGGCACTGGTAGCAATCCTGAGATTGCAACCCTGGAGGTCCTGTCCTTCAACTTTGCACCTAACTCCCTAAACTCTCTTTGCAGGACCTCCTCCTTCTTCCTATCCATGTCATTGGTCCCTACATGGAGCACAACATCTGGCTGCTCACCCTCCCTCTTGAGAATACTGAGAACTCGATCCGAGATATCACGGACCCTGGCACCAGGGAGGCAACAGACCATCCGGGATTCTCGATCTCTCCCACAGAACCTCCTATCTGTCCCCCTAGCTATCAAATCCCCTATCACTACTGCTCTCCTCTTTTCCCTCCTTCCCTTCTGGGCTGAGGGTCCAGTCTCGGTGCCAGAGATGTGACCATTACAACTTGTCCCTGGTAGGTCGTCCCCACCAACAGTATCTAAAACGGTATACTTATTATTGATGGGAATGGCCACAGGGTGCTCTGATCTTCCTGTCTATTCCCCTTCCCCCTCCTGACAGTCACCCAGCTACCTGTCTCCTGACTCTTAGGGGTGACTATCTCCCTGAAACTCCTGTCTATTTCTGCCTCTGCCTCACGAATGATCCGAAGTTCATCTAGCTCCAGCTCCAGTTCCCTAACTCGGTTTGACAGAAGCTGATTTCTGCCACTGACGGGTCACTGATGTATAGAGTATGGGTGGGAGAGAATGTATGGAGACGTCCTGTGGATCAGTTCCTGGATGCTCAGGTAGAAAACTCAACAACACCTTGCCCGGACTCCCATGACATAGAAGCATGTCATGTGGATCAAATCCTGAATGCTCAGTGGAAAACACAATAACATCTTACCCTAACTCCCTGAACATAGAAGAAAACACTCCTGATGTGACCACCTCAGCCTCGCCCACAGATAAGCCTGTCACCAGTGCTGAGGACCCATCTGATGTACCTGTGGAGACTAATTCCCCAAAGCAAACGTTGCAGGGTAGATTTTACCCAGAGAGGCCAAGAAGACCCCCCCCCCTCCAAAGACTTGAGTTATAATTATTATAATTATTACTATTACGTTACTTTGTTATAATTTCATATCATTAAGTTATTAACTAAACAGTGGGTAGGCATTTGTATATTAATACAGTATTTGTTTAACGTAAAAAAAACAGTTGATACACTTAAATAAAAGGGGAGGAGTGTACCATATAGTCTACTATATGGGACTATTTTATGTCGTAGTAACACATTATTGAGCATGCACTATTGGGCGCATATTGATCTGTATATATGTGTTCAGTTCGGTTTTAGTTAGTAAAGAAACCTGTTAACATAGCTCCAGTCTCCAGCGGTTTTATTAATGATATTGTTGTGTAAACGGCCACATACACAACAGGTTACTAGGCAACCTCACAGTTCCCTGAGGAAAGGACATCTATCCAACTTCCCTGCATTCTCTGTCTTTTATCCAAGTTCCTAGCTCAGTCCTTCCTTCAAAAGCTTTGACATTTGCAAGTATATCCCTAATTTGCTTTTGTAAATTGCAATCAAATTTATTTCCTACAGGTCCTGCAGTGTCAAAAGCTTCCCACATTCTGATGAAGGGTCTCAGCCTGAAACGTCAACTATTTACAGCTGCCTGGCCTGCTGAGTTCCTCCAGCGTTGTGTGTGTGTTGCTTTGGATTTTCAGCTTCTGCAGATTTCCTTGTGTTTGTGCTTCCCACTGTCCTCTGATCAGTACAATTATACCCCTCCTCCTTCCTCTCCTCTTCTTCATATTTTAACATTAAACTAATGAGCAGAGTGGGTCATTTAACTTCACACAGATTTCAGTGTACAAATAAAGCAATTTACCAATCTGAATTTGGAAGAGTTTTGTTCCTCTGCCTTGGTGCTTCTCTCCTTCTTTGAAGGATGTTTACTTTTTGTTATATTACTCAAAATAAAGTCACTGGCCAATCCATCTGGACCACACTTTGCGTTTCTGTTTAGTGAGTTGGCTTCCACTTGACTGTGGAGTATGTTACAGCCAAACTTCAACATTGTATGGTGATTAGGAATATGATCTCTGGAAATTTTAAAATAGTTTGACCACTTACAGTGTTATTCACTTCAGGAAATTATGGGCCCATACTGCCCGATCTTCTGAATTACAATATGACCTGCATTAACAACTGTGACTGTAATTTCAGAAGAAACTAACGGGCTATTGGAGATTACTGAGCTGATCACTGTCAAAGTGGCAATCTTAAGAAGATTTAGGGAGAGGGCAGCACTTGTAAGAGGCAGATCAGATCCAGTTTGATTTAACTGGATGAATCTATTTTTGAAATAACAGCAACTAAAAGGTGTGTGAATGGATTTGTGGTAAACTGTTGTTTTCTGACTGAAGATGTTAGCTTGTGGCATTCTCTAATTGGATCTCTGACCATTGCTTTCTTTGCATACGTTAACGACTTGGATGCTGGAATATTTCAAAATTAGTCAAAGGTGCCAAACTTTGTGGAATGACAAATGATGAAAATGATACCAATTAAAGACAACATTGTGGAACAGGTGAGTGGAATGGAGTTTAGTACAGAGATATGTCATGATGCATTCAGACAGAAAGAGGGGAAGAGGCGGTCTGTGTGTAAAGAGAGTGTGGGGTTCATGTGCATGGACCTTTTGAAGGGCAATAATGTGCAAGCTTGGACCTGAGGAGTTTCTAAAGCAGAAATGCTATGTTGAATCTTGGTAAATTCTGGTTAGGCCACAGCTGTATAATAATGTGACCAGCACACAACAGGAAGTTTATGGAGGTTCCAGAGGGAGCTCAGAGGAAACCTGATGGTCACAGGGAGAATACAGACAGCCTCAGAAATCAGAACTGCATCTAAGTTTTGGGAAGTCTTAGGTGGCAGCTTTGCCAGCTGCATCACTATGCCAGCCTTAACAATTAATAGCTTTAATATTCTTTTTTTTAATATCTAACATACAGCAAAAAATACCAAATCTCTCAATGACATATATGCACAATTAAACCACTTTTTCCAGTGCATGGGCAGGGCCCTGAATCAGAATCAGATTTATTAAATTTGACCTGTGTTGTGAAATGTGTTGGTTTGCAGCAAATGTCAAGAGATGCAGGCCAAGTGAGAGCTACTGGGATGGGCATCTTTGTTGGCAGGAGTGAGTCAGGCCAAAGGTCATGTTTCTATGCCATATTACTCTATAACTGTGAAACATACAACTGGACCCAAAGGTGATGGAGTTTAGCTGAACTGTTATGTTGGCCAGCTAGTGTGTTGGCCTTCATTAGTTGGAGGATTAAGTTCAAGAGCCTCAAGGTAGTGTTGCAGCTCTATAAACCAATGGTTAGACCACATTTGGACTATTGTGTTCAGTTCTGGTCACTTCATAGGAAGCTTTAGAGAGAGTGCAGAAGAAATTTACCAGGATGCTACTTGGTAAGAGAGCATAAGAACATAAGAGATAGGAGCAGGAGTAGGCCAATCGGCCCCTCAAGCCTGCTCCGCCATTCAACAAGATCATGGCTGATCCAATCTTAACTCTAGTTTTCACCGAATCCCACAAGGCAACAGTGCCAACCAACAGGGCACCATGCCACCCATTTTATTTTATTATTCATCCCGCCCAAACCCATGTGATCACCCAGGGAAAAAAACCGAGTTGCCAATTGAGGAGAAAAAATCTGGAAAATTCCTCTCTGACCCATCCAGGCTATCGAAAACTGGTCCAGGAGATCACATGGCTGATCTAAACCTAGCCTCATGTCCACTTACCTGCTCGCTCACCGTATCCCCTAATGCCATTTTTATCCAGGAAAATGTCTATCTCCGTTTTGAATTTATTGAGTGTAGTAGCTTCCACAGCTCTCTGGGGCAGTAAATTCCACAGCCCCTCTACCCTCTGAGTGAAGAAATTTCTCCGCATCTCAGTCCTGGAACGGCACCCCCTTATTTTAAGATTATGCCCCCTAGTCCTAGTTTCACCCATCATTGGGAACATTCTCCCCGCATCCACCCGATCAAGCCCCTTCACAATCTTATATGTTTCAATAAGATCGCCTCTCATTCTTCGGAACACCAATGAGTAGAGTCCCAATCTACTCAACCTCTCATCATACATCAACCCACCCATCCCCGGAATTAACCTAGTGAACCTTCTCTGCACTGCCTCGAGAGCCAGTATGTCCTTTCTTAAATATGGACACCAGAACTGCACGCAGTACTCCAGGTGTGGTCTCACCAATACCCAGTACAACTGCAGTAAGACCTCCCTGTTCTTATACTCCATCCCCCTAGCAATAAAAGCCAGCATTCCATTGGCCTTCTTGACCACCTGCTGCACTTGCATACTAACTTTTTGTGTTTCCTGCACCAGGACCCCCAGATCCCTTTGCACAGAAGCACTTTCCAGTTTCTCTCCATTTAGATAATAACTTGCTCTATTATTTTTCCTGCCAAAGTGCAAGACCTCACACTTGTCAGTATTATATTTCATCTGCCAAATGTTTGCCCAATCACTCAGCCTATCTATGTCCCCCTGCAGGGTTTCAATGTCCTCCGCACTCATTACACTCCCTCCCATCTTTGTGTCATCAGCAAACTTCGATACGTTGCACTTAGTCCCTTTCTCCAAATCATTAATATAGATTGTAAAGAGTTGGGGTCCCAACACCGACCCCTGCGGAACACCACTAGTCACCAACTGCCAGTCTGAGAATAAACCATTTATCCCAACTCTCTGTTTTCTGTTAGAAAGCCAATCCTCCACCCATGCCAGAATATTATCCCCAATCCCATGATTTTTTACTTTAAGTAATAATCTTTGGTGTGGCACCTTGTCAAATGCCTTTTGGAAGTCCAAATACACCACATCCACTGGTTCCCCTTTATCTACCCTATATGTTATGTCCTCAAAGAACTCCAACAAATTTGTCAAACATGACTTCCCTTTTGTAAAGCCATGCTGACTTTGTCCTATTAAGCTATGTTTATCCAAATGCCCTGTTACTGTTTCCTTAATTATCGATTCCAACATTTTGCCAACCACAGATGTTAGGCTAACTGGCCTATAATTGCCAGCCTTCTGTCTATTGCCCTTTTTAAATAAATGAGTTACATTAGCATTTTTCCAATCTGCCGGGACCATTGCCGAGTCCAGCGAGTTTTGAAAAATTATCACTAATGCATCCACAATCCCGACCGCCACTTCCCATAAGACCCTAGGATGCAAGCCATCTGGTCCAGGGGATTTATCCACCTTCAGTCCCGTTAATTTATCAAGTACCATTTCCTTGGTGATTTGAATCGTAGTTAGCTTCTCTCCCCCTAGAGCCCCCTGTTTATCCAGTGTTGGGATATTTTGAGTGTCCTCTACTGTAAAAACTGATACAAAATATTCGTTCAGCGTTTCCGCCATCTCCATGTCCCCTACCATTAATTTCCCGGTCTCACCTTCTAGGGGACCAACATTTACTTTAGCCACCCTTTTTCTTTTTATGTAACTATAAAACCTCTTACTATCTGCTTTTATGTTTTTCGCCAATTTACTTTCATAATCTATCTTCCCCTTCTTAATCAATCTTTTTGTTATTTGCTGCTGATCTTTAAAAGCTTCTCGATCTTCAATCTTCCCACTAGATTTAGCTACCTTATATAACTTTCTTTTTAGTCTTATGTCTTAGCATGTCTTATGAGGACAGGTTGAGTGAGATAGGGCTTTTTTCTTTGGAGTGAAGGAGGATGAAAGGTGTCTTGCTAGAGGTGTAAGATGATAAGAGGCGTTGATTGAAGGGATAGACTTTTTCCCAGGATTGCTAATATAGTGGTGGGGTTGGGGGGTAATTTTAAGGTGATTGGAGGAAAGCATAACGGGGTTATCTGAGATAGATTTTTTTATTACACAGAGTGTGGTGAATATATGGAATGCCCTGACGGGGGTGGGGGTAGAGGCAGAAACATTAAGGACATTTAGAAATTCCTAGATAGGCACATGGATGATAGAAAATGAAAGGCAATGTACGAGGAAAAGCTCAGATTGATCTTTTTAAAGGTCAGCGCAACATCATTGGCCAAAAGACTGTTTTGTCCTATATTCTATCATGGACAAATCTCCAAAGGTTTAGTTTTGACTTAGTGCAAATCAATAAAACACATAGAACAGGGTGTGCCAATGTGATCCTGGTCTGGAGACATCTTCCTTCTCCACCCTACCTCCATCCTCTGACTGATCTCTCTTGCTCATCTGACTTGGTTTCTGCTTCATGTCAGCTGTGCAAATGGAATCCTGCATCAACTGAGTATTATGTCCAACCTTCCGATCACAATCTTGGGAAAGAATTCCATATTCTACCTTGTTAATGGTTCATCGATTGGAGTCTCCCACATGGAAACTTCTGTCTTCTAATGAATTATCAGAGGATTTGTGAATGGTAATTGGTTTAGAATTGTCACATGCACTAAGGTTTATGAAAAGCTTTGTTTCCATACTATCTATACAGATCATTTCACCATATCAGTACATCAATGTATACAAGGGAAAGCATTCCCAGACTGCAGTGTCAGTTACAAAGAAAGTGCATTCAGGTAAACCAAAAGATGTAAAGCCATAATGAGTTAGATTGTGAGATCTACGCAGACTGGGAGACCGTTTCACTGAACACCTACGCTCTGTCCGTCAGAGAAAGCAGGATCTCCCAGTGGCCACACATTTTAATTCCACGTCCCATTCCCATTCTGATATGTCTATCCGTGGCCGCCTCTACTGTCAAGATGAATCCACACTGAGGTTGGAGGAACAACACCTTATATTCCGTCTGGGTAGCCTCCAACCTGATGGTATGAACATTGATTTCTCTAAATACGTTAATGCCCATCCTCCCCTTATTACCCCATCCCTTATTTATTTATTTATCTCTCTATCTATCTATCTTTTTTTTCTCTCTCTCTGTCCCTCTCACAATCACTCTTTGCCTGCTCTCCATCTGGTGCTCCCCTCCCTCTTTCTTTCTCCCTAGGCCTCCTGTCCCATGATCCTTTCCCTTCTCCAGCTCTGTATTCCTTTTGCCAATCAACTTTCCAGCTCTTAGCTTCATCCCACCCCCTCCTGTCTTCTATCATTTCGGATCTCCCCCTCCCCTCCCACTTTCAAATCTCTTACTATCTTTTCTTTCAGTTAGTCCTAATGAAGGGTCTCGGCCCGAACTGTCGACTGTACTTCTTCCTAAAGATGCTGCCTGCCTGCTGCATTCCACCAGCACTTTGTGTGTGTTGCTTGAATTTCCAATATCTTCCGATTTCCTTGTGTTATCATACAAGAGTTCAAAAGTTCAAAGTAAATTTATTGTCAAAGTACGTATATGTCACCATACACTACCCTAAGATTCATTTTCCTGCGGGCATTCACAGGAACATAAAGAAATACAATAAACTTCTGAAAAATATGCATAACAAAGAGCAGCAACAACTAATATATAAGAAAAAAGGACAAATTGTTCAAATAAATAAATAAACAAATAATACTGAGAGCATGAGTTGTCAAGCCTTGGAATTGAGCCTATAGTCTGTAGAATCAGTTCAGAGTTGAGGTGAGTGAAGTTATCCATATTGGTTCAGGAGCCTGATGTTTGCAAGGTAACAGCTGTTCCTGCACCTGTTGGTGTAGGACCCAGGGATCCTGTACCACCTTCCTGATGGCAGCGGTGAGAAAAGAGCCTGGCCTGGATGGAGGGGTTCTGTCATGACAGATGCTGCTTTCTTGTGACACTGCTCCTTGTCAATGTGCTCAGTAGTGTAGAGGGCTTTTCCTGTGATGGACTGGGCTATATCCATTACTTTTTGTAGGCTTTTCCATTCAAGGTCACTGGTCATACCAGGTCATGATGCAACCAGTCAGGACACTTCCACTGTGCATCTACAGAAGTTTGTCAAAGTTTTAGATGACATGCTGAATCTGTGCAAACTGTTGTGCCTTTTTTGTAATAGGACTTATGTGCTGGTCCCAGGACAAATCTATTGAAATGGTAACATAGAAACATAGAAAACCTACAGCACAATACAGGCCCTTCGGCCCACAATGTTGTGCCGAACATGTGCCTACCTTAGAAATTACTAGGCTTACCTATAGCCCTCTATTTTACTAAGCTCCATGTACCTATCTAAAAGCCTCTTAAAAGACCGTATCGTATCCGCCTCCATCACCGTTGCCAACAGCCCATTCCACGCACTCACCACTCTCTGAGTAAAAAACTAACCCCTAACATCTCCTCTGTACCTACTCCTCAGCACCTTAAGCCTGTGTCCTCTTGTGGCAACCATTTCAGCCCTGGGAAAAAGCCTCTGACTATCCACATGATCAATGCCTCTCGTCATCTTGTACACCTCTATCAGGTCACCCCTCATCCTCCTTTGCTCCAAGGAGAAAAGGGAGAGTTCACTCAACTTATTCTCATAAGGCATGCTCCCAAATCCAGGCAACATCCTTGTAAATCTCCTCTGCACCCTTTCTATGGTTTCCACATCTGTCCTGCAGTGAGGCGACCAGAACTGAGCACAGTACTCCAAGTGGGGTCTGACCAGGGTCCTATATAGCTGCAACATTACTTCTGGGCTCCTATATTCAATTCCAAGATTGATGAAGTCCAATACACCATACACCTTCTTAACCACAGAGTCAACCTGTGCAGCTGCTTTGAGCGTCCTATGGACTCGGACCCCAAATCACTCTGATCCTCCACACTGCCAAGAGTATTAACATTAATACTGTATTCTGCCATCATATTTGACCTACCAAAATGAACCACTTCACACTTATCTGGGTTGAACTCCATCTGCCATTTCTCAGCCCAGTTTTGCATCCTATCAATGTCCCGCTGTAACCCCTGAGAACCCTCCACACTATCCACAACACCTCCAACCTTTGTGTCATCAGCAAACTTACTAACCCATCCCTCCACTTCCTCATTCAGGTCATTTATAAAAATCATGAGGAGTAAGGGTCTCAGAACAGATCCCTAAGTCACTCCACTGGTGACCGACCTCCAGGCAGAATATGACCCGTCTACAACCACTCTTTGCCTTCTGTGGGCAAGCCAGTTCTGGACACAAAGCAATGACCCTTTGGATCCCATGCCTCCTTACTTTCTCAGTAAGTCTTGCATAGGGTACCTTACCAAATGCCTTGCTGAAATCCATATACACTACATCTACTGCTCTTCCTTCATCAATGTGTTTAGTCACATCCTCATTGTGGCCAAAATGTTCTATTTTAACTTCATCAGTCCACAGGACTTGTTTCCAAAATGCATCAGGCTTGTTTAGATGTTCCTTTGCAAACTTCTGACGCTGAATTTTTTGGTGAGGACGCAGGAAAGGTTTTCTTCTGATGACTCTTCCATGGAGGTCATATTTGTGCAGGTGTCGCTGCACAGTAGAACAGTACATCACCACTCCAGAGTCTGCTAAATCTTCCTGAAGGTCTTTTGCAGTCAAACGGGGGTTTTGATTTGCCTTTCTAGCAGTCCTACAAGCAGTTCTCTCAGAAAATTTTCTTGGTCTTCCAGACCTCAACTTGACCTCCACTGTTCCTGTTAACTGCCATTTCTTAATTACATTACGATCTGAGGAAACGGCTACCCGAAAACACTTTGCTATCTTCTTATAGCCTTCTCCTGCTTTGTGGGCGTCATTTATTTTAATTTTCAGAGTGCTAGGCAGCTGCTTAGAGGAGCCCATGGCTGCTGATTGTTGGGACAAGGTTTGAGGAGTCAGGGTATTTATAAAGCTTTGAAATTTGCATCACCTGGCCTTTCCTAATGATGACTGTGAACAAGCCATAGCCCTAACAAGCTAATTAAGGTCTGAGAGCTCTAATCTCTTGGGATGTCCAAACTTTTGCATAGTGCTCTTTTCCTTTTTTCACTCTAAAATTGTACAAAACAAAAATAATACACTAATCTTGCTTAAAATGTTGAAAAGAATGTTTCATCTTTAACTTTATGACTTTCGGAGATCAGTTCATCTTCTGCTCAGTTAACTATTCACAGTAACAGAAATTCTGACCGGGGTGCCCAAACTTTTGCATGCCACTGTTTTGCTGTTCAGATGTTCCAGGGTTGAGTGAAGAGCCTATGAGATGGCATCTGCTGTCGATTTATTGTGACAGTGACAAAATGGAGTGAATCCAAGTCGCTTCTCAGGCAGGAGTTGATATGTTTCATCAACAACTTCTCAAAGGACTTCATCCCAGGGGATGTAAGTGCTACTGGATGAGTCATTGAGGCAAGTTACCACATTGTTTTAAGTACCAGTATAACTGAAGCCTGCTTGGAGTAGGTGGGGACTGCACACTACCGCAGTGAGAGGTTAAAGATCTCAGTAAACACTCCAGCCGGTTGATCAGCACAGGTCTTTAGTACCAGGTACCCCATCTGGGCCGGATACTTTCTGTGTGTTCACCCTTCTGAAGGGTGCTCTCATGCCGGCATCGGAGACTGAAATCACAGGGTCATCTGGGGACTCGGGGAGTTTGTGAAGGTTCCTCCATGTTTTGATGGTCAAAGTGATGATAAGATTGCGCTCACCTGAAAGCAAAGCCCTGTTGTCCCCTATATTGCCTGATTTGACTTTGTAAGAGGTGATAAGAGATACCTTATAAAGATTTCAGCTGAAATTGAGACCTTTGGTGGAAAGGAGACCTGTCTGATCGCTGGGATTTCCATTCCATCTTTACAAGAGAGGAGCTTAAAGTGGAGAAGAATTATTTTATTATAATTGTTTGGGGAAGACAGACAGCGCAATGTACTTGAAAAACAAAATAAAAGCATGCAGATGCTGTAAATCTGGAATAAATACAGAAGATGCTGGAAATAGTCTTCAGGTCTGTGGAGAGAGAAAGTCAGTGTATGGTACGGTGTCTCACTGGCTGATATATGATGAAATTTATGTTAGGGAGTATTGTCTGAATGACATAACTGGTTGAGAAGTTCCTGAGGCGAATTTATTTCATTTTTCCAAACACTGGCTTGTGTTATAGAGTCATAGAGCTCTCCAACAGAGAAATAGGCCCTTTGGCCCATCTAGTCTGTGCCTAGCCCATCTATCTGCATCCTAACCATTTCCCCATATCTCTCTCATCCATGTGCCTATCCAAACTTCTCTTAAATGTTGGCGCAGGTGGTAGTGTGAGGCCGTTACTGCACCAGTGACCCGGGTTCAGCTCCGCTGCTCTCTGTAAGGAGTTTATAAGGTCTCCCTGTGGCTGTGTGTGTTTTCCTCCAGGTGCTCTATAATGGACTCCATGGGTCGGAGACAGTTAAAGGCTGCAGACCGGAGCACTTGTGAAGCTTTGACAAGTGGATACAAAGCTGCCAGATTCCATTCTGTTAACCTCTGAGAAACATCTGAATATAATACAAGGAGGCAGATAATTGCTTCCACATGAAGACTGTTAATTTCAAATACCAGCAGCTTCCAAGTGTTATTTCCCAGCAATGGATGGAGCACAGCCTTCCACTGTTGGAGCCAGCGGCTGCCAGGCGTTCACTGTGACGTTATCTGTACACTGTCGCTCTCTCGCTAAGCTCTGCTTGAGATCCTTTACTGGAGCGCAGAGTTAACGGGAAGTGGAGACAAACATTGATAGCCCTACCATGAAGGGAGGAATTGTTCTCGTCTTCTTCATTGCAATAGCTTTGGGTAAGTTTGAAGTTGCATCTCTGTTTTCTTCTGACCAGAGCTGGCCATGTGTGATTTATTGTCAGTTTAGTCATTTCTGTGTTGTTTAACTCTCTTTGTGACTCGAACAGGTATTTCTGCCTATTCATCGACAGAGAACACTGCAACACACCAGAGGCCCCATGACCCATGGTGTTATGCCTATATTTTAGCCAGCTCTAAGGTCAATCTAACCCTTCCCTCCTACATCCCTCTACTTTTTTTATCACCCATGTGCCGATCTAAAGTTTCTTAAATGCCACTAATGTATCTGCCTCTACCATCACACTTAGGAGGGCATTCCACACACCCACCACTCTCTGTGTAAAAAAAACTTACCTTTGACATCCTCCCTATACTTTCCTCCAAATACCTTAAAAAAATGCCCTCTCATATTGTTCGTTTCTGCCCTTGGATAAAGGTCTCTGGCTGTGCACTCGAACTGTGCCTCTTATCATCTTGTACACCTCTGTCAATTTGCCACTCAGCTTCCTTTGCTCCAAACAGAAAACTCCACGTTTTGCTCAGCCTTTCCTTGCAAGGCATGCTCTCCAATCCCAGCAGCATCCTAATTACCCTCTCTGCACCCTCTCTGAAAATTACACTTCATTGTTCACCTTTATCATGGAAATTATAACAGTGACCATGTTTATAAACATTTATAACTGGGTGGAGACATTTGGATGTTGTGTTATGCAGAATATAGATGCACTATTTGTTTCTTACATTGACCTAAAGGGCTGTCTATTAGAATGATGCAGGGAAAATGAAGATTAATGTGACAGCTTCCACAGACCAGGAGTAGCTGGGGGTGTCTGTCCCAGTCTGGATAATTTCTCTGTGATGTCTCCTGTAGAACAGAACAGATGAGGAGTGGCTGGTTATGTGGGGGTTATGTCCCATTCTGGATCATTTCTATGTGATTCTCCTGAAGAACAGACCAGGAGTGGCTGGGGGTATCTGTATCTGTCCCATTCTGGATAGTTTCTGTGTGCTGTCTCCTGTGGTAGAACAGTGACCTGTTCCTCATCACTGAACAAAATTGCTGTGTAGCTGAAATGTTTGACCAATTGTGCCAACAATGGCTCTAGGTAAGAGCCTTTGTGGGTAATCTCAGGCCCACCTCATCATTGCTCCTGGTCAGGTTTCCCCTTTCCCAAAAGTAAATGGTTATCTAAGAAAACATTGATCATTGCTGTGGTCAGTCAGGTCTCACAAACAGGTCCAGACAATACAAATCCTGCAGTCTACCATCGCTACAAGACTCATCTGTGTTCAGGGCAAACAAATGGGCAGTAAAACCATTGTGGACGCTACCCACCCTGAAAACTGCCTGAAAACACCCTGAAAAAGACTGGAAAAGAAGGGAGCAGAAACCAGAATAAGAAGATGGAGGGAGGGGGAGAAGTACCAGCGGGCAGGAGATAGAAAGATTTTCATTCCACCATGCACATGTGTGGTTGTGCGAATGACAACAAACTCAACCTTGACTTTACATGCTAGAAATTGTGGGCTCGACTGAGTTAGTGTGCAAGGGACTGGAAGGGGATGAAGTTTATTCTGCCAGGCTGGGATTGGAAGGGGATGAAGTTTATTTTGCCAGGCTGGGCTGGAACTGGAAGGGGATGAAGTTTATTCTGCCAGGCTGGGTTGGGACTGGAGGGGATGAAGTTTATTCTGCCAGGCTGGGTTGGGACTGGAGGAGATGAAGTTTATTCTGCCAGCGGGCTGGGACTGGAAGGGGATGAAGTTTATTCTGCCAGCGGGTTGGGACTGGAGGGGATGAAGTTTATTCTGGCAGCTGGGCTGGGACTGGAAGGGGATGAAATTTATTCTGCCAGGCTGGGTTGGGACTGGAGGGGATGAAGTTTATTCTGCCAGCGGGCTGGGACTGGAAGGGATGAAGTTTATTCTGCCAGCTGGGCTGGGACTGGAAGGGGATGAAATTTATTCTGGCAGCTGGGCTGGGACTGGAAGGGTACGAAGTTTATTTGGGCAGGTTGGGCTGGGCTGGGCTGCAAGGGAATAAAGTTTATTCTGCCAGGCTGGGCTGGGCAGAGCAGAAGATGGTAGAAGTACAGGGTAGTATCTGCAACGGGGAAATGATCTGAGCACTGTCATTTGTGAAGAAACATTCCCTGTGAGAGATATAAGTCTGACAAGGATGGGAAATATGCCGGTGAGTAACATGATCAACACAGATTGTCATTTTGAAAACTCCCCATTTTGAAAACTGCCTGATCCGTTGCTGCTGCTGCTGTGAGGTCCGGGTCTCTGCTGGGTAGAACGGGCCCCCAGTCCTCGGGGTCACATTGCCAATGGCTGTTGGCGGGGGCATCTTAATACCCTCGGCAGAGGATGGTGCTTGGAGAAGCTGTGCCGGAGGTGATGGTCGGAGGTTCAACAGACTTGGAATCCACTGCGGTCAGGTCGCTTTCACTGTGTGCTGCGTCTGCGAGGCTGGGTTCGACGGAGCTTTCACTGTGTGCTGCGTCTGTGAGGCTGGGTTCGACGGAGCTTTCACTGTGTGCTGCGTCTGCGAGGCTGGGTTTGACGGAGCTTTCATTGTGTGCTGTGTCTGCGAGGCTGGGTTCGACGGAGCTTTCATTGTGTGCTGCGTCTGCGAGGCTGGGTTCGACGGAGCTTTCACTGTGTGCTGCGTCTGCGAGGCTGGGTTCGACGGAGCTTTCATTGTGTGCTGTGTCTGCGAGGCTGGGTTCGACGGAGCTTTCATTGTGTGCTGCGTCTGCGAGGCTGGGTTCGACGGAGCTTTCATTGTGTGCTGCGTCTGTGAGGCTGAGTCGGGCGGCGCCGTGGAAGTCCATAGCGGGAGTACTCCCTTATGCCGCCGACATGGGATGGCGAGTCTATCGGGACCCTGAGGACTTGTGAAAATTGTGTGATGGTTTCTTTCGAACTTCTAGTCTTTTAACATCTTTGGACTATTTTTACTGTGCCCATGGTCTGTTTTTTTTAATCAATTATGCTATTGTTTGCACTGTTGTAACTATATGTTGTAATTATGTGGTTTTGTTCAGGTCTTGTTGCTTTAGCTTTTGGTCTTGTTTTGTCCGGTGATTTTGGAGTTCCTTTCCGGGGAACACGAAAAGATGGTAGCGCGATATTAATACGCAGCAGCCTCTCCGGACTCTGGATTGGGGATTGCCAAACGTTTTGTGGATTTCCTGGTGTAGTCTGTTTTGTCATGTGCTTTTTGTGATAACATTCTGGAGGAACGTTGTCTCATTTTTTAACTGCATTGCATTTGTGGTTTCTAAATGACAATAAACTGAATCTGAATCTGCAGAGTTCCCCCGGCATTTTCTGTGTGGAGATACAAGCTGTGATGTGTAAAGGAAACATGTCGACACATACTGTACATGTTTCTGGGTGGATTCTCTCTGATTTTGAAGGGCCTAAGCAATGCAGTTGAAGTGTGGTACGTGTTTGTGGAATAAGGAGCTTTCATTTCAATGTTTAATTGTGACAAAATATGCAAAAATATGAGGGGTGATTGATAAGTTCATGGCCTAAGGTAGAAGGAGTCAATTTTAGAAAACCTAGCACATTTATTTTTCAACATAGTCCCCTCCTACATTTACACCCTTAGTCCAGTGGTCGTGAAGCATATGGATCTTGGACCTCCAGAAAGTGTCCACAGCAGGGTTGATTGATAAGTTTGTGGCCTAAGGTAGAAGGAGATGAATTATACAGCTCTCGTTATGTGCACATGCAGTTCAACTCTTTGAGTGATTGTGCAGAAAGTTTGAAGTTAATAACTCATCAGGGTGATTGATAAGTTCATGGCCTATGGCAGAAGGAGATGAGGACAGGGAAGTTTAGAACTAGAAGACCCAGGTTTAAGATGAGAGGGGAGAAATTTAAAGGAGGTCTGAGTGGTTAATTGGATTAGGTTTCGCTTCACTTCTGGTGTCAATATGGCATGCCACTATTTACTAACCCTAGCCCGTACATCTTTGGAATGTGGGGGGAAACTGGAGCACTCGGAGAGAATGTACAAACTCCTTACAGACAGCGGCAGGGATCGAACCCCACTGGGTGATTGGTAGTGCTGAAAAGTGATTGTACTAACTGCTTGCTACGGTGCACAATCAGACAGCTTTTGCCAAGAGAAGAACAGAGAAGGCGTGGGCTTCAGCTTTCCTGACGGTTTCCCGGTGCACCGGTTCCTCCCCGATACACTGACTACCACACGATGATTCTAAAATAACCACGTGTGTTGTGGTCAGGAGTGTTATTGGGAGGTAGAGAGGAGGTGTTGAAATCAATCTAGTTCTCTAGCCACTGACAGAGCTTCTGTTGGGGAGAGTGGGATTGGACATCATTGAACAGCTCCAGAGCTGTCGTATGAGGCGAGGTTAAACAGGTAAACTCTGTATTCACTGGGAGGAGGAGAAGACTTCCCAACATATCCATGCAGCTAGAAAAAAGGCACAATGGCAGCTATATTTCATTGGGGACTTGAGAAGATTTGGTACGTCATCAAAAACACTGGCAAATTTGTACAGATGGAGAGCATTCTAACAGATTGTATCACCGTCTGGTATGGGGAGGGGGGGGAGCTACTTCACAGGATTGAAATAAGCAGCAGAGAGCTGTAAAACTAGTCAACTCCATCATGGGCACTAGCCTCCTTAGTATCCAAGACATCTTCAAGGAGCGATGCCTCAAAAGGGCTAGGTCGACTCAAAATGCCGAGGGAACTGAGTAGGTCAGGCAGCATCAATGGAAAGGAATAAAGAATCGACATTTCAGGCTGAGACTCTTCATCAAGACTGGGCGTCTCAGCACAAAATATCGACTGTTTATTCCTTCCCATAGTTGCTGCTGGATTCCTCAAGCATTTTGTGTGTGTTACGCTGGCTTTCCAATATCTGCAGAATCTCTTGTGTTTGCACATTAGGTGACCATGTGTGCACACTGGGAACTTGGATCAAACAAGGTTTTGCATCAGTAGCCTTTAGCATATCAATATCCACAGAGAGAAGCTCCACGCCCAATGCACCAGGTATATGCAACATATTCAGAATGCCAGAGGAATTCTGCAGGCCAGGCAGCAGCCATGAAGAGGAATAACCAGTCAACCTTTTGGATTTAAATGTCTTTTAAATGTTGTCATTGTACTTGCCTCAACCCCTTTCCCAGGTATCTTGTTCTATTACCCATCATTCTGTGTGGGGAAAAAAATTGCCCTTCAGGTCCTTTTTCTTTTCCTTCTCACCTTAAACCCCTCTCCTCTAGATTTTGTTTCCCTTTCCCTGGAACAAAGACCTTACTAATGCATCTCATGATTATATAAAATAAGAATTTAGACCCTAATCCAACATGACTGATGCTGTTTGATTGAGGCTTCCATTTTCTGTGTCCTCTAACTCCATCTCCAGCTGTATCTTTCCAGGTCCCAATTCCATCACTTCTCTTCTCCCCACATTGTCTTTTCCCTGCAACTTAAAACTTCTGCATTTCTAACTTTTCCCATTTCCAATGCAAGGCCATCAACATGCAACGTTAACTCTCCACAGATGCTGCCTGACCTGCTGGGTACTTCCAGCATTCTCCAAAGTAATTATGCAAATTTAATTTTAATGCTTTTGATTTGCATTGGTCACCAAGTGGAAAGGGGGCGTTCAGCCCTTGAACCAGCTGTGTCCTACAGTTCTTGTCACTCTCCAGTTCCAATGTACTGGGGAGAAACTGTGGTTGCAGGGGATGGCGACTGCGAGGAGCAGAGGGAACAGTTTCTTCAGAAAGGGTGAGGAGAATATGTCTGGTGGTGGACTTCCAGAGACAGCACTGAATTGTGGCAGCACCGAAATGCAGCGTGTAGAGCCGCACCATTACAACTCCAGGGTCCTGACATTGGACACTGTCTGTGTGGAGTTTGAAAGTTCTTCATGACCACGTAGCTTCCTCCTGGATGCTTCAGTTTCCTCTCACATCCCAAAGACATCCAGGTAGGTAGTTAGCAGCTTAAAAATGCCCCTCAGCGCAGGTGGGTGATAGGAGAAAGGGCTGGGGTGTGGGGGTTAGAGAATGAGACAGACAGGATGTTGTCCATTTTGAGCAGAGTTCTCTAGTTACAATCTCCTTTCTGAAATTGCAGCAAAGAAGTTCAGATGGTGTAATATATCAGACATGGAACAGAGGAAGTGTGCCGAACTCTCCAATGCTCTCCAGGCAGTGCTGACTCCCAGAGCAAGGAACTCCCTCACCAAGCTGTCCTGCATCAAAGCACGTAATGTCGAGGACTGCATCAAAAAGATACGGGTAAGGAAGCAAAGGTCAAAGAAAGACCCTTGAGCATATTCTCTTGGAGAAATGAACCTGTTTGCATCTGATGCTCCACTATACCCCTCGTGGTGCTCCATCATTGTAGCAGGCAGCTTATCAGCGCGGCTCACCTGGAGTCTTGTGAACAGTTCTGGGCCCCTCATCTATGAAAGGATATACTGGCATTGGAGATGGTCCAGAGGAGGTTCACAGGTGTGATCCTGGGTGTGAAAGGGTTAACATACAAGGAACATTTGATGGCTTTGGGCCTGTACTCACTGACGCTTAGAGGAATGAGGTGGGGGGGGGGGGGGAATCTCATTGAAACATCAAATATTGAAAGGCCTAGATAGACTGAACATTGAGAGGATGTTTCCAATAGTGCAGAAGTCTAGGACCACATGGTACAGCCTCAGGGTACAAGGGCGTTCATTTAGAACAGAGCTGAGGAGAAATTTCTTTAGCCTGAGGGTGGAGAATCTATGGATTTCATTGCCACCGATGGCTGTGGAGTCCAACGATTGGGTATATTTAAAGTGGAGGTTGGTAGGTTCTTGATTAGCAAGGGCATCAAAGGTTACAGGGAGAAGGCAGGAGAATAGGGTCGAGGGGAAAAATAAATCCCATGATAGAATGGTCAAGCAGATTAAATGGACCAAATTGCTTAGTTCTATTCCTTTGTCTTATGGAATGCACAACTGCTGAGGGGTCCCAGAGAGTGGCGAGGTACTCTGCCTTCTCAGGTTGTTGAAGTCACTCAATGGCAGGATTTATTGTCCACCCCAATTCCTCCTCGAGGAGTCACTGAGGTAGATATTGGTGGGCAGGAATCACACATAGACCCCAATTCTCTCCCTGGACCAACAGTCCCCATTTTTGTGGTCATGCTCACTGAAATTGGCTTTGTTTTAGCTACAGGTTACCAGAGTGCAAGTCCACCAGCTGCCTCAGTGAACTTTCAGCTCGGGTCTCCAGAAACACGTAACAACATCCTGGTTATTACGCCATTAAGAACACACAAAGTGCTGGAGGAACTCAGTAGGTCAGGCAGCATCTCTGGAGGGGAATAAACAAACAACATTTCAGGCCGAGACCCTTTAACAGGAGTGGAAAGTTAAGGGGATGAAGCTAGCCATTACCCCAGTAATGCCCCCACCACGTGGCTACGCCCTTTGTACTGGAGGAAAGAGAAGTCGGAAAGCATGATGCAGGTGACAAAATGCACCTCTCAAGTTCATCAGAGGAAGCACTTGAAAACAAAGTGCCAGAACAGCCTCAAAGAGTTCAGGGTAAAGGCTAACCTTTTAGAATGAGGTTTCTTCACAGTGAACGGGAGGGTCTACAGGAATATTGGGGTGGGGGGGGGTTGGAATCTCAGTGAAATCTATTGAATATTGAAAGGTCTAGGTAGAGCAGTCATTACAAGCTGTTTCCTATAGTGCAGGAGTCTAGGACCAGAGGGTACGGCCTCAGAACACAAGAACGTCCCTGCAGAACAAAGAGGAGGAGGAATTTCTTTAGCCAGAAGGTGGTGAATGTGAAGAGACCCCTTTACGAGGAAGGTTTGGACACGTGCTGGAGTATCCGAGGCTGGAATCAAGACACGGTATAAAGCTGGATTCAGTACAGGCAGAAAAAAAACACTAGACAATATCTCTAGCCAGGCTTATGAACAAGCATCGAATCTCAGTTCAGGTGCTCTTTAAATACTCAAATCTTGCCACCCAAAACCTGACTGCCAATAGCTGGACCATGCCAGCTGTCTGTACTTCAACGAGTTAGAGAGTCTAAATCCCGGGAGCTGGCATTGTTGAGAGTGTCTCATAACAGGGCCCCCTCCTCTTACGGCCAGCTCCTGATGGCCCTGGCTGCCCGGAGAGACGGTGATAATGGCCGTGGATCAGAGGTGGGATCCAAGATGTCCTTTCCAGGCCCCCAGCACTCTCCCTTGCGTCAGAATCCTTCTCAGTCCACGATGTGTTCCCAAACAGTACGGGGCTCCAAAAATCTTCTCACTGTGAATCGATAAATCTGGGCGGTGATAGGGTTAAGTGACAGGCTTTAATTTAGAGATGTGGAAGGTGCGATTGATCTTGAGGGTCTTTGGGAGCTTAGAGGCGCAACCCTCCTGGTTTTACTTTCCCCTGGCTTTTGAAGTGTCCAATGAACTTGGGTGCCAACTCTCTAGACTCCACCAAATTGGGTGTGGACAGCCAGGGCTGCAAAGTGGGTCCCTGCTTTATCCTTCAGTTTGCCTGGGTTTCGCCTTCCGGGTGGAGGCCAGCAAAATCTCTTGCCCCAGTCCATTTTGCTTGCAGTGTTGGATGAGATCCTTGGCCACAGGGACCCCAGCCTTGGTCTCCTGTTCCAGAAATGGGCGGAGGACAACCAAACTGGCACTCGAACAGCAGCATCCTGAACGCAGAATGCTGCAAGATGTTGTGGGTGACCTCTGCCCACATCAGATGGTCCCACCACTCATCAGGCCTTTCTGAAGCCAGGCATCTTAGGACACTTTAGGTCCCGGTTGGTTTGCTCTGTCTGGCCATTAGTTAGTTACATCGACTCAGCCTAGGGGGCCAGCGTTAGGCACGTTGGCCATTAGTCTGCAGGTGAAACCCAGAGAAAAGGCTTGCAGTTGCTATCAGCTTACAGAACGCCCTCAAGAAACATGACGCGAACTATGGACCACGATCCGAGACAATGTCCACTGGGAATCCATGGATCCTGAAGATCTGATCCAGGACAATTTTGGCCATCTCCGTCGCAGAAGGTAGCTTCTTCAAGGCAATTAACTTGGAGGTCATTGAAAACCGATCAACAATTACCATGTTGACAGTCTTCCCCTGGGATGGTGGAAGACCCATGACAAAGTCCATGGAGATGTGTGCCCTTGAGGTCTGGCATGGGGCTTTTGTTCCTGGTGCACACCTGCACGTAATGTCGAACCTCTTGTCATTCTGGGCCACCAATACTCGCCCAGGCAATCCCTGGGTGAACGGTCATTCGCGATGGATGACTCCAAGAATATGTGGGGATCTGAAAGGACTAGATATGATGGATGTGGAGAGGATGTTTCCTATGCTGGGGGTATCCCGAACTAGAGGGCACAGCCTCAAAAGTGAAGGGTGATCTTTTAAAACAGAGTTAAGGGGGATTTTTTTTAAAGCCAGAGAGCAGTGAATCTGTGGAATGCTCTACCACAGACTGCAGTGAAGGCCAAATCCATGAGTATACTTAAGGCAGAAGTTGATAATTTCCTGATCAGTCAGGGCATCAAAGCATATGGCAAGAAGGCAGGTGTGTGGGGTTGAGTGGGATATGGGATCGGCCATGATGGAATGGCGGAGCTGACTCGATGGCCCCTTTCTGCTCCTGTGACTTATGGAGATTGTCCAAGATTGGCAGAGTGGAACTGCAGTGGATCGAGGCCAGCCTCATGCTAGTGACTCTGATACCCCGCTGAATCCATGTTGGCTCAATCGTACTTTGGCGAGGATGGTTTGGATTCCAAATGCTGAGGTATCCGAGGCTGGAACTGAGACACGGTATAAAGCTGGAATGAGAACTGAGCAAAAATAAAACGCTAGTTAGGCTTACGATTGAGATGTGAGCCTCAGTTCAGCTGCTAAAGACTCAATTCTTGGACTCTTCCCCCCCCTCCCCCCACCACCAAGCATGATTGCCAATTAGTGGGACCGTCCTGAACTCCTAAGGAGGACTATCCATACTCCAGAGAGTTAGAGGGTCTAAAGCCCAGATGCCAGTATAGTTGGGAGCATCTCATAACAGCGAATCTGTGGAATTCAGTGCCACAAACGGCTGTGGAGGCCAAGTCTTCGGCTGCATGGTATGGGGGTGGGAGGGATAATAAACCAGCTATGATGGAATGGCAGAGCAGACTCCATGGGCTGAATGGCTTAATTCTATTCCTATGTTTTATGGTCTTATGATCTTGGAGCCAAGTACGTGGTTCTCTGAGAGTAGTGTCACAGGTAGACAGGATGGTGATGAAGATGTTGGAAACACTGGCCTGAACATTGAGCAGTTTAGGACCTTTTTCTCTGGACTGCAGTAGAGTGAAAGGTGACCTTCTAGAGAAATATAAGATCGTGAGGGTCATAGAGGGTGAGTGTGTACAGTCACAGGAAAAGTGTATAAGGATAATGAACAAAAGCGGGCCAGTGTGATTGGCATTTTGTTTAGTAGCGTGGAGAACCCTGTTTCTGTGCTGTTTGACCCCAGAACTTTGACTCTCAGTGTTTGGTGAATCTGTGGAATTCTCTTCTCCAGAGAGCTGGGAGTCTGCTGCATTAGTCAAGGTAGAGTTTGACAGATACACTACAGGGGAGCCTGTACCTTACTGTACTTGTGCACATGACAACAAACTTGACTTGATCTCCCGAATTTTCCTCCTCGGAGGATTGTGGTGGTTAGATCATTATAAATATTTAAAGTGGAGGTAAATAAATTTTCACAAAAACTTTTCTCCTTTTCTTCTTGGCGTGATGGAGGATAAGATGATGAGAGGCATTGCTCATGTGGATAGCCAGAGGCTCTTTCCCAGGGCTGCAATGGCTAACCTAGGGGGTATAGTTTTAAGGTGCTTGGAAGTAGGTACAGAGGGGATGTAGGAGTGGGTTTTTCACACAGAGATTGGTGGGTGCGTGGAATACACTGCTGGTGACGTGGTAGAGGACAGATACAATATGGTCTTTTAAGGGACTCTTAGATAGGTACATGGAGCTTAGCAAAATAGAGGGCTACACAGTAGGGAAATTCTAGGCAGCTTCTAGAATAGGTTACATGATCAGCACAACATTGTGGGCTGAAGGGCCTGTAGAGTGCTGTAGATTTCTATGTTCTATCAGCAATAGAGGACAATAAGGCACAAGAATTGAAGACAGCATCAATCAGCCATGATCATACAGAATGGTGGCCCAGCCTTGAGAAGCAGTGCTCCTATGTAAAGAATGGTTCAGATCCACTTGGAACCTGTTGTTTCATTGTAAAGCTTAACCCTGATTAATTGGAGCCCACTGTATCACAAAGAAGCCCAAGTATTTCAAGCAGACTAATTGGATGTTTGCAATGCAGAGCGGTTTAGTTTCATTCAATTACCTTTAACTATATAATCAGAATCAGGTTTATTATCACTGACATATTTGGTGAAACTTCATGTTTTGCAACAGCAGTACAGAGCAATACATAACAAATACTAGAAATTATAAGAAAATATACAAAAAATTAAATAAGTAGTGCAAGAAATAGCAAAATTAGTTTTCATTGTCTATTCAGATATCTGATGGCAGAGGGAAGAAGTTGCTCCTAAATTGTTGAGTGTGTGTCTTCAGGCTCCAGTACCACCTCCCTGATGGTAGGAATGGGAAAAGGGATCTTCAGGCTCTCATACCACCTTCCTGATGGCAGTAATGGGAAAAGGTGTCTTCAGGCTCCAGTACCTCCTCCCTGATGGTAGGAATGGGAAAAGGGTTCTTCAGGCTCCAGTACCACCTCCCTGATGGTAGGAATGGGAAAAGGGGTCTTCAGGCTCCAGTACCACCTCCCTGATGGTAGGAATGGGAAAAGGGGTCTTCAGGCTCCAGTACCACCTCCCTGATGGTAGGAATGGGAAAAGGGTTCTTCAGGCTCCAGTACCACCTCCCTGATGGTAGGAATGGGAAAAGGGTTCTTCAGGCTCCAGTACCACCTCCCTGATGGTAGGAATGGGAAAAGGGGTCTTCAGGCTCCAGTACCACCTCCCTGATGGTAGGAATGGGAAAAGGGGTCTTCAGGCTCCAGTACCACCTCCCTGATGGTAGGAATGGGAAAAAGGGTCTTCAGGCTCTCGTACCACCTCCCTGATGGTAGTAATGGGAAGAGGACATGTCCTGGATGGTGGGATCCTAATAATGGATGCCGATAATAGTGGACTATGAAGTAACTAGTTGTAAAGTACTTTATGTAAAAAATGGTTCTGAATCTCTTGGAAATGTTTGCTCGATTGCAAGCTTATCCCTGATTATTTTGAGCCCAGTATAATGCTGTGTTCTTGTGTTCTTGCAGTCAGGCATAGCGAGAGAACTAAACAGACTGTTCCTTCTGCAGGGAAATATGGCAGATGCAATGTCTTTGGATGCCACTGACGCCTACACTGCAGCGACATTTTATGACCTCACTATTGTGGCAAAGGGAATGTATCCAGACGGTGAGTTCCTTATTCATAATCCACTGAGGTTCACACTCTCCCAATAGCAAAGGCCAGTGACCCAGGCACCTCCTGATCCCTGCCTTACTCTTCAAACAAGTCCTCTGGAAGCTTATTTTTGCTGAAGAAGGTGATTTGTGCATTTTCAGGTCAACAACAGCATATACTGGCATGACTCTGCCTCTGAAATAATCTTGTTAGAAGTACAGGTGTGGAGAAAGGGGTTATCCTGCTGCATGGTCTGTTGAACCACTGGGATGAAAAGTAAAATTAAAAAGACATTGATCAGAAATACAATTGAAATGAAAGGCAGGGAGGCACACTGAACTGGAAGTTGTGTTATTATCTTGTAGGAGCACAGAAGATGGGGCAGCAGTAGGCATTTCAGCCCATGAAACCTACTTCACCACTCAGTAGGATCATGGCGGGTTTTCCAAGTTAGTACTGCCTTCCTGTCTTCTTCTCCTATCCTTTGGTCTCTTTAACCATGAATACTACACCCTTCTGAAGGTTTGGCCTTAACTACATCTTGTGTTGGAGAACTGTACAGTTCACCTTTTTCTGGGTGAAGAATTTTCTCTCCATATTGGTATCCTATGCCTGTGACCCCTGACTCCATCCCTCTGCTCTATCAGGAACATCCTGCAGCTCGCCTCTCCAGTTGTGTCAAGGGCTTTGGTTTTGGTTATTGCCACATGCATCCTGCCGAGATACAGTGAAAAGCTTGTCTTGCCTACAGATCAACTCATTACACAGTGCATTGAGGGTGAACAGGGTAAACAATAACAATGCAGAATAAAGTGTAACAGCTACAGAACAAGTCCAGTGCAGGTAAACGACAACATGCAAGATCATAACGAGGCAGATTGAGAGGCCAAGAGGCCATCTAATTGTACAAACGATAAGTTCAGGAGTCTGATAACAGTGGGATAGAAGCAATTCTTGAGCCTTCTGGTATGTGCTTTTGCATCTTCAGCTTGATGGGAGGGTGAGGAGGAAGAATGCCCAGTGTGTGTGAGGTCTTTGATTATGCTGGCTGTTTTACTGAGGCAGCAAGAAGTATAGACAGAGTCCATCCAGACAAGGGTGGTTTCCATGATGTGCTGAGCTGCGTCCACACACTCTGCCATTTTCGTAGCCTTACCAAGCCACTGTACATCCACTGATTAAAATTTGTAAGAATCGACGGTCTTTATCCTCCTAAAGAAGTAAAGGCTTTGTTGAGTTTTCTTGGCCACGACATCAACGTGGTTGGACGAGCACAGGCCCTTGCTGATGCTCACACCTGGGAAGCTGAAGCTCTCCATTCTCCCATCCTCATCACTGCTGATGCAGACAGGAGCGTGTGCACTGTCTCCCTTCCTGAAATCAGTGAACAGCTTTTGTTTTGTTGACATGGAGGGAAAGATTGCTGTTACAATACCATGTGTGGTGAACTACATATACCTGTCTGGACACGCCCCCCCGCTGACTGCTCCTGTGGCTCCTCCCACAGACCCCGGTATAAAGGTGATTGGAGCCTGAGACCCGGCCTCAGTCTCCAGGATGTAGTGTGGTGGTCAATTGCTGCTTGTTCTTTCTTCCAGCCAATAAAGCCTATATCTCGCCTCTCGTCTCCGAGAGTTATTGATGGTGCATCAATTTTATTGGCTGGAAGTTTTAAAACATGGAAAGTATTTTACGTCCGGAAAAATTAGACGTGGACCCCCAAGCTCCAGAAGCAGCTCTTGCCTTTGAACTCTGGCTTGCATGCTTCCAATCATACTTGGAAGCGATTCCAGTGACGAGCCTGCCACAATGTACAAAATACTACTATCTAGAGTAAGTCCGAAAGTATTCTCCCTTATCAGGGACCTGCCGACCTACCAAGGGGCACTGGATGCCCTCAAAAGACAGTACCTGCGGCTAGTGAACACCGTCTACGCAAGACATCGCTTAGCGACGCGGCGGCAGTGACCCGACGAGTCAAGCGGGCAGTTTCTCCGAGTCCTACAGACACTCATGCGAGCTTGCGACTGCAAAGGACTGACGGCGGAACAACATGTGGAGCTGCTATTACGAGACGCCTTCGTTACGGGGATCAGGAAGTCTGCCACTGGGACCACCCTACCGGCTTGGCTGACATCCCCAGGGCCAGTGCTGCTCCGGAACAATGTGAGGAGCAATAAATACTCCCCGCTGGTCAAGAGGGTTCACCTTCTACATGCGAACCCCCAGTATGCCTACGTGGTCTTACCTGATGAGCGGGAGGACACGGTCTCCGTCCGCGACCTGGCGCCCGCAGGAGCAGCAGACCACTATCCCGAACACTCCACGGTAACTATGAACCCTGTACCCGAGGTGACACCGCGCACACCGAGCCCTACACAGACTCCTCACGACACTCCTATACCAGGCGTCTCGCACGCGCATATACTAGGCGCCTCGCACACACATGAGGGATCACTGACACCTAGTGGGCTGACACCTCCAGTTAGGCCGGAACCAGCACAACCACCGTCTCTGGTGCAATCACCACCGGCACCTGTGCAATCACAGCCGGCGCTACGTAGATCGTAGCAACAGATTCGACCTTGCTGTTACAATACCATGTCATTAAGCTCTCTATCTCCTTCTTCAGTCCGACATATTGTCGTTTGTAAGCTTTGATGAGGTCCCGTCTTCTGCTTCTCAATGAACAGCAGGACAAACACAAATGGCTGACTGCCCTCTCAGAATCAGAACCAGGTATAATATCACTGGCATATGTCATGAAATCTGTTGTTTTGCGGCAGCAAGACAGCTCAGTACATCAAAAACTCATAAATCAACAAATATACATGTGAAAATACAAATATATATAAAAATTAAGTAAATTTAGTGCAAAAAGAGAGTAAAAAAGTGAGGTAATGTGCATTGGTTGGTTCATTGTCCATTCAAAAATCTGATGCCAGAGGGGAAGAAGCTGTGGCTTCAGGCTGCTGTACCTCCTGATTGTAGTAATGAGAGGGGGGCATGCATTGGCTAGGGTAGTGGAGGACCCCATTGATCAATGCTGCCTTCTCTCTAAGTTCTTACAATGTGAACGAGGCAAACATCTGGCTGTGTGTGTTAACCATATGCTAACTCAGTAACTAAATAATACCCGTAGAAGGCAAAAAGCTGCAGCTGCTTCTTCCATGTATATTGTATGTTAGCAGACATGCATGATATAATACACATATGGAGAGCAGTAGGTGCACATCTTTACTTGTGCAATGTTTGACCTACCCCTTTGACGAATGAAGGAACACATGCCCCCTCAAGTCTAGCTCTGCTCTCTAATGAGCTGATTTGTCACCTCAGCTCCATATTTCAGCAACCTTCTGCCCCAGTTTAAAGATAACCTGTCTACCCTGCTTTGAAAATACACCTGATGGCCGATTTATTAGGTGCGTCCTGTATCTAATATAGTGGCATTCATGGTCTTCTGCTGCTGTAGCCCATCCACTTCGAAATTCAACGTGTTGTGCATTCAGAGATGCTCTCCTGCACTTTGGTCATTTGAATTCCTGTCTCCTTCCTATCAAGGAAGGGAGAGTCCTATCATGGGGAGAATTTCAACTAGAATTGTTGGGGGGTGGGGACTGAACTGAAGAGACTGGGGTAGGGGAGGTTGGCTCACAAATAGAGAAAGCTTGTAGACAGTGTGTGAGGGAGAATAGGCAGGTGATAGAGAAGGATGTGCTCAGACTGATGGTTTGAGATGTGTCTATTTTAATGCAAGGTGTATTATGAACAAAGAGGGTGAGCTTAGAGCCTGGATCAGTACTTGGAGATATGATGTGGTGGCCATTACAGACTTGGATGCTCAGGGACAGGAATGGTTACTTCAAGTGCCTGGTTTGAGATGTTTCAGAAAGAACAGGGAGGGAGGCAGAAGAGGTGGGGGCGTGGCAATGTTGATCAGAGATAGTGTCAAGGCTGCAGAAAAGGTGGACGCCATGGAGGGATTGTCTACGAGTCTCTGTGGGTGGAGGTTAGGAACAGGAAGGGGTCAATAACTTTACTGGGTATTTTTTATAGGCTGCCCAATAGTAACAGGGATATTGAGGAGCAGATAGGGAAACAGGTCTTGGAAAGGTGTAATAATAACCGAGTTGTCATGATGGGAGATTTTAATTTCCCAAGTATCGATTGGCATCTCCCTAGAGCAAGGGTTTTAGATGGGGTGGAGTTTGTTAGGTGTATTCGGGAAGGTTTCTTGACACAATATGTCAATAAGCCTACAAGAGGAGAGGCTGTACTTGATTTGGTATTGGGAAATGAACCTGGTCAGATGTCAGATCTCTCAGTGGGAGAGCATTTTGGAGATAGTGATCAATATTCTGCCTCCTTTACAATAGCATTGGAGAGAGATGGGAACAGACAAGTTAGAAAAGCGTTTAATTGAAGTAAGGGGAATTATGAGGCTATCAGGCAGGAGATTGGAGGTTTAAATTGGAAACAGATGTTCTCAGGGGAAAGTACGGAAGAAATGTGGCAAATATTCAGGGGCTATTTGTGTGGAGTTCTGTATAGGTACTTTCCAATGGGACAGGGAAGTTATGGTAGGGTACAGGAACCGTGGTGCAAAAAGGCTGTAATAAATCTAGTCAAGAAGAAAAGAAAAGGTTCAGAGAGCTAGGTAATGTTAGAGATCTAGAAGATTATAAGGCTACTAGGAAGGAGCTTAAGAAGGAAATTAGGAGAGCCAGAAGGGGCCATGAGAAGACCTTGGTGGGCAGGATTAAGGAAACCCCAAGGCTTTCTACAAGTATGTGAAGAACAAGAGGACAAGATGTGGAAGAATAGGACCTGTCAAGTGTGATAGTGGGAAAGTGTGTATGGAACTGGAGGAAATAGCAGAGGTACTTAATGAATACTTTACTTCAGTATTCACCATGGAAAAGGATCTAGGTGATTGGTGTGATGACTTTCAGCAGACTGAAAAGCTTGAGCATGTAGATATTAATTAAGAGGATGTGCTAGAGCTTTTGGAAAGCATCAAATTAAATAAATCGCTGAGACCAGATGAGATGTATCACAGGCTAATGTGAGAGGTGAGGGAGGAGATTGCTGAGCCTCTGGCGATGATCTTTGCATCATCAATGGGGATGGGAGAGGATCTGGAAGATTGGAGGGTTGCGAATGTTGTTCCTTTATTCAAGAAAGGGAGTAGAGATAGCCCAGGAAATATTAGACCAGTAAGTCTTTCCTCAGTGGTTGGTAAGTTGATGGAGAAGATCCTGAGAGGCAGGATTTATGAACATTTGGAGAGATATAATATGATTAGGAGTAGTCAGCATGGCTTTGTAAAGGGCAGGTTGTGCCTTACGAGCCTGATTGAGCTTTTTGAGGATGTGACTAAACACTTTGATGAAGGAAGAGCAGTAGATGTAGTGTATATGGATTTCAGCAAGGCATTTTATAAGGTACCCCATACAGGGCTTATTGAGAAAGTAAAGAGGCATGGGATCCAAGAGGACATTGCTTTGTGGATCCAGAACTGGATTGCCCACAGGAGGCAAAGAGTGGTTGTAGAGGGGTCATATTCTGCATGGAGGTTGGTCACCAGTGGGGTGCCTCAGGGATCTGTTCTGGGACCCTTACTCTTCGTGATTTTTATAAATGACCTGGATGAGGAAGTGGAGGGATGGGTTAGTAAGTTTGCTGATGACACAAAGGTTGGAGGTGTTGTGGATAGTGTGGAGGGCTGTCAGAGGTTACAGCAGGACATTGATAGGATGCAAAACCGGGCTGAGAAGTAGCAGATGGAGTTCAACGCAGATAAGTGTGAAGTGGTTCATTTTGGTAGGTCAAATATGATGGAGAATATAGTATTAATGGTAAGACTCTTCATGGACTTCCGGTGGCTGTAATGGAGTAGGTTGCAGTAGCTACGTGCTCCGAAATTATTCGCTTACTTTGCTATTTAAACCTATCTCGGTGAGAGCACCATGAGTAGAAAACACTCAAAAAAAGAGACTACTTTAGAGACTTTGATGGAAATGTTTCAACAAATGTCAGAGAAACTCGAAAAATTGGATAAACTGGACGACTTGGAATCCAAGTTTGACTTGTTACAGAATTCCTTCGACCTGGTTAAATCTGAACTGAAAACGCTTAATCGGAAACTTGGAAGTATACAGCAGACTGTGAATGACCACGAAATTCGTATTAAGCTACACGAAGAATCTCTGCCGGTGTTGCAGAAGGATATCGAAGGTTTCAAGAAAATTTCTAAGGAACAACTTTAAAAATTCGACGCGTTACTGAAGTAACTTACAGATTTGGAGACCAGGAACTGAAGGTGCAATATCAGAATTCTTGGGCTTCTTGAAAAACTGGAGGGTAATCAACCTATCGATTTTTGTGCTCAAATGCTGAAAGGTTTATTCCCTGATATATTATCGGAACTACCAAAATTTGAGCACGTTCACCGAGTTACCCCGCCTAATTGGGATCCTGCCAAACCTCACTCTATTATCATTCGCTTTTATGACTATCAGATTAAAGAACAGATCCTTTGTGAATCAAGGAAGAAACGTATATTACAATTTCGTGATCAACAGTTTTGGATCGTTCAAGATTATCCACTGGAAGTTCTAAGAGCTAGACAGGCTTTTAAAGCGGTCATGTCTCATGTCTGATCTTTTTAAGCTTGGCTGTCGCCTTTCTCTCAGAGATCCGTGTAAACTCAAGGTTACTACTTCTGATAATAAGGTTTCTTGGTTTATGAAGCCTGAAGAAGCTAAGAAATTTTTAAGTAGTCTCCATGCTTAAATTCAACCTTGAGTTGCTTTATGCTAAATGTTTTAATTTCAGGTGTTCAATCAAGTAATTGGCGCTTTGTTGATAACAAGGTTTCTTGGTTTTACAAAGTCTTAATCATTTATTTGATTAAGTAACTGGTGCCTTGTTATCTTTCAAACTATGCAAAACATGCAGGCAGACTGCATCCATTTTCTCTTTTGCTGTTTTCTGCCTTTATATGGGTCCTCTAATGTTACTTTTTCACAGCTCTTTTTAAACAATACGTTATATTCTCTCAGTGTTATGTTGATTTTTACCTTCCTTTTAGTAATTTGACTGAAAGTAATTATGTAGGGTGTACATGTAGTAATTACTGAGGAATGAAACTGTAGGGTGTTTTGCTTTACCTTAAATTCACTCAGATTTTTCCTATCTTTTGATTATTTATACACCTTTTGGTCTTTTACTATTTTTCAATTGTATACAATATTCTATACTACTTATTGCTGGTTTTTGGTTTTTTTATTATTTTGCCATTTTGTCTTTTTTTTCTCCCTTGAATGCCTTAAATTAGTCATGTAGGAAGCTATCTAAACCGCTTCCCTTTTTAATTATCTTCTATTTGTTTCTTTGCTCCTTTTTTTTTGCACCCGTGAGTATATGTTGTTTTACTTATTGATTTTCCTTATTTGATTTTCCTTATCTGTCTTTCCTTTTTTTTACCGAGACTAATACTTACATTTTCCCATGGTTTTTTTTTTGTAAATATCGAACTTATTTACTTTGATATTTTGTTTTTATATATATATATACAATCGTTTATTCAGCACAGCTATACAGATATATTTTCTGGAGCCACCGGAGTTTTGGGTTGAGAATGTTAGAATTAGTCTTCAGCTTCCCTTGGCTGATTTCTCTCTTTGGGGGGAGCGAGGGTTCTTCCATAAAGCTGATTGGATGTTTTTACTGTTTTATTTATTCACTATCTACATGTCTGTGATTACCTTTTATACATTACTAAAGGATACTTGATGGATTCTTTCATTAATATACTTAGTTTTAATGTGAAAGGTCTAAATAACCCTGCTAAATGAAATAAGATTTTCTCTTATATCCGGAAACTTAAAACTCATATAATCTTTCTCCAAGAAACCTATATTCGTAAAGATGATATTTCATGTTCTTTCAAAGGATGGAAGGATATACATTTTCACTCACCCTCTGAATCTAGATCGAGAGTCGTCTCTATCCTGTTTGATCAGAATGTATCCTTTATTCAACATAATGTAATTTCTGATACAAATGGGCGCTTTGTTATTGTTTCAGGTAGTCTTGAGAATAAACTAATCGTATTTGTGAATGTATACGCTCCAAATACAGATGACTCCTTGTTCTTTGAATGGCTTTTTTCTGCCTGATTTGAATCGGTATTCCTTAGTGATGGGTGGAGATTTTAATTTTTGGCTTGACCCTATATTAGACCGCTCTTCAAGTAAAACCCCTGTCACTAATAAATCAGTCCTACTTTTTAAATCTTTTTTATTTCAATGTGGTATTCTTGACGTGTGGTGTTTTTTACACCCCCAAGAAAAGGAATATTCATATTTCTCTCAGGTTCATCATATGTACTCTCGGATTGATTATTTTTTTATAGATCGAAACTTGCTTCCACTGGTACGATCCTGTGATTATAAGGAGATTGCTTTGTCTGATCATGCACCTGTGCTTCTGGCTTTAAGACTACCTGTTTACTCTGTACCAAATAGAAGTTGGCATTTTAACTTATTGTTATCTGATAAAAATTTTCTAAAGTTTTTGGAAAACCATATTACTTTTTTCTTTAAAGAAAATTTTAAAGGAGATACTGCTGGCAATATAGTCTGGGATACTTTTAAAGCATATATTTGTGGAGAAATTATATCTTACTCTACCTATATAAAGAAAAAAGCTGACAAAGAAAGGTCTGACCTAGCAATGATATTAAAAGATCTTGATCGAAAGTATGCCTTATCTCCAGATCCAAGTATATATAATAAGCGTATTGAAATCCAATCCAAGTATAATCTTCTGCTGACTTACCCAATTGAACGACAGCTGTTGAGAGATAAAACTCAATTTTACATTCACGGGGATAGAACTGGTAGTTTATTAGCCAATCGCTTAAAATCTTTTACAGTTAATCGTAACATCACAGAAATTTTTAAAGATGATGGAACTAAGACATCTGACCATTCTGAAATTAACAACATATTTAAAGACTTTTATCTTAAGTTGTATCAGTCTGACTCTTCTTCAGATGATACCTATATTAATGCTTATTTCAGTAATATCAACATTCCTACATTGTCTGCTGATAGTCTAACACAGTTAGATCAGCCTATTTCCAATGAAGAAGTGGCTGAGGCTATACGTGCTTTACATTCTAGTAAGACCCCAGGACCTGATGGCTTTCCTGGGGAGTTTTATAAAACTTTCACTACTTTACTTACACCTTATTTATCCTCTGTTTTATCAGAGTCCTTTAAATCAGGTAAACTCCCTCAATCTTTTTAATGAAGCTTTTATTTCTCTTATTCTTAAAAAAAATAAAAATCCAGCTGAATGTTCTTCATACAGACCGATTTCTTTATTAAATGTTGATGCAAAAATTTTATCCAAAATCTTAGCTCGAAGACTTGAAAATATTTTACCATCTATTATATCACATGACCAGACAGGATTTATTAAAAATCGTTACTCCCATTTTAATATATGTCGGTTATTGAATGTGATATATTCACCATCCAAAAAAATATTAGAGTGTATATTATCCTTAGATGCAGAAAAAGCCTTTGATAGGATTGAGTGGAATTATCTTTTTAAGACCTTAGAAAAGTTTAATTTTGGGCCTAATTTTATTTGTTGGGTTAAATTAATCTACTTGTCTCCTACCGCTCAGGTTATTACTAACTCCCAAATTTCTAAGCCCTTTAAATTACAGCAGGGAACTAGACAAGGTTGCTCTCTTAGTCCTTTACTTTTTGCTTTAGCTATAGAACCCTTAGCAATAGCATTTCGAGAATCTAAGGACATTTCTGGTATACTAAGGGAAGGTATGACTCATAAAATTTCATTATATGCTGATGATATTTTACTTTTTATCTCTAACACTGAAACTTCTTTACCTTTGGTTCTTTCTTTAATTTCCCAGTTTAGTTCTTTTTCAGGATATAAGCTGAACCTACATAAAAGTGAGCTATTTCCTTTAAATGACCTAATGTCATCAAATGCCAAATTTCCGTTCAAAGTTGTTACAAGTCAATTTACATATTTAGGTGTAACAATTACTAAAAACTTCAAGAATTTACTTAAAGAAAACTTAAACCTCTTATTGAATTATGTGAAAAAGACACTTTCTAAATGGTCCCCTCTTTCTTTATCCCTAATTGGCCGAATTAATTCGATTAAAATGAAGATTCTTCCTAAATTTTTATATCTTTTTCAGGCCTTACCTATTTTTATTCCTAAGATGTACTTTGATTCTTTAGATTCAATTTTAACATCTTATATTTGGAATAATAAACAAGCTCGTTTAAGTAAAGTTTACCTATAAAGAGATGGGTGGACTAGCCCTACCCAATTTTAGGTTTTACTATTGGGCTGCCAATATAAGGAATATTACTTTCTGGTCTTATTATATTTATTGTAAAGATTGCCCATCATGGGTCTCCTTAGAAGTTAATTCTGTAAAAAAAATTCCTCTATTGTCTCTCTTCTTGGATCATACTCTTCTTTTTCAGCAAATAAAATAACAGATAATATAATTGTTAAGCAAACTTTAAAGATTTGGGCTCAATTTAGGAAATTTTTTGGTTTAGCAAATTTTTCATTATCATCTCCCATTCTCCTTAATTATTTTTTTTATCCCTACCATGACTGATAAAATCTTTAAAGATTGGGATGAACTAGGTATTAGGTGTTTTTAGGACCTGTTTATCTCAGGATCTCTTGCTTCATTTGACCAATTGTCAAATAAATTTGCACTCCCAAAAACACATTTTTACAGATACCTTCAAATTAGAGATTTTTTACGTTTCCAATTAACTACTTTTCCTATAGGTCCTGATAAAAATTTACTGGACGATCTTTTAAGTTTAAAACCGATATCTATAACTTGTTGATTGATTCTAGACAAGACATTTTAGATAAAATAAAAAAAGCTTGGGAGGATGACCTAAATTGTCAGATTTCTGATGATAGATGGAATAAAACTCTTAAACGGGTTAATAAATCATCTTTCTGTGCTCGTCATTCTCTTCTACAATTTAAAGTGGTTCATAGAGCTTACATTTCTAAACAGAAGCTGTCCAGTTTTTACCCAAATGTTTCTCCACTTTGTAATAAATGCAACTCTGCTGATGCCTCTTTAATTCATATGTTTTGGTTTTGCCCTAAATTTAAAAGTTTTGGCGGGAAGTATTTCAAACCTTCTCACAACTTTTTAGGGTCCAATTTGACCCAAATCCCCTTACTGCCTTGTTTGGTATTATTGCAAATGAAGATATAACTTTAAATACTCCTAACCTACAGGTTTTAGTTTTTACCTCTCTTTTAGTAAGAAGAGCAATCTTGCTTAAATGGAAGGAGTCTACTCCTCCTACACATCTTCAATGGCTACGTGATATTATGTCTTATTTAAATTTAGAAAAGATCAGTCTTAAATACAAAATAATCTTTTTATGATATCTGGGGACCTTTCCTAAATTATTTTTCCAATTTATAAAGTTTAACAGTGCACAGACTTTTATGTATATTTTTATCTTCTCTTCTTAAGTGAATATGTCTTTTTTTTCCTAATTATCCATTGTCATCCATCAGCTTTTTTCTTTGGTAGTTGGTAAGGGGTTGACTTTTTTTATATAAAAAATTTCTTTTATGATGTATGACTTATCTTTAAATTTTTGATTACAAAGTGGTATACCTTTATGTGATATGCTATAACATTTTGATCAATTTTGTTACAATATATGAATGTACACAAGTTATGTTGAGGTGTATCTATGTATTGCACTCTGTAAATCTTGTTTTTTTTCTTCTTAAAAAAAAAGAAAAAAAATGGCAAGACTCTTGGCAGTGTGGAGGATCAGAGGGATCTTGGGGTCCGAGTCCATAGATGCTCAAAGCAACTTCGCAGTTGGACTCTGTGGTTAAGAAGGCGTACGGTATATTGGCCTTCATCAATCGTGGAATTGAATTTAGGAGGTGAGAGGTAATGTTGCAGCTATATAGGACCTTGGTCAGACCACACTTGGAGTACTGTGCTCAGTTCTGGGCCTCACTACAGAAAGGATGTGGAAGCCATAGAAAGAGTGCAGAGGAGATTTACGAGAATGTTGCCTGGATTGGGAGCATGACTTATGAAAATAGGTTGATTGAACTTGGCCTTTTCTCCTTGGAGTGACGGAGCATGAGAGGTGACCTGATAGAGGTGTATAAGATGATGAGAGGCATTGATTGTGTGGATAGTCGGAGGCTTTTTCCCAGGGCTGAAATGGTTGCCACAAGAGGACACAGGTTTAAGGTACTGGGGAGTAGGTACAGAGGAGATATCAGGGTCTTTACTCAGAGAGTGGTGAGTGCATGGAGTGGGCTGCCAGCAATGGTGGTGGAGGCAGATACAATAGGGTCTTTTAAGAGTGTTTTAGATAGGTATATGGAGCTTAGTAAAATAGAGGGCTATAGGTAAACCTATTAATATCTAAGGTAGGGACATGTTCGGCACAGCTTTGTGGGCCGAAGGGCCTGTATTGTGCTGTAGGTTTTCTATGTTTCTAAGTTTGTCCGCTTGAACCAGTCTGGCCAATATCCTCTGACCTCTCTTGTTAACAAGGTGTTTTCACCCACAGGACTGACAGTGGTTTTTGGGTGTTTTTTGTTTTTTGCGCCACTCTCTATAAACTCTAGATCTGGTGTGTGTGGAAATCCAAGGAGATCAGCAATTTCTGAAATGATCGAACCACCTCATCTGGCACTAACAATCAATCCACAGTCAAAGTCACTTAGATCACATTTCTTCCCCATTCTGATTTTGGTCTGAACAACAACTGAGCATCTTGACCATGTTTGCATGCGTTTATACACTAAGTTGCTTTCACATGATTGGCTGATTAGATATTTGCATTAATGTACAGGTGTACCTAATAAAGTGGCCACTGAGTGTAGATTGTGAGGTCAAGAGTCTACCACTTTATTCTGCATTGTTATTGCTTTACCTTGTTCTACATCAGTGCACTGTGACTGTGTAATGATTTGAACAATACGTAAGACAATCTTTTCACTGTATATCAGTACATATTAAACCAATTCCAATACCAATATTATTTAGACAAGGACTGGGCCTGGAGATGATCAGTCCTAGAGCTGGAGCCTTGTCTGAGTGTGCGGGTGGTTGGCTGGAATGGATAGGGAAGGGGTTTGTTTTGTTTTCGTGTTGCTGTTACTGCTTGTGTTGTTTTACTGAACACTGTGGGCTTGCTATGTTAATGCCAGAATGTGTGGTGACACTTGTGGGCTGCCCCCAGCACATGTTTGGGTGTGCTGGTTATTAATGCAAATGACACATTTTACTGTACGTGTGTTTTATGTACATGTGACAAATAAATCTGAATAAATTATAAATGTAAGGAAGGTCATAATGGGGTAGATTGTTCAACTTCAACGTTCTATGTACAAGGCACCAATGTCACTCTTGGACAGACGGTACCCTATCCTGGTGTTGTATTTATTTTTATTGAGATACGGTGCAGAACCATCCCTTTGACCTGCACTGTCCAGCAATCCCCAACTTAACCCTAGCCTAATCTCAGGACAATCGACAATGACCTATTAGCAGACTAACCGCTACATCTTTGGAATGTGGGAGGAAACCGGAACACCTGGAGGAAACCCATGTGGTCACGGGGAGAATGTGCAGACTCCTGACAGACAGCAGTAGGAATTGAACCCAGGTGTGTTAGCTGTGCTTGCATCATCTTGGGCTACCCTGCTGTCTCCCACTCCCAGAGAGGGCCAATTCCCTTTTCACAGCCTACAATGGGGTCAGACAGAACCCTTTTCTGAACTGCCCAGGAGCTGTGGGAAAGGAGGAAGGATACGTTACAAGAGGACGATGAGGAGAAGGTCAGGTCTCACAGGCCCGACTCTGACAGCCCAGCAGAGAGACAGTAACTGGACAAGGACAGCCTACCTTGACAACACACAGCATTGGGATTGGCCGGTCAAGATGCCCACAGCCGTTCACCCTTAGCTGATTGTCACTGTTACCTCATCAATGGCATGACCCCACGCCCAGGTCACCTCAGGTTCAACATTCTTGGAGAAGGTAAACTTAGGGTGTCAATCAGAGAGCCCAGAACACACAGATATCTGATATTGTGCATTGACATCTCCACCTAATCCTTCCAAAGTTCCTATGAAAGAGACACAATTCACGTACTGAATTCCCCACAGTAGCTGTGAGAAGTGGGCACTCATAAAGACGCTTTCAGTGCCATGGAGGGTCATAGGATAGAAGCTCTGTCCTAGAAACGTGGGAAGTAGAAGTGGGTTAGGCCCTTCCATGTCCTGGCTGATGGCAGGTCCTCCATCTCAGCCCCATATTGACCCCCTCTCCCCATACACCCTGGTGCCTCTGCCACCTAGAAATTTATTTCTTAAACATACTGAGCAGCAAGCATCTCCTGTCCACAATCCGAGTGAGTTCCACGGGCTAAACCCTCAGAGTGAAGAAATACTTTTCTCACAGTCCCAAATCCCCTTTTTCTTTATCTTGTGTTCTGAACACTCAGGAGGAAAAACATATTCTCTACACCTATGATGTCCAGCCCTATCAGAACCATGGCCCAATGTAATTGCACTGTTATCCTGTGTGCACGTTTTCACAAATAAAATGAGGAGAGGCATTTTATGTTTAAAAAAAAAACTATAAAAACTCATTTATCGAACTTCGAAAAACTGAACACAAAGCGTGTAAAATCCTTAATGTAATTATGTCATGACATCAGACCAGCCTCTTAAAGTGAACCATAACTCAAAGTTGGTACAGTAGTTGTTTCCACCAATTACAGTACCAAACAAGTCTCTTTGTCAATCAGCATTTCCTAATCTATTGAAACCCCTTCTCACAACACACCGACCCGCCTCTGTTACGTATGAGCGGAGCAAGAACGACAATGGAGTCCTGAGATTAGATGTTTCTACTGAGTCATGTTAGCATGGACAGTTTATAGTGCGGGAGCGATGGAAAGGCGCACCTCGAAGGCCGACACCAAAAGCCAGAGCCCTTTGCGCGTCACCCTTGCCACATTCTCAAAATTGATCCAATACCATTCAACTGCATTGAGAGTTGCCAGCATTTTCTCTTTAAATTTCACATTCCTACAATTTGCAGCGTGTTTTGATTTTAATCCAGTGATTTTTGTTGCAATCCCTCCAACACAAGGTAGGGAGGCCAAGTCAGTGCACTATATTCTGGGGCTATCTATTCTTACTAAGTAAGGCGTTGATATTTTAATGATCAAATGCCATTTCAGTAAAGGCTAACGTACCATTTGCCGCCTTTATAGCTTGCTATTGGGTTCCAGTGATTTATCAACAAGGCCATCTCTGTCCCTCTGAACAACTACAGCTCTCAACTCCTCATCATTTCCAACATGCCCTCTCCACTTGTCTCTCCTTATATGAATGAGCTCACTCCTTTGACCTGCCATCCTATCTGCAGGAGGCTGTCTGTATTCCGTGGCAGTCACGCAGGACCAGAGCCTCGACATTCGGCAGCTGAGGGGGAAGAGGAGCTGTCATGATGGTGCTCGGCGCACAGCAGGCTGGAATATTCCGCTGGGCTTCCTGCTGTCCCATCGCTACCTCCAGTGGAGAGAGAATCAGTCTGTGGCTGAAGGTAACTCAATGTCTGCTTTTTGACTTTTGCATGTTGTGCCAACACACCACGGCAAATCTATAATACACATAACACCAGAGATTCTGCAGATGCTGAAAATCCAAAGCAACACACACAAAATGCTGGAAGAACTTAGCAGGTCAGGCATTATCCATATTTCTGGCTGATACCCTTCTTCATTAGGAAACCAGTTCCTCTTTAAGAGCTCTCTTTTGTTTCCCTCTGAACCCATTGTTGTAGATTAGTGGCAGACCTGGTGTTGAGAGGGTTGTCAATATGCAGGTAGATTGGAAAAACCAAGTTGGTGCTGGATCCCAAGAGGGAATTTGTAGAATGCCTATGAGATGGCTTTTTATAGCAGCTCATGGTTGAGCCCATGATGGAAAAGGGAATTCTGGATTGGGTGTTGTGTAATGAACCGGTTTTGATTAGGGAGCTTAAGGTGATGGAATCCATAGGAGTGAGCGATCACAATATGATGGAATTTCCTGCAGTTTGAGAGGGAGAAGCTAAAATCAGATGTATAAATATAACAGTGCAGTAAAGGGAATTAGAGCTCACAATGCTGTGCCAAACATGTACTTACTTAGAAATTACCTCAGGTTATCCATAGCCCTCTATTTTTCTAAGCTCCCTGTACCTATCCAGGAGTCTCTTAAAAGACCCTATCATATCTGCCTCCATCACTGTCACCGGCAGCCCATTCCACGCACTCACCACTCTCTGCGTAAAAAACTTACCCCTGACATCTCCTGTGTACCTACTTCCAAGCACCTTAAAACTGTGCCCTCTCACATTAGCCATTTCAGCCCTGGGAAAAAGCCTCTGAATAGCCACATGATCAATGCCTCTCATCATCTTATACACCTCTATCAGGTCACCTCTCATTCTCCGTCGTTCCAAGGAGAAAAGGCAGAGTTCAGTCAACCTATTCTCATAAGGTATGCTCCCCAATCTGGGCAACATCCTTGTAAACAACATCCACGCTCAGACCGATGGTTTGAGATGTGTCTATTTTAATGCAAGGAGTATTATGAACAAAGTGAATGAGCTTAGAGCGTGGATCAGTACTTGGAGCTATGATGTTTTGGCCATTACAGAGACTTGGATGGCTCAGGAGCAGGAATGGTTACTTCGAGTGCCAGGCTTTAGATGTTTCAGAAAGGACAGGGAGGGAGGTGAAAGAGGTGGGGCGTGGCAATGTTGATCAGAGATAGTGTCACGGCTACAGAAAAGGAGGAAGTCAAGGAGGGATTGTCTACGGAGTCTCTGTGGGTGGAAGTTAGGAACAGGACAGGGGACAATAACTCTACTGGGTGTTTTTTATAGACCACCCAATAGTAACAGAGACATTGAGGAGCAGATAGGGAAACAGATTCTGGAAAGGTGTAATAATTACAGGGTTGTTGTGGTCGGAGATTTTAATTTCCCAGATATTGATTGGCTTGTCCCTAGAGCGAAGGGTTTAGATGGGATGGAATTTGTTAGGTGTGTTCAGGAAGGTTTCTTGACACAATATGTAATAAGTTTACAAGAGGAGAGGCTGCATTTGATCTGGTATTGGGAAATGAACTTGGTCAGGTGTCAGATCTCTCAGCGGGAGAGCATTTTGGAGATAGTGATCACAATTCTATCTCCTTTATTATAGCATTGGAGAGGGATAGGAACAGACAAGTTAGGAAAGTGTTTAATTGGAACAAGGGGAAATATGAAGCTATTAGGCAGGAACTTGAAAGCATAAATTGGAAACAGATGTTCTCAGGAAAATGTACGGAAGAAATGTGGCAAATGTTCAGGGAATATTTGCGTGGAGTTCTGTATAGGTATATTCCAATGAGACAGGGTAAGGATGGTAGGGTACAGGAACCATGGTGTATAAAAGCTGTTGTAAATCTAGTCAAGGAGAAAAGAAGAGCTTACGAAAGATTCAACAAACTAGCTAATGATAGAGATCTAGAAGATTATAAGACTAGCAGGAAGGAGCTTAAGAATGAAATTAGGAGAGCCAGAAGGCCTTGGCAGACAGGATTAAGGAAAACCCCAAGATATTCTACAAGTATGTGAAGAGCAGGAGGACAAGACATGAGAGAATAAGATTAATCAAGTGTGATAGTGGAAAAGTGTGTATGGAACCGGAGGAGATAGCAGAGGTACTTAATGAATACTTTGCTTCAGTATTCACTATGGAAAAGGATCTTGGTGATTGTAGAGATGACTTATAGAGGACTGAAAAGCTTGAGCATGTAGACATTTAGAAAGAGGATGTGCTGGAGCTTTTGGAAAGCATCAAGTTGGATAAGTCACCGAGACCGGATGAGATGCACCCCAGGCTACTGTGGGAGGTGAGGGAGAAGATTGCTGAACCTCTGGCGATGATTTTCGCATCATCAATGGGGGACGGGAGAGGTTCCGGAGGATTGGAGGGTTGTGGATGTTGTTCCTTTATTCATGAAAGGGAGTAGAGAGTATGTGAGAGTATGTATTGCATTGAACGGCTGCTGCTAAGTTAATGAATTTCACGTCACATGCCGGTGTTAATAAACCTGATTCTGACTCTGATTCTGATTCTGAGAGTGGATATCAGAATGCTGGACAATGATGCTGGAGAGGTAGTAATAGGGGGACAGAGAAATAGCAGACCAAATATTCACTGTCTTCATCAGTCTTCACTGTGGAGGACACCAGTGATATGCCAGAAATTCGAGAATGGCAAGGGACAGAACATAAGAACATATGAACACAAGAAATAGGAGCAGGAGTAGGCCATCTGGCCTATTGAGCCTGCCCTGCCATTCAATAAGATCATGACTGATCTGTTCATAAATTCAGCTCCATCTACCTGCCTTTACTCCATAACCCTTAATTCCCCTACTATGTAAAAATCTATCTAATTGTATCTTAAATATATTTAGTGAAGAAGCCTCAATTGCTTCCCTGGGCAGAGAATTCCACAGATTCACCACTCTCTGAGAAAAAGTTTCTCCTCATCTCCATCCTAAATCTTCTCCCCTGAATCTTGAGGAAATGTCCCCTAGTTATAGTCTCACCTACCAATGGAAACAACTTTCCTACTTCTATCTTATCTATCCCTTTCAAAATTTTGTATGTTTCTATAAGATTCCCTCTCATTCTTCTGAACTCCAGAGAGTATAGTCCCAGACGACTCAATCTCTCCTCATAGGCTAACCCCTTCATCACTGGAATCAACCTGGTGAACCTCCTCTGCACTGCCTCCAAAGCCAGTATATCCTTCCTCAAGTATGAGACCAGAATTGCACACAGTACTCCAGGTGCAGCCTCACCAGTCCCCTGTATAGTTGCAGCATGACCTCCCTGCTCTTGAATTTAATCTACATTTTTACATATCAACAATATAATTCTTTGTATCCAGATTTATTTATTACATGTAGATTGAAACATACAGTGAAATGTGTCATTTGGATTAATCAACCCAAGGATGTGATGGGGCAGCACGCAAGTGTGGCCACACATTCTGGTGCCAACATAGCGTGCCCACAGTGTTCAGCAAAAGAGCTCAGAACACAGCAAAACAGAACATGCCAAGTGACAAAACAACAACAGCTAAACAAGCCCTGTTCCTCATTCCCATCCACCCATGCACATACACATCCTCTAGATCCAGCAGACTTGTGACCCTCGACTTCTTCAGTGGATTCGCAGAGTTTCGAGACGGGGGTTCAGTCATTGAGCCTTGACTTCTGGACTTGTGCTTATTAAATAAGAGTTGAATTACTTCTTAACTACCTTGAACTCTTACCTCTGTCTTCATCATTTATATCATCAGTATCATGAATAGAAACATCATCAGCTTGATCATACTTTGCTGTGAAAATATTTAGACACAAGACATTTCTCAAAGTATTGAGATTTTTTTTGGTGTGTTTTGTTGCAGATTTCCAGCATCTGCAGCTTCTCTCCCGTATGCCCATATTGAGGCTCATGTGTTTTCCATTACTTATAGACAAATGAAATTTTAGACTGATGTGCAGTTAAATCAATATCCACAAACGACTGTCAGAATTGGTAAAGCTGATGGCACTGTAAAGACAGCATTTTGCTGTATGGCACACACTAATTTATTTTCGGAGCTGCTGTTGCCATAGTTGTACAGCAAATATAAAGTAATATTCCTAGACAGTTTTCACACTAGCTAATTGTCATTTTCAGATTTTTGTGCATTGCACTAAAATTATCACCTTCCTCTGAGATAGTCAGACCTTCTACTTTAAAATCTGTAAATCTATCATAATGAACAGTTTGAGCCAGGTAGAATATGTGTTTTTAAGTGTTGTACTTGTACTAGGATTACATTTAATGGTGCATACTGCACTTGGAGAGATCAGTTATTATGGATTCAAGAATTATAATATTTATTGGAAGAAAAATAACAACAATACCAAAATATAAATGCTAGTAACTTGAAATATAAACAGAGTTACATAGAACCACACAAGATACATGGGGCAAAGCAGAGTATTTATTCATACAATCCATGAATTGTAAAATGTAAAACCAGAGATTGGCTGTGTCTAACAGCAACCTAACTAGTCCATTCTCCTACACTCTGTCCATAGCTCTGCAATTTCTCTTCCCTTTCAGATAGTGATTCAGCTGCCTTTTGAATGTTATCTTGCAGTCCAATTGAGACCATAACTACTCACTGCTTAAAAACATCTTTCCTTGTGCCACTCTTTGTTCTTTCATTTTACTTTCCCAAGGAAGTTTGAGCCTTGCTAATTTATTTGAGTGTATTTGCTATTACAAAGAAGAAGATGCTTTGGAAGCTGAAAGGTCTAAAGTCACCTGGACCAGAAGGAGTACACCGTAGGATTCTGAAAGAGGTAGCTAAGAGATTATGGAGGTATTAATAATTATCTTCAACAATCATTAGATTCCAGAATGGTGCCAAAGGACTGGAAAATTGCAAATGTTGCTCCAGTTTAAGAAGGGTGGGAGGCAGAAGAAATTAGCTTTTTGTTGGCTTGTCTTCAGTGGTTGGGACAATGTTGGAGTCCATTATTAAGGATGAGGTTTTGGGGTACTTGGAGGTATATGATAAAATAGGCCGAAGTCAGCATGGTTTCCTGAGGGGGAAATCTTGCCTGACAAATCCATTTGAATTCTTAGAGGAAGTAACAGGCAGGATAGACAAAGGAGAGTCAGTGGATGTTGTTTACTTGGATTTTCAGAAGGCCTTTAACAAGGTGCTGTAACAAGCTAAGAGCCCATGGTATTACAAGAAAGATATTAGCGTGGATAGAAAATTGGCCGACTGGCAGGAGACAAAGAGTGAGAATATAGGGGGCCTTTTCTGGTTGGCCAGTGGTTTTCAGCAGGAGTCTGTGTTGGGACTGATTCTTTTCACATTGCATGTCAGTGATTTGGATGATGAAACTGATGGCTTTGCGCTCAAGTTTGCAGATGATACGAAGGTAGGTGGAAGGGCAGGTAGTTTTGAGGAAGCAGGGAGTTGCTTCTTCAACAGATTGGGAGAATGGGCAAAGAAGTGGCCGATGGAACATAGTGTTGGGAAGTGTATGATCATGAACTTTGGTAGAAGGAATAAAGGCGTAGACTATTTTCTAAATGGGGAGAAAACTCAAAATCAGAGCTGCAAAGGGACTTGGGCATCTTCATGCAGGATTCCCTAAAGGTTAACTTGCAGGTTGAGTCAGTGGTAAAAAAGGCAAATGCGGTTTTAGCATTCATTTTGACAGCACTAGTAGATCAATATTGTAATTCTTCAGTACACAAGTGTAAAGGAGAGTGAGGTGATTGTGTTATGTACTCCTAGGGTTCATATTTTCTGTGGACTATCACTTTAAAATGTCAGGAGAATGAGACTGGCTTTTGGACACTGTTTGAGTTGTTATTAAGAGAGAGAGAGCGCCAGAAACTGCTCGAAAGATTGATGTTATGGTTTCTCTACAAGTTGTTTACCTTTCCACAAGGACACTTGCCTGTTTGCAAAGTTCTTGCAGAGAGAGGAGGGCAGAGCAGGTTGATGGACAGCTGGTATCCAACATGTGGAAATAAAAACCAGGTCCGCTGTTACACAGACAGACACATAGTTTTGGACACTGAACGAGCTTTGTTGCACCCACAGGAAGGTGGGGTTTTTGGAGGATCGATTCGGGGAAATTGATCAGTGGCTCTAGCAGTGTGAAAAGGTGCGGCCAGTGGGGAATTATTTGTGTGTCCACCCTTGCCTGGGTGATAATTCCATCACTGGAGAACGGTTGTACATTATAGTCGGTGACTACAACAGGGATTTCAGAAGACAACAGGAAGATCGACGGCATCAGCTCACCTCTCTCTCTCTCTCCAATGTTACTCAACTAACTATCTCAAACCGAACGGAACTCTCTTCATCATCATAAGACTATATCCCCTAGGTTTGAAAGAGCCTAGTTTTGTTCCTATTTCCACACTTAAGTGTGTGTGTGTGTGTGTGTGTGTGTGTGTGTGTGTGTGTGTGTGTGTGTGTGTGTGTGTGTGTGTGTGTGTGTGTGTGTGTGTATATACACACACACACATTGCTAACCTGTATAATATATCTGCATTTTTAGTACTGTATTGCGTAGTTACTAATAAACACTATTAGTTTATAGCAATACCAGTCTCCAATGTGTTTTCCATTTCTGCTGGTTCTTTAACCCGTCACGGGGTATGTGACAATTGTAACTTCTGATCTGATACAGCATAAAAATACATAATAAGCGTAATGAAAACATAAGAAGTACAATAAATACAAATACATGAGATTGATTTATATACATAGACTGTACATACATAAAGCAACACAAATGCAATGCTAGCATTCATTTTGAGAGGACTATAGTATAACAGCAAGGATCTCATGCTGAGGCTTTATAAGGTATTGTTCAGACTGCGCTTCAAGTATTATGAGCATGTTTGGGCCCCTTTTCTAAGAAACATTGTGCTGGCATTGGAGAGGGTCGAGAGGGAGATCATGAGAATGTTTCTGGATTGAAAAGATTGGTGACTCTAGGCCTGTACCCACTGGCGTTTAGAAGAAAGAGGGGGGAGTCTATTTGAAACCTATTGAATATTGAAAGGTCTGGATAGAGTAGATCTGGAGAAGATGTTTCCAGTAGTGAAAGAGTCTAGGACCTAAGAGCACAGTCTCAGAATACAAGGATGTCCCTTTAGAACAGAGATGAAGAGGAAGTTCTTTAGCCAGTGGTTGTTGAATCTGTGGAACTCATTGCCACGGAATGCTGTGGAGGCCAAGTTGTTGAGTATATTTCAAGCAGAGGTTAATAGATTCTTGATTAGTGAGGACACCAAAAGTTATGGGAGAAGGCAGGAGGATGCGGTTGAGAGGGATAATAAATCAACCATGATCAAATGGAGGAGCAGATGGGATGAACGGTCTAATTCTGTTCGTATAGTCTTATGGTCTCCTTGGTGGACGTGAGAGATCTTGAAGAGTGACTAGGAAGTACTCCCCCAAACATCCTGAACAATAATTATCCCAACCAACATAATCTAGTCATTGAAACCTATCAAACCGTTGTTTGTGAGGTCTTGCTGTGCACACATGACAGGGGATCTTGAATATTGAAAGACCTGTATAGAATGGATGTGGAGAGGATGTTTCCTATAGCGTGGGAGTCTAGGACCAGAGGGCTCAGCCTCAGAATAGGGGGACGTCCCTTTAGAACAGATATAAAGAGGAATTTATTTAGCCAGATGGTATGAATGTATGAAATTCATTTGCCACCAACAGGTATGGATGCCAAGTTATTGGGTATACTTAAAACGGAGGTTGATAGATTCTTGATTAGTCAGGACATCAAAGTTTATGAGGAGAAGGGAGGAGAAAGGGTTTGAAAGGGATAATAAATCAGCCATGATGGAATGGCAGAGCCTAATGGCCTAATTCTGCTCCTATGTCTCATGGTCTTATGGAAATGAAGTCATTGAACAGAAACTGGGAAATTGTCCACATTAATCCATTAAATATGTGTGCATGCAGACTGGGGCCACAGTGAGGGGGCAGCATGGGACCTGGACCAGCACAGGGCTCTCAGCCAGAGGCGGCTGGGTGGAAACCCTGGCTCTCTCAGCTCTATGGAGTCATCCGGCAGTGGAGAGCAGCCGAAGTGTCTCATGCACGGCTTGGAAAACAGCTCCTCCCTCTCCAGGCATTTCTGGTGTAGAGAATCTGAGCAATGTCCCATTTATAACAGACCTCTTCTTAATGCTCTCTATTACAGTGTTTCTACATGGACAAACAACACGGAGGGCTGTAGTTCTTCAGATGGGTCTAGGTGAGAACCAGAAACACCCTGGCATCAGGGTCATGTGGTGGAAAGAGGGATTAGTATGGATGGGTACCTACTGGTCAGCATGGTCATGATGGGCCAAAGGGCCTATTTCAGTGCTGTATGACACTCTGTTTTTCCTGGAAGGGTGACCTGATATCTGAATCGTTGAATAGGAATGAATAGGTCATGAAATTTGTTATTATGTGGCAGCAGCACATTGCAGTACATAATAAAAACTGTAAATTATATTAAGAATTATACAGTATATATTTAAAAAGTTAAATAAGTAGTGCAAAAAGAAAGAAAACAAAGTAGTGAGGTAGTGTTCATGGATTCAGAGTCCATTCAGAAATCCAGTGAAATATAGTTGCTGTCATGTCTTCTTTGTAATTGCATCAATATGTTGGGACCAGGATAGATCCTCAGAGATGTTGACATCCAGGAATTGAAACTGCTCTCTCTTTCCCCTTCTAATCCCTTGATGAGGACTGGTGTGTGTTCCCTTGACTTCTCCTTCCTGAAGTCCACAATCAATTCTTTAGTCTTACTGACGTTGAGTGCAAGGTTGTTGCTGTGACACCATCACCCAGGACATGCCCTCTTCTCATTGTCCTGAGGAAGGGTCTCAGCCCGAAACATTGACTGTTCATTTCCACGGATGCTGCCCGACCTGCTGAGTTCCTCCAGTGTGTTGTGCATGTTGCTTTGACCCCAGCATCTGCAGAGTATTTTGTGTTTACTCTTCTCATTGTTACTGCCAGGAAGGAGGTACAGAAGCCTGAAGGCACACACTTAACGATTCAGGAACAGTTTCTTTCCCTCTGCCATCAGATTTCTGATTGGACATTGAACCTATGAACCTCACTACTTTTTTATTTATGTTTTTGCTCTGCTTATTTAAATTTAATATACATATTTATGCTTACTGTAATTGATGTACTTTTTTCTATATTATCAGTATATTATACTACTTCTGCTATGTTAAAAAATTTCATGACATATACCAGTGATATTAAACCTGATTCTGATTCTGAAATTAGTGACTGCTGTGGTGTATTCATTCAGACTCGAAGATGAATCGCTGAATGGAGTTGAGTCCAGCAACTCAAAACAGTCCTGTAAAGTGATCCTCTGCCTTCCTCATCCATACCTTCTTGGTTTACTCTACTGATGCAGTGGTCTTCAGTCTCTGCCTGTACTCAGGGAGTAGAAGTACAGCCAGGTGATCAGACTTTCCAAAGTGTGGGTGTGGGATAGCACGGCAAGTGCTTTTGATGGTGGTGTAACAGTGGTCCAGTATGTTGGCTCCTCTGGATCCACAAGTGAAACGTTGGTGATAATTATTTAGAGACATTTTCAAGCTGGCCTGAAGTGCACTATTGAAAGAGAGTGCAATGTCAGAAGTTTATTCCATGGTAGGGGAATCAAAAACAAGAAGGCGCAGGTTTAAAGAGGGGTGAGATTTTTACAGAGAGAATGGTGAAGTGCAATGTTGGAGAAGGAGTTCTCAGAGACTTGTATTGGCAAGGCATAGAAGGCTATGGTCATAATGTGGACAGGTGGGATCAATTAGATGGTCAGTTTGGACATGGTGGGATGAAGGTTTTGGTTCTGAGCTGTTTTACCCTGTGATTCTGATTCATGAAAAACGAGGCCTCTACTCAGCCCTTCAGGGAGTGGTGAGAGTGTGTGTTTGTGCACGTGAGTACGAATAGAACATTACAACACAGAACATTCCCTTTGGCCCAGATACCGTGCTGACCTTTTAACCTGCTCTAAGATCTACCCTTCCCTCCTATATAGCCCTCCAGTTTTCTATCATCCATGTACCTACCTAAGAGTCTCTTAAATATTCCTGATGTATCTGTCTCTACCACCACTGTGACAAGGTGTTCCATATACTTAGCACCCTCCGTGTAAAAATAAAACTTACCTCTGATATCTCCCCTACACTTTCCTTAAAATTATGGCCACTGGTATTAGCTATTTCCACCCTGGGGAAAAGTCTGGATCATCAGGAAGAAAGTATAGGAACCTCAGGACCAACACCAGCAGGTTCACTAACAGTTAACTATCAGGGTCTTGAATCCGTGGGGATAACCACTTAACTTCACTCGCCCCATCGCTGAACTGCTCCCACTATCTATGGACAATCTTTCAAGGACTTTCCATGTCATGTTCTCAATATTTGTTGCTTATTTACTTATTATTATTATTTATTGTATTTTCACAGTTTGTTGTGCTTTGCACACTGGCTGTTTGTCTGAATCGATGGGTACACTCCTTCATTGATTCTATTATGTATCTTGGATTTGCTGAGTATGCCCACAAGAAAACAAGTCTCAGGGTTCTATATGGTGACATATATGTAGTTTGATAATAAAGTTACTTTGAACTTTGATTCTCTCCGCGTAAGACATGCTCTTCAATCCAGGCAGAATCCTGTGAATCTCCTCTGCATCCTCTCTAAAGTTTCCACATCCTTCCTATAATGAGGTGACCAGAACTGAACACCATTCTGAGTGTGGTTTAACCGGGCTGCAACATTGTCTCGTGGCTCTGGAACTGAATTATCCAACAATCAGAGATGAACACACCATGTACTTTCCAAACAGCCCTATCAACTTGAGCAGCAACTTTGAGGGATCGGTTAATGTGGATCCCAGTATGTTCCTGTGGACAGGGTTCCTGCAGGGGCCAGAACTCAGACATTCTGACTTTGTGGCCAAGAACTGACAACTCGTCCTGATAGGCTCACAGTGTCCATTGCTTCCTGCATAACAGAGTGGATTGTGATCAGCACATACCTGCAACAACACAAATGGAACACAATAGCACTGGCGCAAGTCACCCACACAGCCCTGTTATGCCTCTTGCTAAGCACAGATTATTTCTCGTCTGCAGGGTTTCCATATGCCAATGAAGTGTGGTTTGTATGACCAGAGAGATCTGGCATCAGGCATGCCTACACAATTCTCAGGCACGCATCACACAATTCTCCAATCTCTAGCTGCCTCTTCCAATACAGCTACCTGTCAGTGATGTAAAGTCACTATTTTAGAATGTGTGCTTCCTAGTTTGAATGTTTTGCACCTTGGCTCCTGAGGAACACTGTCTCGTTCAGCTGTATCTATGTATGGTTTGAATGATAAGTAAACTTGATTTGATAAACACTCAGCACTTCAGGCAGCAGCCAAAGGGAGAGAAACAGTGTCAAAATTTTAGACCAGGGTTCCCAATCTGGGGTCTGCAGACCTCTCAGTTAATGGTAAAGGTCCATGGCATCAAGCAGGTTGGGAACCCCTCTACCAATGGCCTTTCATCAAAGTCTTGTTCATTCTGTTCCTCTTTCCACAGTCGATGCCTGACCTGCTGAGTGTTTCCCCTTTGGCTTTGGCTTTGTGGCCAAGTTTGCAGACTATGTAAAGATAGGTGGAGGGGAAGATAGTGTTGAGGAAGCAGGGAGTCTGCAGAAGGATTTAGACAGATTGGGAGAATGGACCAGGGCATCAAAGGGTATGGGGAGAAGGCGGGGGAATGGGGTTGACTGGAACAATTGGATCAGCCCATGATTGAATGATGGAGCAGACTCGATGGGCTGAATGGCCTACTTCTGTTCCTATATCTTATGGTCTTATGGACAAAGAAGTGGCAGATAGAATATAGTTTAGAGAAGTGTATGATCATGCACTTTGATAGAAGGTATAAAGGTGTAGAGAATTTTCTAAATGGGGAAAAATTCAAAGTTCAGAGGTGCAAAGGGACTTGGGAGGCCTTGTGTAAGATTCTCTAAAGGTTAACTTGCAGGTTGGATAAGATGTGAAAAAGGTAAATGTTAGCATTAATTTTGAGAGAACTACAATATAAAAGCAAGGATGTGATGCTGGAGCTTAATTAGGCCCTGGTCAGACCACGTGGAGTATTATGAGCAGCTTGGGCCCCTTGTGTAAGAAAGGATGTGTGTTTAGAACAGAATTGAGAAATGAATCTGTGGAATTCATTGCCACGGAAGGCTGTGGAGGTCAAGTCACTGGGTATACAGTGTTTAAAGTGGAGGTTGATGGCTTTTTGATTCGTAAGGATAACAAGAGTTACAGGGAGAAGGCAGGAGATTGGGGCTGAGAGATAATAAATCAGCCATGATGAGTGGTGGGGCAGACTTAATGGACTGAATATTCTGCTCATATTTCTATTATGGTCTTATGCACCAAGGTACAGTGCGAAGCATTTGTTTGCTTTCCATCCAGGCAGATTATTCTGTACCTCAGTATATTGAAGAGTAAAACAGAATTCAGAATGTAGTAACACAGAGGTAAAGAAGTTGTAACATCAGATATAAAAAGCAATAGGTCATCAGCATAAAGTGAAATTTTATGAATAGTACCTTTCCTTAAGATACTGGTGATATCTTTAGACTCTCGAAAGGCAATTGCTAAAGGTCCTAATATCAAATCAAAAAGCAAAGGACTCAACAAACATCCTTGTCTGGTTTCACGCTGGAGTTTAATTGGTTTAGAAATCTGAAAATTAGTAAGGATCCGAGCAGAGGGAGATAAGTAAAGTAATTTCATCCAATAAATAAAATTGGGCCCAAAATTAAATATTTCCAAGGTTTTAAATAGGTAATTCCATTCAACTTGATCAAAGGTCTTCTCCGCATCCAGAGAAATCACACATTCTGATATTAGTCTTTTACTGATTAATTTTAGTCAGTTTTCAGGATATAAATTGAATTTGCGTAAGAGTGATTAACCTTCCTTTTAAAATTGTAAGAAAACAATTTACATATTTGGGTGTAACAATCACTAAGAATTATAAAGATCTATTCAAAGAAAATTTTCTAACCTTAATGAATTAATGAATTGGTCGCCTCTCTCTATCGTGATTGGTCAAATCAATTTTATTAAAATGAATATTTTACCTAATTTTATATACCTTTTTCAAGATGTACCTGTTTTTATTCCTAAGTTTTTTTTGATTCTTTAGATTCAATTCTTTCTTCCTATATATGGAAGAACAGAAAACCCTGATTAAATAAGCCCACCTTCAAAAAATAAAAAAGAATGGAGGCCTTGCTCTACTTAATTTTAGGTTATATTACTGGGCAATTAACATATGAAATCTTCTGTTGTGGTTATATTATATTAATCATGAGGATTGTCCAATATGGGTCTTTTCGGAAGCCAACTCTGTTACGAAATTTTCTATTATTTCTCTTCTTGGATCCTCTCTTCCTTTATCTTTAAATAAATTAACTGACAGTTTTGTGGTTAAACGCACTTTGAGGATCTGGCTACAGTTTAGAAAACATTATGGTTTATTGAGATACCTTTCTAGTCATTTTTTCTCTAATTTTTTAAAAACCATCTATGACCGATCCGTTTTTTAGAGAATGGGATAGGTTAGGCATTAAATGATTTCTGTTTGTTGGAGGGTATCTTTCTTCTTTTGAGCAGCTCTCGGTGAAATATAAGCTATCAAATACCCACTTTTATCGATATCTGCAGATTAGAGATTTTTTAAGATCTAAACTACATATATTTCCTACCAGCCTGGATAACAACATAATAGATGTTATTTTAAATTTGAAACCTTTTGATAATGGCTCAGTATTTTATATTTATGGTCTGTTGTTAGGATTGAGAATGTAGTAACACACACAAAATGCTGGTGGAACGCAGCAGGCCAGGCAGCATCTATAGCAAGAAGTACAGTTGACATTTTGGGCCGAGACTCTTCATCAGGACTAACTGAAAGAAGAGATAATAAGAGATTTGAAAGTGGGAGGGGAAGGGGGAGATAATAATAGAATAGAATAATAGAAGAAGGCAGGAGGGGGAGGGATGAAGCTAAGAGCTGGAAAGTTGATTGGCAAAAGGGACACAGAGCTGGAGAAGGAAAAGGATCATGGGATGGGAGGCCTAGGGAGAAAGAAAAGGGGAGGGGAGCACCAGAGGGAGATGGAGAACTGGCAAGGAGTGAGAGGGACAGAGAGAGGAAAAAAGGGGGGAATATAGATAAATAAATAAGGGATGGGATAAGAAGGGAAGGAGGGGCATTAACATTATGGTTTATTGAGATATTGAGATATTGAGATACATTAACATCATTAAGGATGTTAGAGAAGTCAATGTTCATGCCATCAGGTTGGAGGCTACCCAGACAGAATATAGGGTGTTGTTCCTCCAACCTGAGTGTGGCTTCACTTTGACAGTAGAGGAGGCCATGGATTGACATATCAGAATGGGAATCAGACTCCCTGCTTCCTCAACAATATCTTCCCCTCCACCTATCTTTTCACATTTCCCCCTCCCCCTCCCACTTTCAAATCTCTTATTATCTCTTCTTTCACTTAGTCCTGGCTCGAAACGTCGACTGTACTTCTTGCTATACATGCTGCCTGGCCTGCTGTGTTCCACCAACATTTTGTGTGTGTAGCTTGAATTTCCAGCATCTGCAGATTTCCTTGTGTTTGCGTTCAGAATGTAGTGTTACTGTTACCGATAAAATGCAGTGCAGGTAGACAGTGAGGTGTGAGGGCCATGGTAAGGCAGACTAGGGGACCAAGACTTCACCATTGTTGTATAGAACAATTCTCCAAGAACCTTATAACTTTGGAATAGAAGCTATCCCTGAACCTGGTCATATGTGTTCAGGGATTTGTATCTTCTGCCCAACAGGAGCTGAACGGGGTCCAGAGACAGCGAGAAGTGTAGACAGAGTTCACGGAGGGGAGACTGGGTTCTGTAATGTGTCGATCTGTGTTCATGACTTTCTGTAGTTTGTCGTGGTGTCGGGCAGAGTAATTGCCATTTTCTGTTTTTATCTCAGATTACCCACATCTGCTGTGTGTTGATTTGCAGTTACCAGTTAAGTGATTTAGTTTCTGGACAATGTCTGGTAGTCGTCTCTGACAACATGATTTATTGTGTTAGACTCCAAACACAACACAGCATGGATCTGAGCCAACACACTCTCTTCTCTGCACAAACATGCCAGTCTTTATTTCCTTTAACCATATGCAGATGTGATCCTTTGGCCAAAGTATTTACATTCTTACTGACTACTTTAAAAATCATGCAGACGCATTCTCCAGGTGAAAATTTTAAATTGATGGCAGTTCACCTGTAATCCTCAACAGAAGAAATAGTGTAGCTCACCCTGTCAACACAGAGAATGTTTTTAAAACCCTCTTCCATTCCCCTGCTCCAGTTTCAGTCATAATGCTGTGCCAGGATTATTGCAAAACTGAAGTCAATTGAAGTGACGGATTTCAACCACGTGAACAGTGAAGCCAAAGGATTCTCATCAGGTTGGAGTATCGAGGAACTCCTGTGGTCAGACCCCAGCTAGATTAGAGTGTCCCCACTATCTGCAACACAAGCAGGACAATAGTGAACATTCCACTGGCCTCCAACTCACTAACTTGGTAATTATCAGTAGTCCTAGTAAATAAACCAGGAATTAATCTGTGTTATGTGTCCCTGTACTACTATGCCATGTGTGCTTGACCCTGTAATTGCTTGTGTTTTGCTCCCACAGCCGCTAGCAACTTCTTCAGTGCCTCCTGTGCTCCTGGAGCCGGTGCCTTGTTCCCGAATCTTTGTGCACTCTGCCGGGGCCAAAAGTCCTACAACATGGCCAGAAACTACTTCTGTGAAACCACCGACAATGAGCCGTACTACGGTTCTGAAGGAGCTCTCAGGTATGTACCCATGACAGGGTCCAGATCCAAACCTGACCCATTGCCACCTGCTCCCTGCGGGTTAGAATTTCCTGAATGTGTCTCCATACCCAGGGGACTGGTCCTGGCTCTGTTCTGATTAGCCCAACTGTTCTCCCACATAATGTGTCAGCCATCCTCTGTGGTCCTTACTGTTACAACGTTCTGTGGGTCAGGCATTGTCTGTGGAGAGAGAACCGGCTGACATTTCAGAATCAGGTTTATTATCACCAGCACGTGACATGAAACTTGTTAACTTAGCAGCAGCAGTTCAATGCAATACATAATCTAGCAGAGAAAATAATAATAGTAATAAATAAACAAGAAAATCAATTATGTATATTGAATAGATTTTTTAAAAACTTGCAAAAACAGAAATATTGTATATTTTTAAAAAGTGAGGTAGTGTCCAAAGATTCAATGTCCATTTAGGAATCAGATGGCAGAGGGGAAGAAGCTGTTCCTGAATCGCTGAGTGTGTGCCTTCAGGCTTCTGTACCTCCTACCTGATGGTAACAGTGAGAAAAGGGCATGCCCTGGGTGCTGGAGGTCCTTAATAATGGACGCTACCTTTCTGAGACACCGCTCCCTGAAGATGTCCTGGATACTTTGTAGGCTAGTACCCAAGATGGAGCTGACTAGATTTACAAACCTTCTGCAGCTTCTATTGGTCCTGTGTAGTAGCCCCTCCATACCAGTCCATGATGCAGACTGTCAAAATACTTTCTACAGTACAACTATAGAAGTTTTTGAGTGTATTTGTTGACATATCCAAATCTCTTCAAACTCCTCATAAGGTATAGCTGCTGTCTTGCCTTCTTTATAACTACATCAATATGATGGGACCAGGTTAGATCCTCAGAGATCTTGACACCAAGGAACTTGAAACTACTCACTCTCTCCACTTCTGATCCCTCTTTGAAGATCGGTATGTGTTCCTTCATCTTACCCTTCCTGAAGTCCATAATCAGCTTTTTAGTCTTACTGACGTAGAATGCCAGGTTGTTGCTGCGGCACCACTCCACTAGTTGGCATATCTCACTCCTGTACGCCCTCTGAGATTCTACCAACAATGTCAGGAAATTTATAGATGGTATTTGAGCTATGCCTAGCCACAGAGTTATGTGTATATAGAGAGTAGAGCAGTGGTCTAAGCTCACAAACTTGGGTGTGCCAGTGTTGATTGTCAGCGAGGAGGATATGTAATTGTAGAAGGAGGTACAGAGACCCAGGTTCTACAACTTCTCAATTAGGATTGTGGGAATGATGGTATTAAATGCTGAGCTATAGTCGATGAACAACATCTTGACATAGGTGTTTGTGTTATCCAGGTGGTTGAAAGCGGTGTGGAGAGCCACTGAGATTGCATCTGCCATTGACCTATTGTGGCAATAGGCAAATTGCAATGTGTCCAGGTCCTTGCTGAGGCAGGAATTCAGTCTAGTCATGACCAACCTCTCAAAGCATTTCATCACTGTTGATGTGAGTGCTACCGGGCGATGTGAGTACATCGTAAATGGGAAGGGAGGATCCAGAAAGTGCTGTTTCAAGCTCCAGGAAAGGAATGGATAAGACAAAGGGAATATTGGTGATGGGGGTGGGGTTCCTCTGTCCAGTAGGAAGGGGCACCTATATGTGCGTTACTACATAATTGTCCCCAGTAAAATAAATGATCGGGCAAACCCTATCTCAGATACTGCCCCATCCCTCCATCCCTGCCACCTTCTCTACAACCTAAAACTTTCCCTGTTTTAATAAAAGGCTCTGTGGCCTGAAACATTAACTCTGTTCTCCCTCCACAGATGCTGCCTGATCTGCTGAGCTTGCCAGCACTTCCCTGTTTTTATTTCCCATCTCCAGCTCCTGCAAGTTTTTGAGTTCCTCCCTGAGGTCTGTTCTCTGTCCAGTGATTCAAATGGAACGTCTCCAGCAGTACTAGTTTGGGATCAGACACTGAACTAAATGGGGGAGAAAATTCAGAAATCAGAGGTGCAAAGGGACTTGGGAGTCATTGCAACACACACAAAATGTTGGAGGAACTCAGCAGGCCAGGCAGCATCTATGGAAAAAAGTATTGTCGACGTTTTGGGCCGAAACCCTTTGGCAGGACTGTACTTTTTTCCATAGAAGTTATCTGGCCTGCTGAGTTCCTGCAGCATTTTGTGTGCGTTGCTCGGATTTCCAGCATCTGCAGATTTTCTCTTGTTTGGGGGTCCTCATGCAGGATTCCCTAAAGGCTAACTTGCAGGTTGAATCGGTGGTGAGGAAGGCAAATGCGATATTAACATTCATTTTGAGAGGACTATAATATAAAAACAAGGATGTAATGCTGAGGCTTTAAAAAGGCATTGATCAGACTGCACTTGAGGTCTTGTGGGTAGTTTTGAGTCTAATTTGTTGGCATTGGCGAGGAAGATTACGAGAATGATCCCAGGAATGAAAGGGTTAATGTATGAGGAGAGTTTGATGGCTGTGGGTTGTACTCACTGGAGGTTAGAAGAATTGGGGGGAGGGGTGAATTTCTTTGAAATCTGTCGAATATTGAAAGGTCTGGATAGAGTAGATGTGGAGAGGATGTTTCCAGTAGTGGAAGAGTCTAGGACCTAAGAGCACAGTCTCAGAATTTCCCTTTAGAACAGAGATGAAGAGGAAGTTCTTTAGCCAGTGGTTGTTGAATCTGTGGAACTCATTGCCACGGAATGCTGTGGAGGCCAAGTTGTTGAGTATATTTCAAGCAGAGGTTGATAGGTTCTTGATTAGTGAGGACACCAAAAGTTATGGGAGAAGGCAGGAGGATGGGGTTGAGAGGGATAATAAATCAACCATGATCAAATGGAGGAGCAATGGGATGAACAGCCTAATTCTGTTCGTATAGTCTTATGGTCTCCTTGGTGGACGTGAGAGATCTTGAAGAGTGACTTGGAAATACTGCCCCAAACATCCTGAACAATAATTATCCCAACCAACATAATCTAGTCATTGAAACCTATCAAACCGTTGTTTGTGAGGTCTTGCTGTGCACACATCAGCTGCTACATTCTCTGTGTTACCACACTGACCACCCAATGAAAGCGTATCAGGTGTCAAACAGTGTGGGGAAACCCAGATAGCCTATCTTAGATGCCACAGTGGATGAGACCATTGGCCTTGGATCTTATAGAAGCAGAATTAGGCCATTTGGCCCGTTGAGTCTGCTCCACTGATTTTGTTTTCTCGACCTCATTCTCCCACCTTCTTCCCATAGTTCATAAATCCTTTCTCATTCAAAAAACAGTCAATTTCTGCCTTAGTTTCTTCTCCTCTCCTGTAAACAGCCTTCCTTCTCTTACTACTGGACTCTGTTCTGGACGAGGTCTGGGTGCCACACTGTCCATGCACAAATACTTGACTGCTAACCCCTTTGACCTTGGGTCAGTGTGCTGTTCCTCATGTGGACACAGGCCAGTGAATCATCACGCAGGAGGCTGAGGGAGATGTGAGTGACCCTGCCTCTTCTTCACAGTCTCGATGCACGGTAGGGTAGTGCAGTGGTTAGCGCAATCACCAAACAGGGTTCTGATATCCTCATTTTCTGTGCATTCACCCTGTGACTGCATGGGTCCACTCTGGGTACTCCAGTTTCCTCTCACACGCCGGGTTAGGGTAAATGAGTTGTGGGGATGCTATGTTGGCACCAGAAGCATGGGGGATGCCCCCAGCACAATCTTGGATGGTTTGACTGTGTGTTTCGATATGTACGTGACAAACAAAGTGAAAGAATCATTCTGCCTGTCTCTCCCTCCAGATCCTGGGCTGAGTGAGTCCGACGTCTTCTGCGCTATTATAAATTGCTAGTTTTACACGTGGCACCTTACCACTCATGTCGCAGTGAAGCAGTCAGTTTCAAACATACACTGAAATGTTACAGAAAGCTTTATCCCTCACCTGGACCCATCATGCTTTCAGCTTGACCTAGTACCTCACCTGACAAACCCACCCACACTCCTGGGCTGTTTAGTCAGAGAGCACAGTCATCACATTCTAGTTACCCCCCCCCCCCCACTCTATTATCTCAGTCAACGCACTGTCAAAACTTTAAACAATTTTGTATAATGCTGTTTACATTATAAATACACACGGTTATTTATGCACATTATATTCCATATAGGTATTTAACCTCTAACTTTATTTATAGTGTACTGTATATAATTTATTCTTTATAATTGATGGATATTGTTCTTTCTGTTGCCTTTTGCACCAGAACACCACAGCAAATTCCTAATACATGCAAATGTATATGGCAAATAAAGTTGGTCTTTGATCCCGGCAGCCTGTCGGACAGCAGAGCTACATGCCAAGGTTGAGTCCTGGTCTATTGGGTGGGGTGTCAGACCTCAGTGAGACAGTGACATAGACTGTCTGCCCTACCTCAGTAGCTGTTCATTCTGTTTCTGGCCTCTCTCCTCCTCCAGAACTGGAAGGGAGGCCACGAAGGAGAAGAGGCACCCAAACTTGGGGTAAGAAATTGTCACGGAGGCCCAGTAACACAGCACCAAGATGGCAATCCTGCACGCAACAGGCCTTCAGCAGGGGTGGGCGAGTTTGGGCTGACAGGCCTCGTTCTAAGACGTGCTAATGTTTCCTTGCAGGTGTTTGGAACAGGGGACCAGTGACGTGGCTTTTCTGGACAATTCGGCCTTTGCCAGCATGAGCGGTGAGTCTGCTTCTCCTAGGGTTGCCATGACAGCAGAAGAATGAAGAGGGAGAAACGTGCCCACCAATCGTGTTCTTCCTGCCAGTGCTGAAGTGAGAGATAGCCGCTCTGCTGCAGAAAGCATGGTGACACCACGTCTGAAGCTCTGCTTCTGAATGGCGGATTTCATAGTGTCATACCTGACAGAAACAGGCCTGAGAAAGGAAGGTGGAGGGTTATGTGAAAGTGTTATGTTTTGTAACTTCAAAACATAAAACTAATCAATGCGTGTAAACTTTTTTTACTTTTAGTGAGGAGCACGCTTATGAGTGGGGGCATAATGACCTATACTATTCATATAACCCGTAATGAATTATATAAACAAGAAAGAATGTTTAATCGAACAATATATTTACAATATTACTCAAATACTACTGAAATATTAAATACACAGCAATCCTCCCTGCTTAGTCATAAACTCCAGAATGCATCTCAACCTATATACGTATATATACAGTATACTGCATAATTCAGCTACTATAGAGGCATCCAATTTTTAATTGTCCCATTCAGCCCTAAAGATTTAATCACAGTGGAGGATTTCTCTTGTAGATAATGTCTCTCCTGGCTGGCGGGGGGGGGGGGGGGGGGGGTCACTCTGCTTGGCAGGTGAGACTTGTGGCTGTGAAACAATCTCAGGTCATGGGGCCTCCTCTGTGATGCTTGTAGGAGTTGACTCTGGGTCTGCAGGAAGTGGTTCTGACAGCTCTGGACACATTTCTTCTCTAACATTTGACTCTGCTCTCCTCAATCGACCGATGTATTCTTTCCAGATGCAATTCCCACTGTGTAGGAGAGTGGTCCGGTTCTGTCCTTAATCCTTCCAAGTACCCACTTTTGATCACCTCTGTAGTCTGTCTCTTGTCCTGAAGTGAAAGCTTGAATCTTATTTGAGGGGCCCTCAGTTTGTTTCAGCTGTTTCTCCTGCATACTCCTGAGATCGGGTTTGGGGAGATCCAAGCGTGAACACAAGGGTAAGCATAGGAACCCAGAACCCATAGCTGGTGAGTTGTTGGTTGTGGAGGGTGCTGCATTGTGATATGCAAGGAGGAAATGGTGAACTTCTGATTCAGTATCAGTGTAGCTGACGTTGCTTGCAGTGCATTCTCTACACTCTGGACAACCCTTTCTGCCAAGTTATTCGTAGCTAGGTGGTACAGTGCAAATGTATTATGTCTTATTCCATTGATTTTCAAGAATGACTGAGTCTGTTCCACAACAAACTGTGGCCCATTGTTACTGACTAAGTGTTCTGGAGCACCTTTCCTTGAGAAGAGGCTTCTCAACACATCACCAGTGTACAAGGTTGTAATGGAGGCTATTGGGATCACTTCTGGCCTCTTGGTTGCTGCATCCACTACTACTAAGAAATTTGTGCCCATGAATGATCCAGCAAAATCCACATGAATCCTCTGCCTGGGCAGTGAGGCCATTCCCAGGGATGGAGAGGTGTTGCTCTTGGCATCTTTTGGGCTTGATGAAATCCCGCACAGTTCATGGCAAGCTGCTCGATCTGCTGATCTATCCCAGGCCACCAGACAAAGCTTCAAGCCAATGTTTTCATTTTGATCAAACCTAAACGTCGCACGTAGCTCCTCCATCACTTTGGCTCTCAGCATGGATGGTGGAAAAACTCTCAATCTCCACAACTCTCAATCCCTGTCAAGAGCAAGTTCATCCTGGCACTGGTAAAAATGGGGGAACTGGAATTTCTGCTGCACATTCCAGCCATTTTGGGTGGCAATGTAGACCTGAGACAGTGTGGGGTCTTTTCTGGTTTTCCTTTGGATCATCTTGGCTGTAAAAGGGAGACTTTTGATTTACATTAGAGAGAATACATTAAGAGGAGTGTCCTCTTTTGTAAATGTTTCAGGTATTTCCTTTTCTAAGGGTAAACTCTAATCCATTTCAAAGGCATTGGTGTTTCCATACCAGGCTCATGATGCAACCAGTCAATATACTTTCCACCACACAACTATAGAAGTTTGTAAAAGCTTCAGATATCACGCCAAACCTTCCAAAAATTCTAAGGAAGCAGAGACACTGCTGTGCTTCATAATGGAACTTGCGTGCTGGACCCAGGACAGGTCCTCTGTAAAGATAACAGTGAGGAATTTAAAGTTGCTGACTCTCTCCACCTCTGATCCCCCAATGAGTACTGGCTCATGGACCTCTGATTTCCTCCCCCTGGTCAATAATCAGCTCCTTGGTTTGCTGACTGCTTAAGAGGTTGTTGTTCTGACACCACTCAGCCAGATTTTCAGTCTCCCTTCTGTATATTGATTTATCATCACCTTTAATTTCTCCAACAAAAGTGGTGTCATCAGCAGATGTAAATATGGCACTGGAGCGGTATTAGCCACACAGTCATAGGTGTAAAGCGAGTAGAGCAGGGGCTAAGCACACAGCCTTGTGATGCACCTGTGCTAATGGAGATGTTTTTGCCAATCTGAACTGACTGGGGTCTGCAAGTGAGGAAATCAAGGATCCAATTACAGAAGGAAGGCATTGAGGCCAGGGTCTTTAACCTTATTGATTCATTTTGAGGGGATGTTAGTGTTGAATGCCCAGCTGTAGTTGTACGGAACATCCTGATGTATGTGTCTTCACTGTCCAGATATTCCAGGGTTGGGTAAAGAGCCAATGAAATGGCTTCTGCTGTTGACCTGTTGTGTCAGTGAGCAAATCTAAGTTGGTTTTCAGGCAAGAGTTGACATGTTTAATCACCAACCTCTCAAAGTACTTTATCATAGTGGATGTAAGTGCTATTGGGCAATAATCATTGAGTCAGGTTACCACGTTCTTCTTAGGCACCAGTAAAATTGAAGTTTGCTTGAAGTAGGTGGGTAACTTAGACTGCCGAAGCAGGAGGTTGAAAATATTGGTGAACACTCCAGCCGGTTGATCAGAACAGCTGTTTAGTACTCGGCCAGGTACCCCATCTGGGCCGGGTGCTTTCTGTGGGCTCACCTTCTTAAAGGTTGCTCTTACATCAGCCTCCAAGACTAAGATCACAGGGTCACCAAGGGCTGTGGCAGTTTGTGAAGTTTCCTCCATGTTTTGATGGTCAAAATGTGCATAGAAGGCATTGAGCTCATTTGGGAGCAAAGCCCTGCTGTCATCTGTGTCGCTTGGTTTCACTCTGTTGGAGGTGGAAGCATTTAAGCCCTGCCACAGCTGCCAAATATCCTTCAGTAATTCAGGTTTGGTCCAGAATTGCCACTTTGCAAGTAAGATGACATTCTGGAGAGTGTATCTGGACCACTTGCATCGTACTTGAGCACCAGACCTGAATGCCACTGATCTGCCCCTCAGCAGATTGTGGATCTCTTGGTTCATCCAGAGCTTCTAATTGGGGAAGACGCTGAATGATTTTGTGGGACATATTCGTCTACGACATTTTTTTAATATAAAGTCCATGACAACCGTGGCGTAGTTGTTCAGATCCTCTGATATTTGAACAAGGCCAGGCCTATCGATTTGTAGCCATTCCTTTGCCTCCTGCGATCCCCTCTTTGTTGTCCTTAAAGGCATTAGTGGAAAATAAATACAATCAGAGACAATTCCATGATAGTACAAAAGCTGGCCCTTTGCTGACGGAAGAATAGGGTTGTGCAGGTCGGTTTAAGAATCTGATGGTTGCAGGGAAGTAGCTGTCCTTTAACCAGGTGGTGTTGGACTTCAGGCCTCGTCACTTCCTGCCAGATGATAATGGTGAGAAGAGGGCATGGCCTGGATAGTGAGGGTCCTTGATGGCATATGTCTCCTCCTTGAGGGACTACCTCCTGTAGATGCTGTCGGTGATGGAGGTGGTTGCATCCCTGACAAACCAGGCTGTGACCACTACTCTCTGCAGTCTCTTGGGCTCCTGTGCTTTAGAACTGCTGTACCAGTCTATGATGCAACCGTCAGGGTGCTCTCAATAGTGTATCTGTTATGGCAGTGTTGGTGAGGTCGATTTCACCATTGCACTGTTGTAGTAGTAAAAGGAACTAAGATGTCACCATCAGTTGTTAGTAAATGAGATACAGTGGATAAATGTTTTCCTAATACTGCAGGGAACAGTACTTCAAGGCACCGTTCCAGAGGCAAAAATGGTTTACATTTGTCCTGCACCTTCCCTAAACTCAGCATGTCCCAAAGCATCTCAATCCCTAGGAGTTGTTTAGAATTGCTGTCTGTCTGGAAGCCCAATGGGGCCCAGTGCGTGGTAATAGTTCTGTAGTGTTAAGTGTTGGATAAATACCAGCTACTCACCACAGCTTGCCTCCTTTTCCTTGAATTTTTCCACATTTTTATCTAGGGCTAAAGACATTCACTTTTCTCTCCTCTTCCATTGGGCAGTGTTGGAACCTGAAAAACCTGAAAGCCATACCACTAGGCTCAAGGACAGCTTCTATCCTGCTGTTAGACTCTTGTGAATGGACCTCTTGAACGATAAGATGCACTCTTGACTTCACAATCTACCCCGTTATGACCTTGAACTTTATCGTTTCCCTACACTGCACTTTTGTTGCATTTTTACATTTTATTTTTGCATTGTTTTTGCTTTTCCTCATTCTTCCTCAATGCACTGTTTGATGACTTGAACAGCATGCAAGTCAAGCTTTTCACTGTATCTTGGTACATGTGACAATAATAAACCAAATTTATTAGGGGCAGCATGAGAGTGTAGCAGTTACCATAACACTGTTACCTCAACAGCAACCTGGATTAAATTACAGTCTGTAGGGAGCTTATACTTTTTCTTCAAGACCACGTGGGTTTCCTCCCATATTTCAGACACATAAGGGACAGTAGGTTAATAGGTGACATGGGTGTAATTGGGACACAAAGGTGAATGTAGAGATCAGGTTGACTGGAGATTAAGTTGTTTACAATCATCTGTAGGTATTTCCACAACAGTGCTATGCCTTCTAGACCTAACAAAGTGTTGTTCCTTTGTTCTCCTCAGTATCTGAAGCAGCCAAGTATAGACTGCTGTGCACCGACGGAACACAGGCCAACGTTACGGACTGGAGAACATGCCACCTGGGTCGTGGTCCTGGGAACGCAGTCGTGACTAGATACAACGCCCGGAAGAGCACTCGGAAATTCCTCGCCCTGGCCCAGGTCCCATCTCCTCCTCTGTGTCATGTAAAACTAGAAAGATGCTGGAAATGCTCAGCAGATCAGGCAGTGTCTGTGGGAAGAGAAACAGGGTAAACTTCAAACTTCATCCTGAAACAACAATTACCACAGATGCTGCTTGATCTGCTGAGTGGTTCCAGCATTTTCCATTTAGTTTAGATGTTTTTATTTCATTCATTTGCTGCCCCCATGACTGACTGAGTTATAGAAATATAGAACATAGCACAGTGCAGTAAATGCCCTTTGGCCCACGATATGCTGATCTTATAACCTGGTATTCTAATAATTTTATACTCTAAGATCAATCTAACCCTCTATTATTCTATCATCCATCTTCTTAAATGTCCCTAATGTATCTGCCTCTACCACCATCCCTGGCAACATGTTCCATGTGTTCACCATTCTTTGTGTAAAAAAAAATCTTACTGTATCCCTGATTTCCCCTTGACTTACCTCCAATCACTTTAAAAAGATGCCCATTAGAATCGAGAGAATAGGAAGTTTCTCTGGCCACTCAGTCTCTGCCTCTTATCATCTTGTATACCTCTAGCAAGTCACCTCTAGCTCCTTCACGCATTGGAGTCAGTTATATTAATCTGTTGAGGAGTGTCATTAATCTGCTGAGGGGTTTAGACATCTGGGACTGTTTGACTCAGATATCTAAACCCATCTAGGCAACAGGACTTGGGCTGTTCACAGACACACAGACTGATTCATATGTGAGTGGACTTTATTTCCTTGATCAATGATTGATTGGCTTACAGCACAGGACAACTGCACTGTTTTCTGAAAATGCAAGGGGTCTGGTAAATGTTAGTAAATGCAGTGAACACAGTGACCATGAACAGGCCCATGTTCAGCACAACTAATTAAGCTAATAATGCCAAATTACACTAATCCCATCTAGCTGAACAATGTCCATATTTCTGCATTCTCTGCACATTCATGTAATGCTTCTGTTGTATCTGCCTCTGTTGTTGCAGAATAACTGGACTCTGAAAACTTGCACTTGTTCCTCAATCTTTATTTATTCACTTTATTTAACTTCAGAATCAGGTTTATTAAAATAAGTGTGTGTGTGTGAACATCGCCAGTTCCATGATGGGATGACTGCTCGGGTGACCATAGGAGGACAAAAGTCCGAGCCCTTCCTCCTACGCATGGAGGTGTGGCAGGAGTGTGTGCTAGCACCAGTGCTCTTTAACATCTTCCTCTTGTGTGTTACCAAGCTTCTCCACAACGAGATTGAGGTTAGCAGCGATGTGGCAGTGGAAGTCAGATTAAATGACAACCTCTTTAACATCAGGAGGCTCCAAGCAACCACCAAGCTCCATAGAGAACGAGTCCTGGAGCTGCAGTATGCAGACGACTGTGCTCTTGTGGCCCATACTCCGGAGGATCTTCAGACTGTCTTTGCTCTGGCGGTGCGAGCGTACAGCAGGATGGGGGCTGACCGTCAATACCACCAAGACAGAAGTGGTTTGCCAATGGAGTACTAGTGTCCCACCCACCCTACTTGCCTTCACTGTTGGTGATGAAAACCTGTCAGTCATGCCATCTTTCAAATATCTGGGGAGCATTGTCTCTGAGGATAGCGGCATTGACAACGACATCCAGAGCCGCATTAAGCAGGCATCAACTGCCTTTGGGAGACTTTGGCATAGAGTCTTTCAGAACAGGAGCCTTCGTCCCTCCACAAAGGTCGCTGTATACCACCTGTGTCTGTGTCACCACCCTCCTTTATGGCTGTGAAGCTTGGGTAACCTACAGCCATCACATCAAGTCCTTGGAGTGCTTCCACATAAGCCGCCATCAGCTCACATCCTGGGAATTACTTGGTGTGAGCGGGTGCCTCACACTGAAATACTAGTAAAAATCAACTGCAGAAGTATTGAGGCCATGATTACAGTTGCAGTGGCTGGGGCATGTGATAAGGATGCCCCCATGTCCACTACCCTGCAGAGTGCTATAGGGCCAGCTACATCATGGTTGATGGTCAGCTGGAGAGCCGAAGAAGTGCTATAAGGATCAGATGAAGAATGCTTTAAGGAAGTGCAAGATCAGACCTGAGGACCTGGAGGATGTTGCTGCTGACTGTAACACTTGGCGACAGCTGTGTAGGGATGGTTTTTGTATTCTGGAGATGGAAAGAACAACCAGAAGACAGCAGAAGAGAGCCAGGAGAAATGCAGCCATGGTTGCCATCACTACCATGACTACCACATATACATGTCCCACCTGCAATAGAACTTGAGGGTCCAGGATAGGACTGTATAGTCATAAAAGATCTCACCGTTAAAGGAGTGGACATCGTCATCGGATTCTGATGGACAACGGAAGAAGAAGAAGAAGAAGAAGAAGAATGTGTGTGTGTGTGTGTGTGTGTGTGTGTGTGTTTGTGTTTAAATGAAATAAGTAGTGCAGAAAGAGAGGGTAAAATACTGAGGTAGTGTTCATGGGCTTGTTGGCTGGGTAGGGCGAGACCCTTTCCCTGGATATTACCATATATGGGCTGATTGTACCTTCTGTCACTGACCAAAGCCCTCACAGTCACCTTCCTCTACTTCTCCCTTTTCTTTTAAAATATCCTCAAACCACATTTTGTCTGCTGTTCAGTGTGAGAATCAGAATCAGTTTTATAATCACTGATGAAATTTTAAACACAAGAGATTCTGCAGATGCTGGAAGTCCAGGGCAACACACACAAAATGCTGGAGGAACTCAGCAGGTCAGGCAGCATCTATGGAAATGAATAAACAGTCAACATTTTGGGCTGATAACCTTCATTAGGACTGGAAAGGTAGGGGGAAGAAGGAGAATAAGAAGGTAGAGGAGGGGAAGGAGTACCACCTAGAAGGTGATAGGTGTAGCCAGGGGGGTGGGGGAGAGGGGTTGAAGTGAGAAGCTGAGAAAGGTGGCTGGTGAAGAAGGAATCTGATATGAGAGGAAAGTGGACAATGGATGAGGAGGGGCCCCAGGGGAAGGTGATAGGCAGGTGAAGAGAAGTGGTAGGAGGGGAGCCAAAGTGGGGAATGGAAGAGGGATCCATTTGCCATTTACCATTTACCAGAAGCCAGAGAATTTTATTTTCATGCCATCCAGATGGAATACAAGGTGTTGCTCCTCCAAACATCATGGCAGTAGAGAGGGCCATGGACTGACATGTCAGAATGGGAATGGAAATGTCATGAAATTTGTTGTTTTGTGACAGCAGTACAATGCAAGATGTAAAAAATGACTATAATTTACAAAAATAAATAGTGCAAAAGAGGAATAATGAGTTAGTGTTCATGGCTTGATGGACCATCCAGAAACTTGGAGTACGGTGAGAGTTCTTTGTGATGGATGCCCCCTTCTCAGGCACCACCTGTCATTGGTTGTGCCATCAAGTGGTGCCCTGATCTCAAAAGCAATCACTCCTGCAGTTCATTTCTTTGGTTTACATTGGGTTTTCTAACTCTTTATCAAATCAGAGGGAGCTGAATCTTTCAAGTCTTTGAATACTTTTGAGGCAGGAATACATGATGTTTTATAATCAAGGAGAAAGGTTACCATGGGAAGTTAGGGATGCGGAGTTGAGGTTGCAAATGGATCAGTTGTGATCTAATTGAATAGTAATTGAGGGACTCCTAATGCGTGTTTGGAACCCCTTCCTACATGCATATCGCTAAGCTGTCAAATCCAAGTGCCCAGTCATAGTGATGACATTGGGCGTATTGTCCAACATATCTGAGTTTACCAGGATGTTGCTTAATTCACTTTCAGGATAATTCTGTTTACATATCAATCCCCAAATATTGATGAGAATTACGTAATTTGCAAAGTTGATCGGGTTAAGCATGTCTCAGAAGTGACTATCCAGCGGTGAGGTTGATGCTGAAGATCCACATTGTTTTATTCTTTCTCCTTTGTACTGTAGCAGCTGAGCCATTTTGGAGGACAGTTAATATTCCTTAAGTTCCTAGTTGCTGTGATCAGAATCAGGTTTATTGCCACTGACCATGTTGTGAACGTTGTTGTTTTGTGAAGCAGTACAGAGCAAGACATAAAAAATACTATAAATTCCAATAAGAAATATTTTTAAAATGTGTGTGTTGCCAGCCTGATGAACCTCAGGGATGGTGAGGAATTTGCAGTGGAGGGGGGAATTATGATGGTCCATATAGTCACAGAATACAGAAACAGGCCCTTCAGCCCTCTGAGTCTGTGCCGACTGTCCACAAATCCTATTTTATTCTCCCCGCATTCTCATTGGCCCCCACACCCTCCTCCTCGATTCTACCATTCACCCACACACTACAAGGACTATACAGCGCACAATTAAATCTATTGACTTGTACAATTTGGAGGAAACCAGAGCACCCGTAGGAATCTCACTCAGGAAGTGCATGCAGACTCCACACAGAGAGCACCTGAGGTCGGGTCAAACCTGGGTCTCCAGAGTGGTGAGGAGGCAGTACTGACGCAAGTCTTCTGCCTTGAATCTGTCAAAGTAAATTTATTATCAAAGTGCATATATGTCGCTGTATACTATCTTGAGATTCATTTTCTTGCAGGCAGTTACAGGAAAATAAATGCAATAGAATTTATGAAAAGCTATAAATATAAAGACAGACAACCAATGTGCAAAAGAAGATAAATTATGCAAATAATGAGAATAAATGAATAATACTGGGAACCGTCACTCCCCACTGCAGTATTTCTTCGGCCTGAAAGGAAAGCACCGACAACTTTTCCAGTTGTTCAGCTCAGCTGGTTTCAACAGGAAGAACCTCATGTTTCAGGATGCCACAGTGAAGCTGATGCTCCTTGCCGACAACACAGACATCAGCCAGGTGTTGGGATTAGACTACATCACTCTCTTGAAGGGTTTGGGCCATCAAGGTAATGTCATTGATGTTGACCAAACATTGCCTCTTGTATTATCTATAAAGATTGGAACTGTTTGCCTTATGACCTCATACCATTTAGGCCAGGTACCAAAGAACCAGAAGATTGCAACCTGGGGAGGTGGCAGTTCGGAGAGGACTGTGTGTAATGGGTTATTTCAGCCATGCTGGTGGATGGCAGAGTGGAAGGTCGATACTGTTACCTTTATTCAATGGCCTATTGGTCCTATTGCTGAGGTTCCCACTCCCATTTAGTAAATGCTGGAAACTAAATTCTTTGGAAAGAGTTCTAGCCTCACTAAAGCAGAATGGTTCATCCCGTAGGCAAGGTTCCTTGGAGGTTTTATCTTGTGTTGGCTGGTCCTTGCTGTCAGGGAGTTATACAGCAGGGAAACAGGCCCATTGGCCCAGATTGTCCAAGGTGCCTTCCCGTTTTCCATGTTTAACCTTTCCTATCCATGTACCTGTCCTAAAGTCTTTCAACCTGCTTCTATTACAAGTGGCAGCTCAGTCCATATACTGTTCCCCCCACCTTCTGTCCCTCAGGTCCCCTTTAAATTCTTCCCCTTTCACCTTAAACCTACACCCTCTCGTTTAGATTACCCCTACCCAGGGAAAAAGACTGTGATCATCCACTATATCTATGCCCCTGATAATTTTGGTAACATCCATATGAATTGGTTCAGTGCTCTCCCTAGCCTAATCATATCCTTCCCAATGTATGGTGACCACTAATGTACACCATACTCCAGAAGGGCAGATTCTCTGCACAGAGGGTCATATGTAATTGGAATGAGGAAAGAATTGAGACAGGTACAACAATATTGAAAAGACATTTGGATAGATACATGGATAAGAAGGATATGGATCAAATGCATGCAAATGGGACGAGCTTAAATACACATCTTGGTTGGCATGAATGAGTTGGGGTGAAGTACTGGTTTCTGGGCTGTGTGATCTCACTAACATCCTGAATAGATGTAACATGATGCCCCAACCCTTGTACTCAATTCCCTGTCTGATAAAGACACCTTCATTACCACCCTGTCTACCTGTATCACCACTTTTAAGGAACTATGTATTTGTACCGTTTGGTCTCCTTATTCTACAACACTCCCCAGGGCCCTGTCGTTTACCGTGTATGACCTGTCCTGGTTTCATTTTTGAAAATGCTTCACTTCACGCCTGTCAGAGTTAAATTGCATCTGCCATTTCTTTGCCCAAATTCCCCAGTTGAACCTTAGACAATCTTCTTCACTGTCTATGACTCCACTAATTCTGGTGTTAGCTTCAGACTAACCATTACACCTGCACTTTCATCCAAATAGATCATATGTAGACAAGCAACAGTACCAAGTCCTGTGCACACCACCGGTCACAGGCCTCCAATATAGAACACTATGACACAGTCTAGGCCCTTCGGCCCGTGATGTAGTACCAGCCTTTTAACCTACTCTACGATCAATCTAGCCCTCCTGCCCTAGGTAGTCCTCCTTTCCCCTTTTATCCATGTGCCTACTTAAGAGTTTTTTAAATATCCCTAATATATCTATCTTGACCAATACCTCTGGCACCACTACTCTGTGTCAAACACCTACCTCTGACACTCTCCCCTCCTCCATGCTTTCCTCCAATTACCTTAAAACTATACTCCCTTGTATTAGCCATTTCTGCCTTGAGAAAGTCTCAACCTATGCCTCAAATCATTTTGTTTACCTCTATTACATCATCTTTCATCCTTATTCGCTCTGGAGAGAAAAACCCTAGCCCATTCCATATATTCTCATAAGACATGTTTTGTAATCCAGGCAATATCTTTGTAAATCTCATTTTCATTTTTAAAATCTTTTTATTAATACATAATCTTCTACAACTATAGAATAAAACAAGATTTCAACAAATTAATATGTATACAATTAATAGAGCTGAAGAAAAAACTAATCATAATATATAAAAATGAAAAAAATTATATAGAAAAAAGAAGGGAAAAAAAAGAACCCCATCTAACTGAGAAAAAGAACCCATTAGGAATCAACCCCTGGAAGCAATACCATCATCTAGATATATAGAAAAAAATTCATCAACTGCCAGTTCACTTTTTTTTTAAAAAAAGATAATAAAATTGGAAGGAAACCATATAGAATAATTCAAATTAAATGGTAATATTTGGCAAAAGAACCCCATCTTCTCTCAAAATCAAATCGAGTTTCAAAAGTTCTACTTCTAATTTTTTCCAAGCTGAGACATAACATTACTTGAGAAAACCATTCAATTAATGTAGGGGAAGATATATCTTTCCATTTTAATAAAATAGCCCTTCTTGCCAACAATGTAACAAATGCAATTACATGTTGATCTGAAGATGAAATACCCTGAATATGATGTGGAACTATCCAAATAGAACAGTTAATCTATTAGGTTGTAAATTAATTTTCAAAGCTTTAGAGACTGTAGAAAATAAAGATTTCCAAAACAGTTTTAATGAACATGACCAGAACATATGTGACAAAGTAGCTACTTCTGTTTTACATCTATCACAATAATTATCTACACTAGGAAATATTTTGGATAGTCTCTCCTTTGTTAAATAATAATGATGGACAATTTTAAATTGAATTAGACAGCGATTAGCACATATAGAAGAATTTACATTTTTCAAAATTCGAACCCAATCTTCATTCTCAAAGGTCATATTAAGTTCTCTCTCCCAATCTTGTTTAATCTTTAGTGATAGGTTCTCTTTTTGTAACAAGAGTAAATTATAAATTCTGCTAATGGAACCTTTCACTAAGGGATTCAATTTCAAAATGGTATCCAACAAATCAGATTCTTGTAAGTATGGAAACTTAGGTAAATATTGTTGTAAAAAATGTCTAACCTGAAAATATTGCAAAAAATGTGTATGAGCAAGAGAGTATTTATTAATTAACTCTTCAAAAGTCATCAGTCGACCATTATACAATAAATCTGTAAAGAAACGGATCCCTTTATTTTTCCATAGGAGAAAAATGGGGTTGGTTATTGAAGGTTTAAATGAAAAGTTTTGATATAAAAACTAGACAACTTAAATTGTTTAAAATTTAAAAAATTATGAAACTGAATCCAAATCAGTAAAGATTGTCTAATAACCGGGTAAAAATTTAAATTTGGAATTTTAGAGAACTGTAAAGGTAATGGAGCTCCTAATATTGAAGTTAAATGAAATTGTTTAACAGCTTTTAATTCCAAATCAACCCAAAGTGGTTTTTGGCTCTTATCGAGCCAGTATAACCAAAAACATAATTGTCTAATATTTACAGTCTTAAATTAGGAAGTGTAAGTCCACCATCTTTTTTGGGTTTTTGTAAATAGTATTTGTTAATTCTTGGTCTCTTATTGTTCCAAATAAAGGAAGAAATAAGAGAGTCAATTTGATCAAAAAATATTTTAGTTAAAAAGATAAGTATATTTTGGAAAATATATAAAAATCTAGGTAAAATCATAATTTTCACAGCATGGATGTGACCTATTAAAGAAAGAGTAAGTGGATTCCATCTAGAAAATAGTAATTTCATGGAGTCTACTAGAGGAACTATATTGGCTTTATAAAGATCTTTATATTTTTTAGTAATTATAATACCTAAATATCTAAATGTATTAACAATTCTAAAAGGAATATCATTATATGTACTAACAGAAGTATTTAATGGAAACAATTCACTTTTATTCAAATTAAGTTTATATCCTGAAAATTTTCCAAAATCTTTAAGTGTTTCCAAAAGATTAGGAATTGATTCCTCAAGATTCGAAATAAAATTCAAAAGATCATCTGCATAAAGAGAAATCTTATGTATGGTTCCATTTATAGAAATACCATGAATGTTTTTGGCCTCCCATAATGTTATAGCTAAAGGCTCCAATACAAGATTAAATAATAAAGGGCTTAATGGACATCCCTGTCTAGTACCACGAGAAAGTGAAAAGAAAGAAGACCTCTAATTGTTAGTAATGACCGTGGCAATAGGGTTCTTATAGATCATTTGAATCCATCTATTAAAATTATTACCAAAACCAAATTTTTCTAATACTTTGAACAAGTATGGCCACTCAACTCTATCGAATGCCTTTTCTGCATCAAGAGAGATAACACATTGAGGTTGCTTAGATAATGGTGAATAAATAATGTTCATCAATCTCCAAACATTAGAGAAAGAGTAACGGCCTTTGATAAAGCCCGTCTTGGTCCATAGAGATAATTTTAATTAAAATATTTTCCAAGCAGTTAGACATTATTTTAGAAAGAACTTTTGCATCCACATTTAATAGTGAAATAGGTCTATATGATGAACATTCAACAGGGTCTTTATCTTTTTTAAGAATTAAGGGAATAGATGCTTCATAAAAAGGTAAATTACCCTTCTCAAAGGATTCATGAAACATTTCCAAAAGATACTGAGAAAGTAATCTTTCAAATTTTTTGAAAAATCCCACCGAATAACCATCAAGTCCGGGAGCTTTACCTGATTGCATTGATAAAATAGCTTTCTGAATTTCATGCTCGGAAATTGGAGCATCAAGCATCTGTTGATCTTCATCAGAAATTTGTGGAAGTTTAATCTTACGTAAAAAAGCTTCCATTTTGGAGGAATCTGCAGGAAATTGAGATCTATAGAGTAAAAATCTTGAAAAGTATTATTAATATCTTCATAGTTACTTACTATATCTCCATTGATTTTACGAATCTTTAAAATTTGTCTTTTAGCTCTATCTGCTCTTAGTTGGGAAGCTAAGAGCTTATTATTTTTATCCCCAGAGATATAAAATTGACTTTTCAATTTAAGCAAATATCCTTCAATAGGATATGTTAGTAATAAGTTATACTGTGGTTGTAGTTCTATTCTTCTTTTAAATGAAACAACATTTGGAGAGATTGCATTAATGTTATCCAGTTCTTTAATTTGTTTAGAAATTTTATCTAATTCCATTCTTGTTTGTTTCTTCAATTTAGCCATATATAATATAATTTGACCATAAGCTTTCAATGTATCCCAAATTAATAACTTGGAGATGTTTCCTGTATTATTAAAGAGAAAAAACTCTTTTATCTGAGTTTCAATAAACTCAACAAATTCTGCACTTTGTAATAAATGTTCTGGAAAATGCCAAAGTGGTCTGGTAGAAACACCATCTTTCAATTATTAAATTTAAAGGAGCATGATCAGAAATAGCAATCGCATCATACTTACATTTCTGAACATTACATACAAGTCGAGGGTCGACAATAAAATAGTCAATTCTCAAATATTTATTATGAACATGTGAGAAAAAGGAATTCTCTATCATTAGGATGCATATGCCTCCAGACCTCAATTAAACCATAATCAATTAAAAAGGAATTAATAAGTGATGCAGAACGGTTAGGAAGTTGATGTTTGGATGATGACTTATCCATTAAAGGATTTAAGTAAGTATTAAAATCACCACCCATTAATAATATATATTCATTTAAATCAGGTAATAGAGCAAAACAGCTTTAAAAAATGAGGGATCATCAACATTTGGTCCATAAATATTAACCAAAACCATTTTCTTATTACAAATTATTCCTTTAACAATTAAAAATCTACCATTAATATCAGCTATAATATCCTCCTAACTAAAAGGAATATTAGAATTGATAAAAATGGAGACACCTCTAGTTTTACTCTGGGAATTTGCATGAAATAGAGGGTCCTTCCAAAATTTAAAAAATCGATTTTTATCACATAACCTGATATGCATCTCTTGAGCAAAAATTATATCAGGCTGGAATCGATTTATAACCTTAAATGTTTTCTTACGCTTAATAGGGTGATTCCAACCACAAACATTTAACTGTTTAGATGTCATCATGAAACTTTGTATCTAAAAAAAGTAGCTTGACTCGTGTCAGGATAAAGTGATCGAAAATGGCGGAGATGAACAACAATAAAAATAATTTGCGTATGCTCTGGGATTCCATAATGGGGATAAAAAAAGAAAAAAAATACCACCCAACCTACAAAGCCCAGAAACAAGTCGATGTCAATCAACACAAGTCCCAAGAAAAGCATAGTCGTGAATACAGCTCCGCCTAGCTGAGTAAAAATTTTTTTTTAAAAGTAATCTGTATCTCCCTCTATTGAATATAAATTTCATTTCAGTCAACCTATATCTCAGTATAATTAACTTGGAAGGATAGTGTTTTTCTTGTGAAAGCAAATAACCTTCAATTTGAAAGTAACCTTCATAATATTAGATAAGGGAAGAAAAACACATCCAAAACAATTCTTGGAATATTTTCACAAAAGAAAAACAATTGCCATCCTTAAATTGTCAAATCTGTCTTTAAAACACAAGGAAATCCAAATAATTATTTTAAATTATCCTCAATAGGGCATACGGAATAAAAAAAAACCAATTGATTCATTTAGATACTGCAAAAAAAAAGTTCTAGATGGTTCATACTTAACTACAACCTATCAACAGTTCTCACACTATATCTTCTAAGGTTGAAACCCTCCAAACCAGTCTTTTTCAAAAATAAAAATACATTTTAAAATAGACTTTCTGTGACCATCAAATCTTCCAATTTTATCAGTATTTACACTGCGAGACTCTCAAACCATTATAAGTCATTCAACTTCAGACTTCAAATTCATTGTCATTGAAATATTTGCAGAGAAGAAAAAAATCGCTATCTTTAAATTGTCCAGTCTCTTTAAAACATAAGAAAATCCAGATAATTACTTAAAAGAAACTTTAAAAGCATACGAAACAAAAAAAAAGTTGGTACATTTAGATGCTACAGAAAAAAAAGTCTAAATGGTTCAGAATTATCTACGATCTTTCAACAGTTCTCCTGCTATATCTTTGGAGGTTAAAACCCTCCAAACCAGACTTTTTCAGAGATAAAAATACATTTTAAGGTAAAAACTTTTATAACCATCAAATCTTTTAATTTCTTCACTTTACACCATGAGACCATCAAACTATTATAAATCATTCAATCTTCAAACTTCAGATTCACCATCGGACTCGTCAGACAAAGAGTTAATAAAATGCAATGCTTCAGCTGGATCACTGAAAATACGAATTCCAGAATTTTTAATAATGATCCTTAATTTCACTGGGTACTGTAGTGATGGAAAAAGCTTCTTTTGAAAAGCTAGTTTCATGGAAGGACCAAAAGCAGTGCGTTGTTTCACAATTTCACATGGAAAATCATCAAAAAAATGGATTTTTGAACCTTGAAATGAAAATATTCTTTGTTTTCTTGCAAGCTTGTAAGCTTGTAAATCTCCTCTGCACCATCTCCATAGCTTCCACACCCTTCCTATAATGAGGTGACTGGAACTGACATACTATTCCATGTCTGGTTTATAGAGCTGTAACGTTACCTCATGGCTCTTGAACTCAAATCTCCTACACCATACATCTTCTTAACCACTCTATCAATTTGCATGGCAATTTTGAGGGATGTGGACATGGATCTGAGATCTCTCTGTTCCTCCACACTGATAAGAATCCTGCCATTAACCCTGTATTCTGACTTCAAATGACAAGTTGATAAAGAACCCCCTGCCAACACCTCTGACTCCTTTCACCAAACTGATTTTGTGTCTGATTGGCTAGCTCATCTTGCATCCCATGTATCAATCAGTTACTCAGTCTTACCTGGGGTCTTACCAATCATTGTGTATGCCCTAGACTTGTTGGGGGTGGGGAGGACATCCCATGATGGAATCGCCTGGAGTTCATACAGCCAGAATTAGCAGTTGGGGGAGGGCATTGCTGTGGGTCAGCCTGGTGGTCTGAGGGTTGTGCGGAGCATATTCTGATGGTGACCTTGTGCTGTGATTTTTGTCAGGGAGCTCTCTGGAGAACAGCATTGTACGGTGGTGCTGTATAAGCACAGCGGAACAAAGCAAGTGCGAGAACTGGGCTCTGAATGCAAAATCCACACTCCTGGTGTGCATCAGAGCAACATCAGCGAGCCACTGCATAGAAATGATAAAGGTACTGACTTCTGAGAATGTAATCTAGTCCATGCAACATCCACCACTAGTTCTAAAGGACCCTGTGGTACACCTTCATAAGTGTGCTCTACCACACTTTGATGAAAATAGTTCTGCACATACAGTCATAGAGCATGACTTCACAGAAACAGGCCCTTCAGCCCATCTAGTCCATGCCAAACCATTATTCTGCTCAGTCCCTTTGACCTGTACCTGGACCATCACCCTCCATACCCTCCATCCCCCATCGATGTACTTATCCAAACTTCTCTTAAGAATTGCAGTTGAACTTGTATCCACCACTTCCACTGGCAGCTCGTTCCACACTCACACCACCCTCTGAGTGGGGAAGTTCTTCTTCAGGTTCCTCTTAAATATTTCATCCTTCACTCTTATTCCGTGAGGTTTTCTTGGTTCCAAAGAACTTATTCCTCAGATCTACCCCCTGCATCCCACCCACCAAGGAGAGACCCCCTCCTGGTTTCAACCCCTCATGAGTCATCGGAGAATTCTTTTTCATTGTGGGAAACTTTGTTACGTTCCCCCAACTATCTAAACTTGGGTCCTGCGATGTTCTGCCTGGGTTTACCAGTAATTTACCCACTACACTGCCTCTGTTCCCTTTAATGTCATTCACTCAGTCTCTAGTTAGCAGCAGGTCTCACTGAGCCAGTGCTAGGAGCCTGGCATTGTTATCCTGTGGGGCCTGTACCTGAGCTGCCTTATCCAGGTACCTGCCAGCAGAGTTCATCCATCGGTGTATGCTTCACGGCTGTTGCATGCCAGGGATAACCATGGTCACACTCTCCAGGAATGATTCCAGGCCAACCACAGATGTTGGCTGGATTTTATCTCAGCTTTCCAGCATGTGTAGTGTTTGATTCCTATTTACTTGGAAAAATGCCTTCCCCCAGACTGGGAAACTGTTAGCCACAAAATTTCCTTCTGTTTTCCAGAGGGATGAGGTGGACGCAGCTTCTTTTGATGCTACTCATGCTTACATCGCTGGGAAGTGTGGTCTGGTTCCTGTGGTAACAGAGCACTACGGTGAGTAACTGGTCCCTTTGACAAACTCCCTCAATGACAAGAAATACTTGTGAATAACACAACCATTGGACTGAGCTGGAGGATCCAGGATCAACTTTCTGCACCACATGTATTAGGAAATTGCTGTAGTGAGTTGGTCAGGGTGCAACATGCAACAAAAAACAACATTCAAAGTTCAAATTTATTATCGAAGTATGTCTATCATATACAGTCTTGGGATTCAACTTCTGGCAGGCAGCCACAAAACAAAGAAACACAATAGAATCCATGAGGAACCACACACAAGGACCAAGAGGACAAATAGTGTAAATAGTAAAAAAATGTAAACACATAATTAATATTCAAAAATTATAAAGAATAGAGAATTATATAAAAACAAAGTTAGATGTTAAATTACAAATGTGGAATAAAATATACAGTGTTTAAATAAATATTCACCCCCACCCCCGGAAGTTTTTGTGTTTTATTGTTTTACTACATTTAATTTGGCTTTTTAAAGACACTAATTAACAGAAAAAGACACTTTCATGTCAGTGACATTTTTGACAGATTTCTACAAAGTAATCTCAAAGGTACAATTTAATGTCAGAGAAGTGTATACAATATACATCCTGAAATGCTTTTTCTTCGCAAACATCCACGAAAACAGAGTACCCCAAGAATGAATGATACTTAAATGTTAGAACCCTGAAGTCCCCCCAGCTCCCCTCCCTCCCTCGTGTAAGTGGCAGCAAGCAACGATTCCCCTCCCTCCACCGGCAAAAATAAAGCGCACCCGCTACCAGCACTCGAGCGTGAGCAAAGCAATAGCAAAGACACAGATTTGCAGTTACCCCAGACACTACATTATTTACCCAGTAATTCAACATGCTGCAGGCTCACTCTCTCCTAATAAGGGAAAAAGAGGTGACTCCATTTTCCAATGAGCGGGGAGACATAACAAACAACTCTAAATGAATTACAAGTATAAAACGCAAAATAATCAACTGCATAAGCATTCACTCCTTTAATATGACACACCAGATCATCACTGGTGCAGCCAATTGGTTTCACAAGTCACATAATTAGTTAAATGGAGATCACCTGTGTGTAGTCAGGGTGTTTCAATTGATTGGAGTCTGGAAGCTCCAACTGCTGGTGAGTCAGTATCCTGGCAAAAATTCCACCATGCAGACAAAATAACAGTCCAAGCAACTCTGTGATAAGGTTATTGAAAGACACAAGATACAAGAAAATTTCCAAGTGACTGAATATCCCTTGGAGTACAGTTAAGCTAATCTTCAAGAAATGGAAAGAATATGGCACAGCTGTAAATCTGACTAGAACAGACCATCCTCAAAAACTGAGTGACTGTGCAAGAAGGGGACTCATGAGGGAGACCATCAAGAGACTCATACAACTCTGGAGAAGTTACAAGTTTCAGTGGCTGAGATGGGAGAGACTGCACATACAACTGTTGCTTCACCAGTCAACAGCTTTATGGGAGAGAGGCAAAGAGAAAGCCACTGTTGGAAAAAACAAATGAAATCTCAGCTGCAGGTTGCCTGAAGGAATGTGGGAGACTCTGGAGTCAGCTGAATGAAAGTTCTGATCTGAAACCAAAACTGAGCTTTTGGCCAACAGACTAAATGCTATGTTTGGTGTAAGTCAAATGGCGCATATTATTAAAAACACACCATCCCTACCCTGAAGCTTGGTGGTGTCTGCATCATGTTGCGGGGATGTTTCACTGCAGCAGGCCCTGGAAGGCTTGAAAGTAGAGTTCAAAGTGAATGCAGCAAAACACAGGGAAATTCTGGAGGAAGACTGATGCAGTCTGCAAGAGAACTGCGACTTGGGAGAAGATTTGTTTTCCAGCAAGACAGTGACCTTAAGCATACAGCCAAGGCTATACAGGAATGGTTTAAAAACAAAATTCATGTCCTGAAGGGGTCAAATCAGAGTCCAGACCTCAATCCAATTGAGAATTTATGGTTGGACTTGAAAGGGACTGTTCATTCACGATCCCCATGCAATCTGATAGAACTTGAGTAGTTTTGCAAAGAAGAATGGGGAAATATTGTGGTATCCTGATGTGCAAAGCTAATAGAGACTTATCCAGACAAACTCAAGGCTGCAATTGCTGTCAAAGGTGCATCTACTAAATACTGACTTGAAGGGCATGAATAATTATGAAATCAATTATTCTGAGTTTAAGAATTGTAACAAATTCAGACCAATTTATAGAGTTTAGTTTTCACTTTGACACAAGAGTTTTTTCCTGTTGATCAGTGTCAAAAAAGCCAAATTAAATCCACTGTGATTGAATGTTGTAAAACAATAAAACATGAAAACTTCCAAGGGGAGTGGATAGTTTTTATAGGCACCATATACCAGCATGCATGAATGATTTAAGCATAGAAGTGGAGTGTAGATTCTAAAAGGCATCCTGGTTTATTATCATACTTAGAGTATTGTCAGCTTTTACTCTCCTTATTTCAGAACCCTGGACCCGACACTATTCCACATATTCCTTGCATCCCTTTCCCTTTCTCTGCAACTTACAACATGCTTATTTTCTCACTTTTCCGCTTGTTTACGGACGGAAACCAGACGGGAAATGACTGGGGTGTGGAACTGGCATTTCTCTATCTTGCAGTACAGCTGGTTTTCGAGGAGATGCTGAAGGACTGAGCAGATGTGACAGATATGATCTTGGGGAAGATGAGAATGTATTTGAAGTAAACAAGCACATAGCTGTGTAGCATGCCATGGAGGATCTTGTAAATGAATGCCTGGAGAACACTGGACTGTTGGAAAGTACAAAAGGCATCACCAAGTATTCTTAGTGGCCAGTGTGTGTATGAACCCTGTCTTCCACTCATCCCCCTGCCCCCCTCCCCAGTGGATGCAAATCTGGTTGTAAATTCTCTGTAGATCCAGGTTGGTGAAGATCCGGGCTCAGCAGAGTTTTTTGAATGTGCTACCTGTCAAGGGGAGAGGGTAACAGTGCTTACTGGTGATTTTATTGAGTCCACTGTAGTCAATACCAGGACGAAGTCCCCCACCTTTCCTTTTGACAAAGAAGAATTGTGCACTAGCTGGTGTGGTGTGTGAGGTGGCAGGGTGTTGCCTTTATTGAAGGCGATGGCTAAGTCATGGTATTCCTGCAAGAGTTTGGTGAGCTCTGTCTCCACTGATTTACGAGCTGAAGCTGACAGAGGTTGCAGACAGGTGGGTGCCCAACTCAGAGGTGAACCGGATGACCAGTTGAAGTGAGGCTTGTGAGTGGAGAGCTAGGGGTAACCCAAGATGAGAGGAGTGTTGAGTGAGTCAATCAAGAGGAATTGGATGGACTTGTGGTGCTCCCTGATGCCCATGTGCACAGGCCGTGTGCATGCTCTGACCATCCCAGACCCCAAGGGATGTCCATCAATGGCTGTGATGTGGACAGGGTGAAAGATGGGCTCAGTTAGGAGTCCAAGCTGCACACACAGAGTCCAGTCTAGGAAGTTGCCTGCTGTGCTGAAATCCACCAGAACCTCCTGTGCACGTAGAGCAGTTGGGGTGTAGAGGAGAACAGAGAAAGCGAGTTGGACAATGGTGCTGGAATGAGGGGCTGGCTGGATCCTGGTGATGCTGTTTTCCCAGATGCAGTGGGCACAGTAAGCAGACAAGTTGTTTCTCCAACACTCACACTCCTGGGAGGTAGGAGCAGGCTAAGGGAGCTCTCTCTAACTGCATGGGACCTGCAGCCTGAAATGGTTTGGGAAATGGAACTGGACTTCTGGCTGGTGACCTGGATGGTCGTTCAATATGATACTTGTTAACAGGGAGGGCCTGAGTGACGAGGCTTTCATGGTTGGTGTAGACAGCACATCTTTCAAGGACTCAGAGATGCTGTGATGGTAATGGGCCAGGAGTGCTTTTGTGCTCCAGCCATGCTCAGCCATAAGTGTCCTGAATTCTATGGCATAATCCAGCTCCAAACATGAAGGTGAGCTATCCTACCTCCTGTCTCGCTTCCATTTCCCAGATGGTCAAAAACCCGGCACATCTCAGCACCTTACTTATTGCAGATTATAGTTTAATTGTTCCAAGTTAGTGGTGGCCCAAATCAGTGCTTGCCCAGTTAAAAGAGAGATGATGAAGGCAAACTTGGCCCAGTCTGTAGAACACAGAGATGACTGCATCTCAAAGTGCAAGATGCACTGGGACAGGAAGTTGCAGCATTGGGTTGAGGATCAGCTGAAATGTTCGGGCACTGCAGTATGAGGTTCTGAGGGAGGAGGCTGACTGGTGAGGGTTTGCTGTAATGAGATGGAGGGTTGATTGAGAGTGGTGAACAGAAGGTCGATGGTCTCCTGCTGCTTCTGATTTGTATACTCATTAAGGCAGATGACTTCCTTTAGGTGAGCAAACTCTGCTTGGTCAATTGCTAGTTCACCCATCCTATCAGGAAATGTAGAGGAGGCTTGACCCGAACGCAGAGCCACAGAGACTGTTCAGCAGCGAGCAACCAATAAAATGCCAAATAAGAAGCCATGAGGGGTCACAAGATAAGAGAGAATGGATATTAACACAAGGTAACTGAAGGCTTGGAGCAATTGGTTGAGGCTGGCTGGTTCAAGAACTGTGGATAGGAGCTGGGTTTAAATAGGTTGAAGGTGATGAGTTGAAAACAAGAGGCAGGTGACCTGTTAGCTGGGTGGAGACCGGGTGCTGCCTGCCTGTATAGGCCTGACAACCTCTGACACCCAGAGTAATCAAGAACCTATCAACCTCTGTTTTGAATGTTCTCAATAACGTGGCCTGCTGTGCCGTCTGTGGCAATGAATTCCACAGGTTCACTACCTCTGGCTAAAGAAATTCCTCCTCATCTCTGTTCTAAATGGATGTCCCTCTACTCTGAGGCCCTCTGGTCCTTGACTTCCCCACTATAGGAAACATAATCTCCACACCCACTCTATCTAGACCTTTCAATATGCAATAAGTTTCAATGGGATTCTACCCCTCCCCATTCCTCTAAACTCCAGCAAATACAGGCCCAGAGCCATCAAACGTTCTTCATATGTTAATCTTTTCATTCCTGGAATCATTCTTGTGAACCTCCTGTAGGCCTTCTCCAATGCTACCAAACCTTTGAGATAGGAGGTGCAAAACTGTTCAGAATACTCCAAATGCAGTCTAATTAAAGTTTCAACATTACATACTGTGCCGTTATATTCCAGTCCTCTCAAAAAGAAAGCAAACATTGCATTTGCATTATCACCAACTGAATATGCAAATTAACCTTTAGGAAATCCTATGCGTCTCTTTGCACTTCTGCTTTTTGAATGTTCTTCCCATTTAGAAAATAGTCTACACTTTTATTCCTTTGACTAAAATGCATGGCCATACACTTTGCTGCACTATATTGCAACTACCATTTCTTCGTCCATTCTCCCAACTTCTATAAGTCCTTCTGCAGGCTCCCTACTTCCACAATACTACTTGTTCCTCAGAATTCATATTGTCAAACAGCCACAAAGCCATCAATTACATCATCCAACTCATTGACATTTAACATGTCAAAGGCCTTCTGAAAATCCAAGTGAGCAACCTCCACTGACTCTCCTTTGTCTGTCTTGGCTGTTATTTCCTCAAAGAATTCCAATAGATCTGTCAGGCAAGATTTCTCCTTAAGGAAACGATGCTTTTGTTGGCCTATTTTATCATGTTCCTCCAAGAACCCCAAATCCTCATCCTTATTAATGGACTCCAACATCTTCACTGAAGTTAGGCTAACTGATCTATAATTTCCTTTTTTCTGCCTTCCTCCCTTTAAGAGTGGAGTTACATTTGCAATTTTCCAGTCTTCTGGAACTATTCCAGAATCTAGTGATTCTTGAAATGAGACCCTCGCCCCATTCTTCTAAACTCCAATGAGTACAGGCCCAGAGCCAACAAATGCTCCTCATATACTCCCTCATTTCGTTCCTGGGATCATTCTCACGAGCATCCTCTGTTCCTCTGCAATGTCGGTACATCCTCTCTTAGATGTGAGGCCCGAAAGTGCTCGCAATACTCCAAATGTGGTCTGACCAATGCCCATAAAGTCCTGGCATTGCATTCTTGGTTTTATATTCTAGTCTTCTTCAAATGAATGCAATTCTTCAAATGAATGCAATTGATATTACAATTTTCTAACAGATAGAAGAGTGACCAGCTCTCATTGAGATTAGGAGCTGTATATACAGAATGGGGAGTGCATGCTGTGGTGGAAATTGAACTGTGAATGACATCAACATGAGGCACATTGAGATTGAAAGGTTTATGCTGTACAAAGTACATACATAGAGCAGAGACCTTGGATTCCAGGTTGATACCATTCCCCCTAGAATGAAGTGTGTGGATCTATATACTCTGAAGAGTATGGAGTCATAGAGTTGCACAGCACTGAAGCTTGCCCTTCGGCCCATCTATCCCATACTGACTTTAATGTCTAATGTATTTCAAAGGTTCAAAGATTACTTTATTACAACTCTGAAATTCTTCTTCTCCAGATAGCCACAAACCCAAGAAAGAAAAGAATGGCAGCACGATTATCAACCCCCAAATCCCTCCTCCCCACACAATTATAGGAAGAATGTAGAAGCTTTAGAGAGGGTACACAGGAGATTTATCAGAATCCTGGCTGGATTAGAGCACATGTCTTATGAGGAAAGGTTGAGTGAGCTTAAGCTTTTCTCTTTAGAGAGAAGGAGTACAAGGGATATAGAACAAGTGGACAGCCAGAGACTTTTTCCCAGGCAGAAATGGCTAATACAAGGGGGCATAATTTTAAGGTGATTGCTGGAAAGTATGGTGAGGATCTTGGAGGTAGATTTTTTATACACTCAACATGGATGCATAGAACATCCAGCCAGGGGTGGTGGTAGGGTCTGATATATTAAGGACATTTAAGAAACTCTTAGTTAGGGACATGGATGATAGAAAAATGGAGGGCTCTAAAGGAGAGAAAGGTGAGGAATCTTAAAATAGATTTAAAGGTTGCATAAGATTATGGGCTGAAGGGTTTGTACTGTGCTGTAATGTTCTATGTGCCAACAATGCTGCTGCAAAGTAAGTTTTTCATTGCACTGGTGCATACATGTTTTTGTGCAGAGGACAATAAACATGACTTTGACTTTAACACGCTAATCCCAATTGCCAATATCTCTGACGAAGGGTCTCGGCCCGAAACGTCGACAGTGCTTCTCCCTATAGATACTGCCTGGCCTGCTGCGTTCCACCAGCATTTGGTGTGTGTTGCTTGAATTTCCAGCATCTGCAGATTTCCTCGTGTTTGCCAATATCTCTCGACTCCTTTCCAATCTAGGTTCTTGTCCAAATGCCTTGGTAATGTAGTTGTATCTGCTGCCACCTTCTTCTCAGGCAGGTCATTACAGATATTCACTACCCCCTGTATGAAAAATTCAGCCATTGTTATCAGACTCTTGAACATATCTCTCGTATAGTAAAAGAAGAACTCTTGATCTCTGTCAGCCTTGTCAAACGCCTGTGCTCCACTTTCTCTGTATCTGTAACTCTGCATTCTGTTATTGTTTTCCCTTTTCTAGTTATTTTTTGTACCTGTGTACAGAATGATCTGTTTGCATGGTATGCAGACAAAGGCTTTATGCAGTTTCTTGGTCCCTGTGACAATAATATACCAATTATCGATTGCCCTTAATCATTCTGTAGCTCTGTGTCACGGGTACATTCTCACAAAGAACACCTTAACATATCAGACAGTGTGGCAGCAAAGAAAGTCGTGTGTAAAGGCTCCCGATTATGTGCCCACTCTGAGAATTCACTGTTAATAGGACGCTGCTTCTGTCTTCTCTGGGGGAGCTGTGCATCAGCCAGTAAGATCAACAGGGAAGTTGACAAGGTAGAGTTCTTGGGGAATCTAAATCATATACTATACATGTCGAGCCTGAATGTTTGAGTAACATGGACATTGCCTCTGACTCATTGTTTACCATTTTCAATGAGTCCCATTTGACTATGCAGCAAAACTGTCCAGTGCAGGTATAGTGGGCTGAAGGGCCCACTTGTATAGAGGTGTACAAGATGATAAGAGACATAGGTCGAGAGGATGGCCAGGGACCTTTTCCCAGGATGGAAATGGCTAATACTGGGGGGCATAATTTTAAGTTATAGGGCGGATGTCAGGGGTAAGTTCTTTACACAGATTGGTGTGTGCATGGAACACCCAGCCAGGGGTGGTGGTAGATTGTGCCAATCAATTCTTAGATTGATTGAAAGATGTAGAAAGCCCATTATTAAGGATTAGGTCTCAGGGTACTTCGAGGCACATGATAAAATAGGCAAAGACAGCATGTCCTTAAGGGAAATTCTTGCCTGACAAGGATGATAGAAAGATGTAGGAGGGAAACTTAGATTTATCTTGAATTATGTTATAAGATTGGCTCAACATGATGGGCCGAAGCTCCTGGAATGTGCTGTAATGTTCTATGTATAATGGATGTTCCTATCCTCTCTGATAATATCCCGGTTTCGTGCAGAGTTTCACTGGAATATCTCCAGCTTATGGTTGCTCAGAGATGTCCATGTTCTCCTTGTGCTTCATCACCTTCTTCAGCTCTTTCCTCTTGACGTGATGCAAAATGAACAGAACATTGAATATAAATACAAAGTGCTCAGTGCCTCAGAGACTGCCCGTATATCCAGAACTTCTCTATCATCAAAACCACTCGGTGTGTCATAGAACATAGAATACTACAGCACAGTACAGGCCCTGTGCTGACCTTTTAGCTTACTCCAAGATCAATCTAACCTACATAGTCCTCCAGTTTTCTTTCATCCATATGTCTATCTGAGATAATGTTCCTTGTGTATCTGCCTCTGCCACCACTCCTCTCTCTGTGTAAAGAACTTAGCTCTGATATCTCCCTGTACTTTCCTCCAGTCACCTTAAAATTATGCCCTTCCTATTTGCTCTTTCCACCCTCTGATAAAATCTCTGGCTGTCCACTCAATCTGTGGCTCTGATCATCTTGCACACCTCTGTTAAAGCATTTCTTAAGAAAGGGTGCAGAGGAGATTTACAAGGATGTTGCCTGGATTGGAGAGCATGCCAAAACAGGTTGAGTGAACTCAGCCTTTTCTCCTTGGAGCGACGGAGGATGATAGAGGTGTATATGATGATGAGAGGCATTGATCGTGTGGATAGTCAGAGGCTTTTTTCCAGGGCTGAAGTGGTTGCCACAAGAGGGCACAGGTTTAAGGTGGTGGGGAGTAGGTACAGAGGAGATGTCAGGGGTAAGTTTTTTTTTACTCAGAGAGTGGTGAGTGTGTGGAATGGGCTGCCGGGAACGGTAATGGAGGCAGATATGATAGGGTTTTTTAAGAGACTTTTGGATAGGTACATGGAGCTCAGAAAAATAGAGGGCTATGGGTAAGCCTAGTATTGTGCCTGTATTGTGCTGTAGGTTTTCTATGTTTCTATTTCTCATCCTCCCTCACCCAGAGAGAAAAGTTTTAGCTTGCTCAACCCACCCTGAGATTAGTGTAAATAGGTGTTGGTGGTCAGCACCAAGGGGGTGAGCTGATGGGCCTGTTTCCATACTCTATGGCTCTCTGACAGCTGCTTGGTGTGCGAAGGCAGGAGGTCACCCATCATCTGCAGCCGGGTGTCCACAGAGGGAAAGGTGGGGTACAGTGCAATGATGACAGGAGAAGGGAGCTGGGGCTGGTGGATGGTCAGTGGGAGGCTGAGGATGGAGGAGCCACTGACATATCAGAGCACTGAAAGTGGGCAGATAACTTGCTGATTCAGGTGAGTCAGTGCTTGATGACAGGTGCCCATTGCAGGGTGAGGTAGTGGTAATGGTTGTTACCCTTCTCACTGCTAGTATAATGACCAGTGGGTGAAAGGGCCTGTTCCTGTGCTTACTGTTCTATGTTTCTCTTACCTTGGCATCCCACTGTAGGGCCGCCTCCTGTCTACGCAGTCTCAGTGGTGAAGAAGGTGTCCCGGGGCGAGAACTTATTTAACCTGGCAGGGAGGCGAAGCTGTCACAGCCACGTGTACAGCCCTGCTGGATGGCTGCTGTTGGCAAAGTTCACTGTCCGCTCTCACAACGACACGGATACCTGCGACATCAATGAAGGTGAGGGTGCCCTGAGGAACTCTGTAGGCTCTATCTCTGTATCTCATGAGATAGAGTTGTGTTTGTGTGTGTAAGTAGCTGAAGAGATATTAGTAATCTTTTAAGAAGCACTAGATTCTGGAGTGGTTCCAGGGGACTGGAAAATTGTAAATGGCACTCCACTCTTTAATAATGGAGTGAGGCAAAACACAGGAAATTATAGGCCAGATAGCCTGACTTTAGTGGTTGGGAAGGTGTTAGAGCCAATTATTAAGGATTAGGTCTCAGGGTACTTCGAGGCACATGATAAAATAGGCAAAGACAGCATGTCCTTAAGGGAAATTCTTGCCTGACAAATCTGCTGAAATTCTTTGAGGAAATAACAAGCAGGATAAACAAAGGAGAGTGAGTAGATTTTGTTTACTTGGATTTTCAGAAGGCCTTTGATAAGGTGCCACACATGGCACACACAAAATGCTGGTGGAACACAGCAGGCCAGGCAGCATCTATAGGGCGAAGCACTGTCGGGCCGAGACCCTTCGTCAGGACTAACTGAAAGGAAAGATAGTAAGAGATTTGAAAGTAGGAGGGGGAGGGGGAAATGCGAAATGATAGGAGAAGACCGGAGGGGGTGGGATGAAGCTAAGAGCTGGAAAGGTGATTGGCAATAGTGATACAGAACTGGAGAAGGTAAAGGATCATGGATGGGAGGCCTAGGGAGAAAGAAAGGGGGAAGGGAGCACCAGAGGGAGATGGAGAACAGGCAGAGTGATGGGCAGAGAGAGAGAAAAAAACAAATATGTCAGGGATGGGGTAAGAAGGGGAGGAGGGGCATTAACAGAAGTTAGAGAAGTCAATGTTCATGCCATCAGATTGGAGGCTATCCAGCCTGTATATAAGGTGTTGTTCCTCCAACCTGAGTGTGGCTTCATCTTGACAGTAGAGGAGGCCATGGATAGACATATCAGAATGGGAATGGGACGTGGAATTAAAATGTATGGCCACTGGGGGATCCTACTTTCTCTGGTGGACAGAGCGTAGGTGTTCAGTGAAACGGTCTCCCAGTCTGCGTCGGGTCTCACCAATATATAAAAAGCCACACTGGGAGCACCGGACGCAGTATACCACACCAGCCAACTCACAGGTGAAGTGTCGCCTCACCTGGAAGGACTGTCTGGGGCCCTGAATGGTGGTGAAGGAGGGAGTGTAAGGGCAGGTGAAGCACTTGTTCCGCTTACAAGGATAAGTGCCAGGAGGGTGATTGGTGGGAAGGGATGGGGGGGACGAGTGGACAAGGGAGTCGCGTAGGGAGCGATCTTTGTAAATGGAACAAGTGCTACACCTGCCCTTACACTTCCTCCCTCACCACCATTCAGGGCCCCAGACAGTCCTTCCAGGTGAGGCGACACTTCACTCTCATTCTGGTTGGCTGTTGGTGACTAGTGGTGTCCTGCAGGGGTCTTTGTTGGGACAGCTGTTTTTCATGTTATATGTCAATGATTTGGATGATACAATAGATAGCTTTGTGGCCAAGTTTGTGGACGATACGAAGATAGTTGGGGGGACAGGTAGTGTTTAGGAAGTGAGGAGTCTGCAGAAAGTTTTAGACTGGGGTTTCCAATTTTTTTATGCCACAGACCCCTACCATTAACCAAGGGGTCCATTAACCAAGGAACCCCTGATTTAGACAGATTAGGAGAATGAGCAAAGAAGAAGCAGATGGAGTATAGTGTAGAGAAGTGTATGATCATTCACTTTGATAGAAGGAAGAAAGGAATAGACTATTTTCTGAATGGGGAGAAAATTCAGAAATTGTTGTGGGAGTCCTCATGCTGCTGCCCACACCCTTTCACTCCGGTTGCCTCTTTGCTCCTTAGGATGGACCATGGTCACCCAACACCTGGTCCACTGGTCAGGCGGCCATCCCAGGCGTTACAGGTGAAACTCCAGTGCACCGTACCAAACACCCAGGAGTAAAGTCACAGGAGCGATGGCAGGGTTTTGTGGCTGCTTTTTTATTTTATCCGAATACATTTGATCATAGAGGAATTGGATTAGAGATGGGTGAAAGGTAGTTGGAATAGGTAAACACGAGGAAATCTGCAGATGCTGGAAATTCAAACAACAACTTCTCCCTATAGATGCTGCCTAGCCTGCTGTGTTCTACCAGCATTTTGTGTGTGGAATAGGTAAACATTTTTGAGGGTGGGAGTGGCAAGACCTCCAGGTTCTCTATTCCCTCCTGTGTCCATCCCTATCCCCCTCCCATTCCTAGCCCAGCCCTGAGTCCAGAGGGTGTCTTCATACAGCTGTCAGGATAATAACTCCCACAGTGCTGGCAGACTGTTGCACTGCAGAAGTCATTATCCTGACACCCACACACAGCTACTGTTGCGTATACTTGGAGCAAGAATGGCAATGGAGAAGCAGGATTAAACATTTACTGAATCATGTTAACCACGGTACACACAGGGCAACTTGTAGTGTGGGAGTGATGAACTAGGCCCACAGAGATGAAAATATACGCAGTCGAATACCCACGCATAAAGAGAAGAGCCTTGCGTGCATAAGAGGCCTAGTCATTCGAATCACCGAGTGGTGAAATGGGCACATACACACTTTCCACATTCTCACAATCAACCCGATACCATCCAGCCACTTTCAGGAGAGGTACTGTTGGCAGTAGGCAGGAGGCATGAAGCACCAAATGAACTTCGCCCCTTCAGCCTCTGGGAAAACCCAAGGCACCAGATGGTTAGCCTCAATCATACTCAACAAGCCAATGTTCCCAGAGGTGCTCTCTGCACATTCTGACCGGACACCTCTCTCTCACTGACCCACAGCCTACACAAATTACTTCCGTAAGGCCTGCATGCCCGGCTCCAGAACTATGGGCAAACTTTGTAAAGTCTGCGTTGGCAGGGAGCAAGCTGGTTCAAAGATTTCCGGTCTGCGGTGTGCTGCCAACCATGATGAACTCTACTATGGAAACCTGGGGGCACTGCGGTAAGTACCACTCCAGCTGTTTTTTGGTAACCATATAACGATTACAGTACGGAAACAGGCCATCTCGGCCCTTCTAGTCTGTGCCGAACGCTTACTCTCACCTAGTCTCACCAACCTGCACTCAGCCCATAACCCTCCATTCCTTTCCTGTCCATATACCTATCCAATTTTTTTTTAAATGACAATATTGAACCTGCCTCTACCACTTCTACTGGAAGCTCGATCCACACAGCTACCACTCTCTGAGTAAAGAAGTTCCCCCTCATGTTACCCCCAAACTTTTGCCCCTAAACTCTCAACTCATGTCCTCTTGTTTGAATCTCCCCTACTCTCAATGGAAAAAGCCTATCCACGTCAACTCTAGCTGTCCCCCTCATAATTTTAAATACTGTACCTCTATCAAGTCCCCCCTCAACCTTCTACGCTCCAAAGAATAAAGACCTAACTTGTTCAACCTTTCTCTGTAACTTATGTGCTGAAACACAGGTAACATTCTAGTAAATCTCTTCTGTACTCTCTCTATTTTGTTGACATCTTTCCTATAATTTGGTGACTGTACACAATATTCCAACTTTGGCCTCACCAATACCTTGTATAATTTTAACATTAAATCCCAACTCCTATACTCAATGCTCTGACTTATAAAGGCCAGCATACCAAAAGCTTTCTTCACCACCCTATTCACATGAGATTCCACCTTCAGGGAACTATGCACCATTATTCCTAGATCACTCACTCTGATCTACTGCATTCCTCAATGCCCTACCATTTACCATGTATGTCCTATTTTGATTATTCCTACCAAAATGTAGCACCTCACACTTTTCAGCATTTATCTCCATCTGCCATCTTTCAGCCCACTCTTCTAACTGGCCTAAATCTCTCTGCAAGCTTTGAAAACCTACTTTATTATCCACAATGCCATCTATCTTAGTATCATCTGCATACTTACTAATCTAATTTACCACCCCATTATCCAGATCATTAATGTATATGACAAACAACATTGGACCCAGTACGGATCCCTGAGGCACACCACTAGTCATCGGCCTCCAACCTGACAAACAGTTATCCACCACTCCTCTCTGGCATCTCCCATCCAGCCACAGTTGAATACATTGTACTACTTTAATATTAATACCTAACGATTGAACCTTTCTAACTAACCTTCCGTGTGGAACCTTGTCAAAGGCCTTACTGAAGTCCATATAGACAACATCCACTGCTTTACCCTCGTCAACTTTCCTAGTAACTGCTTCAAAAAATTCAGTAAGATTTGTCGCACAAATCCATGTTGACTGTTCCTAATCAGACCCTGTCTATCCAGATAATTATATATACCATCTATAAGAATACTTTCCATTAATTTACCCACCACTGACATCAAACTTACAGGCCGGTAATTGCTAGGTTCACTCTTAGAACACTTTTTAAACAATGGAACCACATGAGCAATACGCCAATCCTCTGGCACTAACCCCGTTTCTAATGACATTTGAAATATTTGTCAGAGCCCCTGCTATTTCTACACTATCTTATCCACTTTTATATTCTTTAAAACCGCCAATACTTCCTCTTCTTTAATCATCATAGTTTCCATAACTACCCTACTTGTTTCCCTTACCTTACACAATTCAATATCCTTCTCCTTAGTGAATACCGAAGAAATGGAATTGTTCAAAATCTCCCCCATCTCTTTTGGCTCCACACATAGCTGTGTGCACATGGTTCTCAAAGGGACCAATTTTATCCCTCACAATCTTTTGCTATTAATATAACTGTAGAAACTCTTTGGATTTATTTTCACCTTACTTCCCAAAGCAACCTCACATCTTCTTTTAGCTTTTCTAATTTCTTTCTTAAGATTCTTTTTACATTCTTTATATTCCTCGAGCACCTCATTTACTCCATGCTGCCTATATTTATTGTAGATCTCTCTCTTTTTCTGAACCAAGTTTCCAATATCCCTTGAAAACCATGGTTCTCTCAAACTTTTAACCTTTCCTTTCAACCTAACAGGAACATAAAGATTCTGTACCCTCAAAATTTCACCTTTAAATGACCTCCATTTCTCTATTACATCCTTCCCATAAAACAAATTGTCCCAATCCACTCCTTCTAAATCCTTTCACATCTCCTCAAAGTTAGCCTTTCTCCAATCAAAAATCTCAACCCTGGGACCAGACCTATCCTTCTCCATAATTATTATTGAAACTAATGGCATTGTGATCACTGGACCTGAAGTGCTCCCCAACACATTCCTCTGTCACCTGACCTATCTCATTCCCTATCAGGAGATCCAACACTGCCCCTTCTCTAGTCGGTACCTCTATGTATTGCTGCAAAAAACTATCCTGCACACATTTTACAAACTCCAAACCATCCAGCCCTTTTATAGAATGGGCTTCCCAGTCTATGTGTGGAAAATTAAAATCTCCCACAATCACAACTTTGTGCTTACTACAAGTTTCTGCTATCTCCTTACAAATTTGCTCCTCCAATTCTTGCTCCCCATTAGGTGATCTATAATACACCCCTATAAGTTTTACTACACCTTTCCTATTCCTCAATTCCACCCAAATAGTCTCCCTAGACGAGCCCTCTAATTTATCCTGCCAAAGCACCGCTGTAATATTTTCTCTGACAAGCAATGCAACATCTCCCCCCTTGCCCCTCCAATTCTAACACACCTGAAGCAATGAAATCCAGGAACATCTAGTTGCCAATCACACCCCTCCTGCAATCATGTTTCACTAATAGCTAGAACATCATATTTCTGGGTATCAATCCATGCTCTAAGCTCATCCACCTTTCTTACAATGCTCCTAGCATTAAAATAGATGCATTTAAAAAATTCTCCACCTCTTACTCTCTGTTTATCTCTAACAGTGCAAACAACTTTACTATCTTCTTTTTCTTCCTTTTCTCTACATCTTTGGTCTGAGCACTCCCCTTCTCTATCACCTGCCTAACCTCCCTCATACACTGTCTACAAGCTTTCTCTATTTGTTAACTAACCTCCTCTGTCCTAGACTCTTCAATTTGATTCTCACTCCCCAACCATTCTAGTTTAAAGTCTCCCCAGTAGCCTTAGCAAATCTCCCTGCCAGGATATTGGTCTCCCTAGGATTCAAGTGCAACCTGTCCTTTTTGTACAGGTCACACCTACCCCAAAAGAGGTCCCAATGATCCAGGAACTTGAATCCCTGCCCCTTGCTCCAATCCCTCAGCCACGCATTTATCCTCCATCTCATTCCATTCCTACTCTCACTGTCGCGTGGCACAGGCAGTAATCCCAAGATTACTACCTTTGTGGTCTTTCTTCTCAACTCCCTTCCTAACTCCCTATATTCTCCTTTCAGGACCTCTTCCCTTTTCCTACCTATGTCATTGGTACCTATATGTTCCATGACCTCTGGCTCTTCACCCTCCCATTTCAGGATATCTTGGATGTGATCAGAAACTTCCCAGACCCTGGCACCATCCAGGCAAACTATCACCCAGGTCTCCTGACTGCATCCACAGAATTTCCTATCTGACCCCCTAACTATCGACTCCCCTATTACTACTACCTTCCTCTTCCTTTACCTACCCTTCTGAGCTACAGGGCCAGACTCTGTGCCGCAGCCACAGCCACCGTTGCTTCCCCCAGGTAGGCTGTGCCCCCCAACAGTACTCAAACAGGAGTACTTATTGTCAAGGTGTACAGCCACTAGGGTACTCTCTTGTACCTGACTCTTCCCCTTCCTTCTCCTGACTGTGACCCACTTGTCTGTCTCCCGTGGCCCTGGTGTGACCACCTGCCTGTAACTCCTCTTTATCAACTCCTCACTCTCCCTGACATGAAGGTCATTGAGCTGCAGCTCCAGTTCCCTAACATGGTCCCTTAGGAGCTGCAGCTCAGCGCACCTGGCGCGGATATGGATGTCCAGGAGACTAGGAGACTCCAGGACCTCCCACATCCGACACCGAGAACAACAAGCTGCCCTCACACTCATAATTCCCCCTTTCCTCAAATAATAGGAAGAAACTGAAAACTAAACCTACCTTGCCTTGACCGTTTCTGCCTAAGCCCATTGAGCCAAAGCCCTTAAGCCTTCACTCTGCTGCCTGCAAAACGACGCTGCCCACTGTATAAGGCTGGGTTCCTTTTAAATCTTCCGCGCTTCACTGCCCGATGTCACACGCCTGTGCAGTCTCATCTCTTAACCCCGACGAGAAGAAAAAATCAAAATGGCTCCGGCAGCACTCCTGTTCGGATTCTCAGACTTCCTTCTCCAAATTATTGGTATTGGTTTACTATTGTCTTATGCCAAGATACAGAGAAAAGCTTGTCCTGCATACGATCAAATCATCACACAGTGTATGAGGGAAAACAGTAACAACGCAGAACAACGTGTAAAAGGTACTGAACAGGTGCAGTGCAATAAGGACAATAAGGTGCAACATCATAACAAAGGTGATTGTGAGGTCGAGAGTCCCTCTTATCGTACAAGAGGCCCATTCAAGAGTCAGATAACAGTGGAATGTAAGCTCTTCTTCAGGCTTTTGTATTTTCTGCCTGCTGGAAGAGGTTTTTATTCAATTCAGCTGCCTGGGCAGCACTTGGACCACCCAGACAGACCGTGAAAGTGTTGTCCGTCTTCGCTCAGTTTTTCAGTATGGCACCAAGTTGTGGTCTCCATCAAGATTGTGGCTCAGAGCTAGTTGTTTATTTTTAGGGTCAGGGGAATGGTTTTTGGGACAGAGAGAGTAGTTAGAAGTCAGATTAGGGACAGGAATGTGCGGAGGTTTGGGGTCAGGCCTCCACTCTGCTCCATGACAGAGTCCAGACAGGTGAAGGACATCAGTCTAGGTCTTAACCCTGAGCTCAAATGAGCTTGGAGTCCACACCAGCAAGAAGCCCAAGGGCTGTCTAATTGGCACGTCCAGAGTTTGAGCCTGAAGTTCGGGGTCCCATCATCGGTTAGTCCAGTGGTTGATACTGAAGATCGGAGCCAGTAAGTCAATCCGTACCCTGGCACTGGAAGACTGTCTGTGTATGTGAGTGGTAAAGGGGTTTGCTTTGCTGTTTTGCTGCTTGTTCTGTTTCATTGAGTTCTTTATTGTTCCACTGAGCACTCTGGGCATGCTGTGTTGACACTGGAATGTACAGCAACACTTGCAGGCTGTTAAAACTAATAGCACACGTTACTGTAGGTTTCGATGTCCATGTGATAAATGCATCTGAATCTGAACAGTGAAAAGATGCAGAGGCCATGAACCTGACCCTTTGGGTCCACCTCCTTCTCTCATCCTCCGAGTTAGGGAGAAGACATTAGAATTCTCCATCTGGAATCCTTCCTCTACATGGGGGGGGGGGGGCATAGACGGATGCCATTTCTACCTCTCCTATACCTGGGGCAATAGACCTTCAGTCCCAGAGTAAGCTCGCTTCTGAATGCCTGTCCAAGTCTCATCCCACAACACGCACTGTTCACGAACAGCTGCGTTGAGGATGAGATTAACGTCTATCTCTCCGCAGGCTTTGGAGAGGGATGCAAGGATCCCTGTCCCAAGTCATCCAGAGTTGCTGCCTAACAGCTGATCTATGGGCTGTTCCCAGGGACGTACACACAGACAGACATCAGGTGCTGCTGGAAGATCCTCAACTCAGTGAAAGATGCTCTTTGGTCTGCCTGTTGGTCTTCCAGTTCATCGAGATGTCCGTGAGGACATGCTGAGGGATGCACTCAAGCTCAGTGCAACCATTGCTAAGGTTTTGCTGGGGATGAACAACTGTCTGGGGTTCTGCTGTTACTGGACACTGAGGGGCTGTATCTCATTTCCTTATCGTCTTTCCTGTTCCATCTCCATGGGTCATGCCCACATGCTGCTCATCAGACACCTGTAGTCAGCCTTCCCAGGGAACTCAGATCAGCCACCGGAGATGGAGCTGTGACAGACTGGAAGTGGTGGATGGTGTCTGAATGGTAGAGTGTAAGTTTGATCATAGGACACAAAGTAGAATAGGGAAGAAGTATCACAATGAACAGAGGGAGAGATTAACTGCTGGTGTTTCTCCAGGTGTTTAGTTGGGAATTCCAATCAGAAAAACTTTGGCGATGTCGCCTTTCTGGAGCATCACAACTTAATGGAAAACATTGAGGGTAAGATAGATTTCAGCTTCTGTTCTAAATAGGTTAAAAATGAAAATGTGTCAGCTGTGAACGGATGGGAATGTATAGTGATGATCAGATTGGGATGGGGGTTACAGTGTTCAGAACCAGTGGAACGTAGGGCAGTAGATATAAGGAGAGTTTAGATACAGAGGGTTTGTTCTCACTGGAACGATGGAGGATAGAGGAGACCTTGCAGAGATTTATAATATTATAAGAGACATAGATAGGGTAGATAGAGAGTCTTTTTCTCACAGGAGGGGAGGCTAGAGCAAGAGAGCACATGTGTAAGGAGAAATTTAAAGGTGATCTGGACAGTTTCTCTCACACAGGGTGTTGGATATGTGGAGCAAGCCTGGAGGCTGAATGATGGAGGTGTATTTTATTCCAATGTTGGAACAGATACCTGGACAGGAAAGGATAACAAGGATATAGACAGGGTGAACAGGAATTGGAACTAATGGCTGATGTCTTCCCAGAGCCAGCATCACACATTTCAGGGGTTCACTGTGATTTCAACTCTGTGAACAGATTCATGTTGGCACAACCTGAAGGACAGAAATTAGGAATTACTGAAATTCTTCTCAGCTTTCAAAAGAGATGTTCATTAACTGTGGCCCTTCCCCTGCAGCTCTGGGCAGGAGTGGCTGGGCCACAGGTTGGACTTTCGATGACTTCGAGCTGCTCTGTCCGGGTGGAAGCCGTGCCCCACTCACAGAGTGGGATTCGTGCAACCTGGGAGCTGTCCCTCCAAACATTGTCATGACCAGGTCTGTCATCGCCACCAAAACCAGAGACTTCCTGATGAACTCCCAGGTTTGTATCTGATCAATGACGTACATCTCATCATTTCATCCTCGGGGATCAGGCACGGTGGTGGGGAGGTGGTGTCAGGAGGAGGAGAGGTGGTTACAAGAGGGGATAATGAATTGGTTAGAAAGTCAAAAATAGAGTCATGGAGATGTACAGCACAGAAACAGGCCTTTTGGCCCAATTCATTCACACTAGGTTGTCTTACTGAGCTAGTCCTATTTGCCTGCATTAGGCCCCTAAGCCTTTCTTATTCTTGAACTTGTCTGAATGTTGCAATTATAGCCACCTCATTCCACCTACCTACCCTCCTCCGCTTGGAAAAGATGCCCGTCAGGATGCTTTTAAATCTTTCCTCTCTCACTGTGCTGCTCTATCCCTCGTTTCGGACTCTCTACCTGGGGTAAAAGTCTGTCACCATCCCCCTTATCAGATTTTATAAACCTCTATCAGGTCAAAAGAGAACAACTGGACGGGGCAGCATGTATTGTGCCTTGAGCAGACCCTGCTATAATACTGTTTCACCAACCACATGTGATTTGGCCTCATTCCACTGTCAGGGTGAAGGAACCTGCTTTAACCCCGGTGCCCAATACACTGCTTTCACATCCTGGGACATGTTGCTGCCAGTCAGCTTCCTCTAGCCCTTCCCTCTGCCATAGTGGCTCCCCTCTCTGAGTGGGTGATGCCAAGCTCCTCAAGAGGTGCTGCATTTGCACTCACTCAGGTAAATTGAGAGAATCCCATCACACTCTGGTCTTGGCTCACCTGCTGCAGGAGACCTGGCCTCTGGTGTGCTTCTGTGGCCACCACGTTAACGTGACTGGCCAGTCGAATGTTTTTCTCCACTGCTTCCCTGGGCAGAGAATTCCACAGATTCATTATTCTATGGTGGAAAAACCGTTCCTTGTCATTTCCATTCCAAGTCTACTCACCCTGAAATTTGAGGCTATGTCTTCTAGTTCTAGATTCCTCTGTCCCTTATATCTCCAGAGATTCAGCTTCTCTGAGAGAAGAAGTTTCTACATACCTCGGTTGTCAATAACCATGCACTGTTAAACAAATCTCTCCCATTATGACCTTACACCTGCATCGTTAGACAAGTCTCTCCCATTATGACCTCCCAGGATATTGAAGGCGAGGGGTTGGTAATAATAATACCATTCAATATTCAGGTAGATGGTTAGGGTGGTTAAACCCTCTCTTGGAGATTGCCACTCCCTTTTCCTTTCATGCATGAACTGAGGAGCTGTGCACAGAATTGAACATTGTATAATTGTCATAGAACTTCCCCACTCCTGATTGATGGAAAGTTTAGCCAAGGACACTGTCCTGAGGAACAGTGGTGATGTAACAGAGCTGGAATCTTCCTTGGTGCGACGTGTGACTCCAACCACTGGAGTGTTCTGGCTCTATCAGGGCATACTATTGTGAAAGCAGTCTCTGTAACTCTGAATCTACATCTGGACCGAGGTTATGGTCAGGTCTGGAGCCAAGTGGCTCAAATAATCCAAAATAGCTATCAGTTAGCAGATTATTGGAGAGTGAGTGCTGATTTCCGATGACCACAGTCATCACATTGCCAACGATTGGTGGGCATCACATGTCCAGCATCATGTGATCAGGACACCCCTGGGGAAACTTCCCACGTTGTCTAGTAGATCCAGTGGTGTAAGTGGATGGGACCAGATTGTCAGATGTGCAACTAATTGTGGAGCACAGATCTCAGTACCATGATGTGTGGGTGTTTAAGCCACTCTTTGGCACAGGGTAGCTGAGTTTGACTACCTGGCAGGTTTGCAATGCAGATGGTTGACCAGGTGCCCTAGTTTTCTGGAGAGACAACACAGGTGTATCCCAATGCTTTAGCTCCAGATATTGTTGTATTTAATCTCAGAGAGGAACATTCCCATGGCTGAACAAGCAGCAGTCAGCTCACTGTCTAAGGTACGGAGAAGGCAGCTTCTTCTTCACCCTCGCAAAGTACTTAGAGCACAGGAATAGGCCATTCATCCCAACAACTATGTACTGCCTCCACTCATCACTCTTTATGCAGCCAGGTTGACGTTACTGCCTATTTCTCTTCCATCTGGATGTGCTCTGCTCAGCTACGCCATGCACTCTGGGAAAGGAAGGCTCTCTCACATCCCCCAATGGATCTTTACTACTTTCCCCTCTGTCTCCAGTCTCACATGCAGAGAGCTCTTTGCTACGTTACTCTATCAAACTCTTTTGTCACTGTGCCAAGTTCTCAGTGTCCTGATAAGCATTTTTATGTACATTCCATAGCAGAAAGATTTGACAGGTGGGTTCATAAGTAGGCAATTTGGCCCATTAAGCCAGCTCTGCTGTTCAATAGGCTCAGGTAACCATGGACTCTGCTCTACCTTCCTGCCTTTTCCCCAGAACCCTTAATTCCCTACTATGCAAAAGTCTAACTGTGTCTCGTGTATCCTTCACTGTATCCCTAGGCAGGGAACCCCACAGATTCTTTTCTCTTTTGCAAAAGCAGTTTCTTCTAATCTCCATTCCAGATTGACTGCTCTGAATCTTGAGAAGTAATTCCTTACTTCCAGATTCTTCTGTGCCTTGTATCTTCAGAGATCCAGCCCCTCTGAGAGAAGAGAGTTCTACATACCTGTTTCCAGTGACCGTACATCATTACATAAACCTCTACCCTACAAAGCCTCCCCTCTGTTTGAATATGCTCCTCCTTATAAGCACAAAAGAAAACTGAGCCAAAGTACTAAGTTTCTCTTTGTAAGATTTGAGATATGGTCAGAAAACTTTGTTAGTTGCCCACTTGACTGGTTTGGACTGGTAGAGTGATACTAACAGCCCCAGTGACACAAGCTGCCCCACGTATGAATATTACTGCTGTCTCAGGACCTACTGCTTTCAAGAGCTGTTCACCAGTTCCTTCCCATCTTTTTTCAGGAACGTTTTGGGCCCAGCTCCCTCTCTGAATTCCAGCTTTTCCAGTCCAAAAAATATAAAGAGAGTGACCTGCTCTTCAAGGATGCAACCCGGTCTTTGAGCCAAGCGGCTCACCTGAGCTACGCTGACATCCTGGGCGATGCTTTTGTCAGCCTGGCCGAGTCTGTCTTCAGCTGCACACACTCAGGTAGCGTCCTCATGCAGGATTATCACAATGGGTAATAATCGTCTCCCTCGGAAAGATTTCAAACACATCTCCCATCCTGTTACTCCACAGAAATCCTGGAATTCTGCCACCGGGATGTTTGCAGCCACTGGTGAAGCTGGTGCCAGCAGTCACAGGGGGAAGAGCCCAGAGCCTCTCTGCTCCACATTGCCCCATGTTCATTTCCCTCTCCATCCAGACAGGTCATTGACAACACCCCTCACCGGTGTCCTGAATGAAGTGAATAATCATAGCTAAGCGCCCGGGAGTGGGGGAAGGTAACAGACTGTGTAAAATGAGGAGGGCATTGAATTAACTTCTCTGTTTGCTTGTGCGCTTGCCTGCCGTTGGACACATGAGTCACTGTAATACCCCTTGACAGACTGACAGGATGGGATCCCACCCACTGAATCTGCAGGAATAACAATGACCAACAGCTCTGGTTCCTGAACTGTGGCCCTGGATAGGTTGGAAACCCAGGAGTGGCTGGACCTCTCCAAGCCCAGGATCGAGAGCTGCAGAGTGAGAGAGGGCTCTGCTCTTCCCACTGACACCCGACCAACACACCCTCTCATTTTTATTTACAACTGAGTAGACTGACCACTGCTCTGAGCAGGAAGCTTTTACACGGCTTGAAAACTGCGCCACATTATATTAAAAAAATCCCAGCTGTGCAGCAATGAAGGCTGTGTGTGCAGGAGCATTTCAGTTACGATGCACCTGGGAACAGTGCCCCCAAACGCAGCCAGATGTTCCTGGCATTGCAAGCCATTGAGCTGGTTTGGAAGCTCCTCCAAGTAAGGGTCGAAGCAGGGTGAGGACTAAAGAAAGCTGTTCCAGTCTGTGCATAATGAACCTCCACACTTGAATGAGTTTAACTGGATCATGCAGATCTGCTACAGAAGTTAGGGGGGGGGGGGTGTGGACAGAAGGGAAACAGTTTCCTGCCTCATTCTACACAGTTGGACACAGACTTCTCTTATGTCACTGCCACTACACTAAGTACACAACAGGGAACAGAAACAGTCCCACATAAGAGATTCTACAGATGCTGGAAATCTAGACACACACGCGCACAGTACTAGAGGAACTCAGCAAGTCAGGCAGCATCTATGGAGGGAAACGAACAACTGGCGTTTTGGGCCAAGACCACTGGGGCTCAGAACCAGGCCCTTCAGCCCAAACCGTAACAGGAGGTTAACACCACATCTGCTTGTACACACGTGGTCCATATCCCTAATTAGGGACAATCAGCGTGGCTTTATGTAGTGTGGGTCATGTCTTACTAACCTGATAGAGATTTTGAGGAGGTGATGAATGTGATTGATGAGGGTAGAGCTGTGGTTGTTGTCTACATAGATCTTGGTAAAGTGTTTGACATGGTCTCTCATGGGAGGCTCATCCACAAGGTGAAAATGCAGTGAATTTGCTACTTGGATTCAAAAAGGCCTTGCCCAAAGAGGGCGATGTCCATAATTGGTCATCTTCTGCAGGGATCTGTGCTCAGACCTCTGCTGGTTGTGATGTGTATTGTTACATCCCCGTAACGGGTTAAAAGAACCAGCAGAAATGGAACACACCTGGAGTCTGAGTCTACTGTTAACAAACACTATTTTATTAGCATCTATGTAATAAAGTAATATAAAACAAGATAAAGCTAATAGGTTAGCAAAGTATATGCATATGTAAGTGTGTAAATATAAAACCCCAAACTTCCTCGAGCTTAGGTAGTAAATGATACAGTCTTACGATGGTATAGGTATGAAGTCAGTTCAGTTCGTGATATTGAGTTGAATAGGAGAGAGAGATTTGTAATCCAAAGGCGTATGTTATGAGAAGGCAATTACATCGATATTCCACAGATTCCACAACAGCAATACAAAATAACAATAGCAGTAGGTTTTATCTCTGAAGTTGTTCCACTCCACGCACATGAAGCATCAGTGACAGTGATCTTCAACTAATATCCTTTCAACACAAGTGGTACCACACCCGAATTCAGCTACGGGACATCCCAAAGTGGTGGCCACAGGATACTCAAACAAAATCCACGTATGGATTATCACAAAGGGGACCATCTTCAAGGGAACCACCACCCAGGCAAGGAATCTACCGACACACCGGTAGATTCCACAAGGTTACCTCAAACACACAACGTGATAGCCACTTATCCAGTTCCACGACATAGGAAATAACTCCTACAGTGATTTGCCACAGGAGTGCCTTCTTCAGTGAAATACCACACCCAGACAAAGGGTAAACACACACGTGGTATTCACAAAGGTTTTCCCCTCACCAGAGAACCCACACCTGTGGATTAACTAAGTGACAATCACACTTCCATAGCCGAATGGAAACAAACTCACCTTACGGGCTACTTAGAGAGAGTCCAAACAGTGATCTCTTTGTCACTAGGTTTCTACCTCTCCTCTCTTCTCTCCCTGCAATCTTGTTCTAGTTGCAGAAAACTTGTGAGAGTCATTTATCAATACTCAGGATCGATCTCAACTCATCCCTTTTGGGCTACTGAAAGTTTAAACCAATGACCGACTCACTGGTGTCTTCCATTGACCGAGTCCATCTTGACTCTAACTGTATACTTCTGTTTGTCTTTGTATATTCAAAACAAGCTGCAGAGAAACCATAATATCGATTGTCCATCAAATAACTCCATCTCTCTTCGCCATAGCAACTCAGAAGCAGGCAGTGTCCTTGCATAAGTCCAAGCACACTGTAGTCAGTAGAAATCCAATAGAGCACAAGTCAGTCTCATTCTCCCAGCATTTTAAAGTGACAGGCCACAGAAAAAATGAACCCTAGGGGTACATAACAGTATAATCAACTTGCTTGAAAATACTGACAGGTGGGTTGGTGAATTCAGAGATTGGTGGCGTTGTGGATAGTATAGAAGATTGCCAGAGGTGGGTGGAGAAATGGCAGATGGTAATCTGGACAATTGTAAAGTGTTGCACTTCAGAGATAAAATGTAAAATGACAATACACTAACAGCATTGATTCACAGAGGGATCTTGGGGTCCAAGTCGACAGCTCCCTGAAAACGGCTGCACAGGTTAATAGGGTGGTAAAGGAAGCATATGGCATGCTTGCCTTACTGAGTTGAGGCTTTGAGTTAAAGTCAGGAAATTATATTACTTCTTTATAGAACTCTATTTGGCCACTTGTGGAGTGTTGCATTCTGATGTGGAGAGGAATTGGGGGCTTTGGAGAGGGTGCAAAATGGGTTCACCAAGATGCTGTCTGGAGCAAGGCATGTGTAAGGAGAAGATGGATAAACTTGGGGTTGTTTTTCCTGGACTGGTGGAGGCTGAGGAGTGATTTAATAGATATTAATAGGATTATGAGAGGCTAGTATCTCTCCCCTCCCCCCCCCCCCGAGTCAAACTGTCTAATACTAGAGGGTATGCACTTAGAGAGGGGTAAGTTGAAAGGAGATGTGCAGAGCAAGTTTGGTGGGTGCCTGGAATTTACTGCTAGAGGTAGTGGAGTAGGCAGGTACAAAGTGTTTAGGAGGTTCATAAGATAGGCATAGAGAGAATGGGAGGATGTGGGCACCATGTAGGCAGAAGGGAACTGGTTTAGATAGGCGTTTCATTACTAGCTTAATTAGTTGGATACAAGGGCCTGTTCCTGAACTGTACTGCTCTTTGTTCCAATCATCTCGGCAAATTCATCGGAAAACAACCATGAAAGTCCACCTGGATAATAGAAGAACTGAAAGTACTTACTGAAGCAAAGGTAAAGATAAAAGAAAATGATAGTTGAAAGTGGAAGAGGAGGTGAATGAGTGGAGACTCAACTCCCACTGTTGCTGTCAAGGGAAGGTACCCTGGTCCGGAGTCTGGAGTGGACTAAGTGGGGATCACTGGCAGGGGTACGTGCTCCCAGCAGCTGGATGTAGTGGTCACTGCTACTGGGAAGGTACTTTTGCAACAGGAGCCACGGAGAACCGGGTGAGGAAGCTCGTCAGGTTTAAAAGATCCTTCTCTGTGGGGCGAGTGAGAACTCAGAGGAAGGGGACCCAGCACAGTGTGATGTGGTTGGAAGTAAAGAGGAGTGTGAAACGGAGAGCGTGGAGTGACCGATCAGAGTTTCTTTGACTGTTACAGAACCATGGGTAGACCGAAGTCGCGGCCCAAGAGATGATGGGCTTCCTCTGATTTTGCGTTTCTCCCACCTGTTAACATGTGGCTGTCAAGCGGTGATGGAACTGGTGTTAGTTTCCTCACCTAGCTAAAGCTGCCTGGCTTGAAAATACATCTTATGCCTATGGTGGGAAAGTGGTGTGGCTGAATCAGACTCTCTCTCCCTACTTAACTGACCAGTTAAAGACACATTTAATTAGCAGTGGACTATTGTATTTCCATTCTGCAGAAAAGGATGGATCTTGTGAGCTGATCAGTCTGAATGGGTTTAATATCACTGGCACGTGTTATAATGCAGCAGCAGTACATTGCAATACATAATAACACATAAGTACAGTAAGTTACAGTAAGGGTGTATGTATATTTAAAAAGTTAAATAAGTATTGGAAAATAGGGGAAAAAAGGTAGTGAGGTTGCGTTCATGGGTTCAGTGGCCATTCAGAAATCTGATAGCAGTGCCATGAAGGAGCTGACTGAGTTTACAACTTTTTGCAGCTCATTTCAATCCTGTACAGTGCCCCCTCTCCATACGAGAATGTGATGCAGTTAGTTAGAATGCTCTCCACGGTACAGCTGTTGAAATTTGCAAGTGTTGTTTGTGATACGCCAGATCTCCTCCTAACTGTTGCAGGGCCTTCTTTGTAACTGCATCAACACGTTGGGCCAAGGACAAGTCCTCAGAGATATTGACACCTAGGAACTTGAAATTGCTCACCCTTTCCACTTTGGTGTTCTGAGCAGGGGCTGTTGGAGTGGATAGAGTTAGAGTGGGGATTTTGAGATTTTAGCTCTTTGAGGCTTCAGTCAGAGAAAGCGAAAAGCTGCAGGTCATTTTTTCCCCCACAGTCTGTTGTATTTCCATCTTTATATTTTCTCAGTTAAAACAGAGGAGATGCCAGGCAGGATAGTGTAATGCTCCTCTTGGTGGATATGGGAAGGCAGGGAGACCTCCAGTGCCCCCGATGACTACAACTGTGAGAAGTGCATCCAGTGGCAGCTTCTAACAATCCACGTTAAGGAGTTGGAGCTGGATCTGAATGAACTCCGGATCATTCGCGAGGCTGGGGGGTATAATAGGACATATAGAGGTAGTTACACTGGAAACTGGGTGATGGTCAGGAAGGGAAAAGGGATTAAACACTTAGGGAAACAGCAGGTTCTGTGGATGAGAATGAGATTCCTAGATGGTATGTTGCCTCCCAGGAGCGAGGCTCCTGAACTATTCAGATTGAGACCTCAATAGGAGGGTGAATAGCCGAAAGTCATGGTCCACATAGGTACCAATGTCATAGGTAGGAAGAGTGACAGGGTTTTGCAAAGTGAGTTCAGGGAGTTCAAAGTGCTAAGTTAAAGGGCAGAAACTCCAAGGCTGTGATCTCAGGATTGGTACTTGTGCCACAGTTTTGGAGACAGATGTTGTTAAGACCTCAAAGTTAGGAATCAAAAGGTTGAGCATGGTGCAACTAATATCCTAAGCATATTAGGATATTAACATATCCACATGTTTCCACATGTTGACTGGGAACACATACTGTAAAAGGACTAGATGGGATAGAGTTTGTCAAATATGTTCAGGAGAGTTTTCTTAATCAATACATTGAAGTCCCAATAAAAGAGTGCGTGATACTTGATCGGCGATTAAGACTGACAGAAGTCTGTGTAAGGAAACACTTTGCACCTAGTGATCATGAGGCCATTAGTTTCAAAGTAAATATGGAAAGAAATGGGTCTGGTCTGTGGGTTTTGATTCTAAATTGGAGAAAGGCCAATTTTGATGGTATCAAAAAGGATCTGACAAGTGTGGATTTGGACAGGCTGTTTTCTGGCAAAGAAGTACTTGGTAAGTAGGAGGCCTTCAAAAGTAAAATTTTGAGAGTACCAAATTTATATGTGACAGTCAGAATAAAAGGTAAAGATAACAAGTGAAGGGAACCTTAGTTTTCAAGAGTTATTGAGGCCCAGGTTAAGAAAAAAGGGAGATATATAGCAGGAACAGACAGGTAGGAATAAACAAGGTAGTTATGGAGTATAAGTAATACCAGAAAGAACTCTTACAAAAAAAACCAGGAGGGCTAAAAGGCGGCATGAAGTTGTCCTAGCAGACAAGGTGAAGGATAATTCTGAGGAATTCTACAGTTATGTTAAGAGCAAAAGGATTGCAAGGGATAGAATTAGCCCTCTGGAAGATCAGAATGGTAATCTATCCATGGAGCCAAAAGACATGAGGGAGATCTTAAATGGATTTTTTAAAAATCCGTATTTATTTAGGAAATGGACACAGAGTCTATAGAAGTGAGGCAAAGCAGCATCGACTTCATGGACCCTGTACAGATTACAGAGTAGGAGGTGTTTGCTGTCTTGGGGCAAACTAATGTTGATAAACCCCCAGTGACTGACAAGGTGTTCTCTTGGATCCTATGGGAGGCAAGTGCAGAAACTGCAGGAGCCTTAGCAAAGATGTTTAATTCATCCTTAATAACAGGTGAGGTGCTGGAGGATTGGACGATAGCTAATATTGTCCCACTGTTTAAGAAAAGCTCTAAAAATAAAACAGGAGATTATAGACCGGTGACCTCATCAGTAGCGGGAAAGTTATTGGGATGTATTCTAAGGAACTGGATATGCGAGTATTTGGATGAACAAGGACTGATTAGGGAATGTCAAAATGGCTTCATGCATGGTAGGTCACGTCTAACTAATCTTACAGAGCTTTCAAGGAAATTACCAGGAAAATTGATTAAGGGAAGGAGTGTTGTCTACATCAACTTAGCAAGGCATTTAACAAGATCCCGCATGGGAGGCTGGTCAAGAATGTTCAGTTGCTCAGCATTTAAGATGTCGTAGTAAATTGGATTAGATCTTGACTTTGTGGGAGAAGCCAGAGAGTGGGGTAGTAGATAGTTGCCTCTCCGACTGGAGGCCTGTGACTAGTGGAGTGCCGCAGGGATCGGTGTTGGGTCCATTGTTGTTTGTCATCTATATCAACAATCTAGAAGAAAATATGGTAAACTGGATCAGCAAATCAAAGTATAGAGTACAGGAGATGAGATATTATGTTGAAGTTGTTCAAGACATTGGTGAGGCCTAACTTGGAGTATTGTGTGTGGTTTGGTCACTTACCTGCAGGAAAGATTTAAATAAGATTGAAAGAGTACAGAGGAAATTAACGAGGATGTTGCCAGGACTGGAGTACCTGAGTTATAAGGAAAGATTATGCCAATGACCCTCTAAGTTCCTTCCACCCCTAGTACCTGTCCACACGCCTTTTCAACACTGTAACTATCTTCTCCACTTCCTCCTCTGGCAGCTTGGTCAAGGCTCAACAAAAACCAATATTTAACAATTATAAAGAATGATATAAAAATCGTGTTTGAGGTTAAAGTACAGATATGAATAAAATGTGCAAAAATATTTGCATTTATTTACAATGTAGGTAGCATTATAAAAAGTAGTTTCAGTATTTGCAGTACAGTGATTGAGATAATATTTGGAAGGAAGCTGGGGGAGGCTGACTAGAATGGTGGGGGAAGAAACTTAAGAAGGTGTGAAGTTTTTGCTTCAATAGCCTTTAAGTGCTTTCCAGAAGGGAGATTTTGTAAAGGGCAGTTTGCAGGGTGAGTGGGGTCCACAATGATTTTCCTGCCCACTTCTTTGTCCTGGACACAAACACGTCCTGCGGTGATTGTAGACTGCAGGCAATGACCTGACAGTTCGTTGTAGTCGTGAGAGTAATGGCTGATGCGAGGATACTCTATGTCTGTCAGTGTCGAAATGCACCAGTATGTTTTGGAAAGATGGAGTTTTACTGACTTACAGATACTTATCACCTTCTCTTTGAAAATCTTACACTCCACATCTCCTCCAAATATCTCCCCTCTCACCTGAGATCAGATTTATACCCCTGTAATGTTTTACACCTCTATAAACTCAGCCTTCAACCTCCCATTTTCCAGTGAGAACAACCCCAGTCTATCAAACCTCTCCTCATAATCTCTGCCCTTTATTTCAGGCAATGTCCCGGTGAATCTCTTCTGCACTCTTTCCATTGCTCCCACACCTTTCCTGTAGTGTGGTGACCAAAACTGTACACAGTACTCCAAGTGTAGTCTAACCAAGGTCTTGTATAACTGTAACAGGACCCTTGCAGCTTGATGTTTCAGCCTAGGAAGACAAGCATTCCAAATAATCTAAACTGCCCTGGAAGTCATAAAGCACTCCAGTACAGAAAGGGGCCCTTCAACTCACTTAGTCTGTGGTGAACCATTATTCTGTCCCTTCCGTCTTTCCTAAATTCAGGTACCAACCCCCCCCCCCCCCCACCCATGTTCCTTTCTGCCTCCTGCCTGTCCACCCATGGTCTTTCATTCTGTTCCCATTTTAAATCACCCTAGACTCTACAGCCTCCCCCACCTCATTTCATCATTCCCCCATCTCCTCTTCATCTTGTTCCACCTTTCACCTCCCAAACTCTGTCCCTTTGCCTCTGCAATGTGGTCTGATCCAGTGTGTTTTTGTTCACCGATTGTTACCACCACTGCTGTACAAGTGTAGGCTACGTCAATGTGAATAGTGTCCAAGTCCCTTATCTGAGAAAGGGGCTCCAGAGGAATTTACAAGAATGATTCCAAGAATGAAAGGGTAAATGTATGAGGGGCGTTTGATGGTGCTGGGCCTGTACTCGCTGAAGTTTAAGAGAATGAGGATCTGTGAAATCTATTGAATATTGAAAAGACTAGGCCTCCAAAACCATTCTATAAATGCTGCCTGACCTGTTGAGTTCCTCCAGCATTTTGAGTGTGTTACCATTGATATAGAAAGAATACTTTCTAAAGTGGGGGAGTCTAGGACTAGTGGGCATGGCCTCAGAATGGAAGGACATCCCCTTAGAACAGGAATTTCTTTAGCTAAAGGGCGGTGAATCTGTGAAATTCATTGCTACAGATGGCCATGGAGGCCAGGTCATTGAGTATATTTAAAGTGGAGGTTGATAGGTTCTTGATTAGTCAGGGTGGCAAAGGTTGCGGGAGAATGGGCTTGAAAGGGAAAATAAATCAGTCATGATCGAATAATGGAGCAGATTCAATTTTCTGCTCCTGTGTCTTATATTCTAATTTGAGGGGCTACAAGTTTTTGGCCTGCCTCCGCATCCCAGCCCAACTGCTAAATTTGGAGAGGGAGGTGGGATTTGTCCTCCAGCACAGAAAAGTCCTCAAAGTGCTGATCCAACAAACGTGCCTCCAGCAGGAGCTGGTGATCAATATGTACAACTCGAAGATCAGCATTTAGACTGCATGGTCACTATAGTGCGGAATGGATCATCACATCGGAATCACCGCAAGCCCACATTCTTGTCCAGACCTGCCACGCTGTTGTCCCTGAACTTTAATCATTCCTTCTGTTCCGCGACTCCTTGTGCTCACATGAGCTGCAGTTGGGGAGGGAATCTTCAATGCATCACTGTGCGTTGTGAAGCCATACAGCAACTGAAATGCTCCCGCGCACATAGCCCTTTTGCTGCCATGCAGCTGAAAATTTCTTTTATATAACGTGCCTTGCAGTTTTCAGGCCCCAGAAAAATTTCCTGCTCAGAGCAATGGTTGGTCCGCACAACTGTAGAAGAAACTTGAGGGAACGTTGCCCAGCACCCAAGATAAACTACTGGGGGGGGGGGGGGGGAAAGAAACGCTCTTAGACAGGCAGGAAGACAGTTCTGCAACGAGAGCAAAGGGCATGCCAACATGACAAGGCACAGAAGGCGTCGTGATCATCTACCGCAACCAAGAAAGACGACTGCTTATACCACTGGACCCAGGGTTCCGGGGTGGAGGGATTGGAACTGCTTCTCCACTTTAAACTCTCCTGCAGAGACCACAACACCATGGGACATAGTATAGAATTAGGCCCTGCGGTCCCAAGTCTGCTGCACCCTTTCATCATGGCTGATCCATCTCTCTCTCAAACCCATTCTCCTGCCTTTCCCCCGTAACCTTTCGCACTCTGACTAATCAAGAACCTGTCAACCTTCACCTTAAATAAACCTAATCGTCTCACCTCCACAGCCACCTTTGGCAATGAATTCCACAGATTGACCACCCTCTGGTCCTAGACTTCCCCACCATACTTAACAACCTTTCTACATCCACTCTACCTAGGCCTTTCAATGAATGTTCTGTGTTTCAATGAGAAACCCCCCATTCTTCTAAATTCCAGTGAGTGAAGTCCCAGAGCCATTAATCACTCCTCATATGATAAGCCTTTCAATCCCAGAATCATTCTTCTGAGTCTCCTCTAAACCCCTCTCCAACTTCAGCACGAGCTTTCTTAAATAAAGGGCCCAAAACTACTCATAATACTTTGTGTGGCCTCACCAGTGCCTTACAAAGCCTCAGCATTATATCCTTTTATATTCTAGTGCTCTTGAAATGAACACTAACATTGCATTTGCCTTCCTCATCACTGACTCAACCGGCAAATTAACCTCTAGGGAACCCTCCCAAGTCCCTTTACACCTTGGATTTTTGAATTCTTCTCCGCATTTAGAAAATAGCCTATGCTTTTATTCCTTATATCAAAGTGCATGACTATACACTTCCCAACACTATTCCAGCTTCCATTTCTTTGCTAATTCTCCTTCTGCAGCCTCCCAGCTTTCTCAACACTACTGGCTCCTCCACCTATCTTCACATCATCTGCAAACTTGGCCACAAAACCATCAATTCTGTCATAAAAAGCATTGACATACAACATAAGAAGAATCGGTCCCAACACAGACCTCCATGAAATACTAGTCACCAGCAGTCAACCAGAAAAGGCACCCTTTATTCTTACTCTTTGTCTCCTGCCAATCAGCCAATGATCCAGCCATGCTAGTATTTTTCCCATAATACCATGGGCTCTTTATCTTGCTAAGCAGCCTCATGTGCAGCACCTTGTCAAAGGCCTCCTGAAAATCCAAGTACACAACATCTACAGAGTATCCTTTGTCTAGCCTGCTTACTATTTTCTCAATGAATTCCAACAGGGAAACCGTGCTGACTTTGGCCTGTTTTATCAGGTGCCTGAAACCACATCCTTAACAATAGACACCAACATTTTCCCAACCAGAGAGGTCAGGCTAACTGGCCTAAAATTTCCTTTCTTCTGCTCCCCCCCTTTTTTTTTTTTGAAGAGTGGTGTGATTCTTGAAAGATCATTACTAATGCCTCTACAATCTCTTCAGTTACCCCTTTCAGAACTCAGGGTGCAACCCATCTGGTCCAGGTGACTTATCTACCTTCATATCTTTCATTTTCCCAAGCACCTATCTAGTAATAGCAACTGCACTCACTTCTACCCTTGACACTTCTGAACTTCCAGCATGCTGCTACTGTCTTCCACAGTGAAGACTTAGGCAAAATACTTAATCAATTTGTCCACTATTTTCTTTTCCCCTATTACTCACTGGCGTAATTTTCCAGTATTCCAAAATATACCCTTCCCTCTCTTTTGGTCTTTATATATCTGAAAATAAACTTTTGGCATTGCCTTTGATATTATTGGCTAGCTTGCCCCTCCCCCCACCTTCATGGCCTTTTCATTGCCTAGTTTCCCAAACCTCTAACTTCCCACTAATTTTTGCTCTATTATACATCATGTATACATCAAAGCTTTTATGTTGGCTTTGACTTGTCAGCCACAGTTGTGAAATCCAGCCTTTAGAATAAATACCTCTTCTTTGGGATGCATCTATCTTGCACCTTTCAAGTTCTCCAAAAACTCCAGTCATTGCTGCTCTGCTGTTATCCCTGCTAGTGTCCACTTCCAATCAATTTGGCCAGCTCCTCTTCCGTACCTCTAAATTCCCTTTACTCCATTGTAATACTGATACATCTGCCCTCAGCTTCTACCTCTCAAATTGTAGGGCAAATTCCATCATATTGTGATCACTGCCTCCTATACGTTTTTTTTTTAACCTCAAGCTCCCTAATCAAATCCAGTTCATTACCTAACACCCAATCCAGAATATTGGACTCAACCACAATAAAACTGCATAAATCTAAATGTCATTGTTTGATACAACAGAAAATTTTTGAATAATTTAAATTCTTATTAATCATAAATTCTGCAGAGACCTTCTTTATCTAGCCAGTGATTAGAATACAAAACTCACCACAAGCATGGTGAAGCTGAAAGCAAAGATACATTTTATTGAACAGAGACACGAAAAGGTAAAGAAAACAATTTCTACTGATTGGAAAGGTTGAATAGGTTAGGATTTACTTCCTGGAGCACAGGAGCATGGGGAGGAGGTGGATTTGATAGAAGTATATAAAATTATGAGGGGTATAGAGACAGTAAATGCAAGCAGGCTTTTTCTACTGTTGTTGGGTGAAAGGTGGAATGTTTAGGGACCAAGATCCAGGTGTGAGGAATGAAGTTTGCCCAAATCAGGTTGCCATTGGACAGTCACCGCCCAGAACACTGAACAGGAGCTCGCGTCACAATTGACGTTCACTGTAGGAATTCACAGTCTCAGGGACATTTATCCACACCCAGCTAATTACCCAAGTACTGTACTGTAATAGCTTTAGTAACCCTACAGCCCATGATGCTGTGTCAACCTTGTAACCTATTCTGATCAATCCAACCCTTCCCTCCTACAAGGACCTCCATTTATCTGTCATCGATGTAAGAATTTATTCAATGCCCCTATTGTATCTGCCTCTACCACACCCTCTAGCAGAGTGTTCCACACACGCACTCAGCTTAAAAAAAATTTACTCCTGACATCCCCTTATACTTCCCTCCAATCACCTTCAATTATGTTCCCTCTTGTTAGCCCTTTCCACCCCGGGGGGGGGGGGGGGGGGGGGGGACGACGATTCTCTGGCAATTCACTATCATTCCGTACATCTCTATCGTCACCTCACATCCTCCTTCAGTCCAAAGAGAAAAGCTCTTAGCTCGCTCAACCTAATTTCCCTTTTTAAACCACCTCTCCAGCCTGCCAGAACCATGGTCCCAACAGCCCCAGGTGAAGGCTGCAACAAAGCAAAGCCACCCTCCTAAGCAACTGCAAAACTAGGGCTAGGGAAACAAGATTAACTTTCACAACATCAGGTTTTTGATTTCAGATTCAGCTCTATGGTCTGTTCCTGACCAGTCCTCTTTTTTCATGCTCACCACCCAAGGAAATGACTTTAAACAGAGTGTCCAGAAGCAGATGTCCACACAGAGCCCCCCAGAAAAGGTTGTAGTTCAGAGCACTGGGTACGTGTGGGTGGGGTGGAGGGGAGGATTGGACCAGCAGCAATGTGCCGAACAGCTTCACTGGTACTCTCCTCAATATAACATTTTCTCTTGAACATTGTTTCTCCATCTTTAGTGTTTTTCCCCCCAGAAAATTTATTGTATTTCTTTATTTCCTGTAAATATGTGCAAGAAAACTTCAGTGAAATATATATTTAATAACAACTTTGACTCAATAGTTCACACACCTGGACTGTGGGCACCTCCTCACCCCCTCAAGGGGTGGTCACAGTGCTAGCATTCTCCCTTCCCCCTCAGGAGGTAATCCCATGCCAAGCCCAGGACTCTATTCTTCCCCCTCACCATCTTAAGGGTCCCTTCCCTACAAACTCTGAATTAGACAAACAATTTAAAAAACATTTTTATTAGTGTCATCGAAAATATACAGGACAACTCTTGAACGGAACATAATAGAAGATCTACAGAGAGGGCACACAAACGACTCAGGTACACAAAAGGTACCAGTTAATTACAATAAAAGCACTATAATGGATTAGAAGCTGATCAAATGCACAACGTTCTGATCAACAAAACCAATCCAACTTAGTAACCAGCACTATCCATGAGGTATAGTATCCCTGGTGTCAAACCAATGGTTGGAACCTCCAAAACAACATTAAAAGGCAACAAAGAAATGGAGTATAATACCTAATCTCTCCATGAGCACATGCATAAAAGTGGGCGATTCCCAATGACTCCTGTGAGTCTCTGCATTGGCTGGAGCACCAGGGACTTGCTCCCAGGCTCTGCTTTGCTAACTGGTCCTCAACAAGGCTGCACTGGAGATTTCACATTTGCCCCAAGGTCAGTACTGCACAATCACCTGCTCTACATCTCTAGATGGACAAACAGAGCAGGTGAGCCAGCTCAGATCCCTACAGGCAGAACAATCCACAATTCCTCACATGCCTGAGCGTTGGTGTGTCCCAGAGCTGTGGAGGGCACTCAAGGCCACAACACAGCAAGGTGCAAGTTACAGAGAGATCACGGGTCTGGGGACCAGGTGGAGAGTTAGTTCAAAAGCTGTTGCCCACTGTGGAGATTACACCTGACTCCCTCCAGGGGTATGTAGGGCATATTAAAGGGCAGAAAAACATCAAGCAGACATACTTTATAGATGGCTAAACTCTTTTGCCGCCCTTACCTTCATTCCACGCACATTAAATAAGGAACGTTAGCAATTCAAATAAAAATTAACAGATTCACAGTGTAATTTTAAAAGACCACACACACACACACGAAGATAAAAGGTTAGTGTTGTGTGCTGTAGATGCATCATTAGACAGTTTGGGAACACTGGTCGGTGAAGTGAAATTGACTTCTGGTTTAAACAGGACAGCTGTGTGAGAGGTCTGGCTGCTCCCACCACAGTACAAGTTTGACACTCTGAACAAACCACCAGTAAATAGGGAAATACTGACAACCTCAAAACTTGCATCACCAGAGATACTTGGTAACAGATGGAAGTCAGTGGAGAGAATTAACAGGAAAGTTAAACTAAATGACTCCAGGTGGCTACCTGCTGGCCTATGTTAAAGGTTTCCTCTTATTCCACATGTGATTTCACATCTACAAAGCCATAGGAATGGATGAGGATTGGCAGAAGTATTCCCTGGCTGGAGTGTAGAGACAGGGGTCACAGTCATGAAATAAGAGGCTGAACATTCAACACTGGACGAAATCTCTTCAGCCAGACAGCAAACCTTCAGCAGTTCCCTGCCCAAAAGGCCAGTGGAGACTCGGCTGCTATGAACAAGACAGTAGGAAGGTCTTCAGATGGCAAGATCAACCATGATGTCAGGCTTCCAGAACCCCAGGTGAGCTGACCCCAAATGAAAAACTGCACCAGATCTGAAACCAGAAGTAGGGAGGAGATTCTTCCTGACTTGTGAATTGGACTCCACCTGGTTAAAGTGGAAAATGGGAATGAGGGTGGGGTGTGGGGGAAGAGAATCTCCCAGCACAAGGAAGCAGGTGTCTACAACTAAAAGGGCACTGATAGCATGAAGTGCAGCAGAGGCTGGAACATTGCCGTGCTGGCGTTCTGAGCTGTACTGAAGGGGGTGATGCACTCTCTGATACCCTGCCTTTGAAGGATGCATATTGAGAAGTCAGTGTAGGGGGTGAAGGGATTGTTAAGATTATCATGACCATCCCTTATCACTCGACCACCATGCACCGACAGGAGCCACACATGGTTCCAACCCACTGCGTATGTCACATTGGCTAACTGCTCCAATGTCACTGGATCAGATGACTGGCGGTCTCTCTTACAACTTGTGGAGCCCTGCTGTGTACACTATGTCAGTGAACTCATCAACTGACCATAAAGACACAGGAAGCTCCCAGGATACAAAAGAAGATGATAAATGTGAGTTCTTTAGGCTGAAGCAATCCCACAGAGGTGAGAATTCCACTATAAACATTCCAAAAGGAAACTATTGTCTTGTGCACCTAAACCCCCCCCCCCCACCCCCCCCCCCCCAAATGGAAGGATGGGGGCAAGACAGGAAACTTGATCTGTTCTAGCTCATTCGTTCAGCAGCCCACAGTCTCAGTTCTTGAACCAGGACTGCACTAACTGGAAGGCCATTCGAATGAAGCACATTAATTCTTGTGTGAACTCCCTGGGATAATTCAAGCATCGGCTATGTCCAGTTCCCATTCATAGTGGGGCTCATCATACACTGAATACTGAAGTTTGATGTGGGAGAGAGCAGGTGCAGTCACAGAAAAGGCTTGGACTAAGTGGTACTTTCCACACTTAATCCACGTCTTTTCTGTTAATGCTCGATCCTTCCGATGGAATGCCAGGGCAGTCTCAACCCATTCCAATGGAATGCTGAGGGGAAGTTTAGCAGCTACGTCACTGTTGGCTGGAGTGTTAACACCAGCCTGGGTGCAAGCTCCCTGCAGCTGTGAAAGCACTCTCTCCATGGCCACTGTTCATATGATAGCATCTCCAACTGGATAAGCTCAGAGTGTTGGAAGACCAAATGTGGATTAAATTTTCAATCCACTACCTCTAAAGCACAAAGAGAATGTGGCACAGTTCAGAATGCAGTGATTTTATGATAAATCTTAGTGACCACGCAGGTCTCTACGGGGAGTTAAGGTGTGGTATTGATACCGTGTTCTACATAGGCTGGAGTACAAACCCTCATTTGTACAACTCAGATCTATAATACATCCACCGACTCTGGTTAGGCTAGTCACTGCCAGTATGACTGGAGGCCTGAGTATTAATAAACATTACCAAAATACAGCACTGGGTTAGTTAAATCTTTAGTAATTGTAAATTATGCATGGTGCCTATGTAAAAAATAAGAAAATGCACACACAACCTACACAGTGGTACAGCCACCGCTCTTCTGGTAATGCACATGTTCTGCAGCTAAAGACTGACACTGAACCTGACAGACAGTTTCATTGTGAAAAGCCTGCAGATTGTCAGCTCCGCCTGCTGCTCCACATTTCACCTGTCATTGGCATCTACACTTGCACTTCTGGAGGATGTACACACACACACATGCACGCACACACTCACATAAACACACACACGCACGCACACACACTTGCACGCATGCACAGTCATTATTTACTTTGGAATCTTTACTTTCAGCACTTCAGGCTCAAGTAGTTTAGATATTCAGGTATAAAAATATCAGCATCCATCCTATACCAAGCTACACTCAACTAGAAACCACTTAGGAGAAGGTCTCCGACAGAGCTTGGCTGAAACCAGTGATATTCCGATCTACTATCCTGTAAACAGTAAAAGATGCTCTCTGCTTTATGCTTAAGCGATTCTCTTACAAGTGATAAGAAACTGGTTTGCAGCAAATCAAATGTTGGTAGAAAGGTGAAGCAGCTTCATTTGATTGCAAGCATAGGGTGAATTTCACCTCACCGTGTCCATTTACTTCTGAGTAATTCTCCAGAGATGCCTTCTGAATAAAGATAATCTCTTTCCTCCACTCACTCCCAGCAAGAGTGGGGCAGTGCTATTTGCACAGGGGGCTGTTTGGGACTTGATGATGTCTCTTTGAAAGGAAAGCATGCAGCAGCCTACAAACTCCACACAGTTCTTTCCCCAGTCAGAAAATCAGGTAGCTGACACACAGTGCAACATCCCAATGTAGTGAAAACAGACCTGGGCACTGCAGTGCCACAAACAACAGGTCACACCCATCAGTGACCTTCATCCTCTCCAGCCAGGTCGGCTTCCAGTTCAGTCAGTTTTTGAACGAGCAGCGAGTCTATCTCCTCTTCCCGAGTGCTGGCCTTCCTGCCCCGGGTACGGCTTGCAACCTTCACTCCAGCATGAGCACGCCGCTTCCGAGGAAGCGTGTAGTCTTGGAACTCTAACAGGCGCTTGCGTTTCTGGAGGCTGGTGCAGACGAAGGAGCCCTTCTTCAGGACGGGCTCTTCATAGATGGTCTCCAGGTACTTGCTGCAGAGGGAGGGGGAGAGAGAATAATTTTAATACACGACTTAGATGAGGAAATGGTAGGGTGGGCCAGACCATTCTTGCAGTATTGTATTCAGTCTGGGTTGCCACATTATAGGAAAGATGGGGCAGCTTTACAAAGGGTGCAGAGATTTACCAGGATGCTGCTTGGATTATTGAGCATGTCTTATGAGGAAATGTTGAGCATCGAGGGCTTTCCTCTTTAGAGCAAAGGAGGATGAGAGCAACTTGATAGAGGTGTAAAACACATTTTAATGTGTTTGGAGGAAAATATAGGTGGAGGGAATGTCAGAGGTACAATAGGTTTTTATTATTAACAGAGTGGATAGTGTCTGGGTGGTGGTAGAGGCAGATACAATAGGGCCAATTTAACAAACTCATATTGGCACAAAGACACTGGAAAAATGAAGGCCTATATAGGAGGGGAGGGTTTGATTGATTTTAGAGTAGTTTGAAAGTTCAGCAGAACATTGTAGACCAAAGGGACTGTGGACTCTGATGTAGTGTAATATGTTCCAAAACTTTTAACTCAAAAGGCAACAGTACTAGCAAGTGAGGCAGAGCTGAAACCTCAGTACAAGTCACAGTGACAACCCCACCGAGCAAACACGAGGAAATCTGCAGATTTCAAACAACAATTCAGAAATTCAAACAACACACACAAAATGCCGGTGGAACACAGCAGGCCAGGCAGCATCTATAAGGAGAAGCACAGTTGACATTTCGGGTCGAGACCCTTCATCAGGACGCTGCCTGGCCTGCTGTGTTCCATCGGCATTTTGTGTGTGTTGTTTGACAACCCCACCAATCTGGTTCTCCACCCCACTACCCCCAATGGCTCGGGTTGTCTCATGCCAGCACTACATGCTGGTGTCTGCTGAATGAGACAATGACTACCAATGAAACCAGCATGGCATTTCAGCTCTCAGCTTCCTCCCTGGGGGAGGGAAGCCCATGAAACCCCAGTTACTCTGCCCACAGAAGGAAGAACCAACTCCCCACCACATCACAAGGAGGCAGGCCGTGTTCTCTCAAAGCCTGCCTAATGGTGAATTGGCATTTAGTTAAACATCGGCTTTCACCAAAAGGGTGAAGGTAGTCTTGCTCATAAGTCAATACATGAGGAGAGTTGTATTACTCTCTCTCTCTACCCTCTCCTCAAGGGGAAAGAACTACACCTAGCTCCCCTTCCTTCCTCATCCAAACACAATCCAGACCCAGCGCCTCAGACTTCCATCCTCCCACTCTCCCCATCTCCATGAAAAGCCCTAGCAAACACTAAAACCTGAACCATGTGGAAACAAATAACTGGCTTTCAGGTGAGCCACAGGGTCACTAAGTTCAACAACATGCTGCTTTGTCTTGTCCTTGCCCTGAGCTTGGTTCACCTCTCTTCTCCCAGCTGCCCTGGGCTCTCAAATTACCTCTCGTCCTCCTTCACTCCAGATAGAAAAATCCTAGCTCTCTCAACCTGTCCTCCTAAGACATGCTCTCTAGTTCAGGCAGCACCTTGTTAAAACTCATCTGCTCCCTCTAAAGCTTTCACATCCTTCCTATACTGAGAATACCAGAAATGAACACAATATTTCAAGTGTGGAATATTGGTGTGGACCAGTTGCAAAACTCCAGCTCCCTTGAGATGAGAGCCAGCAGACACATTTTCTAAGGCACTTCCCGAAGAACATAGTGTGGATCAGTAGAATTTGTCATAGGTTACAACAGGTCATTACCAAAATGCAGAGTTGGGCTGAGAAGTGGCAAATAGAGTTCAGCCTGGCAAAATGTAAAGTGATTGGAGTGCAGACTTAATGGCAGGGTTCTCAGCAGTGTGGAGGAAGAGGGATCTTGGGGACCACATTCATGGATCCCCCAAAGTTGTTATGCGAGTTAATAGGATGGTTAAGAAGGCATTTGGTATGTTAGAACATAGAAAACCTACAGCTACAAAATGCTGTGCCGAACATTTCCTTACCTTAGAACTACCTAGGCTTACCCAAAGCCCACTATTTTTCTAAGTTCCATATAACCATCCAGGAGACTCTTAAAAGACCCTATCATTTCCGCCTTCACCATCGCCGCTGGCTGCCCATTCCATGCACTCACCACTCTCTGCGTAAAAAACTTCCCCCTGACATCTCCTCTGTACCTACTTCCAAGCACCTTAAAACTATGTCCTCTTGTGCTAGCCATTTCAGCCCTGGAGAAAAGCCTCTAACTATCCACACAATCAATGCCTCTCATTATCTTGTACACCTCTATCAGGTCACCTGTCATCCTCCATCACTCCAAGGAGAAAAGGCCGAGTTCACTCAACCTATTCTCATAAGGCATGCTCCCCAATCCAGGCAACATCCTTGTAAATTCCCTCTGCATCATTTCAACGGTGTCCACGTCCTTCCTGAACCAAGGTGACCAGAATTGAGCACAGTACTCCAAGTGGGGTCTGACCAGGGTCCTATATAGCTGCAAAATCCCCCCTCAGCTCTTAAACTCAATCCCACGGTTGATGATGGCCAATGTACCACATGCCTTCTTAACCACAGAGTCAACCTGCATAGCAGCTTTGAGTGTCCTATGGACTTGGACCCCAAGATCCCTCTGATCCTCCACACTGCCAAGAGTCTTACCATTAATGTTATATTCTGCATATTTGACCTACCAAAATGAACCACCTCTCACTCATCTGGGTTGAACTCCACCTGCCACTTCTCAACCCAGTTTTGCATCCTATTGATGTCCCTCTGTAACCTCTGACAGCCCTCCACACTATCCACAACACCCCCAATCTTCGTGTCATCAGCAAATTTACTAACCCAACCCTCCACTTCCTCATCAAGGTCATTTATAAAAAAAAATCACAAAGAGTAGGGGTCCCAAAACAGATCCCTGAGGCACACCACCGGTCACCGGCCTCCATGCAGAATATGACCCATCTACAATCACTCTTTGCCTTCTGTGAGCAAGCCAGTCCTGGATCCACAAAGCAATGTCCCCTTGGAATCCATCCTCCTTACTTTCTCAATGAGCCTTGCATGGGGCACCTTATCAAATGCCTTGCTGAAATCCATATACATTACATCTACTGCTCTTCCTTCATCAATGTGTTTAGTCACATCCTCAAAAAATTCAATCAGGCTCATAAGGCACAAAGCCATGCTGACTACTAATCATATTACGCCTCTCCAAATGTTCATAAATCCTGCCTCTCAGGATCTTCTCCAACAACTTACCAACCACTGAAGTAAGACTCAGTGGCCTATAATTTCCTGGGCTATCTCTACTCCCTTTCTTGAATAATAGAACAACATCCGCAACCCTCCAATCCTCCGGAACCTCTCCCATCCTCATTGATGATGCAAAGCTCAGCAATCTCCACCCTCGTCTCCCACAGTAGGCTGGGGCACATCCCATTCGGTCTCGGTGACTTATTCAACTTGATGCTTTCCAAAAGCTCCAGCACATCATCTCCCTTAATATCTACATGCTCAAGCTTTTCAGTTTGCTGCAAGTCATCCCTACAATTGCCAAGATCCTTTTCCATAGTGAATACTGAAGTATTCACTAAGTACCTCTGCTATTTCCTCCAGTTCCATATACACTTTTCCACAGTCACACTTGATTGATCCTATTCTCTCACATATTATCCTCTTGGTCTTCACATAGTTGTAGAATTCCTTGGGGTTTTCCTTAATCCTGTCCACCAAGGCCTTCTCATGGCCCCTTCTGGCTCTCCTAATTTCCTTCTTAAGCTCCTTCCTGCCAGCCTTCTAGATCTCTATCATTACCTAGTTTGTTCAACCTTTCGTAAGCTCTTCTTTTCTTCTTGACTAGATTTACAACAGCCTTTGTACACCACGGTTCCTGTACCCTATCATCCTTTCCCTGTCTCATTGGAACATACCTACTCAGAACCCCATGAAAATATCCCCTGGACATTTGGCACATTTCTTCCGTACATTTCCCTGAGGACATCTGTTTCCAATTTATGCTTCCAAGTCCTTGCCTGATACCCTCATATTTCCCCTTACTCCAATTAAACATTTCCCTAACTTGTCTGTTCCTATCCCTCTCCAATGCTATGGAGAAGGAGAAAGAATTATGATCACAATCTCCAAAATGCTCTCCCACTGAGAGACCTGACACCTGACCAGGTTCATTTCCCAATACGAAATCAAGTACAGCCTCTCCTCTAGTAGGCTTATCTACATACTGTGTCAGGAAATCTTCCTGAACACACCTAACAAACTCCACCCCATCTAAACCCCTCACTCTAGGGAGATGCCAATCAATATTTGGGAAATTAAAATCTCCCACCACACCAACCCTGTAATTATTACTCCTTTCCAGGATCTGTCTCCCTATCTGCTCCTCTTTGTCCTTGTTTCTATTGGGTGGTCTATAAAAAACACCCAGTAGAGTTACTGACCCCTTCCTATTCCTAACTTCTACCCACAGAGACTCCATAGACAACCTCTCCATGACTTCCTCCTTTTCTGCAGCCATAACACAATCTCTGATCAACAGTGCCACGCCCCCACCTCTTTTGCCTCCCTCCCTATTATTTCTGAAATATCTAAAGCCTGCACTTGAAGTAGCCATTCTTGTCCCTGAGCCATCCAAGTCTCTGTAATGGCCACATCATAGCTCCAAGTACTGATCCACGCACTGAGCTCTTCCGCTTTAATCATAATACTCCTTGCGTTAAAACAGACGCATCTCAAACCATCGTTCTGAGCGCGTTCTCTCTCTATCACCTGCCTATCCTCCCTTTTGCGCCATCTCCAAGCTTTCTCTATTTGTGAGCCACTTTCTTCCGTCACTTCAGTTCGGTTTTCACCACCCAGCCATTCTCGTTTAAACTCTCCCCAGTAGCCTTAGCAAACCACCCCGCCAGGATATCGGTCCTCCTCGGATTCAAGTGCAACCTGTCCTTTTTGTGTACAGGTCACACCTGCCCCAGAAAGTGTCCCAAAGATCCAGAAATCTGAATCCCTGCCCCCTGCTCTAATCTCTCAGCCACATACTTGCCCTCCACCTCATTCTATTCCTATACTCACTGTCACGTGGCACAGGCAGTAATCCTGTGATTACTACCTTTGAGGTCCTGCTTTTTAACTTCTTTCCTAGCTCCCTGTAGTTTGTTTTCAGGACCTCCTCCCTTTTCTTACCTATGTCGTTGGTATCAATATGTACCACGACCTCTGGCTGTTCTCCCTCCCACCGCAGGATATGTTGGCCTTCATTAGTGGGGGTATTGAGTTCAGAAGCCATGACGTCATGATGCAGCTCCATGAAACCATCGTTAGACCACACTTGGAATACTGTGTTCATTTCTGTCAGTATAGGAAGGATGTGAAAGCTTTAGAGGGAGCAGATGAGTTTTAACAAGGTGCTGCCTGGATTAGAGAGCATGTCTTAGGAGGACAGGTTGAGAGAGCTAGGATTTTTCTATCTGGAGCGAAGGAGGACGAGAGGTAATTTGAGAGCCCAGGGCAGCTGGGAGAAGAGAGGCGAACCAGGCTCAAGGCAAGGATAAGATAAGCAGCACAGATCGAGTGGATCGCCAGTGACTTTTTGCCATGATGGACATCTCCGCCCTTCTAGTCCGTGCCGAATGCTTACTCTCACCTAGTCCCACTGATCTGCACTCAGCCCATAACCCTCCATTCCTTTCCTGTCCATATACCTATCCAATTTTACTTTAAATGACGATATCGAACCTGCCTCTACCACTTCTACTGGAAGCTCGTTCCACACAGCTACCACTCTCTCAGTAAAGAAATTCCCCCTCGTATTACCCCTAAACTTTTGCCCCCTAACTCTCTACTCATGTCTTGTTTGAATCTCCCCTACTCTCAATGGAAAAAGCCTATCCACGTCAACTCTATCTATCCCCTTCATAATTTTAAATACCTCTATCAAGTCCCCCCTCAACCTTCTACGCTCCAAAGTATAAAGACCTAACTTGTTCAACCTTTCTCTGTAACTTAGGTGCTGAAACCTAGGTAACATTCTAGTAAATCTCCTTTGTACTCTCTCTAACTTGTTGACATCTTTCCTATAATTCGGTGACCAGAACTGTACACAATACTCCAAATTTGGCCTCACCAATGCCTTGTACAATTTTAACATTATCAGAGGCAAGTTGTGTTTCTTTTTAAAAACAGAGTGGTGATTGCGTGGAACACCCTGCCAAGGGCACTGGTAGAGGCAGATAAATAAGAGCAGAGGTTTCCAACTGGGGGTCCATATGCTTGCTTAATGGCATTGGGCCTGGGTACAAAATGCTAGGAACCCCTGTATTGGACTTATTCAGGAAACCCTTAGACAGGCACGTGGTTGATAGAGAAATGGAGGGCTCTGTCTGGGAGAGGGCTAGATTGATCTTAAAGTTATTGGGGTCTGAAGGGTGTGTATTGTGCTGTTGTGTTCTATGCTCTAACATGTCACACGAGGAGAAGCAGGTCAGGAGCAGAGGAGGGGTAGGGGGAAGGTACTGAGAGCTGTATTACTGTTGAGGCTGGCCAGAAGTCCCAGTACAGGGAAGCTGGAAGAAGTGAGCCAAACTAAGCTTAAGGCAATGACCAGTGACAGTGGATTTACTCCTCCCGCCATTCTCCTCATGGAAATTCCAGATCTACGCTGGCCCTAACATCTGTTACTCCCATTTCAGCCAACAGTTAGAGAGATAGTCTGTTCCCAGCCTCAGTTCCGACCCCCCACAAGGCAGAAAGGCATCGACCCTGTGGGTCAAAGGGTCTGACCCTGGGACAGTGCACCCAGTGGGATGAAGCAAATGTCAGGTCAGCTTTGAGGAGGCAGCCAACTTAGAGCATGGAGTCAAACCAAACCTCCCCTTGTCATACCTGTGTGCAGATGGTGACTTGTAATTCTGGTTAGTGTATATCTCCTCCAAACTAAATTCTTTTTTCTTTAATCTATAAAGTAGAAAGGTCTGTAATTAAAAACAAGATCTCCATAAAAAGAGCACAATTAAATGCCAGACAGATACATCTTTTGATCGAGGGACGACTGCACAAGTGCATAGACGTCAGTGAGTTAGACCAGTGCGAAATTTAAGACAGTTTTATAGAGTGGGCGACACAGGAATGGGCGACGGAGTACGGGAGACAGAGTAGGAGGGCTTTGGTTCAACGGGGCTTCAGTGATAACCGGTTGAGGCCAGGTAGGTTACCTATGAAGAACAGAAACAGTAAGTATGTCTTTGAGGCCAGTGTTCTGTACCGGGTGTCAGATGTGGGAAGTCTGGGAGACTCCCAGCCTCCCAGAAGGCCACATCTGTGCCAGGTGCGTCGAGCTGCAGCTCCTTAGGGAACGGGAGATGCAGCTCGATGACCTTCGCCTGGTCAGGGAGAGAGAGGAGCTATAGGCAGGTAGCCACACCGGGGGCTCAGGAGACAGAAAAGTGGGTAACAGTCAGGAGAGGGAAGGGCAAGAGGCAGATAGTAGAGAGTACCTCAGTGGCTGTCCCACATATTCCTGTTTGAGTACTGTGTTGTTGGGGGGGGGGGGGGGGGGTGGGGTAGAACAATCTATCTGGGGGAAGTAACAGTGGCCGTGCCTCTGGCACAGAGTCTGGCCCTGTGGCTCAGAAGGGTAGGGAAAGGAAGAGGAAGGCAGCAGTGATAGGGGACTCTACAGTTAGGGGGCCAGACAGGCGATTCTGTGGATGCAGAAAAGAAACACAGATGGTAGTTTGCCTTCCAGGTGCCAGGGTCTGGGATGTTTCTGATCGCATCCACGATATCCTGAAGTGGGTAGTTGAACAGCCAGAGGCTGTGGTACATATTGGTACCAATGACATAGGGAGTAATAAGGGAGGAGGTCCTGAAAACAGACTACAGGGAGTTAGAAAGGAAGTTGAGAAACAGGACCTCAAAGGTAGTAATCTCGGGATTAATACTTGTGCCACGCGACAGTGAGTATAGGAACAGAATGAGGTGGAGGATAAACGCATGGCTAAGGGATTGGAGCAGGGGGCAGGGATTCAGATTTCTGGATCATTGGGACCTCTTTTGGGGCAGGCATGACCTGTACAAAAAGGACGGGTTACACGAGGGGGACCAATATCCTGGTGGGGAGGCTTACCAAGGCTACTGGGGAGAGTTTAAACTAGGATTTTTGGGGGGTGGGAACTGAACTGAAGAGACGGAGGATGCTCACAAATCGAGGGTTGATAAGAGAAGGGATGTGCTCAGACCAATGGTTGAGATGTGTCTATTTTAATGCAAGAAGCATCATGAACAAAGCAGATGAGCTTAAAGCGTGGCCATTACAGAGTCTTGGATGGCTCAGGAGCAGGAATGGTTACTTAGAGTGCCAGGCTATAGATGTTTCAGAAAGGACAGGGAGGGAAGCAAAAGAGGTGGGGGCATGGCACTGCTGATCAGAGATAGTGTAACAACTGCAAAAAAAAAAAGGAAGTCATGGAGGGATTGTCTACGGAGTCTCCATGGGTGGAAGTTAGGAACAGGAATGGGTCAAAAACTCTACTGGCTGTTTTTTTTTTATAGACTACCCAGGTTATCGAGAAGATAGGGAGACAGATTCCGGAAAGGTGTAATAATAACAGGGTTGTCGTGGTGGAAGATTTTAATTTCCAAAATATTGATTAGCATCTCCCTGGAGTGAGCGGTTTAGATGGGGTGGAGTTTGTTCGGTGTGTTCAGGAAGGTTTCCTAACACAATATGTAGATAAGTCTACAAGAGGAGAGGCTGTACTTGATCTGGAGCAATGGAGAGGGATAGGAACAGACAAGTTGGGAAAGTGTTTAATTGGAGTAAGGGGAAATATGAAGCTATCAGGCAGGAACTTGGAAGAGATGTTGTCAGGGAAATGTACGGAAGAAATGTGGCAAATGTTCAGGGGATATTTGCGTGGAGTTCTGCACAGGTACATTCTGATGAGACAGGGAAAGGATGGTAGGGTACAGGAACTGTGGTGTACAAAGGCTGTTGCAAATCTAGTCAAGAAGAAAAGCTTACGAAAGGTTCAAAAAACTAAGTAATGATAGAGATCTAGATGATTATAAGGCTAGCAGAAAGAAGCTTAAGAATGAAATTAGCAGAAGGGGCCATGGGAAGGCCTTGGTGGACAGGATTAAGGAAAACCCCAAGGCATTCTACATGTATGTGAAGAACAAGAGGATAAGAATGTGAGAGAATAGGACCAATCAAGTGTGACAGTGGAAAAGTGTGTATGGAACCAGAAGAGGTAGCAGAGGTACTTAATGAATACTTTGCTACAGTATTCACTACAGAAAAGGATCTTGGCGATTGTAGAGATGACTTACAGCACATTGAAAAGCTTGAGCATATAGGTATTAAGAAAGAGTATGTGCTGGAGCTTTTGGAAAGCATCAAGTTGGATAAATCTCAAGGACCGGATGAGATGTACCCCAGGCTACTGTGGGAAGCGAGGGAGGAGACTGCTGAGCCTCTGGCGATGATCTTTTCATTATCAATGGGGACGGGAGAGGTTCCGGAGGGCTGGATGGTAGCAGATGTTGTTCTCTTATTCAAGGAAGGGAGTAGAGATAGCCCAGAAAATTATAGGCCAGTGAGTCTTACTTCAGTGGTTGGTAAGTTGATGGAAAAGATCCTGAAAGGTAGGATTTATGAACATTTGGAGAGGCGTAATACGGTTAGGAATAGTCAGCATGGCTTTGTGAAAGGCAGGTCATGCCTTACGAGCCTGATTGAATTTGTTGAGGATGTGACTAAACACATTGATGTAGTGTATATAGACTTCAGCAAAGCATTTGATAAGGTACCCCATGCAAGGCTTATTGAGAAAGTAAGGAGGATGGATTCCAAGGGACATTGCTTTGTGGATCCAGAATTTGCTTGCCCACAGAAGGCCAACAGTAGTTGTAGACGGGTCATATCCTGCATCGAGGTCAGTGACCAGTGGTGTGCCTCAGGGATCAGCTCTGCGACCCCTTCTCTTCGTGATTTTTATAAATGAACTGGATGAGGAAGTGGAGGGATGGGTTAGTAAATTTGCTGATGACACAAAGGTTGGGGGTGTTGTGGATAGTGTAGAAGGTTGTCAGAGGTTACAGCAGGACATTGATAGGATGTAAAACTGCGCTGACAAGTGGCAGATGGAGTTCAACCCAGATAAGTGAGAGGTGGTTCATGTTAGTAGGTCAAATATGATGGCAGAATATCGTATTAACAGTAAGACTCTTGGCAGTATGGAGGATCAGAGGGATCTTGGGGTCCGAGTTCATAGTACACTCAAAGCTGCTGCACAGGTTGACTCTGTGGTTAAGAAGGCATACAGTGTATTGGTCTTCATCAACCGTGGGATTGAGTTTAAGATGCAAGAAGTAATGTTACAGCTACATAGGACCCTTGTCAGACCCCACGTGGACTACTGTGCTCAGTTCTGGTCGCCTCACTACAGGAAGGATGTGGAAACCATAGAAAGGGTGCAGAGGAGATTTACAAGGATGTTGCCTGGATTGGGGAGCATGCCTTATGAGAATAGGTTGAGTGAATTCGGCCTCTTTTCCTTGGAGCAACGGAGGATGAGAGTTGACCTGATAGAGGTGTATAAGATGATGAGAGGCATTGTTCGTGTGGATAGTCAGAGGCTTTTTCCCGGGGCTGAAATGGCTAACAAGAGAGGGCACAGTTTTAAGGTGCTTGGAAGTAGGTACAGAGGAGACGTCAGGGGTAAGTTGTTTTTTTTAAAAAAAATTATTATTATTATTATTATTATTATTTTTTTTTTTTTTACGGACAGAGTGGTGAGTGCGTGGAATGGGCTGCCGGCCACAGTGGTGGAGGTGGATACAATAGGGTCTTTTAAGAGACTTCTGGATAGGTACATGGAGCTTAGAAAATAGAGGACTATGGGTAACCTTAGATAATTTCTAAGTACATTCATGTTTGGCACAGCATTGTGGGCTGAAGGGCCTGTATTATGCTGTAGGTTTTCTATGTTTCTATCATACAAACCTCTTGGGTTTGGGCAACCCCATGGGTGTCAGGTTGGTGTCCTGCTTTGGAATGGTTTTCCGAATTCGAATTTGAGAGACCTTCCTCAGAGATTCCTTCGACTTGCTGACAGCTTTGTTCGTGGATGCAGGGTGCTGAGGAGAGTCGTCGAGACAGGTCATTTTCAGGTGACAGCAAGTTTTTAAGATTCAAGTTATTTTCACAGGTACATCAAAACGTACAGTGAAATACTTTGTTTACGTTAACAACCCAAGGACGTGCTGGGAGAAACTGCTGAGTGTCGCCACACATTCTGACGCTAACAATGCTCAGCAGAACACAACAAAACAACAGCAAAACAAGTCCTTTTCCTCCCACATACACACGCACATGTGGGTAACTCCCCAACTCCAGGACAGGATTTTAGTAAGGCATTTGACAAGGTTCCCCACAGTAGGCTCATTTACAAAGCCAGGATGCATGGGATCCAGGGAAACTTGGCTGCATGGATTCTAGTCTTGCCAAAGGGTTCTGGCCCAAAACATCGACTGTACACTTTTCCTAGATGCTGCCTGGCCTGCTGAGTTCCTCCAGCATTTTGTGTGTGTTGTGTGGATTCAGATCTGGATTGCCCATAGAAAGGAGAGGATGGTAAGTAGACGGCGAGTATACTGCCCGGAGGTCAGTGACCAGATCTCTGAAGAGATCTACTCTAGGATAGCAGCTCACTGTGATTTTTAAAAATGACGTGGATGAGGAAGTGGAAGAGTGTGTTAGTAAGTTACGGGGGGGTGAACATAATTTTAATGTGATTAGAGGAAAGTATAGCAGGATATTATCAGAGGTAAATTTATTTATTTACAGAGTGATGTGTGTGTGGAATACCCTGCCAGGGGTGGTGGTAGAGGCAGATACATTAGGGATGTTTACAATATTAGACACATGGATGATAGAACAATGGAGGGTTTGTTGAAGGGTTAGATCTTAGAATAGATTAAAAGGTTGGCATAACATAGTGGCCAAATGGCCTGTACTGTACTATGCTGTAGTGTTCTGTGTTCAATAACCCCAGCAGTATGTCCCGTGAATCATAACTAAAAACCTTTCAGTGAGGGTTCCCAGTACACAGGGCCTAGATCCATTCTAGTTGGAGACTGGCCTGAGCTCAGTACAGGTCACTGATGGACTGGTGATAAGTGTTCACTCTGATACTGAGGGACAACTTGTCACAGAGACATTACACCACAGCCACCACCATTCAACACAACCAGGTCACATACTGCACTCGGCTTCCAGCATGAACAATTATCCTACTTCCCCATCCTGGTGACATGCCCTTAAACCACCAAGCCTTTTTATTGCTCACTGTGATCGTTTGCCACGGGAACGGAGCAAAGAGCCGGTAAATCAAACTGAGTATATTTCACTCTAGATTTTATTGAACATGAGGGATGAATGTACCTTTGCTTAAAACTCCAATCTCTTTCAAAACTTCAGGTACAGTACTGTGCAAAAATCTTAGGCACGTATACTGTTGCAAGAAAAAGTTTGTGAACCCTTTGCAATTACTTGGCTTTCTGCATTAATTACTCATAAAATATGGTCTGATCTTCATCTAAGTCACAATAATAGACAAACACAATCTGCCTAAACCACTAACACAAAAACAATTATACTTTTCATGTCTTTATTGAACACATTGTTTAATCATTCACAGTCCAGGTCGGGAAAAGTATGTATTTAATAACTGGTAGAATCCCCTTCAGCAGCAATAACCACTAAACATTTCCTGTCGCTGCTGAACAGACATGCACAACGGCGAAGAGGAATTTTAGACCATTCCTCCATACAAAACTGTTTCAGTTTATCAATATTTCTGGAATACCATACTTGAATAACCCTCTTCAGGTCATGCCACAGCATCTCAATTGGGTTAAGGTCTAGACTCTGACTTGGCAATTCCAAAACACAAATTTTCTTCTTTTTAAACCATTCTGTTGTTGATCTACTCTTGTTGCATCATCCAACTTCTATTAAGCTTCAGGCAGTGGACTGCTACCCTGACATTCTTCTGTAAGATGTTTTGATAGAATTTTGAATTCATTGCTCCCTCAACTATTGCAAGCTGTCCAGGCCCTGAGGCAGCAAAGCAGCCTCAAACCATGATGTTCCTTCCACCATGCTTCACGGTTGGAATGAGGTTTTGGTGTTGGTGTGCAGTGCCCTTTTCCCTCCAAACATAGCAGTGTGCATTTCTGCCAAAAAGTTTAACTTCTGTCTCATCTGTCCACAGAACATTGTCCCAGAGGCAATGCAGAACATCCAGGTGGTCTTCTGCAAACTTGAGACATGCAGGAATGTTTCTTTTTGGAGAGCAGTACTTTCCTCTGTGGTGTCCTTCCATGAGCACCATTCTTGTTCAGTGTTTTTCTCATAGTGGACACATGAACAGAGACTTTAGCAAGTTCTAGAGATTTCTGCAGGTCTTTTGCTGTTACCCTTGGGTTCTTTTTCACGTCCTTCAGCATTGCACATTATGTTCTTGGTGTGATTTTTGCAGGATGCCCACTTCTAGGGAAAGTAGCACCAGTACTGAAATTCCTCCATTTGCAGACAATTTCTCTTACTGTGGACTGATGAACACTTGGGTCTTTAGAAATTGTTTTTGTAGCCTTTTCCAGCATTTGTCTCTATAATTCTTCTATGGTCCTCTGAAAGCTGTTTTGACTGAGACATGGTGCACATAAACAGGTTTTTCTTGAGAAGAGGCGCACCTGACTTTGTGTGTCTTCTTTCTTTTTTTTTTTTACAGAGTGGGGCACCTCTATAACCCACACCTCCAATCTCATCTCATTGATTGGAGATCAATGCCCCAGACGTTCACATTCTTTTTTCAATTGAGACTGTGATTTTTAAATGATGCACTCTGTATTGATGGACAGTAGTACAATTGTTTGTGTGTTATTAGCTTAGGCAGATTGTGTTTGTCTATTATTGTGATTGCAGTAGTGCTAGAAAGTTTGTGAACCCTGTAGAATTATCTCTATTTCTGCATTATTATGACCTAAAATGTGATCAGATCTTTATGCAAGTCCTAAAACTAGATAAAGATAATCCAATTAAATAACACAAAAAATATATCTGTACATTGAGAGTGTGATCACAATTTTATCCCCTTTACCATAGCATTGGAGTGGGATAGCTACAGCCAAGTTAGGAAAGTGTTCAGTTGGAGTAAAGGGAAATATGAAGCTATCAGGCAGGAACTTGGAAAGGCATTCTACAAGTTTGTGAAGAGCAAGAGGAAAAGACATGAGAGAATAAGAGAATGAGACCAATCAAGTGTGACAGTGGAAAAGTGTGGAACCAGAGGAGATAGCGGCAGGATTTATGAACATTTGGAGAGGAATAATATGATTAGGAATAGTCAGCATGGCTTAGTCGAAAGCAGGTCATGCCTTATGAACCTGAACAAATTTTTTGAGGATATGACTAAACACATTGATGAAGGTAGAGCCATAGATGTAGTGGATATGGATTTTAGCAAGGCATTTGATAAAGTACACCATGCAAGGCATGGGATCTAAGGGGACCTTGCTTTGTGGATCCAGAATTGGCTTGCCCACGGGAGGCCAAGAGTGGTTGTAGATGGGTTATATTCTGTTTGGAGGTCAGTGACCAGTGGTGTGCCTCAGGGATGTGTTCTGGGACCCCTTCTCTTCGTGATTTTTATAAATGACCTGGATGAGGAAGTGGAGGGATGGGTTAGTAAATTTGCTGATGACACAAAGGTTGGGGGTGTTGTGGATAGTGTGGAGGGTTGTCAGAAGTTACAGCGGGACATTGATAAGATGCAAAACTGGGCTGAGAAGTGGCAGATGGAGTTCAACAATAAGTGAGAGCTGGTTCAGTTTGGTAGGTCAAATATGATGGCAGAATATAGTATTAATGGTAAAACTCTTGGCAGTGTGGAGGATCAGAGGGATCTTGGGATCCAAGTCCATAGGACACTCAAAGCTGCTGCGCAGGTTGACTCTGTGGTTAAGAAGGCATACGTTACATTGGCCTTCATCAGCTGTGGGGCTGAGCTCAAGAGCCGAGAGGAAACGTTACAGCTATATAGGACCATAGTCAGACCCCACTTGGAGTACTGCTCTCAATTGTGGTCACCTCACTACAGGAAGGATGTGGAAACTATAGAAAGGGTGTAGAGATTTACAAGGATGTTGCCTGGATTGGGGAGCATGCCTTATGAGAATAGGTTGAGTGAACTCGGCCTTTTCTCCTTGGAGTGATGGAGGATGAGCGGCAACGGTGGTGGAGGTGGAGACGATAGGGTCTTTTAAGAGACACTTGGATAGGTACATGGAGCTTAGAAAAAGAGAGGGCTATGGGTAACCCTAGTTAATTTCTAAAGTAAGTATATGTTCCGCATAGCATTGTGGGCCAAAAGGCCTGTATTGTGCTGTAGGTTTTCTATGTTTCTATTTATTTATTGAGAAAAAATATCCAATATTACATGTATTTGTCTGGAGGGTAAAAAAGTATGTTAACCTCTAGGATAATCAGTATATTTAAAGGGGAAATTAAAGTCAAGATTTTCAATCAATGGGATGACAATCAGGTGTGACTGTGGGAGGCCCTGCCCTATTTAAAGAACATAAACCTGGATCTTTACCATCAAAGTTGGATCTTCACCACACAGGTTATTTTTTTTTAAGTGTGCCATGCCTCCATCAAAGGAGATTTCTCAGTTCCTCAGAAAAACAAAAAGTTGTTGATGCTCACCAGGCTGGAAAACCATTTGTTTTGGAAAACCAGGACACAAAACCATTTGAAAAGAGTTTGGGCTCCACCAATCCAGTCAGGCAGATGGTGTACAAATGGAGGAAATTCAACACCATTGTTACTCTCTCCAGGAGTGGTCGACCAACAGAAACCACTCCATGAGCAAAGCGTGTAATATTCCAGGAGGTCACAAAGAAGCCCTGGATAACATCTGAGGAATTACAGGCCTCTCTTGCACCAGCCAATGTCAGTGTTCATGAATCTACCATCAGGCAAACACTGACCAACAATGGCATGATTGCAAGGAGAAAGCCACTACTCTCCAAGAAGAACATTGCTGTCCATCTAAAGTTTGCTAAAGACCACGTGGATAAGCCAGAAGGCTGTTGGAACAATGATCAGTGGACAGATGAGTCCAAATTAAACTTCACGGCTTAAATGAGAGCGTTGTGTTTGGCAAAAAGCAGGCACTGCCTCGCATCTGTGAAACATGGTGGTGGCGGTGTCAGGGTTTGGGCTGCTTTGCTTCCCTCGGCTTGCCATCATTGATGGAACTATGAATTTTGACGTACCAGCAAATTCTACAGGAAAAGCTTCAGCACCATTATACAATTAAATGCATTATATTCAATTAATTTCTTGTTTCTCCAAATTCCTATGCGATACAAATAGTCTGAAATTATATTTGTGTTCAGCTTCAAGCGGACAAACAAAATTCTGAGGGAGCAACACTTTTGGGAAAAAAAAGTTGATATCCAATGTTGCTTGCAAAAAAATATGACCTTGTCTGGTGGCTTTGGGCTAGGAGCCAGCACCTCTTCCCCAGGGCACCACTGCTCAGTACAAGAGGACATGGCTTTAAGTTAAGGGGAGGGAAGTTCAAGGGGGATATTAGAGGAAGGTTTTTCACTCAGAGAGTGGTTGGTGCGTGGAATGCACTGCCTGAGTCAGTGGTGGAGGCAGGTACACTAGTGAAGTTTAAGAGACTACTAGACAGGTATAAGGAGGAATTTAAGGTGGGGGGTTATATGTGAGGCAGGGTTTGAGGGTCAGCACAACATTGTGGGCTGAAAGGCCTGTAATGTGCTGTGCTATTCTATGTTCTATGTATGTCTGCACCTGCACCACTCCTGCCCCAGCACTTCTCTGCCACCAGACCCACACCCCTCCCGTGGCACTCCACCCTCGCCATTCCCAACATCCTCTGTTCCCACCAGATTTCAAAACTCGCTCTCCATGCTACGTCGCCAAGTACAGTACTGTGCAAAAATATTGCTCGTGCGCAAAAATTTTCCCTAGTTTCCCTCCTGCGTGTAATTCACCCTCCTCTGTGGTAACAGATACAGGAACACATTACAGGACGAGTTGTACTTGCCTCTTTTTGCTCTGTGCGCAGTTGAGTTTCCATGTAGGTGATGCTGGGAATGGGGGAGGAGGCGGAGGGGAAGGTGCTTTCGGCAACAGTGCATGCTGCAGATGAGGTAGGTGCATCTGGCAAAGCAAACACGGGCTCAAGGATGCAGGATAAGCTCAGGTGCTGTAGAAGACTGAGGGAAAAAAGGCACAGATTACTTACCTCCTCGATGCCAAATCCTCAAATAAAATTATATACCACTAAAAGTTATATACCACTAATAGATGCCCAGCCCTTACAAAAACGTGCTTACTCTTGGTGTCAATAGCCTTCTGGTGCCCTGGCCCGTGATCAGGCCTAATAGGGAAGGCATGCCACTAAACCCAACATACTCCGAGGAATCACAGTGGCTTTTTGCTGGGTTCCCTATCATGATGTTACAGCCTCACGCCACTCTGCACAAGGTGAACCTGCTGTGTTAGAGCATTACACAGCACAGAAGCAGGTCCTTCAGCCCATTTAGTCTTCCTCCTCCTCCCAGCAACCTGCACCTGGACCATAGCCCTCCATACCCCTTCCAATCCACGTACGTATCCAAACTTCTCTTAAAATTTGAAATTGAACCTGCATCCATCACTTCCACTGACAGATCATTCCACACCCTCAACACAGTGACGTTCACTCAGGCTCCCCTTAAATATTTCACATTTCACCTTTAACCTATGACCCCTAGTTCTAGTCTCACCCAACCTTGATGGAAAAAGCCTGCATGCATTTACCCCTCATAATTTTTAATCCTTCGATCAAACCTCCCCTCAATCTCCCGTGCTCCAGAAAATAAAGTTCTAAGGTATTCAATTTTTCCCTATAATTTAGGCCCTTGTCACTGCAAGATCTTTGTAAATTTTCTCTGTACTATTCCAACCCTATTGATATCTTTTCTGTAAGTAGTTGACCATAAACCGCACACAATGCTCTAAATTCGGCCTCATCAACATTGTGTACAACTTCAACATAACATCCTAACTTTTGTACTTAATACTTTGATTTATGAAGGCCTGGACTCATTCCTGGAGGAAGAGGTCACACACCACTACTCAAGAATTTCGTAGCATTAGGTGAAGCTATCAGTGTTAAACAATCTACATTTATTTCAGGAATGGAAGATTAGGAGGCAGTTATTCAGGGCAAAAATCCAATCTGTCACTAGAGAAAGCCCACTCTTGTTTCAATGAGTCAGAAAATTAAAACTGGCAGCATTTTTAAAGAGGACGGAATTACTCCTGCTGACAAGGACTGCCTTGGAACACAGCACCTGCCAGCAAATCATAAACTAGAAGGAAGAGAGAAGATGGAGGAGTCTGCAGCAACCCCCTGGCCTGCACCCACGTTTGTAGCCAATGTTTTCTCTCATCAAAGACCATTATCCTTTAATTGTCCACACGGACAGTTCCAATACTTGCCTTCTCTTATTGGCCAGCTGAAGTCGCAGTGACTTTGCTTCAGTCAAACTGGCTGTGTTCCCAGTAAGCAAACAGGGCGGGAGGGAACTGAATGAACAGACACAGGTTATTAAACATACCACTGCACCCTGAAGAGATTCATCTGAAAGATGCAAGACTGTCTGTAATGATCACTGTAGGCAGAAAGGACATGACTTTACCCCAAGCAGCACTGGGAACCTTCCAACACAAAGACAGAAAGGTCTAACCAAAACAAGCACTTGCTGTTTCCAATGCACGATCCATTCCTTGCCACTTTCTATCATAAAACTCTGTAGTAATTTGTTCTAGTCTACTTTAAGCATACATTACCACTACTTCAAACATTCATTACCACAGTGTGGATATTACTTCAATAATACAATAATCTGGCTCTTTGAATAGGGGATAGGGGACAAGCTCACATACACAGGCTAACAGATGATAGGAAGGACTTGGGAAGAAAACGGGATTTCATAGAACACAGCCCCTTCGGAGCACGATATTGTGCCAACCTTTTAACCTGTTCCATGATCAATCTAACCCCTCCCATCTATATAGTCCTTCATGTTTCCATCATCCACGTGCCTATCTAGGAGTTTCTTAAATGTCACTAATGCATCTGCCTCTACCAGCACCCCTGGCAGAATGTTCCATGCGCCCAACACTCTGTACAAAAAAAAACCTTCTGGCATCCCCTATACATTCCTCCATCACCTTCAAATTAGGCACCATTTTAATAGCCATTCCATCCCCCTCCAGGAAAAAAAATCATGTCTCTTATTACCTTGTACGCCTCTATCAATTTACCTCTCATCCTCCTTCACTCCAAAGAGAAAAGCCCTAGCTGCCTCAACTTATCCTTGTAAGACATGTTCTCTAATCCAGGCAGCATCTTGGTAAATCTCCTCTGCACAATCTCAAACTTCTACATTCTTCCAGTCTACTTCTACATGCCAACCAAATCCCTTTCTGCATCAATCCTATAAACACTGCGTAAACATGGCCAGCATGGGCACAGTTGACCCAAGAGAAAATATTGCCTGAAAGGCAAGAACTAATCTGATCTACAGGACTAAGGGAGCTGGAAGCACAGTGCTTTCAAAGAGCTGCTCCCGTAGAAACCATCCTATCTGGATGCACTACAGCCTGGTGTAGTTACTGCTCTGAACATGACCACAGGAAACTGTAGAGTTGTGGACACAGTTCAACACAGAAACCAGTCTCCTCTCCATGGACCCTGATGGTACTGGCTGCTTTACCGAGGCATTGAGAAGTACAGACAGATCACTTCACACCCTGGATATTCTCTCCTCTTTCATCAGGCAGAAGGTACTGAAGCCTAAAATCACTTAACACCAGCCTCAAGGATAGCTTCTACACCAATGTTATAAGACTATTATATGGTTTCCTAGCAAGATATGATGAACTCTTGACCTCACAACCTAACTCACTATAATCTTACACCTTACTGTGTACCTGCATTGCACTCTCTCTATAATTGTTACACTTTTTTCTGCATTATTGTTTTACCTTGATGCACTGTGTAATGATCTGTTCTGCATAAACAAGATTTTCCACTCTATCTCACTACATGCGACAACAATAAACCAATTCCATCTCTTCCGATTCAATAAATCAGTGTTTGCCCTCTGTTGTCCCCGTGGATTACAAAACATGCCACACTAACCTGGGCCGATTTGCCAGGCGACCATGCCTCCAGCTGTCTGAAGGACTGGCGTTGGACGTTGATGTGCAGGTAGATGGAATGTGCTGACTACACGACACCAATCCAGCCACATTACAGGACGGTGGCCAAACTGGTTTGTTCAGAGGAATCAGGGGAATGAGTCTCTTTACACCCTCTTCAAACAAAGTCAAAAGTGGTCGGTGGGCACTTGACAGTCTTCCAAAATGGCGCTGCCTTGTCCATAACCTGTAGCAAGCTGGAGACAAAAGTGCTAGAACGGTGTGCAGGCCAAATCGGGAACGTGCACAGCAGCACCTCCCCGCCCTGACCAGCGAAGGAGGCGGCCAGAGGCCCTGGCCACAATCGGGTGGGCACTGGGGAAGTGTCTGCCAGTCCTGGCTCCAGTACTGAGGAATAATTGATAAACTTGTCCTTTCAGACACACAGTGCCAATCAACTCTTGCTCCGTCACTGATGAAAGAAAGCAGCAAAAAGAGGTCGAGATTAGACAGAACAGGACAGCTGAAGTGCAGTGACTGCTTACAGTGTCTGGAGGGAAGCCAGGACTGAGCTCTCCTACAAGCACCAGCACGGAGGGACTGATCTTTCCTCGGGGTCAGGTGACAAAGAACACCCCAGGAGTTTGCCTGTTGACCAAAATCAAACTGTAATTCCTTAATTCTTTTTGTTTGAAGTCTTCCATTTACACCCACTGACTCGAGCCTGGATAACGCAGTGAACTCCTGCTGTACTTCTGAACAGCTGGGGAATGCACCCAAGCCACTGGCAATTGCCGTCAAGTGTTCCACCAGCAGGGGCTTTTTGCCGAGCTTATGAGGTGCTAAATCATTAAGTGGTAGAAGAGACAGATTCTTTGGTTTTATTTCTTCCACGTGTCGGACCCTGTGGTACAAATCAGCATTGATGCAGTTAGCTACTCCCCTGCAAATCTGCACAACTGCTGGAGCCCTGCTCAGACAGAACTTCCCCAAAGTGGACACACTGGGAATACAATTTGAGAAAAGCACTGGGCTGTTTAACTTCCTCCGCTTTAGCCTGGTAAATCCTCTCCTCTTGTTTCTACACCTGAATACAGAGGGGAGAGCTGCAGCGTTGTTCACCAGTACTGCACTGCATTCATCGAGCTCACACTTCCCTTCTATGGACTGCTGATCACACCTGTTGGGTATACTGGCCATCTCCAGTTCCAACCACAGTGTCTGCGCTGTGCTTGAAACGGGCCGTGGAACGCACTCCAGCTCAGCAGCTCGCTGGTCGTTAGCTCCACAGCGCACTGCATCACGGCCACTGTGGGCAGAGACATCTCGTTCTTTCGAGGCTGACATTTTACACTCCTTGCTTTGGGAGGCTGGAACACTACAGACTTCCCCCGACATCTGGGTCTCCACTCTACCCTTAAACCCCTTTCTGAATTGTTCTTCTGTTGCCATACGCTCACTTTCCACGTCGACCATATTGTACAGTGGCTTCTCTTCAGTGAAGCAGCAACTTACCACACCCTCTACATAGGCATTTTCATCCTCTTGATGTGCTGAAGACTCCAGTGAAAGATTACAGAATTCACTCACTGAAAACACATCCCTGGAGCTTGTTGCTTTAGCTGATCCCAAGATGTTGTTGGCTATTGAATCTGGGAATAGTGGAAAATATCTGTTCCCCAGCATCTCGCTGCTGGCTGTTGTCATGCCTAGGGGCTGAACCTTGTATTCTGCTTCTTTTTCTGTCACATCACTGATTACATCTGTAGGTATGTCTACTAACTCGTCATCTGCAAATGCCTCATACTCGACACCTTCAAATCTAAACATGGCTTCAGCTGCTTCGTGCACACCCCCAGGTTGCAGGCCATGTCCAAGTGCTTTGTCGGCCAACACACTTTCTTCCACAGCTTGATCACTTTCAGTATAAATCTCCGTGGCAAAGCCAGTGACATCTGTAGGTATGTCAGCCAACTCGTGCTCCCCATCAGCCGCCAGACCATAAAACACTCCTGCAGTCAGCTCAATTGGTGTAGAAGCCTCCATTATGGCTGTGGGAGTGGGAGAGGGAGACACATCAGTCAGCTGACTTTTCCCAAATAGGACATTGGTCACCGGACTTTCACTCTCTACAATCACATCCTCAGATACCTCTGGCGAGACCTTTGCCATGGTACTCTTGGGAAAGAGAAATCCAGCTGCTACAACTCCAGAGGATACGGGTTTGATAGTATTTTCTGAAGTGAAGTGAGTGGGCATTGTGATTGTGGGTACAGCCATCTCATCTTGTGTTGAAAGTCCAAAGGTTGTCCATTCTGTAAAAGTCTTTTTTCCCGCAAGCATATCAGGAACTCGCTGATTTCCAGCTGATATCTCACTGGCACTCACATCTTCACAAGTCATGGCCAAGGTTACTTTACCCCCTTTAACTTCTGAAGGCGTCTTAATCAATGCATTCTTGGCTGCACCAGTGGTCGCTGTAACTCCTGATGGTGCTGCTGTGGCCTCGTCCCCTGCAGCATCTACTGATTGCTCAGCTGGCTGATCCTTTCCCACATGCTGGCTAGCCATCTCACCTTCCAACACTTTGCTGGGCAACCTCCGCTGTGCAAGAGTGTCACTGATCGCCTCACCCTCCACAGGGGCTTTACTGGAAGGCAGCCCATTCTGTGTCAGAGTTCCACGACACACCAGCACTCCAGTTCCATCATTCCCTCTGGGCAAGTCATTGGTTGCTATGGGAACTGAAGGCACCCAGTCAGGCACATCACTGGTTGCTATACCCCTTAAAGGCACTTTGTGAACTGAACCAATTCCTAGACATTTCTCAGAGGCTGCAACTGAAGGAAATGGTATGACTACCTTTTTAAGATTTTCCCCTCCACTGTTGCCTTTTCCAACTACCCCCCTGGCCTTCTCTACCCCAACATGCATTGCTTGAGCTTCACATTGTGGGATCTTGGGACAGATATTTCTTTCTGATGTATCACTGCTTGGCCCATTTTCTGTACACATTTCCTTGGCCAACGGTGTGAACAAGTGCTCAGCACTGCCCGGTGGGGAGCTGCATGGTGTTTCACAGTGAACATCAGTGGTTGGGCCTCTTCCCTCGTAGGAGTCCATCACACCTCGCCGGCTCTCATCAATGGCTGGGGCTGTTCTATGATTCGAGTCATCTTCACCTGTCACAGGACAGACAACTAACATTAGCTCACCAAGCTTTTGGAAACATGTTAGAAATGGATTCTCGTTATTCCTGCCTTTATCCTAGTCAATTATGATGGGCTGATGTGAAGTTTATTTAACTGAAACAGGTAGGCGTGCTGTTGCAGTGGTTAGTGCCCCTCCTGTAACCCAAATTTGACCCCAACCTCGGGTGCTGTCTGCGTGGAGCTTGCATGTTATTACTATGATTATGCAAGTGTCCTGGTTTCCTTCCACATCCCGAAGTCAAGCTGACTGGCTGAATTGCCCCCAGTACAAGTGACTGAAGGGGGAAATTGGTACAAAGTAGTGTGGTGTGGAGATATTGAGTGTGACATTACAGGTTACCTGAAAATAATTCGGGGAAGGGGATTGTTCTGAGAGCCAGTAATGACTCGATGGGCCCAATGGCCTATTTTGTGAGAAATACAAAAAACACAGAGTAAGATTGGGGACAGCTCTTATTGTTCTCCGAAGACCTGCAGCACCTCAATTCAATGTAGCGGCTCCTCTGTGAATCCCGCCTTCAGCTTGAAATTGAAGCCTCTGCTTCGAACTGCAAGGGCACGTAGAACTCCGAGAGCACAAGAGAGTGTGGATGCTGGAAATTGGATCAACACACAAGCTGCTGGAATCTGTGGCGGCAGAGGCTAGCTGACATTCCAGGCTATACCATGCATCAGAATTGAGAGGACAGGGGCGACAGTCAGTATAAAGTAGTGAGTGACAGGGTTGAGGCAGCTGAGAGGTGACAGATCCTGGTGCAGCTTCACAGAGCCAACAGCAGGATTTTTTAGTAAGTTTTTTTTCAATTACATACAAACGAGTGAAAAAGAAAACACTAGTGACTATGCAACACACAAAATGCTGGGCAGGCAGCATCTATGGAGAGGAGTAGATTTAAAAGGTGGGGGGAGAGGATGGAGAAACACAAGGTGATAAGTGAAACCTGGAGGGAGAGGGATGAAGTAAAGAGCTGGGAAGTTGATTGGTGAAAGGGACAGAAGGCTATGGAAGAGAGGAGGGGGAAGAGCACCACAGGGAGGTAATGGACAGGCAAGGAGATAAGGTGAGAGGGAAAAGGGATTGGGAAATGGTGAAGGACAGTGGTGCAGGGGCTTACTAGAAGTTAAAAAAAATTATGTTCATGTCATCAGGCTGGAGGCTACCCACACAGAATACAAGGTGTTGTTCCTCCAACCCCTGTGGCCTCATCACGACAGTGGAGGAGGCCATGGATTGACATATCGGATTGGGAAGTGGAATTAAAATGTGTGGCTACTAGGAGATCCCACTTTTTCTAGGTGAAACTGTCTCCCAATCTACATTGGGTCTCGCCGATATACAGGAGGCCACACTGGGAGCACTGGACACAGTATATGACCCTAACAGACTCACAGGTGAAGTGTCGCCTCACCTGGAAAGACTGTTTAGGGCCCTGAATGGTGGTGAGGGAGGAGGTGTAGGGGCAGGTGTAGCACTTGTTCCGCTTGCAAGGATAAATGCCGGGAGGAAGATCAGTGGGGAGGGACAAATGGACAAGTTGAGTCGCGGAAAGTAGAAAGTGGGGGGGGTGGGGGGGGGGGGGGTGGGTAGGGAAAGATGCACGGTGTGGGATCCCGTTGGAGATAGTGTAAGTTTCGGAGGATTATGTGCTGCACATGGAGTCTGGTGGGGTGGTAGGTGAGAACAAAAGGACTCTATCCCTGGTAGGGTGGTAGGAGAATGAGGACAGACATACGTGAAATGGAAGAGGTGTGGTTGAGGGCAGCTTTGAAGCCCTTTTCTTTGGAAAAGGAGGACATCTCATTTGTTCTAGAATGAAAAACCTCATCCTGAGAGCAGAAACGGTGGAGTCCGAGGAATTGAGAGAAGGGGACCACCATCAACATTCCCTTGTCCATTCGTCCTTTCCCACTGATCTCCCTCCTGGCACTTGTCCTTGCAAGTGGAACAAGTGCTACAGCTGCCCCCTCACTACCATTCAGGGCCCCAAACAGTATTTTCAGGTGAGGTGACACTTCACCTGTGAGTCTTTGGGGTCATATACTGTGTTTGGTGCGGCCTCCTGTATATTGGTGAGACCCGACATAGATTGGGAGACCGCTTCACGAAAACCCACGCTCTGTCTGCCAAAATATAGCAAGATCTCCCAGTGGCTACCCATTTTAATGCCACTTCCCATTCCGACATGTCAATCCATGGCCTCCTCCACTGTTGTGATGAGGCCACACTTAGGTTGGAGGAACAACACCTTATATTCTGTTTGGGTAGCCTCCAGCCTGAACATTGATTTCTCAAGCTTCCAGTAATGTCCCCCACTCCTCCTGTCCTACACCATTCCCCATCCCCTTTTCTCCCTCTCACCTTATCCCCTCGCCCGTCCATCATCTCCCTCTAGTGCTCCTCCCCCCTTCTCTTTCTTCCATAGCCTTCTATCTGTTTCACCAATCAACTTCCCAGTTCTTTACTTCAACCCTTCCCATCTCAGGTTTCACCTTGTGTTTCTCTCTCCTCTTCCCCACCTTTTAAATCTACTCAGCTTTCCTTCTCCAGTCCTGCCGAAAGGTTTCGGCCTGAAACCTCAACTGTACTTTTTTCCCCATAGATGTTGCCTGGCCTGCTGAGTTCCTAAAGCATTTTGTGTGTATTGCTTGGATTTCCAGCATCGGCAGAATTTCTCTTGATGGACGTTAATAACTATAGCTGGACAGCATCTAAGGATGCAGTAAAAACTGGCCTTGAAACAAGAACTAAAAAGAAATACTTGTGAAGTAATGGGGAAAATATTTAGACAGCATATCTTGATGGGCTGAATGGTTCCTCTATTAATGAAAAAAATTCTGAAGAATATCATGATACTGGTTTGCCAATGAACCCAGAGCACTTAAAGGGGTTTGTTAACAAGTTACCGATCAAGGGGAATGGACCACACCAGCTCACTTGCTGTACCTTATCAACTGATATATTTTTTAAATCATTTCTCTTTCTTCTCACCCTCAGAAGCCTTTGGATTAAAGAGATTTTCAGCCTCACTTCTACACCACAATGCAGACATACTGAATTAGTGGTATGAATACGGGCATTGGATGTTATGTTGAAGTTGCATAAGATGTTGGTGAGGACCAATTTGGAGAATTGTGTACATTGACAACTATCAAGAGAAAAGATGTCAAAAACATCGAAAGAATCCAGAGCAAATTTACAAGGATGTTGCCAGACTTGGGGACCTGAGTTATATGGATTAGCATGAACTAGATGGGACAAAGGGCCTGTTTATGCAGCTTGGTGCACTATGAATAGAATATACAATGCAGGTTTCAAGCAGAAAGAGAATCTGGATTTTTACAGCAGCTCCAGACAATGCCCCAAAAGACCATCCTTATGGTTCTGTTTCAAGAATGTTTATGTACATAGTTGTGTCATAGATGTAGACAGTGTACAGTTCCACAATAAGTGAACAAAGGCACCTGTCATTTTAGAGACAAAGAAATGTTGCCCAGAACATCTCATTAGATTCTTTAGAAAACTGTCATAGTATCTTATTTACAAGAACCTTAAGCCCTTGCATGTAAGGGATTTGAACAGCCAACTCATTTTCCTTGGGCCAGGCACTGTTCAATGGAAGCGATTTCCTGCCTCTACCTGAACAGCCAAGTTCAGGTTCAAAGAGCAGTCCTGCAGCCCATCCAGTGTATTTGGGTTTGTAGTAATGGAGTATGAAGGAGCGAGGCTCCTCTGCGCCTGCATTGCCAGTTTTGGGAATTTGGCTTGTGCTCATGTGAGGTGAGTGGGATCTCGCACGCGGCAATCAATGTGATAACTGCTTCATGGAGAACTTCTTTGTCCCATGCACCATCATCAAATGTCTGAAGCAGTGGCAGAATTTACCTTTCGTACTGCGGGATCTGAGACAACTGAACAAAAACACAAGTCCAAAGGCAACAGCAAACTTGCTGGATGGATGTCTACACCACACCAGTTGGGTGTGATGTTCAAGCACCCTTTATCGTTTCTGTTTATCACTTTGAAGATGCCAATATCCCAGCTACCTGCCCTTACATTTGTAGATGTTTAATGCATGAAACCAAGTTGTGGTCAAGCTATATATTAAAGTTGGACTAACCTACAAAATGATACTCACCACTCAAGCCACCTGGGTGTACACAGGGCTGGACGTGGACCTGAGGAATCTCGGCCTTCAGTGGGACCCTTCAATGAGGGAAGAGTTATGTTTAAAAAAAAATGGTGATCAACATTCTCACAGACTCCCCCCCACAATAATTTTCACACATACCAAGTAGTTCAGCATTGTTTAGTATTCATATTTTAATCTGGTTAACTGTAAACATGGCCAATCACCTACAAACATTTATCAAATTTTTTTTAATGATAAATTCACAATTGTAAATCAAACGGCATCAAGTTACCCACACAAAAACAAGCAATTTTTTAAATTTTGATTTTCTAAACACGAGTGACTGCACTAGCTTCATATTTGGTGATCTGCTATTAAACACCCAATTCTAATTTTAAAAGCCTTACACAGGCTCAATTTGAATCTGATAAGCCCAAAAGTAGAAATTCTACTTTACTAAAGAAATGGCACAATTTGTAGAGGGCAAAATGATTGACTCATGTTTCTTTTTCCCTGATGAGGTCAGAGAAGGCTGACGAAGAGAGTGCTGTCAATGTTGTGTACATGGATTTTCAGCAGCAGTATGGACAAAGAATTGACTGACAGACAACATTATAAACATCAGATTCGACAGACGCTGGAATTCCAAAGCAACACACAAGATGCTGGTGAAACTCAGCAGGTCGGGCAGCATCTATGGAAGTGAATAAACAGTCAATATGTCAGACCAAGGCCAGACAGGAAGTAGGCAGAAGCCAGAATCATAAGGTTGAAGGGGTGGAAAGGGAAGGAGTTCAAACTGGCAAGAGTCCAACACAACAGCCAAGATCTCCCAGTGACCGTAAGTGACATATCTGTCCATGGGCTGCTCTGCCACAATGAGGCCAAACTCAGGCTGGAGGAGCAACATTTCATATTCTATCTGGATAGTCTCCAACCTGATGGTACAAAATTGATTTTTTGAACTTCTGGTAACCATTACCCCATCACCCCCACTGCCAACGATTTTTCTCTCATTCTGGCAACTCGCTCACCCCTTCCCTTCTCCTCCCTCATTACATGACCTCCCTCCTGTTTTCTCCATTTCCTTCCCTTTATTCCATGGTTGATACTTCTTCAATCAGATTCCTTCTTTAGCTCTTTAACCCATCACCTTCCAGCTTCTCACATTACCCCTTCTCCCCCCCCATAACCTGATCTCACTTGCCAGCTTGTACTCCTCACCATCCCTCCCCCATCTTATTCTGGCTCCTGTATCCCCCACCCTCTCCAGTCCTGATAGAGGATCTTGGCCCAAAACGTTAAGCTGTTTATTGCTTTCCATAGATGCTGCCTCACCCGCAGAGTTTCTCCAGCATTGAGTGTGTGTTGAGCAGGGTCAGGGCCCTTCCAAAGTTAATGCAAACAGAACTGGTGTAGACAAATGGTGGACATATCTACAAGGGCCTGATGATTTCCTTCCCAAAGGTTACAACAGGTCAATGGGAACACTAGAAGACTGCATATGGAGCAACTATAATGTTGGACTTGAAACCATTTCTTTAGGTTGAAAAGCTGTTCATATCACTCCCAATATTGAGAAAAGTAAAGCTTATAAAATTTAACTTGCAGAGAAGTTTCTAGAATCCATGATTAAAGACTAGGCAAATGAAATTCTACAGCTGATCAGAACTGGTCTCTACTGTGGACTTGTAAAGAATAAATCATATCTAAGGAAGTAAAATGACCAGAGTTTTGAGACAACAACTGAAAAATTTGAAATTACTCAGATTAAACCCCAGTTCTCTCACCCTGCACTGATTGTTTCTACCTCTTATCCAAGATCCACCAACCTGACAGTCTGGGTGCGCCCAGTGCTTCTGGCTCAATGAACCCTTGTCCGTTTATCTTGATACCATTTTGTTGCCCTTGGATCAGTCCCTTCTCACCTACACCCAGACACTGCACGTGGTCTTGATGTCTTCAATCCCTTGAAGATCCCTCGTCCTGATTGCTGCATTTTCACTACGGATGTCCAGTCCCTCTACATTCCATTCCCCCATCAAGGCCTTAAGGTGCTCTGCTTCTTTCTCGACAAGACCAAACCGCTTCCCTTCCACCACCACCCTCCTCCATCTAATTCTCCCCCTCAATAATTTCTTTCAGCTCTTCCCCCTTTCCACAAACCCAAGGTGTAGCTGTGTGCACCCACATGGGCTCCAGATATGCCTGCCTTTTCAATGGTTATGTGGAAGAGTCCATGTTGCAAGCACACACTAATTCTTTGTGCACTGTATCAACGGCTACATTGGTGCTGCTTCATACGCCCACACTAAGCTTGCCAATGTCATCAACTCTGCCTTCAACTTCCACCCTGCTCCAGAAATTTACTTTAATTTTCCCTCCAGGAATGCTGCCTGAGCTGTCGAGTTCCTCCAGCATTTTGTTTTTATACCTCCGGGTCTTCCCGCCAAGGCTGCCTGACCAATGGAATGTACCTTCTGCGCCTGTCACCTGCCCAGTATTTCCTTTTGCTCAGGTGTACGAGAACGTCTGTGAGCTTTCAGAAGGTAAAGGTGATTATCCCGCATGATACATTGTCAGCTAAAAAGTTCCGGCTATTTGAAAGCAAGAATTTTGTTTACATGCTGGAGGCCTGTACTGTGGTGTAGTGTTCTATGGTTCTATGGGTCTGCTGGGGAAGTCGATGACCCAAAGCCTCCAAAGTCAAGACTCCAGTGTTGGTTGAAGGCTGAGGACAATGGCCTTTCTTGGGGATGAGAGGAGAGTGTATGTGCAGCGATGGGAGGGAGGAATGGGGCTTGTTTTCTTGCTTGTTGTATTCTATGTTGTTCTGCCAAGCACAGCAGGCACATTATGTTGGCGCCGGAATGTGTGGTTACACTTGTGTGTGCCCCCAGCACACCCTTGGGAATGTTGGTCAAATGGCAACGTCGTTGCATGTTTCCATGTTCATGTGATAAATAAATACACAAACAGGCGGGGTACAAACTTGTCATGAGGATTGTGGGGTGTTCATCACTGTGGATGGCAGACCAAAGGTTTACACCCACGTTTACCAGTGACATGCTGGGAGTCATATAAGCAGAAGCATCAAATCACAAAGATTGTGAGCAAATGGATGAGGCTGTGTTAAACACACTTTAATGTGGGCCTGCGCTTTGGGTCTTTGGCAGAATATAGTATTAATGGTAAGACTCCTGGCAGTGTGGAGGATCAGAGGAATCTTGGGGTCCGAGTCCATAGGACGCTCAAAGCAGCTGCACAGGTTGACTCTGTGGTTAAGAAGGCATATGGTGTATTGGCCTCCATCAATCATGGGATTGAGTTTAGGAGACGAGAGGTAATGTTGCAGCTATACAGGACCGTGGTCAAACCCCATTTGGAGTACCGTGCTCAGTTCTGGTCGCCTCACTACAGGACAGATGTGGAAACCATAGAAAGGGTGCAGAGAAGATTTACAAGGATGTTGCCTGGATTGGGGAGAATGTCTTATGAGAATAGGTTGAGTGAATTCGGCCTTTTCTCCTTGGAGTGACGGAGGATGAGAGTTGACCTGATAGAGCTATATAAGATGATGAAAGGTATTGATCGTGTGGATAGTCAGAGGCTTTTTCCGAGGGCTGAAATGGCTAGCATGAGAGGGCACAGTTTTAAGGTGCTTGGAAGTAGGTACAGAGGAGATGTCAGGGGTAAGTTCTACTTAAAACGCAGAGAGTGGTGAGTGCATGGAATGGGCTGCCGGCGACTGTGTTGGAGGTGGATACGATAGGGTCTTTTAAGAGACTCCCAGACAGGTACATGGAGCTCAGAAAAATAGAGGGCTATGGGTAACACACACAAAATGCTGGTGGAACACAGTAGGCCAGGCAGCATCTATAGGGAGAAGCACTGTCGACGTTTCGGGCCGAGACCCTTCGTCAGGACTAACTGAAAGGAAAGATAGTAAGAGATTTGAAAGTAGGAGGGGGAGTGGGAAATGCGAAATGATAGAAGACCAGAAGGGGTGGGGTGAAGCTGAGAGCTGGAAAGGTGATTGGCAAAAGGGATACAGAGCTGGAGAAGGGAAAGGACCATGGGACACGGGAGGCCTAGGGAGAAAGAAAGGGGGAGGTGAGCACCAGAGTGAGATGGAGAACAGGCAGAGTGATGGGCAGAGAGAGAAAAAAAAGAGGGGAAAAAACCTAAATATATCAGGGATGGGGTAAGAAGGGGAGGAGGGGCATTAACGGAAGTTAGAGAAGTCAATGTTCATGCCATCAGGTTGGAGGCTACCCAGCTGGTATATAAGGTATTGCTCCTCCAACCTGAGTGTGGCTTCATCTTGACAGTAGAGGAGGCCATGGATAGACATATCAGAATGGGAATGGGACGTGGAATTAAAATGTGTGGCAACTGGGAGATCCAGCTTTCTCTGGTGGACAGAGCATAACCCTACGTAATTTCTAAGGTAAAGACATGTTTGGCACAGCTTTGTGGGCAGAAGGGCCTGTATTGTGCTGTAGGGTTTTTATGTTTCTAAACAGCCTCTTCTAAAAGTGGAGAGGTTCCAAAGAAATGGGATAACCAAAGAAATTTTTTTTGCAGGGTCAGGAAGGTGAGGGGAAGTAGATTAAAGTGTCACAGGCAGGGACAAAATTATGAAAAGACTACTGGGATGCTATGCTTTAAAAAAAAGTAAAAGGAGATGGGAATTATGCTGAAGTTTACAGAGCCCTGGTTAGATCAGGCCCTAAACTCTGAACAGTTCTGCATGTAAAGATTACACAGAACTTGGAGGAAGTAACGTGTAGACCAGAAGTAAATTCTGAAACAGAGTTGCAAATCTCCTCACATCAAAGTGAGGAAAAGTGTTTCGACTTAAGGTATTAATACTGGGGGAAGATAACACAGTTCTGTTGGTTGTGGAACCTGGGACTTGTGGGTGTAGTCAGAGACCGGTCTCGGAGTAACGGGAACTCTAATAGGAAGAGAGAGATGGATCTTTGGAACTCATCCCTGGATACTACTTCACAATATTGAATGCAAAACCGATCATTTTTGATAACCAAGCTATAAACGGATGTAGGTTTTAGGTCACATTGAGTTCATTAAACCACTCGGGGTTAAACAGCCTCCTCCTATGCCATGTCAATAATCAGCATATGTATATTGGTTTAACTCTCCCATGTGAACAACTGTGTTCACACACAGTTAATTAGGAGAGGTTAACCCTTCAGTGGTCCAGTTTGGAAACATGTCTAGCAGGGCGATACTCACTCAGTGACTGTTGACGACCAGGTCTCAGGTGCCACTTCAGCATCAGCCTGTGGACATAGAAAGGGTTAAAGATTAGAGGACATCAACACTACTACACCTTGTGACCATGGGGTGCTTGGGGCATCCAATCCCGATCTGGGGCCGAGCAATTGGATTAATGTGCCTTCCAGCACAATATGGTTAACCAAAACCACATTTCAAGGAAGAGAAGACCTTTGCAGTGTTCTGCCCAGTGTCTAGCCCTAAGGTTTATTGTTTATTGTCATTTTTCAGTACTGGAGAACAAAATAAGTCTTACTCCAGATTTGATGCAGCATAAAAATAAACATTAAGCCTAAATACAAAATCAATCCTATAAAACACAATGTACAGTATATACACAAGTTTAGCTTATACAAAGAGGCTGAGATTAAAGACTGAGACACTAGCTCTGTAACAAGTGAAGGTGATTCTTGGCAAGAGGAGCTTCTAGATAGCAGTGAGGCATATGAAAACACAATTGGACAGTGACTGTGTCGGTGCAGGTATGAGGTGTGGAATGTGAGTTAAAAGTGACAGTGTATGGGGGTTGTGAAAGGTGCAGAAGAGTGGCTGATGTGGATGTAAGTAATGGTAGTGGGATGGGTTAAAGGGTGGACGTGTTGATCAGCTTGATGGTTTGGGGGAAATAATTTTTTTTTAAACAAGATGGTGAGGATGCTGCTCAGTGGAATGCACAACTCCCATGTAGCAGTCAGACTGTTCAGAACAAGTCAGAAAATATACACCTTGGATTTTCACAAGCTTGCTAACAGGTTTCTCACTGCAGATCATGGGGATAAAGAGCTGAATTCTGTCATTGGGAGTAACCAATAGTTGCATTCTATTTCAGCTGGTTTACTACAAGTTACATTTACAAGAAATTTCTTCAACAATTGCTCAGATGCAGGGAATATTTTAAGTTTGAACGCACATCACAATCCCATTAAAAATAACGATAATTTTTATTCCTAGCAAGTGCACAATACAGTAAGACTCCATTTAACGCCATTTTTAGTTACCCAGGGTCACCTCTGAACCTTCTGGGATGTTGTTCTAAGTTCTATCAGTCCACTCACCAGAAACAGGCTCCTTGACTTGCTCCTCTGCTTAGATAGATCATGGTTTACCTGGATTGAGTGGACCCAAACTAGGATGCTCAGTTCACTCATTTTGGATGTGGAAGCTTTAGAGAGGGTGCAGAGGAGATTTACCAGGATGCCGTGTGGATTGGAGAACATGTTTAGGAGGATAGGCTGAGCAAGCTAGGGCTTTTATTATTATTTTTATTATTGTTTTATTGTCGCCAAACAATTGATACTAGAGAGTACAATATTTGATTCTGCGCTTCGTGCTCCCTGGAGTACAAATCGATAGTAAATACAATAAAAATTTAAATTATAAATCATAAATAGAAAAGGGAAAGTAAGGTAGTGCAAAAAAACCAAGAGACAGGTCTGGATATTTGGAAGGTACGGCCCAGATCCGGGTCAGGATCCGTTCAGCAGTCTTATCACAGTTGGAAAGAAGCTGTTCCCAAATCTGGCCGTACGAATCTTCAAGCTCCTGAACTTTCTCCCGGAGGAAAGAGGGACAAAAAATGGGTTGGCTGGGTGGGTCGTGTCCTTAATTATCCTGGCACCACTGCTCTGACAGCGTGCAAGTGAGTCCAAGGACGGAAGATTGGTTTGTGTGATGTGCTGGGCTATGTTCACGATCTTCTGTAGCTTCTTCCGGTCTTGGACAGGACAACTTCCATACCAGGTTGTGATGCACCCTAGAAGAATGCTTTCTGAGGTGCATCTACAAAAATTAGTGAGGGTTTTAGGGGATAGGCCAAATTTCTTCAGCTTTCTCAGGAAGTAAAGGCGCTAGTGGGCCTTCTTGGCAGTGGACTCTGCTTGGTTAGATCACGTCAGGTCATTTGTGATATTGAACCCAAGGAACTTAAAAAGCTTTTGACCTGTTCCACCTGCGCACCACCGATGTAGATGGGGTCATGCAGTCCGCTACTCCTTCTGAAGTCAACAACCAATTCCTTCGTCTTGCTGATGTTGACGGATAGATTATTGTCTTCGCACCATGCCACTAGGTTCTTAATTTCCTCTCTGTACTCAAACTCATCATTACCTGAGATACGGCCTACAATTGTGGTGTCATCAGCAAACATGTATTGAGTTCGTTGGAAATTTGGCTACACAATCATGGGTGTACAGTGAATACAGCAGGGGGCTGAGTACACAGCCTTGTGGGGCACCAGTGCTCAGAGTGATTGTAGAGGAGAGCTTGTCCCCTATTTTTACAGCCTGGGTTCTGTCTGTGAGGAAGTTGAAGATCCAGCTGCAGATCTGAGTGCTAAGAGCCAGGGCCTGGAGCTTAGGAATCAGTTTATTTGGAATGATGGTATTAAAGGCAAAGCTGTAGTCAATGAAAAGGAGCCTTACATATGTGTCTTTATTCTTCAGGTGTTCCAAGGAAGAATGTAGTGCCAGAGAGATGGCATCTGCCATTGACCTGTTGTTCCGGTAGGCGAATTGTAAAGCATCGAGGTTAACTGGTAGGCTATGGTTGATGTGTGCCATAACCAATCGCTCGAAGCACTTCATAGCAATTGATGTCAGAGCCGCAGGTCGATAGTCATTCAGGCATGCCACCTTACTCTTCTTCGGCACCGGGATTATTGTTGCCTTAAAACTCGAGGGGATCTTAGACTGAAGCAGGGAGCAGTTGAAGATGTTAGCAAACACTCCAGCTAGCTTGCTTGCACAGGCCCGGAGTACCTGTCCCGGGACGCCATCTGGACCCATCGCCTTCCTTGGATTTATCTTCAGGAAGGCCTTTCTAACGTCCTCCTTGGTGACGATGAATCTCGATGCCACCAGGTCCGGTTCATCTGGAGGGGGCAGGACGCTCCTCTTCTGTTCGAATCTTGCGTAGAATACATTAAGTTCGTCAGGAAGAGAAGCGCTACAGTTATTGATATTCCCAGCCTTTTCTTTGCGCCCAGTGATCTCATTTAGACCCTGCCATAGTCTACTGGCATCCCTCTGGTTAGCCTGGGCTTCCAACTTGGCTCGATATTGCCTCTTGGCGCCCTTAATGGCTTTCGAGAGTTCACGCCTGGATTCCGTGTAGCAACTGGTATCCCCAGACCTAAAAGCCACAGCTCTAGCCTTCAAAAGGGACTGGACCTCATAATTCGTCCAGTTAGGGAATACCCGGATCGTCTTGAGAGACACACAGTCCTCTGTGACAGCTGAGGCATACTCATCGAAGTTAGCTGCCGAGTCCTTGAATACTAACCAGCCCACTGATTCAAAGCAGTCACGGGGGACCTCATCCGTTTCCTCTGTCCAACGTAACACCACTTTTGACACCGTGACCTCCCGCTTCAGTTTCTGTTTGTAAGCCAGCCAGGAGGAGTACGGCCTGATGGTCTGATTTTCCGAAGTGAGGTCTTGGGTCTCACTCTTCTCTTTGCAGTGAAGGATGAGAAGTGACTTGATAGAGATGTACAAGATAAGAGGCACAGATTGAGTAGTTAGCTGGAGACTTTTTCCAGGGTGAAAGGGTGTATAATTTTGAGGTGACTGGACAAAAGTATCAGAGGGATGTCAGAAGCAAGCTCCCCCCCCCCCCCCCCCCCCCCAAGTAGTGGGTGCATGGAATATCCTGCTAGTTAGTGGTAGAGCAGATACATTAGGGACACTTAAGAAACTCAGATAGGGACATGGATGTTAGTAGCTAGTGAACTGAGAATGGGTCCAGGGGTAGTGGTATTGCTCATTGTGTGGAATGTGAGAACTCTGGGAGACTTCTAGTCTGTTCGATAACTACATCTGCACGAGGTGCATCGAGCTGCAACTGCTTAAAGACCATGTGAAGGAACTGGAGCTGCAGCTCGATGACCTTCGACTCATACGGGAGAATGAGGTGGTGAAATATAGGAGCTACAGGGAGGTAGTCATTCTAAGATGGTATGTTGTCTCCCAGGTACCAGGGTCAAGGAGGTCTCAGCTAGAGTCCACGGCATTCTCAAGATGGAGAATGAAGAGCCGGAGGGTCTGGTATATATTGGGTCCAACAACATAGGTAGGAAAATGGAGGTGGTCCTCAAGAGAAAATATAGGTAGCTAAGCAGAAAACTGAAGATCAGGATCTCCAGCATAGTGATGTATAGACTGCCTGTGCCACAAGCCAGCGAGCGCAAGAATAGGAGGATTTGGCAGATGAATGTGTGGCTAAGGATCTAGTGCAGGGGGCTGGGGTGCAGATTTCTGGATCACTTGGATCTCTTCTGGAGAAGGTATAACCTGTACAAAAGGGACGGGGTACACCTGAACCCAGAGGGGACCAATATCCTTATGGGCAAGTTTGCTAGAGCTGCTGGGGAAGGTTTAAACTAATTTGGCAGGGTGATAGGAACCAGAGTGATAGGGCTGAGGATGGGGCAGTTGGTATACCAGTAGATGCAGTGTGTAGTGAGACTGTGAGGAAGGACAGGGAAGTTTTAGGGCAAAATTGCAGTCAGGGGATGAGTTAAAATGTAACAGGTGACCAAAATCAAAAATGGTGATGAATACAGGACTGAAGCATGCGCTGCTGAGGACCTGTGATTCCGCCTTCAGAGCAGGCGACAAGGCAGCCCTAACAACAGCAAGGGCCAAACTGTCCCGAGCCATCAGAGGGGCAAAGTGTGCACACGCCCAGCTAATCCACAGCCACTTCCAGGACAGTAGCAACCTGCAGCGCATGTGGAAGGGTATTCAGGACATCACCAGACTGTGCGGGTGATGCCTCCCTCCCAGATGCGCTGAACTACTTCTACGCTCGTTTTGAGGCAGAAAATGACATGGCGGCGAGGAAATCCACCCCTCCTCCAGATGACCAGGTGCTGAGTCTCACTGTGGCCGATGTGAGGAGAACCCTGTGCAGGGTCAACCCATGGAAAGCTGCTGGACCAGACAATATTCCTGGCACAGTGCTTAGAGGATGTGCAGACCAGCTAACAGATGTTCTCACCGACATCTTCAACACCTCCCTGAGCAGTACCATCGTTCCAACGTGCTTCAAAGCCGCCACCATCGTCCCCGTGCCGAAGAAGACTTCAGCGTCCTGCCTCAATGACTACCGTCCCGTTGCACTCACATCCATCATCATGAAATGTTTCGAGAGGCTCGTCATGAGGCATATCAAGACCCTGCTGCCCCCCTCACTGGACCTCCTGCAGTTTGCGTACCGTCCCAACCGCTCAACAGACAACACCATTGCCATCACCCTCCACCTGGCCCTAACTCAACTGGCCAAAAAAGACACATACATTCAGATGCTGTTCATAGACTTCAGTTCAGCATTCAACACAATCATCCCTCAGAAACTGATTGGAAAGCTGAGCCTACTGGGCCTGAACATCTCCCTCTGCAACTGGATCCTAGACTTCCTGACTGGGAGACCTCAGTCAGTCCGGATCGGAGGCAGCATCTCCAACACCATCACACTGAGCACAGGGACCCCCAGGGCTGTGTGCTCAGTTCACTGCTGTTCACTCTGCTGACCCACGACTGTGCTGCAACACACAGCTCGAACCACATCATCAAGTTAGCCGATGACACGACCGTGCTGGGTCTCATCAGCAAGAACGACGAGTCAGCTTACAGAGAGGAGGTGCAGCGGCTAATGGACTGATGCAGAGCCAACAACCTGTCTCTTAATGTGAACAAAAGAGATGGTTGTTGACTTCAGGAGGGCACAGAGTGACAACTCTCTGCTGAATATCGACAGTTCCTTGGTAGAGATAGTTAAGATCACCAAATTTTCTTGGTGTTCACCTGGAGGAGTATCTCACCTGGAGGAGTATCTCACCTGGTCCCTCAACACCAGCTCCATAGCAAAGAAAGCCTAGCAGCGTCTCTACTTTCTACAAAGGTTATGGAAAGTCCATCTCCCACTCCCCATCCTCACCACATTCTACAGGGGTTGTATTGAGAGTATCCTGAGCAGCTGTATCACTGCCTGGTTCGGAAATTGCACCATCTCGGATTGCAAGACCCTGCAGCGGATAGTGAGGTCAGCTGAGATCATCATCGGGGTCTCTCTTCCTGCCATTACAGACATTTGCACTACACGCTGCATCCACAAAGCTAACAACATTGTTAAGGACTCCACGCACCCCTCATACAAACTCTTCTCCCTCCTGCCATCTGGGAAGAGGCACAAAAGCATTCGGGCTCTCATGACCAGACTGTGTAACAGTTTCTTCCCCCAAGCTATTAGACTCCTCAATGCCCAGAGCCTGGACTGACACCAACTTACTGCCCTCTACTGGGCCTATTGTCTTTTTTTATTATAATGCCTGCACTGTTTTGTGCACTTTATGCAGTCCTGGGTAACCATAGAGCACAGTACAGGCCCTTCAGCCCTCCATGTTGTGCGACCCATATAATCCTTAAAAAAAAGTACTAAACCCACACTACCCCATAACCCTCCATTTTTCTTTCATCCATGTGCCTGTCCAAGAGGCTCTTAAATACCCCTAATGTTTTAGCCTCCATCACCATCCCCGGCAAGTCATTCCAGGCACTAATAACCCTCTGTGTAAAAAACTTACCCCTGATGTCTCCCTTAAACTCCCCTCCCTTAATTTTGTACATATGCCCTCTGGTGTTTGCTATTGGTGCCCTGGGAAACAGGTACTGACTATCTATGCCTGTCATAATCTTGTAGACCTCTATCAAGTCCCCTCTCATTCTTCTATGCTCCAAAGAGAAAAGTCCCAGCTCTGCTAACCTTGCTTCATATGACTTGTTCTCCAATCCAGGCAACATCCTGGTAAATCTCCTCTGCACCCTCTCCATAGCTTCCACACCCTTCCTATAATGAGGTGACCAGAAGTCACCCATAGGTCTGTAGTCTAGTGTAGTTGTTTTTCCATAGTTCAGTGTAGTTTTTGTACTGTTTCATGTAGCACCATGGTCCTGAGAAACACTGGTTCATTTTTTACTGTGTACTGTACCAGCAGTTATGGTCAAAATGACAATAAAAAGTGAGTTGACTTGACATTTAATTCATGCAGTGTACAGAACAAAGTAGATGATCTTGTAGCACAATTAGATTGGCAGGTATGATGTTGTGGGCATCAACTTAAGATTATAGTTTGGAGCTTAACATACATGGATGTACTGTCCATTTTATTGAAAGGACAGGCAGGTTGGCAGAGGGGATGGGTAGCTCTGTTGGTAAAAGAAATTAAATCAAATCCATAGAAAGAGGTGACATAGGATCAGAAGATGTAGAATCCTTGTGAGTAGAGTTAAGAAACTGCAAGGCTACAACAACCCTTATGGGAGTTACATACACAGGCCTCCAAACTGTAGCCAGAACGTGGGGTACAAATTGCAACGGGATGTCGGCAGGTGGTGTAGTGGCATCTTCAAGGTGACTGGTCCCAGATTCGAATCCAGCCGGCTCCTTGCTGGGTTGAGCATCAAACTAGCAACCCTGCTTCACGAAACAGACAAAATACTAAAGAAACGGCAGGGTTGCTGCCTGATGCACCACAAGGCACAGAGAGGAACAGCTTACAACAGGAGATAGAAAAGGGATGCCAAAAGGGCAGTGTTATGAGAGTCATGGGGGATTTCCAATATGTAGGTACACTGGGAAAATCAGGTAGGTGCTGGATTCCAAGAGTGTGATTTTGAAGAATACCTAGATGGCTTTTGGGAGCAGCTTTTGGTTGAGCCCACTAGGGGAACAGCAGTTTTGGTCTGTGTGTTATCTTATAACCCAGGTTTGATTAAGGAGCTTAAGGTAAAGGAACCCTTAACAAGCAGTGATAATATGATAGAATTCACCCTGCGGTTTGAGAGCGTTGTTAAAATCAAATATATCAATATCATAGTGGAATCATCTTCCTGTTTACCTTGTATACCTTGAACTTTAGATACAACACTGAATCATGTCATCTGCAGAAATTCTCTGATGACTCAGCAATAGTTGGTTGTATAAAGGGAGGATGACAGTGCAAGCTGAATCATCTGCAGCTCAACATCAGTAATACAAAGGAGATGGTGACGGACTTTAGGAAGACTAAGCCTGCACTGCTCTGTTACCATTGATGGTGAGGACCTACAAGTACCTGGGGGTGCACCTGGATGACAGACTTGAGTGCAGCACCAACACACAGGCTGTGTACAAGAAGGGCCAGAGTTGCCTCTACTTCCTGAGGAGACAGATGTCCTTTGGAGTATGCAGGCCTCTTCTTCACATGTTCTACCAATCTGTTGTCGCATTATAATCTTCTACGCAGTGATGCACTGGGGGCAATGGCATCAACACAGGTGATGCCAACAGGCTCAGTTAACTGATTAGAAAGTTTGGCCTGTTATAGGAGTCAAGGGAAGAACAAGGTGGTAGAACAAGGGACCCCACGGAAAGTCCTTGCAATTCTGGACTATGCTTCTCACCCTCTGCATGCCACTTTGGCTGAACAGAGGAGCACTTTCAGTAATAGACCAAGACAACTGCGCTGCTCCAAAGAGGGCTATATGAGGTCATTCTTACCCTCAGCCATTAGACTCTATAATGAGTCAATCTATAGCTGGGGAAGTGATGACCCCCTCCTGTTAGAGTGTTTGTGGTAACTGATATTTTCTCTATTTCTTTAATATATAGATGTGCACTTGTAATGTTACTGTGACATTGCAATTTCCTTTGGGATCAATCTATCTATCTAACTAAATGGAATTACAGAGATACAAGAGAGGATCTGGCCAAAGTTGATTTGAAAAGGACACTAACAGGGATGGCAGCAGAACAGCTATGGGTGGAGCTTCTGGGGACAATTCAGAAGGTGCAGGATAGATACATTCCCAAAGATGATATATATTCAAAAGGGAGGATGAGGCAACCGTGGCTGACAAGGGAATCAAAAGTCAGCATAAAAGCAAAAGAGAGGGCATATAATATAGCAAAAACTAGTGGAAAGTTAGATTGGGAAGTTTTAAATAAACTAAAAGGAAACTAAAAAAGCAATATTAAGAAAAGATGAAATATGTAAGTAGGCTAACCAATAATATAAAAATACAAAAAGCTTTTTCCAGATATACAAGTAAAAGAGAGACAAGAGTGGACATTGAACTGCTGGAGAACAATGGAGAGGTCACAACTGGGGACAAAGAAATAGCAGAGGAACTTGAGTATTTTGCATCAGTCTACACGGTGGAAAACAAGCAGAAGTCAAGTTTATTGTCATTTCGACCATAAACTGCTGGTACAGTACACAGTAAAAATGAGACAACACTCTTCCAGGACCCTGGTGCTACATGAAACAACACAAAACTACACTAGACTATGTAAAACATAAAAACTGCATTAGACTACAGACCTGCACAGGACTACATAAAGTGCACAAAACAGTGCAGTACAGTAATCAATAAACAAGACAATAGGCACAGTGGAGGACAAATTACAATATAATAATAAATGATGTAGATGTCAGTCTAGACTGAGCATTGAGGAGTCTGATGGCTTGGGGGGGGGGGGGGGGGGGCAGGGAAGAAACTGTTGCACAGTCTGGTCATGACAGCCCGAATGCGTCGGTACCTTTTGCCAAATGGCAGGAGGGAAAAGAGTTTGTGTCAGGGGTGTGTGGGGTCCTTCACAATATTGTTAGCTTTGCGGGTGCAGCGTGTGGTGTAAATGTCTGTAATAGCGGGAAGAGAGACCCCGATGATCTTCTCAGCTGACTTCACTATCTGCTGCAGGGTCTTGCGATCCGAGACGGTACAATTCCTGAACCAGGCAGTGATGCAGCTGCTCAGGATGCTCTCGATACATCTTCTGTAGAATGTGGTGAGGATGTGGTGAAAATGCCAGAAATGTGAAAGTTGGGGCAGAAATGACTGTCAACTTCCCAGCTCTTCGCTTCATCCCTCCCCCTCCAGGTTTCACCTACCGCTCAATGTTTCTCTCTCCCCTCCCCGTACTTTTCAAATCTACTCCTCAGCTTTTTTCTCCTGTCCTGCTGAAGGGTTTCTGCCAATGAAATATCGACTGTACTTTTCTCCCCATAGACGCTGCCTAACCTGCTGAGTTCCTCCAGCATTTTGTGTGTTGCTCGAATTTCCAGCATCTGCAGACTTTCTCTTGTTTGCGGGCAGAAGTGAATGTTGTTGCTATTATGAAGGAGAAGGTGCTTGGGAATATGACAAGTCTGAAGGTAGATAAATCACATGGACTACACCCCAGGGTTCTGAAAGAGGTAGCTGAAGATATTATGGAGGCATTAGAAACCTTTCAGGAGTCATTAAATTCTGAAATGGTTCTGAAGGACTGGAAAATTGCAAGTGTCACTCCACTCTTTAAGGGAGGGAGGCAGAAGAAAGAAAATTATAGGCCAGTTAGCCTGACTTTAATGGTTGGAAAGACATTGGAGTCTATTAGTAAGGATGAGGTTTCGGGGTACTTGGGAGGCAAGTGACAAAATGGGCCCAAGTCAAAAGGCGTTTGAAAGGGGAAAATCTTGCCTGATGAATCTTTTAGAATCCTTTGAAGAAATAAAAGGGACAAAGGAGAGTCAGTGGATGTTTTATTTTGGATTTCAGAAGGGTTTTGACAAAGTGTTGCACATGAGGCTGCTTAACAAATCAGGAGCCCATGGTATCACAGGAAAGATACCAGCATGGATAGAAGATTGGCTGACTGACAAGAGGCAAAGAGTGGTTGGCTGCCAGTAACAAGTGGTGTGCCACAGGGGTCGGTATAAGGACCACTTGTTTTCATGTTGTATGTCAATGAACGAATTGACTGCTTTGTGATCAAGTTTGCAAATGATATGAAGATAGGTGGAAGGGCAGGTAGTGTTGAAGAAGCAGGGTCCCTGAAAAAGGACTTAAGACAGATCAGAGGAATGGGCAAAAAGTGGAAGATGGAAAACAGTGTAGGGAAGTTTGGCAGAAGGAATAAAGGTGTGGGCCATTTTGTAAATGGGGAGAAAATTCAAAAATCAGAGGTGCAGAGGGACTTGGGAGTCCTCATGCACGATTCCCTGAAGGTCAACTTGCAGGTTGAGATGTTGGTAAGGAAGGCAAATGTAACGTTATCATTTATTTCAAGAGGACTAGAACATAAGAGCAAGGATGGAATGCTGAGGCTTTACAAGACATTCATCAGACCACACTTGTTGTATTATGAACAGTTCTGGGCCTCTTATCAGAATCAGAATCAGACTTTAATTGCCAAGTACCTATGTACATACAAGGAATTTACTTCCGGCAGATGTTGTCTCTCTGCTCATAATAATAATGATAAATATAAATGAAAATATAGATTATACATACAGGTAGTACAATCCAAGTAATAGTTAGCCGACAGTTAACCGGCAGTTAACTGTTCAGCAAAGTGACCGCAGTAGGGAAAAAACTTCTCCAATGCCTATTAGTCTTAGTCTGGAGGGATCTGAAGCGCCTACCAGACGAAAGCAGATCAAACAGAAGTGAAAGGATGTGCTGACATTGGAGAGGGTCTAAAGGAGATTAGTGAGAATGATACCAAGAATGAAAGGGTTAACGTGAAGAGCATTTGACAGCTTTGGGCTAGTACTGGCTGGAGTTTAGAAGAATGGGAGGGCGGTGGGAGGGGGGGGGGGGAATATCTCATTGAAACTTGTTGAACATTGAAAGGTCTGGATAGAGCAGATGTTTCCGATGGTGGGGGAGCCTAGGACCAGAGGGCACAGCATCAGAATTGAGGGATATCCATTTAGAACAGATGCGAAAGATTTTTTTAGCCAAAGAGTGATGAATCTGTGGAATTCCTTGCCGCAGACAGCTGTGCAGGCCAAGTCATTGGGTGTATTTGAGGAGATTGATAGGTTCTTAATGAATCAGAGTGTCAAAGGTTACAGGAGGAATGCAGGAGAATTGGGTTGAGAGGTATAATAAAACAGCTATGATAGAATGGCAGAGCACTCGATGGACCAAATGGCTCCCAGGTCTTATGGTGCAAAAAAAGGAGTGATATGTAGGAGGGAAGGGTTAGCCTGATCTTAGACTAGATTAAAAGGTTGGCATAACATCGTGGGGTGAAGGGCCTGTACCGTGCTATAGTGCTTAATTTAGACCTACCAACTCTCAGTAGGAGCCATCGCTGAATCAAAGTGTTTGGCCTACGTTTTATGAAGTATTTGGAGGTCAGTTTGAAAAAAGAACATCCAACTGTTAGCCAAGTTTAGGGAACAGTGTACTGAGGCAGAAGGTTTAAGACCCCCAACTATGGAAATCGAGTGCAATAATCTTACATTAGCTAGCTGCAGACTGTAAAGTGCCATCTGTCCCAGGATATACACACAGACATGTGTACAAACCACCAAAAACCAGATTCCTTTATAGGATAACATGCCACCAACAAAACCTAGAGTTACTGACCATCCACAGTGGCCCCATAAACCTGGTGGTCAGCTGTTTTGTTTTGAACTGCTTACAGTCTTCTGACAGAGGCAATGTCGAAGAGATATCCTGGTGACAGTGAAGGACCTGCTAAAGTTCCTGGTCAGCATGGTATGTGACTGGCAGGAGAACCTGTAGCTGGTGGTCTGGCAGGACCCCGCTGCCCTTGCCCTTCCTGAAGGTAGAAATCATGGGTGTGAGAGGTACAGAAAAAGCAAACCCAGTAACTAATTCTGCAGGTAACACACATTGCAGATGCGGTGTACACTGAAGAGGGAACATTTGGAGAGCATGTTTAGTGGCTGTGGGAGCAACGTTGTGCCAATTAAGCAAACAGGTTCTGCATGCTGTCCAGTTTCAAGTACTGTTGGCAAACCAGTCTCAGCTAAGCGGAGAATTTACAAGAACGTCGAATTGTGTCCGAGATGGTGGGATTCTGGGGAGAAGATTGTAAAGCAATTTAGATGCAGCAAGCACACTCGATCCACTTTAAAACCACTTGACGATTAGCTTCCCCCTAAATGCAGATGAGAAGAAGCTTCAGAGTCATGGAGATATTCACAAGGAGATGGTCAGATACTCATGGGGGAATCAGCTATTAGCTCTCATTGCATTGCAAACACCACTCACCAATGCCCACAGACGTGGACTGCTAGAATTGTGAAGGATGTTGAATGCCATGTCATTTTCTCATTGTTTCCTGGCAAAATCCCATCTGCAAAACGATGGCCAAAGTTTCCCCCACTGTAGCACTAAGATACTTAGAAAGCACTTTCTTCCAGTGTTTATTATGTGCGACAGAACTTCCTGTATTAGTTTCCTCCTGCAGACACTAAACTGTTTACAGTCACATGAATGTGGGAAGGAACTTGGGGCATGCACAGTGGATTGTAGTCCAAACCCGACAACACTGCTCACACTAAGGGAGTTAAATAAATTGTCCCGCTGCCCAACACCACAATGAACAGATGTTTATTTTATTTGGAGATACGGCACAGAATAAGCCCTTCAAAGCTCACTGCCCAGCAACCCCCCGACAACCCTATCTAATCACAAGAGAATTTACAATGACTAATTAACCTACTTGGTAGGTCTTTGGACTGTGGGATGAAACAGGAGGATGCATTCCATGGGGAGGACATACAGAGACTCCTTACAGAGGATACCGGCATTGAACTCAGACCCTGACACCTCCAGCTGGACAGCATCATGCCAACTGCTACACGACTGCAGTGCCCTGATCAGATGACACAAGATATTCACTGATAATCATCCAGCTATTTTTCTCCAAAGTCATTAAAATGCCACTACAAAACAAGTTTCATATTTCATCTTGCTCCAAGCTTGGCAAATTTTGTCCTTTTCTAAAGGAACGATAAACACAAAAACAGAAAGTTGGAAATACTCAGCAAGTTAGGTAGCATCTGTGGAGAGGGAACGTGCTAGCATTCACGGTCATAACCTTCCTTCGGGCATTTTGGGACCCATTTGATGTACATGCATCACTGAGGGAGGTGATGTCACCAGGCTCCGAGGGTGCTTGATAAGGTAGCGCCACGAGAACATTCCTCCTGATTGCAGCTTAGAAGCTGAGGGCAGATTCTTGGGATAAAGGGTCAGACCGAGCAGGGAGTTCCAAAGGATTGTTAGGCTCAGGCCAGTAAACAAAGTTACAACAAAATGTTACCCCAGACGTGAATTTACACAACTGTGCAGTGAGATTGGTTCATTTGTGATAGAGCAAAAGAGACAGCTGGCCCAATCTCTATCGATTCTGCAACACACCCAGGGCCTGAACATCCTTTCCACCACAGGGATTGAAAACAAAATACCCCAGCCATACCCAATCAGTAATGCTATCTCATTGAAGAAGGGAGGTAAACACGTTATAGATTTTTAAAAAAAACTTATCTTGGTGAAACAAACATCCCAAAGTAAACCCTGCTGGTAAGCATTCAATTTTGCATGCAATTCAATGGGACTAGTGAGAGTAAGCTCACGGACTAGAAGGGCCAAGATGGCCTGTTTCTGTGCTGTAATTGTTATATGGTTATATAATTTACCCCACATTAACAGCTATAGAAACAGATCACTACAGCACAAGTAGAAAGTTTCAGCCCAACTTATCCCTGTCTACCTTATCCAACTCAGTCTGTATCTTTCTCACAGGTCAGCAAATGACAGAAACCAGCCTCCTCTCAATAGATCCAGTTTTACTTCTCATCGCCCGAGTAAAACAGTCAGCATAAAGGTCCCATCCACCCAGAGGTCTGACTTCTCCTCTCTCATCAAGTAGAAAACACAACAGCCTAAAAGCATGTATCACTGGACTCAAGGACAGCTTCTACTCCACTGTTATAAGACCTTTAATAATTCCCTAGTACAATAAAGCAATCTGAACCTCAATCTACCTCATGATCTTGTACCTTATTGTTCACCCGCACTGTACTTTCTCTATAGCTGTTGCACTTTATTCTGCACTGTTATGGTTTTACCTTATTCTACCTGTGCAATAATCTGATAAATAAGAACAGTATACAAAACAAGCATTTCAGTGTACCTGGGTCAATGCGACAATAATAACCCCAGTCGTTCCAGGTCAATACAAGAACTGGTGGTGTGGTCGACATGTAAGAGGAAGTTTTAAAAAAATATATCCAGCAGGAAAGATACCGATGGCTGGGCAGAGTGAGGTAATACATTTATACCAGGGGATATACAATAAGCAACATTACAGCACAGAACAGGCCTTTCGGTTCACAATGTTGTGCTGACTTTTTAACCCACTCGAAGATCAATCTAACCCTTCACTCCTACTTAGCCCTCCATTTTTCCATCATCCACGTACCAAAGAGTTTCTTAAATGTCCGTAATGTATCTGCCTCTGCCACCAGTGGGCAGCGTGTTCCACACCCATACCACTGTGTGAAAAACCTACCCATGACAGCCCTCCTATACTTTATTCTAATCACCTTAAAATTATGCCCCATGGTATTAGCCATTTCTGGCTACTCTGCGAATGCCCCACATTGTACACCTCCATCGTTGCTTTTCATCCTCCTCTGATCAAAAGAGGAGAAGCCCTAGCTCGCTCAATCTATCTATACAAAACATGCTCTCTAATCCAGGCAGCATCCTAGTAAATCTCCTCTGCACCCTCACTAAAGTTTCCACATCCTTCCCATAATGAGGTGACCAGAACTGAACACTACTCCAAGTGTGGTCTAAGTGTGGCTTTATAGAGCTGCAGCATTACCTCACGACTCTTGAACTCAATCCCCTGACTGATGAAGGCCAACAACTGTATGCCTTCTTAACATCTCCATTAATTTGCACGGCAACTTTGAGGGATCTATGGAGTGTATGTCAACAGATCTTTAGAGATAAACAGGCAGATAAACTGGTTAAGGTAAAATATAGGGCACTTCCTTCAGACTCCAGAGTGGCAAAGTTATTCTAGAATTGCATACAAGGTCACAGTCTGAGCACTCCACTGTATACGATGAAAGGTGCAGCGATCCTGGAGAGGGCCTGGAGGACACCTGTGTGGATACTGTCAGGACTGGAAATATTTTAACTACAGGATTAGGTAGGCTGAAATGTGATTAGATTAGATTAGATTCAACTTTATTGTCATTGTGCCAAGTACAGATACAAAGCCAAATGAAATGCAGTTAGCATCTAACCAGAAATGCAAGGATAGTGTTATTTACAAAATAACTGCGAATAAAAAGTGCTACAGCACACAAACATAGAAGTACTGAGACGATACAATATGGGTGCAGTACTGCTTAGCGCTGTGATGTGAGGTTCAGCAGAGTTACAGCCTCAGGGAAGAAGCTCTTCCCGAGTCTGCTGGTGCGGGAGCAGAGGCCCCTGTAGTGCCTACCGGATAGGAGGAGAGTAAAAAGTCCATGGTTAGGGTGAGATGCATCCTTGATAATGCTTTTTGCCCCGCCCAGGCAGCGTTTATGGTAGATGTTCTCAATGGTGGGCAATTGGGTGCCGATAATCCGCTGGGCAGTTTTCACCACACACTGGAGTGCTTTGTGGTCCGATACGGGACAATTGCCATACCACACTGAGATGCAGTTGGTGAGTATGTTCTCAATGGTACAGTGGTAAAAGTCGGTCAGTATCCTGGGCCACAGGTGAGCTTTCTTGATGCTCCACAGGAAATAAAGGCACTGTTGCGCCTTCTTGATCAGGATGGAGGAGTTCAGGGACCAGGTGAGATCTTTGGAAATGTGGACACCAAGGAATCTGAAGCTTGATACACGCTCCACTACAGCTCCGTTGATGTAGGTTGGGATGTGAGTGTGGCTCCAAGCATGCTGGAAGTCCACAATGATCTCCTTGGTCTTCTGGGTGTTAAGGGCCAAGTTGTTGTCAGCACACCACGTGGCCAGGTGCTGGACCTCGTCCCTGTAGGCTGTCTCGTCATCCCCTCTGTTCAGGCCAACCACCATGGTGTCATCTGTGAACTTGATTACGGAGTTAGAACCATGTACAGGAACACAGTCATAGGTGAAAAGGGAGTACAGAAGAGGGCTCAGCACACAGCCTTGAAGCACGCCAGTATTCAGGGTGAGAGTGGAGGAGGAGAAGTTGTCTAACTTAACAGATTGGGGTCTGTTAGTCTGAAAGTCCAAGGTCCAGTTGCAGAGGGATAAGCTGATACCAAGCTGGCGAAGTTTGGCGATCAGCTTGGAGGGGATCACTGCATTGAAAGTCAATGAACAGCATTCTGACGTAACAGCTGGGGCTGTCCAGGTGGGTCAGGGCAGAATGAAGTGCCGTGGAGATGGCGTCCTCTGTTGACCTGTTGGTGTGATAGGCAAATTGATGGGGGTATGGGGTAATGGGCAGACAGGATTTCAGATGTGATAGAACCAGTCTCTCAAAGCGCTTTGCAATGATGGGGGTGAGTGCAACTGGGCAGAAGTCATTCAGGCCCATGGCAGTGGAATATTTCGGCACTGGCATGATGGTGGCGATCTTGAAGCTTGTGGGAAGTATAGGGGGAATGTCAGAGATTTTTTTTTTTAAAAACACAGCAGTGGGTACGTGAAACATCCCTGTCAGGGGTAGTGATAGTAGGGGTATTTATTAGTAGGTTCATGGATTGATTGAAAACTGGAGGCTATGTAGCAGGGATTGATCTTGGAGTAGGTTATAAGTTTGGCAAAATATCATGGGCCAAGGGCCTGTACTGTGTTGTAATGCTCTGTATCTTATGCTTTCTATGGATTAGCAAAGACAGGGCAGGCACAAATTGAAAGGGATCGGGAGAAGCTAAATTGGAAGCAGTCATTACTGTTTGTGAATACGAAAGACTGCATTGTTCAACAGATGTAACCAAAATACAGTAACACACACATTCCCAAATGGAGTTTCCTGTCCAGACACTCACTTTTTCCTTATTGGAGTGGGGTGTGATTTATGTGTGGATAAAGACGAAGTGCTCATTAGGCAACTTGCCCCAGAGAAACAGAATGGAGCAGCAGATAGTCAAAAGGAAGAGGAAAGGGACGCGGTGCTCAGTGTTGACCGTCAGCTCAGCTAAAGCTTAAAGCACGCGTGAGGAAGATGCAGATAATGAGAGCTCTCCGTACACCTCAAAGCTCTCTCCGAATCCACAGTTCATTCAACTGCATCATATTCACTCGATTCCAAATGCACCAGATTTGTAAACGTTACTTCAGTGTTGCTGCAGGTGTACGCTGTTAAATCCAGGAATAGTTTTAGTATTGCTCTGTACTGCTGTCGCAAAAAAAATAACAATTTCATGACATGCGTGAGTGATGATAAACCTGATTCTGACTGTGGATTGTGAGAGGGAAGGGGGGAGGGAGAGGGGAATCATGATTAAGAAGGCTGCATCCATAACACCCCTGTCTCTGTCACCTCTCCCACACCCTTCCTGCAGCGCTCCACCCTCGCCATTCCCAACATCCTCTGCTCCGGCCAGATTTACAAACCCATTCTCCACTCCACATCTGGAGCACCATATACACTCAAGACCTTTGCACAGTACTGTACAAACAGAAGCTGTGCTGAAAGGAGTTCAGTGTGTGAGGACTGCCAACCTACTCAACTCTTATGTTTCTCAGATTGTATTATGGGACGTTAAGAACTATAATGGAGCAATATCATTTGGTGCCCATGTACACAAATCACAAAGCTGGTATTAAAATCTGCTGGAAAACCTGGTTTTGATTAAAGCTTGTTGACCCAAAACCTTAATTGGTCTGGCCTCTACAGATGCTGCCTGTCCTACTTAGTATTTTCAGCACTTTCTCCTCTCGCCTTCACACTACTCTGTTTGAATTCTGAGCATGACAGTGTTCAGAATAGAATAAAGAACATTGCCCTTATCTCAGAGTGGAGGAACTTGTACTACAGGACCACCTGGAATACATTTAGTTCTAGGAATCCAGCTCAGGACAGTAGGCCACAAATCTGTACAAGACCAGAATGATACTACAACACAAGATTACAAACCCAGCCTCATTCTCGCAAATTTAGAAGGCAAGCTAACAAAGGAGGACCTAGAGGAGGTTTACTACAATAATCCCAGGAATGAAAGGGTTTATGTACGAGGAGAGCTTGATGGCTCTGGGCTCAGAAGAATGAAGGGGGATCTCACTGAAGCCCACTGAATATTTTAAGGACCAGAGGGCACAGCCTCAGAATAGAAGCACATCTCTTTAAAAGAGAAACAAGGAAGAATTTCTTTAGCCAGAGGGTGGTGAATCTGTGGAATTCATTGCCACAGATGGCTGTGAAGGCCAATTCATCGGGTATACTTAAAGCAGAGGTTGATAGGTTCTTGATTAGCAAAAGCAAAGGTTAGAGGGAGAATGCAGAATGGGGTTGTGAAGAAAAATAAATCAGCCATGATCAAATGGGACAGCAGACTTAATGGGCTAAATGGCCTAATTCTGCTCCTGTATTATCATCTCTATTTACAGCAAGGTGAGATACTAAACTTGGAGGAAACAGCATACCTGGTAATAATAAATAAAGTGACAAATGTAAACAGAAAATGGTGCAAAGCATAGCAGTGTGAACCAAGGATGCAGAAAGAAATACTGATGTGACAATAATAGAAGAGGTAGAAATAATAGTTCAAGAATGTGGCAGCAATGCTGGGAGGAAGGGAGAGTGGGAGAGACAGGGACAATGTTTAAAAGATATCTAGCCAAGTACTTTGTTAGGAAAGGTTTAAGAGGGAAATGGGAAATCTCCAAAAAGTAAACGGTCAGCATGGACCCATTGAGCCATACGACCATTCCTGTACTTTATAACTAATCCTAAAACTAGAGCCAGGATACTGAGAAGTACAATTAGGAGGCATGTTTCATGGGCAGAGGATGTACAAATTTAGCCCTGTCCTTCCAAAAAAATGTAGACGAAAACCAAGGTAGCAGGAGATGAGGTTGGGGCTGGATCTACAAAACATGAGGCAACAAAGGTAAAGATGAATACAGAGCTGCGAGTGCCCAAGTTACACTTCCAGTCTGTTCACATTCACCTTTTATTCCCAGTTTCTATCAGAAACAATGGATGTAGTGAGGAGAGTGGGCAGCGCTCCAACAAGTCACAAGCAGCTTAATTATAAGGTGCTCTGTGAGTGGGATTGAAAACCAAAACCCATCGGAGCTGTTTGAAATCCTTCTTACGCAAGTTACTGGATCCTGCCCAGGGTGATGCTGAAGTTTCACCTGTCAACAAGAAACTTCTGTATCAAAGGAACTTGACAGAGCCACTTCCTGTAAATACTGGCTTACCAAACCCAGTAAACAGTCACCAGCCTGCACGACTTCCCAAAAAACAGAAGGTGCAAGACTAACACAGTCAAACTCCCAACTAAGCCTCTTCACTAGAGCTGGTGTCGGGTTCTCACCTGGTTACTGCCTGGATACACAACCGACTGCGGCTTACTCTGCCGACCTACAGCGTCGCTCTTGCCTACAGCCCCCGTTCGCCTCCTCTGCTCCGCTCCAACTTCCCGAGACCACCTTGCACTCGCCTGCTTCTTCTGATTAAATCGATACTCTGTCCTTCCCTCGCCGGTGGCTGGTAGCTCGCTCTTCCTGGGCTTGGTGCTACGTCTCCTGTTCCCAGCATCGGGTGAACTGACCAGCCCGAGGTTGGCTACCCGCCGATAATTCAGCTTCCGCACCGCCCGGCCACTGGATTTCAGATTGTGGGTGTGGAAGTGGGGGTTGGGCGATGGGGCAGGAGGTTTGTTTTGGATGGATGTCCTGGTCACTCTCTTAACCTGAAGCTCCTGTGTCAGGAGATGGGAAGCAGCCTCTGACATGGACACCTGGCGATCGCGCTCTCCATGCAGGACGGCTTGTGGCTGCGACGGCCGGTTAGGGACGGGTACTCTGGTCACTCGCCTGTTCCGAAGTCTGATGCAGAGCTCCTGAGCCAGGAGGAAGGAGGCAGCTTCAGACGTTGGCAACTGCTGGCCTCTGCTCACCCCTCCGCCTACAAGGGCTGAAAGCATGACTGCTGTTGCTGGCTCTGCTCACTTTGTGGGAGGTGGGCAGAAAGGGGGGGCAAAGAGGAAGCTGAGGTTTTTAGGCATTCATCTTACAGTAACACCTATAAAAAAAACAAAAGCAAAGCTGTAGAATACCTCAAAACGCTTCCTAATTCTATGCTTAAGTAATTTTACAAACAAAATTATACCCACATAAAATTAAACAGGGTTAGGAAAAAAAATAACATTTATCTAGTTCTTCCTATTCCTCTCGTGCCTGTGTCTGCACATGGAAGCACAGCTGTGCAGCAGGTAGTGCCAGTGACCTGTGGTTCCAACAACCTTGGCTTGAGCCCGACCCACCAGTGCTGGCATTTCTCCCCATGCCGCATGGGCTTCGCAGGACAGAGCTGCAGACTCCCTCCCACCTCCCAAAGAGGCTAATGAGCCACTACTAATTGCCCCTAATGCAGGGATGAGAGAGAAGAGTTTGCAGGGAAGCTGGGGGGGGGGGGGGGGGGGGGGGGAGAGAGAGAGGGATAGAAATGGCATTGCTCTGGGAGCCAGCATTCACGTGGCCAAATGTTCTCATTTAGATCAGGAATTACCAACCATTAACATTAAAGCACTTGTAACTAGCAATAAAAACAAAACATCAGATCAAAGCTATATGGTTGACCAACCCAAACCCAAGTTCAGCAAGTTGAGACAAGTCAACAGTTACCGCAGTGCTTGAGGGGCTGTGACTTGAAACCATGAGCTCCTGAGCCAGAAATGCTGATACCCACCACTCACTGAGCCAAGCCTGGCAGTGTTTCAGCAAGAGTCCACCAAGAGATGTTAGACAGGAATCAAGACCTGAGCAATGGTGAGGTAGGGGAAAGTCACTCGGGTTTGTGTTCTCCCTCTCTCCTACTGCAAACCCATAGAAATCCGCCAGCCCAATGCAAATAACATGCTGAGGTACAGGCATGTTTCATTTAGGCAACCTGTTTAACATCTCTTACAAGGAGGAAATCCAGCAGTAACCCCATGGAAAATCAAACTGAATTCGACAGGGAAATACTCAAGTCAGCTCACAGTGGCAGAGAAAGGAGTTAATGTTTCAGGTGTAAAAAAAAAGAAAATAGGGAAAAACAGGTCAGGCAGCATCTGTGGAGGGAGAACTAGAAGCAATGTTTTGCATTGAAATCAACTGTTCTCTTTTCTCACAGACATTGCCCAACTTGCTGAGTTGCACCAACTCCGTTTGTAAATTTCCGATTTTTAGCATCTGCAGTCTGTTTTATTTACCGTTGCAATTCAATGATCTTTTCACCAGATCTAATCAGGCTCTGCTGGACAGAACACCAAAGATTAATGTCGATTCCCTCTCCAAATTTGCAGATGGTACTTGGCAGGTCAGGCTAAGGTAGAAACGAAAATATATGTGACAAGTTACTCCTAAACACTATCTTATGTTTGCTGTTACAAATGCATTTTATGTCACATTACATGCATACGATTAATGTATATAAGCTCATTTTATGTACTTTGTTTATTGTTTTTTATTGTGTCCTTTATGCTTTCATTTTGAAATGCTGCATTAGATCCGGAGTAACAGTCATTTTGCTCTCCTTTACACCCATGTATTGAAGAATGACAATAAACAAACTTGAATCTGTAACATTATTGTATACTTATTGAAAACATTCATAAAAGCTTCAAAGTACTGTGTTAATTCCCAGTTTATCCTCTAATAGAACAAAGCAGCTTAATCTCTGGCCCGATTTTCTTTAACTAAAGTGCAAGATCCTCTGAAATCTGATTCGAAAAAGCTCTAGAAATCCAGGCAGCTTCAATGGATCTTGCTTCATACTATTCACTCAGAGAGGCTGGTGAATCATTACCACCCACCTAAAGGGACCTTTTCCTTTAACTCAGGTCCTAAAGTCCCAAAAAAAATCCTTCTGAATTTTCTCTGTACTCTTTCAACCTTGTTGATATATTTCCTGTACTGCAGAACTGGACACAACACTCCAAGTTTGGTCTTACCAACATCTTATAGGACTTCAACATCCCAACTTAGATCATACCATCACCCAGATCAGATTTCCACATTGTCAGTTTGAAGATTATGAGACTTGCTGTAGTAGGGAATTTCTTCACTCAGAGGGTGCTCTGTGTGGAGCTAAGTGGTGGATGAGGGTTCATTTGCAATATTTATTAGGAATTTGGATCAGAGTAACCCTAGTGTGTGGATGGGAGGAGACTGAAGGGCTTTGGTCCAGGTGTAAGTCAATGGGAATAACAGTTGATCGCAAACTGGATGGGCCAAAGGGCCTGTTTCTGTGCGATAGGACTGATGGAGCTGTTTCTCTGTGATAGTGTTCGATGTCAATGGGATGAATGGATTGACGGACCTGTTTCTCTGCGTGTTTAAAGATGGAGAAGCAGATGATGCCTAGCCTAGATGGGTTGGAGCTGGAGTCATTAATGTGGAAAGTTTCCCTCACAGTGACTTGTGGAAAAGAATGGGAATACCAGGACATCGCTGACCGGTTCTTACAGTATTTAGTAAAACTCCAACAATCCTAGAATTCCAAAGGTTCAGAAAATCTAATCTGGTTTTATAGGACATATGTAGGTAAATGTAAGCAGGCCTTTTCCACAGAGATGAGAACGAGAAAATCTGTAGATGCTGTTAATTGAGCAACACACACAAAATGCAGAAGGAACTCAGCAGATCAGGCAGCATCTATGGAAAACATTCAATGTTTTGGGGTTGACTGTTTACCCTTTTCCATAGATGCTGCTTGGCCTATTAAGTTCCTCCAGTATTTTGTGTGTGTTGCATTTCCACTGAGGTTGGGTGAGACCAGAATGAGGTCAAAGGTCAAGGGTGAAAGCTGAAATACTTAAGGGGAACCTGAGGGGGAACTTCTTTACTTAGAGGTTGGTGAGAGTGTAGAACGAGCTGCAAGGTGGATGTGGGTTCAATTTCAATATTTAAGAGAAGTTTGGATAAGTACATTGATGGAACAGGTATGGAGGTTTATGGTCCAGGTGTGTCAATGGGACTAGGCAGAATAACAATCTGGCATTGACTAGATGGCTGAAGGGTCTGTTCTGTGCTGTAGTGTTCTATGACTGACAGTCCAACAAAGTTCCAAATGTGCCAAGTTATCAGAAGTTTATTCTACGTTGTTATCCAGGCAACTCCTGGTCGAAGACAGCTTTGAACCCAGAATAAAAAGCAGAAAGTTCTAGAAATATTCAGGTCAGGGTGTTGTGGGAAGGTAAACATAGCCAACATAGGTTGATGACCTGAACTGTGAAGGAGACGACAGAAACTTGTTAACTGGAGGTGTCTGAGAGTAAAACCTGGGTGGCTAAGTTGTAAACAAACACTTATCCGGTCAAGGAGAGCATGGGAGCAGTTAGACAGACCAAAGAACATGGGCCAGGATGGGCACATCCCCCACTCCCTCAGGGAAGAATAAAGAGGGTTTCCAGGATCAGGCAGCTGGTTGGGAGCAGTTAGAGAGCCGGAACACAGACCAAAGAACATGGGCCAGGGTGGGCACATCTGCCACTCCCTCAGGGAAGAATAAAGGGGATTTCCAGGACCAGGCAGCATAATCCACACTTTTCACTGCAAACTGACTCACCCAGCTCTGTGGCTGCAGCATACTGAGGCATCAAACTGCACTGCTGCAACACAAAACTTTTTCAGCTGCACCTCCCTGATCAATAATGGGCTCCCCTCTAGTCTTAATAATCCCTGCTGGGGTGAGTTTAATGAGGACTTTCCTCATGTTTGCTCCCATCAGTCTGTCAAGATCCAGCCAGGTCACTCAGCGATGGGCACAGAAACCCTCCACTTAGGAGAGATTCTAGAAACACAGAAAACCTATAGCACAATACAGCAAAGCTGTGCCGAACATGTCCTTACCTTAGAACTACCTAGGCTTACCCATATTTTACTAAGTTCCATGTATCCATCCAGGAGTCTCTTAAAAGACCCTATCTTTTCTGTCTCCACCACCGCCACCAGCAGCCCATTCCACACACTCACCACTCTCTGCATAAAAAAAACTTACCCCTGACATCTCTGTACCCGCTTCCAAGCACCTTAAAACTGTGCCCTCTTTTCCCATTTCAACCCTGGGAAAAAGCCTCTGACTATCCACACGATCAATGTCTCTCATCATCCTGTAGACCTCTATCAGTCACCTCTCATCCTCCATCGCTACAAGGAAAAGAGGCTGAGTTCACTCAACCTATTCTCATAAGACATGCTCCTCAATCCAGGCAACATCCTTATAAATCTCCTCTGCACCCTTCCTATGGTTTCCACATCCTTCCTGTAGTGAGGCGATCAGAACTGAGCACAGTACTCCAAGTGGGGTCTGACGCTGCAACATTACCTCTTGGCTCTTAAACTCAATCCCACGGTTGATGAAGGCCAATGCATTGTATGCTTTCTGAACGAGAATCAACCTGTGTAGCAGCTTTGAGTGTCCTATGGACTTGGACCCAAGTTCCCTCTGATCCTCCACACTGCCAAAGAGTCTTGCCATTAATGCTATATTCTGCCATCATATTTGACCTACTCTGTGCCACCTCATGCTTGACCTTCCTCTCTCAAATTGATACGGGAACCAGAATCAGATTCATTACAAGACACTTGTTACTCTGTGGCAGCAGCACCTACTGGATAATATACTTCAGAGTAATGTACCAAAGCAAACCTCAGGTGTGGACAGAAGTGCGCACGGTGGTAACCCTGAAAGGAGGATTGAAAGCTAGAAGTCAAGCAGACACAGCACAATACTCGAACACAAATCAAAGAACAATTAGATGTTGTACAACAGGTGACAGGATGATTGACATTTAAGACTTCTGCTACAACTAAAGGTCACAGGTTAAGGGTGAAAGGTGAAATATTTAAGAGGAACCTGACAGAAAATTCTTCACTCAGAGGGTCATGTGAATATTTAATGAGCAGCCAGCGGATATGGGCTCAATTCAAGTACACGATGGGAGGGATACGGTCCAGATACAGGTCGATTGGACTAGGCAGAATAACACTTTGGCACAGACTAGATAGGTCTACCATCCTGTCACTAAAGTAATTTCTCCGCATCTCAGTTCTAAATGGACGCCCTTCAATCCTGAAGTTGTGCCCTCTTGTCCTAGAATTCCCTATCATGGGAAATAACTTTGCCATATCTAATCTGTTCAGGCCTTTTAACATTCGGAATCTTTCTATGAGACCCCCCTCATTCTCCTGAACTCCATGGAATAGAGTCCAAGAGCTGCCAGACATTCCTCATACGGTAACCCTCTCATTACTGGAATCATTCTTGTGAATCTTCTCAGAACCCTCTACAACATCAGTATATCCTTTCTAAAATATGGAACCCAAAACTGCACACAATACTCCAAGTGTGGTCTCACAAGTGCCTTACAGAGCCTCAATATCACATCCCAGCTCTCATATTCTATACCACTAGAAATGAATGCCAACATTACATTCGCCTTCTTCACCACGAACTCAACCTTGAGGTTAACCTTTAGGGTATCTTGCACAAGGACTCCCAAGTCCCTTTGCATCTCTGCATTTTGAATTCTCTCCTCATCTAAGCAATAGTCTGCCCATTTATTTCTTCCACCAAAGTGCATCACCATACACTTTCCAACATTGTATTTCATTTGCCACTTCTTTGCCCATTCCCCTAAACTATCTAAGTCTCTCTGCAGGCCCTCTGTTTCCTCAACACTACCCGCTCCTCCACCTATCTTTGTATCATCAGCAAATTTAGCCACAAATCCATTAATACCGTCGTCCAAATCATTGACACACATCGTAAAAAGTGGTCCCAACGCCAACCCCCGTGGAACTCCACTGGTAACCCGCAGCCAGCCAGAATAGGTTCCCTTTATTTCCACTCTCTGCTGTCTGCCAACCAGCCAATGTTCCATCCACGTTAGTAACTACCCTGTAATTCCATGGGCTCTTATCTTGCTAAGCAGACTCATGCGCAGCACCTTAGAACCATAAAACATTACAGCACAGAAACAGGTTTTTTGGCCCTTCTTGGCTGTGCCGAATCATTTTTCTGCCTAGTCCTACTGACCTGCATCTGGATCATATCCCTCCATACACCTCTCATCCATGTACCTGTCCAAGTTTTTCTTAAATGTTAAAAGTGAACCCGCATTTACCACTTCATCTGGCAGCTCATTCCACACTCCCACCACTCTGTGTGAGGAAGCCCCCCCTAATGTTCCCTTTAAACTTTTCCCCCTTCACTCATGTCCTCTGGTTATTTTCTCCCCTAACCTCAGTGGAAAAAGCCTGCTTGTAGTCACTATCTATACCCATCATAATTTTATATACCTCTATCAAATCTCCCCTCATTCTTCTGTTGGCAGACACCAACAGAATCAACAAACTTATTTGTAAGGCCAGTGATGCTGTGGGGGTGGAACTGGACTCTCTGACGGTGGTGTCTGAAAAGAGGATGCTGTCCAAGTTGCATGCCATCTTGGACAATGACTCCCATCCACTCCATAATGTACATTCAGCCAGAGACTCATTCCACTGAGATGTAACACTGAGCGTCATAGGAAGTCATTCCTACCTGTGGCCATCAAACTTTACAACTCCTCCCTCGGAGTGCCAACAGGCTGGTCCTGGACTTATTTCCACTTGGCATGATTAACTTATTATTTAATTATTTACCTCGGGCGATGGTACACAGAGGAGCTGAGAGACACAAAGAGGGTTCAAGAGACAGGAGAACAGATCAGCAGAGGTCTGATGTCTGTCGACAAGTGTGGCTTGCCCGGCAAGTTGAAGTTGTGGTGCTTGCAGTATGGACTGATGCCACAGATAATGTGGCCATTAACTGTCTATGAAGTGGCAATGTCCCATGCTGAGGCATTGGAACAGAAGATCAACAAGTATGTGAAGAAGTGGCTTGGAGTACGAGCAGCCTCACTAATATTGCAATCCACAGTAGCCAGACAAAGCTTAGCATCCCAGTACTTGTTGAAGAGGTCAAGGTAGCCAAGGTAGGATCATTCTTGATGCTTCGAGACTCAAAAGACCCTGTCATCAAGAACATCCAGCCAGATGTGAGATCAGGCAGGAAGTGGTCTGGGCAGCAGTCGATGAGGCAGAGTCTAGATTGAAGCACAAGGAGACGGTTGGGGATACCCAGCTAGGCCGCCAGGGACTTGGATGGACAACCCACAAGTACTGGACATCTTCTACAGGTAAGGAGTGTCATGAGCTTGTAATGCGTGAAATACGAGAGGTAGAAGAGGAGAAGAGGTTAGCTAAAGCAGCTGGCCTGACCAAACAAGGGGCTTGGACCTGGTGGGAAAGTGTTGAACAACGACATCTATCTTGGAATGTCCTGTGGCAGATGGAACCGCTCCGCATTTCTTTTCTATGCAGAGCAGTGTTTGACCTGCTCCCTACACCTGCCAACCTCAGCACCTGGTATGAAGATAAGACAGACAGGTGTGCTGCTTGTGGCGAGAAGGGAACACTTCAGCATATTTTGAGTGCATGCAGAGTCAATCTTTCCAGCGGCATGTACACTTGGAGACATAACGTTCTCAAAGTTGTAACAGAAGCGGTTGAGCAGACAGTACTGCAGCACAACTTATCTCATGCCCCATGCTGTACAGAACATCGCATATCATTTGTGAAAGAAGGCTCTAAGTCAAGGGTGTACAGCTCAGGCCCACGATCAAGCATACTTTCTTCAGTCAATGATTGGTGTGTCAAGGCCGACCTGGATGGGAAAGGCAATTTCCCTGAGCAAATAGTTTTCACCGAATTGCGTCCAGATATAATCGTCTGTTCTGACACCAGTAGAGAAGTGGATATTGGTGAACTCACAGTCCCTTGGGAAGACAACATTGATGAAGCCCATGAGAGCAAGTTAACCAAGTATGCAGAATTAAGATCAGAGTGCAGAGACAGAGGGTGGAAGGTCTCATGCTATCCATTCGAATTAGGGTGCCGTGGCTTTATTGCGTTCACTTTCCAGAAGTGGCTGCGTGACCTTGGCTTCACTAGAAGAGAGATCAAGTCAACCAGCAGGGCTGAAGCTGGGGCAGCAGAGGCAGGATCATCATGGGTGTGGACTAAGTACGTCCAGAGGGGCAGATAGTTGGACAGTGTATCCATCTTTTGTAAACACTTCAGCAGCTGCATAGATACCTGAAGAGTAGACTATCTGTTGGATGGAAGCGACCAACAACTCTGATAGAGGCCGATGCCAAGTTGTTAAGATCAGTGGGAGGTGGTGCTTTAGCACTGCTGGCCCACCACCTCAAGGGAGTCTTGATCATAAGCGGGCCAAAACTCCTGAAGACAGGTGGCAGATCAACTGATGATAGCACAGGACAGTTAACATCTTAGTCCACGTGTATTTTCAATTCAATTCATGGTTTTATATTTCTATATTTCTTCACTATTCTTGGTTAGTACGGCTGTAACGAAACCCAATTTCCCTCGGGATCAATAAAGTATGTCTGTCTGTCTGTACACTCCAGGGAATAAAGTCCTAACCTATTCAACCTTTCTCTGTAACTCAGTTTCTCAAATCCCGGCAAAATCCTTGTAAACCTTCTCTGCACTCTTTTAACCTTATTAATATCCTTCCTGTAATTCAGAGACCGAAACTGCACACAATACTCCAAATTTGGCCTCACCAATGCCTTATACAACCTCACCATAACATTCCAACTCTTATACTCAATACTTTGATTTACAAAGGCCAATGTACCAAAAGCTCTCTTTACGATGCCACTTTTAGGGAATTATGTATCTGTATTCTCAGATCCCTCTGTTCTACTGCACTCCTCAGTGTCCTACCATTTACCTTGTATGTTCTAACTTGGTTTGTCCTTCCAAAGTGCAATACCTCACACTTGTCTGTATTAAACTCCATCTGCCATTTTTCAGCCCATTTTTCCAGCTGGTCCAAATCCCTCTGCAAGCTTTGAAAACCTTCCTCACTGTCCACTACACCTCCAATCTTTGTATCATCAGCAAATTTGCTGATCCAATTTACCACATTATCATCCAGATCATTGATATAGATGACAAATAACAATGGACCCAGCACTGATCCCTGTGGCACACCACTAGTCACAGGGCTCTACTCAGATTAGCAATCTTCCACTACCACTCTCTGGCTTCTCCCATTGAGCCAATGTCTAATCCAATTTACTACCTCACCATGTATACCTAGTGACTGAATCTTCCTAACCAACCTCCCATGCGGGACCTTGTCAAAGGCCTTACTGAAGTCCATATAGACAACATCCACTGCCTTTCCTTCATCCACTTTCCTTGTAACCTCCTCAAAAAACTTCAATAGATTTGTTAAGCATGACCTGCCATGCACAAAGCTGTGTTGGCTCCCCCTAATAAGTACCTTGGCAAAAGCCTTCTGAAAATCTAAGTACACCACGTCTACTGCATCTCCTTTGTCTATCCTGCTTGTAATTTCCTCAAAGAATTGCAGTAGGTTTGTCAGGCTCCAAGGATATTCATCGCTGAAGGGTGGTAGTGGGGACGAGCTCCCACTGCTAAACAAATGCTCTTCATGGCGTGCGTCTCAAACAGCCTCTGACAACCAAGTCCAACTCCTGGCCTTCACATGTGGCATAGTTCAGGAGAAAGGGCAAAGCTGGGCCAGTGGCGCCTTAAAACCAGCTGCTCCGGGCAGATGGTAGCTCATCTAGGAGCGGGAAAACTCCGATTTCAAACCTCTGCTACTTTGCAGCTATACCCACTCACGGGAAAGGCTTTGGGAGTAAACCCCGAGGAAAAATCCGGAGTCGGAGTTCCGAAGGCAGCTGACTGCTGGACCCAGCACCGGCACGGCAATTCCTGCGATGCTGCTGGCACCAAACTGTATCGACTTTCGTCGTTCCTTTGGACCTGTCATCAGCATTGGGGGTGGGGGGGTCCCACTGCATGGGCAACAGACGGATCTCCAAATCAACTCTGCCCTGGAGAAGCCACTCCCAGTGACTACCAGAGGCGCAGTACCCATGGTCGGCCACGACTGACGGAGGCCACACATTGTCAGGCAGGATTTTCCTTTCAGGAAACCATGCTGGCTTTGGCCTATCTTGTCATGTGCCTCTAGGTACTCCGTAATTTCATCCCTAACAATCGATTCCAACAACTTCCCAACAACCAATGTCAGGCTAACAGGTATATAGTTTCCTTTCTACTGCCTCCCACCCTTCTTAAATAGCAGTGTAACATTTGCAATTTTCCAGTCATCTGGTGCAATGCCAGAAACTATTGATTCTTGAAAGATCATTGTTAATGCCTCTGCAATCTCTCCAGCCACCTCCTTCAGAACCCGAGGGTGCATTCCATCAGGACCAGATTTATCCACCCTCAGACCATTAAGCTTCCTGAGCACCTTCTCAGTCATAATTTTCACTGCACAAACTTCACTTCCCTAACACTCTTGAATGTCCAGTACACTGCAGACGTCTTACACTGTGAAGACTGATGCAAAATACGCATTCAGTTCCTCTGCCATCTCTCATTACAATATCTCCAGTGTCATTTTGTGTTGGCTCTCTTTTACCCTGTATATACTTAAAAAAGCTTTCAGTATCTTCTTTGATATTAGTCACCTGCTTCCTTTCATAATTCATCTTCTTCTGAATGACCTTCTTAGTTTCCTACTGCAAGTTTTTAAAAGCTTCTCAATCCTCTATCTCCCCACTAGCTCTGGCTTCCTTGTATGCCCTCTCTTTTGCTTTTACTATTGGAGTTTTTCGAGGATGTAACCAGGAAGTTAGACAAGGGAGATCCAGTGGATGTAGTGTACCTTGATTTTCAGAAGGTAATTGATAAGGTCCCACATAGGAGATTGGTGGGTAAAATCAGAGCTCATGGCATTGGGGGGGAAGACATTGACATGGATAGAAAACTGGTTGGCAGATAGAAAGCAAAGGGTAGCGGTGAATGGGTGTTTCTCGGAATGGCAGGTGGTGACTAGTGGGGTGCCACAGGACTCGCTATTGGGACCACAGCTGTTTACGATTTACGTCAACGATTTAGATGAAGGCATTGAGAATAACATCAGCAAGTTTGCTGATGATACTAAGCTGGGTGGCAGTGTGACATGTGATGAGGATGTTAGGAGAATTCAGGGTAACTTGGATAGGCTGGGTGAGTGGGCAGATACTTGGCAGATGATGTTTAATGTGAATAAGTGTGAGGTTATCCACTTTCGGAGTAAGAACAGGAAGGCAGATTATTACCTGAACGGTGTAAAGTTAGGTAAGGGAGAAATACAAAGAGATCTCGGAGTCCTTGTTCATCAGTCACTGAAGGTGAATGAGCAAGTGCAGCAGGCAGTGAAGAAGGCCAATGGAATGTTGGCCTTTATTACAAAGGGAATTGAATACAAGAGCAAGGAAATCCTCTTGCATTTGTACAGAGCCCTGGTGAGACCACACCTGGAGTATTGTGTACAGTTTTGGTCTCCAGGGTTAAGGAAGGACATCCTGGCTGTAGAGGAAGTGCAGCGTAGATTCACAAGGTTAATTCCTGGGATGTCTGGACTGTCTTACGTAGAGAGGTTAGAGAGACTGGGCTTGTACACGCTGGAATTAAGGAGATTGAGAGGGGATCTGATTGCAACATATAAGATTATTAAGGGATTGGACAAGACAGAGGCAGGAAATATGTTCCAGCTGCTGGGAGAGTCCAGTACCAGAGGGAATGGTTTGAGAATAAGGGGTAGGTCATTTAAGACAGAGTTAAGGAAAAACTTCTTCTCCCAGAGAGTTGTGGGGGTCTGGAATGCACTGCCTCGGAAGGCAGTGGAGGCCAATTCTCTGGATGCTTTCAAGAAGGAGCTAGATAGGTATCTTATGGATAGGGGAATCAAGGGATATGGGGACAAGGCAGGAACCGGGTATTGATTGTAGATGATCAGCCATGATCTCAGAATGGCGGTGCAGGCTCGAAGGGCTGAATGGTCTACTTCTGCACCTATTGTCTATTTACTTTGGCTCTGACTTCACTTGTCATCCACAGTAGTGTCCTTCTTCCCTTTGAAAATTTCTTCTTATTTGGAATACATCTGTCTTGCACTTCCCTCATTTTTCAGATACTTCAGCCACTGCTGCTCTGCTGTCCTTCCTGCAAACGCCCCTTTCCAGTCAACTTTGGCCAGTTCCCCTCTCGTGCCCTTGCAATTTCCTTTATTCCACTGAAATACTGACACACTGTAGTTTATTTTTTCCTTCTCAAATTTCAATGTGAACTCTATCATTGTGATCACTGTTCCCTAAGGGTTCCTTAACCTTAAGCTCTCTTATCACCTCTGGATCACTGCACAACACCCAATCCAGCACAGCCAACAAGAAGAACAACAAACTGTTCTAAAAAGCCATCCCTCAGACATTCGACAAATTCTCTCCCAAGGTCCAGTACTGACCTGGTTTTCCCAATCCACTTCCATGTTAAAATCCCCAGCGATTATCATGACATTGCCTTTCTGACATGCCTTTTCTATCTCCTGCTGAAATTTGTAATCCACATCCCGGATGCTGTTTGGAGGCTTGTGTACAACTGCCTTTAGGGTCCTTTTACCCTTGCCATTTCTTAACACAGAGACTCTACACCTTCCAATCCTACGTCATCTCTTTCCAATGATTTAATATTATTTCTTATACATAGAGCCACACCACCCTCTCTGCCTACTAACCTATCTTTCCGATATACCGTATATCCTTGGACGTTCAGCTCCCAATGGCAGCCATCCTTTAGCCAAGTTTCTGAGGTGGCCATGTCATATTTGCCAATCTGTAGCTGAATTTCAAGACTGACCATTTTTTTCCTTATGCTGTGTGCATTCAAATATAACACTTTCAATCCAGTATTTGTTGCTTTCTGTTTTAACTGCACCACACCTCTACTGCCCTGTAACTCATGCTACTGGCTTTGATTAAGCCTTATCTCCTTCCTGTTCTTTCTATAATCTCTGTTGCATGCTATCTTTGACTTATTTCTGTTTTCCTTTTCCTCAGCTCCATCACTCCAGTTCCCATCCTCCTGATGAATTAGTTTAAACCCTCCCAAACAACCTCCATGAAACATGCCTGCTAGGATATTGGACCTCTTTTGGGTTCAGGTGTAACCAATCCTTTTTGTACAGATCGTACCTCCCCTAGAAGAGGCCCCAATGATCCAGGAATCTGAATCCCTGCCCTCTACACCAGTCTCTCAGCCACATATTAATACGCCTGACTATGCTATTCTTGCACTCACTAGCAGGTAGCACAGGCAGCAATCCTGAGGTTACTACCCTGGAGGTCCTGCTTTTCAGCTTCTTACCTAGCTCCCTGAATTCTCTCTTCAGGACCTCCTCCCTTTTTCTACCTATGTCATTAGTACCAACGTGTACCAAGACTTGTGGCTGGTCACCCTCTCCCTTCAGAATCCAAACTGAATCCATCCCCCCAACTGCATCCAAAACGAGAGAACCATTACTGAGGGGATGGCCACAGGGGTGCTCTCTACTATCTGAGCTCTTTCCCCAATTGCCTGAGAGAAGGCAACAATGAGCAGCCTTCTTCAGCCCCTGCGTCCTTCTAGTGCGGGGGATCCCAACCCTTTTTATGCCATGGACTGAGGGGTCCCCTATTCTAGTGGAATGGTGCTGTGACGATGGGGGGGGATACAGGCCCAGTTCCCTCTCATATGAAACTCAAAGGGGAGTCATGTGATCTGATGTTGCCTTCGTCCTTCTATGAAAAAGAGTCACAGGCAAAGATATAAATAAAATGTGGAGGAATGAAAAAAGTGGGCAAGTATTCCACATCCAAACTTGGCAAATTCAGAGAGCCGTATTATAGGAAGGATGTGGAAGCTTTAGAGGGTGTAGAGAAGATTAACCAGGATGCAGCCTGGATTAGAGGGCATGTCTTTTGAGGATAGGTTATGCAAGCTTGGAGCATAACTATGCTCCAAGGCAGCAAACAACTTCCAAGCCAACTGTGAGTCAAGAAAGAGTCAAGCTCAAAGCGAGTCAAGAAAGACACAGGAAGGCATCCGCTCCTGCCCCAACAGACGGTGCTCCTTGCCCCATCTGCACTTCGGACTTCGGTCTCAGAAGTCATATGCGTGCCCACAGACGTTGACTGCGCAACACATTCGTCTTCCTCGGACTTCGAGAGACTACTATTATGTATGCAAGCTAGGACTTTTCACTTTGGAGTGAAGGAAGATGAGAGGTGACTTGACAGAGGTGTACCAGATGATCTGAGTGGATAGCTAGAGTTTCCCCACCAAGGGAGAAATGTTAAGGTGATTGGAGACAAGTGAGGGGGAGGGGAAAATGGCAGGGGTAATTTATTTATTTTTAAAAAAACAACAGAGTTGGGGGATGCGTAGAACACCCTGACATGGGCAGATACATTAGGGACATTTAATCAACTTTCACATGGGAACATGAATGATAATAAAATGGAGGGAGGGTTAGTTTGATCTTGGATTAGGTTAAAAGGTTGGCACATGATTGTGGGTCGAAGGGCCTGTCCTATGCAACAAACAGCTCATGGGAGATTTAACCCACTTGAATAAACTATCAGGAGCAAAAAAAGGGGATTAGAATTCCTTTAACTCAATTACAACTCCTATCTCAATCCTTCTACAAGATCACTGAAGGGAACTTAGTGCAGCTGATGCTGTACTGGGCACCAAACCAGAACACAGGGTAGGTGCACCTTAGCACCAGCAGCTCAATTGCCCTCCTCTGCAGAGAACATAGAATCGTATCACCAGTAGAGGTAACATACACCAGTTCCTCAGCTGCCCGACATTACTGAACTCTTGGATCATTCACATGTACCATCCTGTGCATTAAACAGACACCTTCTTGTCTCTGCACTTCATTACTCCTCATGTATGTGAAGGATGTAGAAAGTAGTCAATTCAATTCTGATTCTGAGATGGCTTTTTAGAGTAGCTTGTGGTTGAGCCCACTAGGGGAAAAGCAATTCTGGATTGGTGCTGTATGAAGCAGATATGATCAGGGACATTAAGGTAAAGGAAACCTGAGCAAACACTGATCATAATACCGTAAACACGAGAAAATCTGCAGAGAAACACACACAAAATGCAGGAGGACCTCAGGTCAGGCAGCATCTATGGAAGTGAATAAACAGTCAACATTTTGGGCCGAGATGTTCATTAGGACTGAGAAGGAAGGACTAATAGGCAGCTGAGACAAGGTAAAGGTCAGAGTGGGGAATGGGGGGGCGGTTTTAAACCAGAAGGAGAAATCGATATTCATGCCATCAGTTCCGAGGCTATCCAGGTGGAATATACTGTCTTGCTATCCATCCTGTGGGTGGCCATGGACCAATATGTCTGAACGGGACTGGGGATTAGAATTAAAATATTTGGACACCAGGAAGTACTGCTTGTGGCAGATTACGTGGAGGTGCAGTGGTCCCCCAATTTACGCCAGGTTTCACCGCTAGAGGCTGACACAATAGATGATTTGCAGATTTACTGGTGAAGTGTAGCCTCACCTGGAAGGACTGGTTGGGGACCTGAATGGAGGTGAGGCAGGAGGTGAATGGGCAGGTGTAGCAACTTAGCCACTTTTGTTTTAGGGAGATAAGTGGGGAGAGACAAATGGACAAAGGAATCGCAGAGGGAGTGATCCCTGCAGAAAGCTGGGAGGCGTGAAGGGGAGGAGGATGGGGTAAAGATGGACCCCTTTGGAGATGGAGGAAGTAGCAGAGGATAACGTGTTGGATGCTGAGACTCATGGGGTTGTAGGTAAGGACAAGAGGAATTCTATTGCTGTTAGGGCAGCAGGGAGATGGGGTGAGCACGGATGCTTGGGAAATGAAGGAGATGCCGGTGAGGGCAGAGTCAATATTGGAGGGATACCCCTTTATTCAAAGCAGGAGGACATCCCTGATGTCCTGGAACTTAAAGCTGCATCCTGAGAACAGATGTGGCGGAGGAACTGAAAAAAGGGGAACAGCATCTTTACAGGAGAGGGTGGGAAGGAGGTAGTCAAGATAACTGTGGGAATCAGGTTTATAAAAGATGTCAGTTGAGAGCTTGTCTCCAGAGATTGAGAAAGGGGAGGGAGGTGTCAGAGAATTTAAGGGTAGGGTGGAAGTCAGAGGCAAAGTTGATCAAATTGACAAACCCAGCAGAGGTGTATGAAGCAGCACCAATGCAGGAGAAAGAGTGGTGGTGTGTTACCGGGGAAGGCTTCTAACATGGACTGCTTCACATAGCCAGTGAAGAGGCAGGCATAACTGGGGCCAACGGCTACCCCTCAAATTTAGAGAAAGTGGGAAGAGCCAAAGGAAAACGGAGGACCAGTTCACCCAATGGAAGAGGGCGACTTCACCCTGCAATTTCAGAGGCAGAAGCTGAAGTCAGATGTACCAGTATTACAGTGGAATAAAGGAATGATAAGATTTGGTCGAAGTTGATTAGAAGGGGACATGAGCAGGGATGACAAGAGAACAGTAATGACTGGAGTTTCTGGGAGAAATTCAAAAGGTGCAGGATAGATGCATCCTAAAGCAGTAGTATTCTAAAGGCAGGATGATGTAACCACGGTTGACAAAGACAAAAACAACAAAAGCAAACAAGAGGGCATATAATAGAGCAAAAATTAGAAACATATAAAGCCTACAGCACAATACAGGCCTTTCGGCCCACAATGCTGTGCTGAACATGTACTTACTTTAGAAATTACCTAGGGTCACCCATAGCCCTCTATTTTTCTAAGATCTATGTACCTATTCAAGAGTCTCTTAAAAGTCCCTGTCGTTTCCGCCTCCAGCACGGTCCATGCAATCACCACTCTCTGCATAAAAAAAAACTTACCCCGACATCTCTGTATTTACTTCCAAGCAACTTAATGTGCAGTCTCATGCTAGCCATTTCAGCCCTGGGAAAAAGACTCTGACTATCCACACAATCAATGCCTTTCACCATCTTATCCAACTCTATCAGGTCACCTCTCACCCTCTGTCGCTCAAAGGAGAAAAGGTCAAGTTCACTCAACCCATTCTCATAAGACACACTCCCCAATCCAGGCAACATCCTTGTAAATCTCCTCTGCATCCTTTCCATAGTTTCCACATCCTAAATTAGTGGTAAGTTAATGATTGTAAAGCTTTTAAAAACCAACAGAAGGCAACTAAAAAAAAAGCCCCAAGGAGGGAAAAGATGAAATATGAAGGTAAGCTAGCCAATAATATCAAAGAGGATAAAAAATAAATAAATGAGTAAAAGAAAGACCAGAGTAGGTTTTGGATTGCTGGAAAATGATGATGTTATACAGAAAAGGAAATGGCAGAAAAACTAAATAAGTATTTTGCATCACTCTTCACTGTGGAAGACACTGGCAGTATGCTGAAAGTTTCAAGTGTCAGGGAGCAGAAGTTGCTATTAATAGGTTGAAGGTGCTTGGGAGACTGAAAGTTCTGAACGTAGATAAGTCACCTGGATCAGATGGACTACAACCCAGGGTTCTGAAAGAGGTTGCTGAACAGATTGTGAAGGTATTAGTAATGATCTTTCAAGAATCATTAGATTCTAGCATGGCTTCAGAGAACTGCAAATGTGCAAATATCACTCCATTCTTCAAGAAAGGAGGGAGGCAGAAAGTAAATTATAGGCCAGTTAGTCTGACCCTAGTGGTTGGGAAAATGTTAAGAGTCAATTGTTAAGGATGATGTCTCAGGGTACTTGAGTCAACATGGTTTCATTAAGAAAAAATCTTGCTTGACAAATCTGTTGGAATTCTTTGAGGCAGTAACAGGTAGGAGAGAGAAAGTAGACGTTATTCACTTGGATTTTCAGAAGGCCTTTGACAAGGCATCGCAGATGAGGCTGCTAAATATAATAAGAGCTCATGGTATTACAGGAAAGATACCAGCACAGATAAAGCAGTGGCTGATTGGCAGGAGCAGAGAGTGGGAATAAAGAGAGCCTTTTCTGGTTTGTTGCTGGTGACTAGTGGTTTTCCACAGGGGTCTGTGTTGAGACCGCTTCTTTACATTATATATCAATGATTTGGATGACTGAATTGATGGCCTTGTGGCCATGTTTGCGGATGATGTGAAGATTGGTGGAGGAGCAAGCATGTTGAGGAAGCAGGGAGATGCAGAAGGACTTAGATCAGGAAAATGGGCAAAGAAGTGGCAGATGGAATACAGTGTCAGGAAGTGTATGGTCACACACTTTGGTAGAAGGAACAAAAGCATAGACTATTTTCTAAATGGTCAGAAAATTCAAAAATCCAAGGTGCAAAGGGAGTCCTTGTGCAGGATTCCATAAAGATTATCTTGCAGATTGAGTTGGTGGTGAGGAAGACAAATGCGATGTTAACATTCATTTTGCGAGGACTAGAATATAAAAGCAATGGTGCAATGCTGAGGCTTTACAAGACACTGGTGAGGCCTCATTTCGAGCGTTGAGAGTAGTTATGGGTCCCCTAACCAAGAAAGGATTTGCTGACATTGGAGAGGAGATTCATGAGAGTGATTCCAGAAATGAAAGGGTTAATATATCAGGAACATTTGAAGAATGGGGAGGGGGGAATCTCATTGAAACCTATTGAATGTTGAAAGGCATGGATAGAGTGGATGTGGAACAGATGCCTCATATAGTGGGGTAGTCTAGAACCAGAGGGCACAGTTTCAATAGAGGGAATGTCCATTTAGAACCGATGAGGTAGAATTTCTTTAGCCAGAAAGTGGTGAATTTGCTTAACTGGGCAAAAATGTACTGGTCCCAATTAACCAGAATCCACTGCATTAGGCTGTGGTGTGTTGGTTAGGCAGTGACAAACAATAAAAAACATTCAACAATTATAAAGAATGATATATAAATAAGCTAAAGCAGTTGGAGGTTAAAGTACAGATATGGAATAAGATGTGAATAAATACACTTATAATGTGAATAGTATTAAAAAAAGTGGGTTTAAAGTGTCTACAGTGTAATGATGAGGGTAATAGAGGGGGTGGGGGGCTAACTAGGATGGGTAATCAGATTAACTGTCTGGGTGAAGAAATTGACTCATGCCTGGGGGACGAATCAGTCTAAAGGGCAACATGACAGACACTGGGAAAGGCAAGTCAGAACTTAGGAGAGAAGGTCAGAAATAATTAGGAAGAGAAAAGTTCTAGAGTGAGGTGATTCAAGGGACAATCTGACTTATGGAGCACACTGCAGAAAGTTACCCAGTGCGAACTACAGTACAATCTACTCTCACCAAGAGTGATGGATACTGCTTTCAAGGGACAGTTACTCAATGTAGACTTTAGAGCTATGGTTTAAGTACTGAACAAAGGGCTGAATAAGTACTGACAATGGGGGGGAGGAGGTGAGAGTGAAGCTGCCTTTAATGTCATGTCACTATCTGACTGCGTCAGCAAGCACCCCAGAGAAAATGAAGCTGATGAACATCAAAGTGGTAACACTCCAACGACTGGAACCAGCCCAATCCTCAAATCCCACCAGTGAGACAAGTTCCACTGGTGATAATCAACTGCCCTGAAAGTGAAGAGTGTTGCTTGACAGAGTTAAAACTATCAATCAGCTACTGCTTTTAATACACTCAAGTTAAAGGCTTTCTGGCCATGCTGGAGGACATCAGGAATGAAAGTAACACCATAGGGAATAGAGGAAGAAGACTGCAAGTTCAGACTTGAGAATATTAGAGAGCTAAAGTAGCTCCTTCACCTTTACAGAATTGAAGTTTGTTATTTGGATCACAGCCACTGGGCTGTTTCTCCAGATCTGTTGCCCTCAGATTAGTGGCGCTGACAGTTCAATTTGGGATCTCTCAGACTCATACAGTACAGAGGTTGCTATGAGAACAAGATTCAGGAGTCAGGGGAATTTTACAGGGGTTTAGATGCTAAAGATGCAGACAGAGAGGAAGGGGTTCTGGGTTCTGTAAGGGAGTGATGTATACTTAATGCTGAATTTATGTAGGCCTTGCACAAGGCCTCTGTTTTGGCACATCCCTCACCATGATACAGAACTATGGAAGGTTACAGTAAAATATGGCAGCAGCATGCAAGGGGCAAGCTGTAGGAAGCCCTGTTGTTCATACTTCTGTAAAACTGAGGAGAATCGACCCTGCTTCTGAGTGTAAATAATGGAAGGCTTTCATTGGACAACAAGTCATTAACAAGAGGACATGAAGACAGTTCAGAATGGCATGGGCAGCTTTCTAGCCAATTGAGAACCGCTAGTTCCTGAGAGATCCAAGTCTGTCCTCAGCAGAGTTCAGAGGTACCAGGGACTCGCTGAAATCTATAAGATGCAACAGCGTCCGAGAGTGGGTGGAGAAAGGACACTTCTAACCGCAGGTCTAGAACAGGGGGCCAGTCTCAGGATACAGGGCAGGACTGAATAGAAACTTCTTCACTCAGAGGATGAGGAATCATCCAAATTTGCTACCACAGCAGGCAGTGGAGACAGTTGCTGAACATGTTTCAGGTATGTAATTTCTACACAAACGAGGCTTCAAGGGTACAGGGAGAGAGCAGGAACATGATATGAGAGCATCAGTAATTGGGGTGCAGGGAGAAAGAAAAGAGAGGCAGGTACAACCTACTCTGCTTCTAAACTGAGTGATTAATGGTGGGTCAAAACATTGTGCAATAATGCTGGCTAAGATAGCTGGATCTTTGGACAATGGGAGAATCAAGAACAGTGGAGATCAAGAGTTGAGACTGACAGTTGTGATTCAGGAAGCAGAAGTAGGCACCTCAGTGATGTCAGTATCGACTGCACAGCCTGAACTGCCCTCGAGGAGGGGGTGGGGAGCAGCCACCTTGAAATTGGTCGTGCTGGTGAAGGTGCCCCCAATCCAGCTGGAGAGGAACACCCAGTCAATGAGCCACAGTAGCATAGCAATTAACATACCGCTTTACAGTACCAGCGATTTGTGATCATTCCCACTGCTGTTTGTACGTTCTCCCTCAGACCGCCTGGGTTTCCTCCTGCTGCAACTCTCCCCCCACATTCCAAAGGTGTATGGTTAGTGTTAGTAAGTTGTGGGTATGCTGATTGGTGGCGGAAGTGTGGTGACATTTGCAGGGCTACCCCCACTCCCCCCCAAGAACAACTCGAATTGTGTTAACATGAGGAAATCTGCAGATGCTGGAAATTCAAACAACAACACACACAAAGTGCTGGTGGAACACAGCAGGCCAGGCAGCATCTATAAGGAGAAGCACTGTCGACATTTCAGGCCGAGTCCCTTCGTCAGGACTAACTGAAAGGAAAGACAGGAAAGGAAAGATATCTCTCCTTCATGGAAAGATATGACCATGGGAGAAAGGAGGAGGAGTGGCACCAGGGGTTGATGACAGGCAGGTGAGGAGAAGGGATGAGGGGAGCCAGAGTGGAGAATTGAAGAGGAGGAAGGAGGAAAAAATGAACAGAAGTTGGAGAATTTGATGTTCATGCTGGGTACCCCAGATGAAATACAAGGAGTTTGTCCTCATCATGGCAGTGGGGGGTGGTCATGAATGGGAATGGGAGTTAGAACTAAAATGGGTGGCCACCAGGAAATCCTGTTTTTAATGGCTGGAGTGGTGCTCGACAAAGCATTTTATGTTGGTCTCCAGATAAACAACTCCAACAGATTCACAGGCGAGGTGTGGCACTTAACCTGCGTGCAGAGAGAAGTGCCAGGAGGGAGATTAGAGCAATCCCTGTGGAAAGCAGAGTGGCGGGGGGGGTGGGGGGGGGGGAAAGAAGAGTATAGATATACTTGGTGGTGGAGTTCTGTTCTGTTGAAGACGACAAAAGTTGCAGGGGATGATGTTGGATAAAGAAGCTCATGGGGAGGTAGGTGAGGACAAGAGGAATTCTATCCCTGTTAAGAGTGGATGTTTGGGAAGTGGAGGAAATGCAGGTGAGGGCACCATCAATGGTGGAGGAAGGGAAACCCATTCTTCAAAGGAGGACATCTCTGGAAAGGAAACCTTGTCCTGGGAACAGATGAGGTGAAGTCAAAGGGACTGAGACAAGGGAATGGCAGGATGGGAAGAGTGCGTTAGGATAACCACGGGAGTCAGTAGGTTTACAAAACATATTGGTAAACAGATCAATAAAGGGGAGAGGGGTGTCAGGTGAACTTGAGGGCACTGTGGAGGTTGGAGACAAAGCTGATGAAATTTACGAGCTCAGCATGACTGAATGAAGCAGCACCAATACAATCAATGGAGAAAGAGTTGAGAAGCATTATCCAGGAAGGCTTGGTACATGGACTAAGTTTCCTCCCAGTTTGGAGGAGCAGTATCTCATATTCTATCCGGATAGCCTCCAACCTGATTGCATGAACATCGATTTCTCCAACATCAGGCAATTCCCCACTGTTGCCCCATCCTACCAATTCTCCTCACCTCCTCTTCCTGCTCTTTCTCCCAGTCTACTCCCCTATCAGATTCCTCCTTCTCCAGCCCTTTACCTTCACCTTCCGGCTTGAGTTCATCCCGACCCCCCCCCATCCACATGGTTTCACACATCACCTTCTACCTGGTCCTCCTTTCCCTTCCTTTCCAGAACTAATGAAGGGTCTCAGCCCAAAATGTTATTGCCAACACAGATGCCTTGTGCAGGAAGGCACAGAGTCGACTGTACTTCCTTAGAAGGTTGGCGTCATTCAATGTCTGTAGTGAGATGCTGAAGATGTTCTATAGGTCAGTTGTGGAGAGCGCCCTCTTCTTTGTGGTGGTGTGTTGGGGAGGAAGCATTAAGAAGAGGGACGCCTCACGTCTTAATAAGCTGGTAAGGAAGGCGGGCTCTGTCGTGGGCAAAGTACTGGAGAGTTTAACATCGGTAGCTGAGCGAAGGGCGCTGAGTAGGCTACGGTCAATTATGGAAAACTCTGAACATCCTCTACATAGTACCATCCAGAGACAGAGAAGCAGTTTCAGCGACAGGTTACTATCGATGCAATGCTCCTCAGACAGGATGAAGAGGTCAATACTCCCCAATGCCATTAGGCTTTACAATCCAACCACCAGGACTTAAGAACTTTTAAAAAGCTATTATTAATGCTTTTTGAGATAGTGATTTAGATGCATATCATATTTTTTACTGAGTTAAGTATTGTATGTAATTAGTTTTGCTACAACAAGTGTATGGGACATTGGAAAAAAAAGTTGAATTTCCCCATGGGGATGAATAAAGTATCTATCTATCTATCTAACTGCCAGACCTGCTTTGTTCCAACATTTTGTGTGTTGCTCTGGATTTCCAGCATCTGCAGATTCTTGTGTTTATCAACACATTTCACTTTTGATGTACATATGACAAATTTTTAAAAAAATCTTTTATAATCTTATTGAACAGGAAGGCAGGTGAGAGGCTGAGTGGCCTGGCCTGCTCCCATTACTATCTGTAAGGTGAGATGGTGGTGCTGGACAAAATCAGCAGCACAAACCAAGTCATTGTCCTGCTCTGCAGCTGCTGCAATAACTCAGCAAGTTGACTGCCAGCTCAACATTATGGAGAGACAACAAGAGACGGGAGGGACTGGGTTCGAAAGCAAGGACATGGGGACAATCTGCATGGGCCACTGCAGCCCTGCATACAAGACAAATGCACTGCACTCTGCCTCCTGTAGCTGCATCATTCACACACCACTGCAGCAATTGGGCAGGAGAGGAATACTCAAAGATGACCTCAAGCACTGATGTTGATAGAATTTTGATTAAAAATTGCCCTCCAATTCTCCCCCTCACCACACGAGGCGCAAGGAAAGGTCACTTCTCACAAGGATGAGTGTTTACCAAAGTTTAGTTTTCACTTGGGCTCCACAGCCATCTGCAGTAACGAATTCCACAGATTCACCACTGCCTGGCTAAGGAAATTCCTCATCTTTGTTCTGAAAGGGATCTTCTTCTATTGAGGTGGTGCCCCCTGCTCTGTGTAGGAGTGATAAATCAAGGAAAAAGGCTCTTCAGGTACACACATTCCTATCAGACACTTTTCACTCAGAAATCAAGATTTTACACAAGGTGCTTGAGACAAGCGGTGCATTTTGGAGCTAAAGACAATCTGCTGGAGGTCTCCCTTCAGTCCTGATGCAAGAGTCTTGACAATCCCTTCCCACACCTCAGATGCTGCTTGACCTGCTAGGATTCTCCAGCAGATATGCATTGCTCCAGATGCCATATTCTGCAGATGCTGGAAATCCAAGCAACAGATATGAAATGCTGGAGGATCTCAGCAGGCCAGGTTCCACAAAGTAAGCTTATTCAGAAAGTCAGAAGGCATGGGATCCAGGGAAGTTTGGCCAGGTGGATTCAGAATTGGCTTGCATGCAGAAAGCAGAAGGTCATGGTGGAGGGAGTACATTCGGATTGGAGGATTGTGACTAGTGGTGTCACACAAGGATCGGTTCTAGGACCTCTACTTTTCGTGATTTTTATTAACGACCTGGATATGGGGGTGGAAGGGTGGGCTGGCAAGTTTCCAGACGACATAAAGGTTGGTGGTGTTGTGGATAGTGTTGAGGATTGTCGAAGATTGCAGAGAGACATTGATAGGATGCAGAAGTGGGTTGAGAAGTGGCAGATGGAGTTCAACCCAGAGAAGTGTGAGGTGGTACACTTTGGAAGGACAAACTCCAAGGCAGAGTACAAAGTAAATGGCAGGATACTTGGGAGTGCGGAGGAGCAGAAGGATCTGGAGGTACATGTCCATAGATCCCTGAAAGTTGCCTCACAGGTAGACAGAGCAGTTAAGAAAGCTTATGGAGTGTTAGCTTTCATAAGTCAAGGGATAGAGTTTAAGAGTCGCGGGGTAATGATGCAGTTTTATAAAACTCTGGTTAGGCCACATTTGGAGTACTGTGTCCAGTTCTGGTCACCTCACTCTAGGAAGGATGTGGAAGCATTGGAAAGGGTACAGAGGAGATTTACCAGGATACTGCCTGGTTTAGAGAGTATGCATTATGATCAGAGATTAAGGGCTTTACTCTCTGGAGAGGAGGAGGATGAGAGGAGACATGATAGAGGTATACAAGATATTAACAGGAATAGATAGAGTGGATAGCCAGCACCTCTTCCCCAGGCCAATACAAGAGGACATGGCTTTAAGGTAAGGGGTGGAAAGTTCAAGAGGAGTATTAGAGGAAGGTTTTTTTTATTCAGAGAGTGGTTGGTGCATGGAATGCACTGCCTGAGTCTGTGGTGGAAATACACTAGTGAAATTTAAGAGACTACTAGACAGGTATATGGAGGAACTTAAGGTGAGGGGTTATATGTGAGGCAGGGTTTGAGGGTCGGCATAACATTGTGGGCCGAAGGGCCTATACTGTGCTGTATTGTTCTATGTATCCATGGAAAAGAGTAAACAGTCGACATTTTGGGCCGAGACTGAATTGATCCATCCCAGATTGCAAAGGGGAGCAAGTGAGAAGATATCTGGGGCTCTGACAGAGATGTTCTCATTTTCATTAGCCACAGATGAGGTAGCAAAGACTGGAAGACAACTATTGTTGTCCCCTTGTTCAAACAGTAACTGGAAACTACAGTGAGCCTTGCATCAATGGTGAGGAAGTTGTTGAGACAGGATTTATGTTCACTTGGAAAGGTAGCATTTGTCAGTATAGTTTTGTGCAGAGGAGATCATGTCTCACAATCTCAGTTAAGGTGGACACGGAAAACTGACGAGATGTTACATTTATTTACAAATAAATGGGATGGGAATGAGATGTTTCAAGAGTACCTACATTTCCATCCTCATTAATAACAAAGATGACAACAATGTTGAACATAATGCTGGCTGTCAAAAGATAAAGGGTCATAAAGCAGCTAGAAAATTCAACGGAGTATTCACACGTGCAACTTAATGCACACAAGGTGATGAGGGAGAGCGAGTGACCTTGGGAGTACCGATGGACAGAATCCTCAGGGTGCAAGTTCATAGCTCCCTGAAAGTGGGAACAGTAAATAGTGAAAAGTTGATGGAACGCCTTCAAAGACTGAGACCTTGTGTCAAAGAACTGGGAAGAGTGGTGATGTACAAAACATCGGTATGACTTCATTTTGAATATCGTGCACAGTTGTAGTCGCCACAATGTGGCAATAGAGAGAGCACAGAAAAGATACACTAGGCCAGAGGGGAGGGCTGTGGATATAAGACAGACAGACTGGGTTTATTCTTGCTGAAAAGTAGGCCCGAATCGTCATCTGTTTACTCTTTTTCATAGATGCTGCCTGGCCCACTGACATCCTCCAGCATTTTGTGTGTGTTGCTTGGAAACAGCTGTTCACTCATGATCCCCATGCAATCTGACCGAGCTTGAGCAGTTTTGTAAACAAGAATGGGGAAAAATTGCAGTGTCCAGATGTGCAAAGCTGATAAGAGACCTGTCCACACAGACTCAAGGCTGTAATTGCTGACAAAGGTGCATCTACTAAATACTGACTTGAAGGGGGTGAGTAATTATGCAATCAATTATTTTGTGTTTAATAACTGAAATAAATTTAGACTAATTTGTAGAAATTTGTTTTCACTTGGACACAGAAGTCTTTTCTGTTGACCAGTGTCAAAAAGCCACTGAGATTCAATGTTGTAAGAGTAAAATATGAAAACTTCCAAGCAGGTGAACACTTTACAGGCACTCTTTATACAGTTACAAAGGGGTTTGGACGGGTATTTAGATAGGAAAGACACAGAAGAATTTGTCAAGTACAGGATTAGCAGCTCTGCAACTCCATTTGTATTGCACTTTGTACTTGTAGGAGGATCATCACCTTGTCACGGCAGAGGCTCCATTTCCTAAGACGGCTAGACCCAATGCTGTATGGAGTTGAGTATTCTGGATTCTGACTCCAATCTGTCAAGGACCGTGTACTGACTGCCTGTGAAACCACCTCCGCAAGCATTCTCCATGAAGGACATCGTAAGAAACAGGAGCCCATCGAGCCTGCCCCGCCATTCAATAAGATCATGGCTGATCTGTAAACTCAAATCCATCCACCTGCCTTTTCCCCCATAACCACTAATTCCCTTACTATGTAAAAACCTATCTAATGGTTTCTTAAAAAATATTTAGCGAAGAAGCCTCAATTGCTTCCCTGGGCAGAAAATTCCATAGATTCACCACTCTCTGGGAAAAACAGTTTCTCCTCATCTCCGTCCTAAATCTTTTGCCCTGAATCTTGAGGCAATGTCCCCTAGTTCTAGTCTCACCTACCAATGGAAACAACTTTCCTACTTCTATCTTATCTATCCCTTTCAAAATTTTGTATGTTTCTATAAGATACCCGCTCATTCTTCCGAACTCCAGAGAGTATAGTCCCAGGCGACTCAATCTCTCCTCATAGGTTAACCCCTTCATCACTGGAATCAACCTGGTGAACCTCCTCCAAAGCCTTCCTCAAGTATGGAGAGCAGAACTGCACACAATACTCCAGGTGCGGCCTCACCAGTACCCTGTATAGTACTCCTGAGGATTTCATACTGGACTACTTGCCAGACCAATGAATGATCAAAGACAACCCTGGCATTTCCAGGGAAAGGGATCTGTGTGATGGTGTTGGAGGATGGAGAAGTCACTCACATTTACTTGTTTTTCATCACTACCCCTTAGCAGACTCCACAAATCCCTGGGAAACAAAACATCCACCAAAAAAACAAGAGTGTGCTCTAGTCTCCAAATGGAATAGCAGTGAATGTGGCAGTTCTGAAATGTGAACCACGATCAAGGACCAAGAGTGGGGAGGTGAAGGAAGATGAGCTCACATGTTAGGTGCACCACTGCCATGCCTGTGGCCCAAGTCAATGACCAAGGACAACAGGGCAGCCCCAAACGTCCCAGTGACCCAACAACTTCCTTTCTCCACATTTACCCACAGAATTGGGAAACTAACCAAGGGACTGATTTCAAATTCTGGCCTCCAAACTATTTGCTTTGAGCACGACTCTCTTCAGTAGCCTTTCTTCAAGCCCACCATTTTACTTTGTACATCTCATCCTGAAATTCACAGTATACTCATGCAGAAAAACGGCAGTCAGATACCCTGGTAGTAAACACCGGCCACCCTTCGGAAACCACAAAAAAGGGCAAGTCGATCCTGCAAAAAAAGTCAGAAACTCTCAGGTCAGACACCAATCCTGAAAGTTGAGCTTTCAAAAAAATATATCATTGGGCTTTAGAACCTCTTCATCTTTTATACACAAAACATCAACTTTGATTAACATAATTTTCTTTATTAGCTACACGCGTCTAACTGGGTCCCTAACGTCTGCGCGAATGCGTGGTCTTAAAGAGATCTAAAATTGCATTTAAAGTTGCCAGAAACAATCCGAAAGGTGAACAGATTCCCCTTAGGAGCCCACACCTCTCGCAGACAAGCAGGGTGGGTACCTGCACCCAAATATACAACCTCGTGACCTTGCAAATTCAAACGCAATAAACTACATCAAGATACAAATAACCGACCGTTAGCATATTAAGATTTTTTGGGAAAATCACTTTTAAAAATACAGCACAATTTCCCTGCATTATGAAACAGTTTCGCTTTTAAGACTGATTGCAAATTTGGATGACATTATAAACTCGGTTGTTTTTCGCAATAACTCCCCGCCCATTTTAATTTGTATAGAAACTGTTTCCGACACTAACAGTTTGCATGAGTCACTTGCGGGGTGATGGGTGGGGGAGAGGGAAGAGGGCGACCGCAGGGTGATCCCCACTTGCCTTGAGAGGGGAGGCCGAGAGTGCAGGCTGAATACAGTACCTGTGCTGAACGCTGCGCCGGTGTCCCGGACACGGGGCCGCTCTCCGCTCTCTCCAGCCAGGCGCTCGCTCGCTCGCTCCCTCCGCCCGGCCCGACCCGGCTCCCCGTCACGCGGCCGCGCGCGCATACGTTACTTTTTTTCCGCTTCCTGCCAACGCCACGCGAGCCGAAAGCAACGCTGTCATTGGCCCAGCTGCTCGCAACATGTATCCAATTTCAGGCGACCAGCGGCCAATCGCCGTGCTCCTATCATACTCTCGCCGGACCTCATTCGAAACAGCGGAGCGGAGGTGTTGGGCGCGGGGGGGGGGGGGGTGGAGAGCGGTGGTCGCCATGGATACAGCTCCCCCCAACAAAAAAATGTTCCACGTGGGTAAATTTGGGGAGGGCGGCTGGTCTGCCTGGTGCCATTCTTCCCTTCCCGCGTAATTCCGGAGGTGCTGTTTTTTTGCCTCGGGAATGCTTGAGGCTAGTAAGAGCATTTCTGCCGTTGTGGCGGCTGGACAGAGATCCGGCTTCCTCCTCTGTTGTAATATCTGTTCCCAACGCTTTGTTTCGAAACCAAAAGTGCCGTGAACTGTTTTTGGTTCCGCTGGAAATGTCCTCACTCTCTTCAAACCGTCTCAATTCACTGGTTGGTTTGGGTCAGGGCTGGAGTTTTCTAGCTGAGAGAAGTGGCAGTCAATGAGAACGCAACCCGAGGCGGCATTACACACGAACGAACACTTTTATACAGTGAAGCCCAAGCTGAGCACAATAGATGCTGGTTTGACCTAAGTTTAGCTGGAGGAGAGGTCCAACTGTTCTCCAGATTCAGATGACCAGTGGCACAACTGACAGACCTGGCTCATCAAACTCATCTTGGATAATCAGCACCCCACCCCCAGGAGGAGTCAGGTTATGATGTCAGACCGTGTGCTACGGCATTTGACATCAACACTGCCAAGTAAATTCTTGGTGATCCTGCGCAGAACACCCAGCATTTAGCAGGTGGAAGAGCCAGACCGTAGTTCAAAGGAATTTATCCATCAAGGCAGCTGATGCCGATTGGTTGGGTTTTAGCAACACTGGAGTGTGGCAGATACTGAGGGTGTGAAGAGACTTTGAATACATAAACTATTCTGTTGATATTGGTAGCGTAGCGGTTAGCATAACGCTACTACAGCGGTGTTCGATTCCTGTAAAGAGTTTGTACGTTGTCCTGGTGACCGAATGGTTTCCTCCCACAGTCCAAAGATGTGCGGTTCGGGTTAGTGAGTTGTCGACATGCTGTGTTGGAACCAGAAGCGTGGTCAATCCTCGCTAATTTAATTTGCCGCAAATGACACCTTTTGCTGCATGTTTCCATTTACAGGCATCAAATAAAACGGATCTTTAAATGAGGTGGATCAAAACTCTGCAAATCCTGCCCCTATGAATAGGGATGAGCAGTAACTCAGTCCAAAGGATGATGGACACCAGAGCCAAAGACAAGGCTGCAGAGAAAACCAATAAAAACAAGAGGAGGCCTTTCACTCCATTATGTCGATGTTGCTGAAAGCAGCTTCATCCCATTCAACAGCAGAGGTGCACAGAACGAGTCCAGGTAGTGTGTAAATCTGAGGAGTGTTTTCTGCAGGCAGTGAGGTCCAGACCACCATCCCCTTGGCAAGAGCTCTGGCTCTACAAAGACCCGTGAATCCGCTGGAGTAGTCGGAGGCCCAATGTCTGCGTGTTCAAGTCAGCTGAAGGCCGAAGGTGAGAGCACCAAGAGTTAATAACAGTTAATCCTCCTACCTACGGTTGCCAACAACCTCCTAAAACCTCCCCCCTACAGTGACTGATACTCTCCAAAACCAAACACTACAGTTACTGATACAGCCATGGGACACATCCAAAACAGTGACTGATACTCTCCAAAACCAAACACTACAGTTACTGATACAGTCATGGGACACATCCACTACAGTGACTGATACTCTCCAAAACCAAACACTACAGTTACTGATACAGCCACGGGACACGTCCACTACAGTGACTGATACTCTCCAAAACCAAACACTACAGTTACTGATACAGCCATGGGACACGTCCACTACAGTTACTGATACAATCATGGGACACATCCACTACAGTGACTGATACTCTCCAAAACCAAACACTACAGTTACTGATACAGTCATGGGACGCATCCACTACAGTGACTGATACTCTCCAAAACCAAACACTACAGTTACTGATACAGCCATGGGACACGTCCACTACAGTTACTTATACAGTCATGGGAAACATCCACGACAGTTACTGATACAGTCATGGGACACATCCACTACAGTTACTGATACAGTCATGGGACACATCCACGACAGTTACTGATACAGCCATGGGACACATCCACTACAGTTACTGATACAGTCATGGGACACGTCCACTACAGTTACTTATACAGTCATGGGACACGTTCACGACAGTTACTGATACAGTCATGGGACACGTCCACTACAGTTACTTATACAGTCATGGGACACGTCCACTACAGTTACTGATACAGTCATGGGACACGTCCACGACAGTTACTGATACAGTCATGGGACACGTCCACGACAGTTACTGATACAGCCATGGGACACATCCACTACAGTTACTGATACAGCCATGGGACACGTCCACTACAGTTACTTATACAGTCATGGGACACGTTCACGACAGTTACTGATACAGTCATGGGACACGTCCACTACAGTTACTGATACAGTCATGGGACACGTCCACGACAGTTACTGATACAGTCATGGGACACGTCCACGACAGTTACTGATACAGCCATGGGACACATCCACTACAGTTACTGATACAGCCATGGGACACGTCCACTACAGTTACTTATACAGTCATGGGACACGTCCACGACAGTTACTGATACAGTCATGGGACACATCCACTACAGTTACTGATACAGTCATGGGACACGTCCACTACAGTTACTGATACAGCCATGGGACACGTCCACTACAGTTACTGATACAGTCATGGGACACGTCCACGACAGTTACTGATACAGTCATGGGACACGTCCACGACAGTTACTGATACAGTCATGGGACACATCCACGACAGTTACTGATACAGTCATGGGACACACCTCCTATAGTTACTGAAACACTCATGGAGACACTGTACAGTTACTGATACTCTCCTCAAGTGCACCCTTTGCTGTTACTGATACACTGATGGGATTCACCGCTACAGTTATTGACACAGTCCTAGGTCTTTACATTAATTGAGAGGGTTATTTCTGGACTTAGAACTACTGGATCCCCTCCAATACTTAGCAGACTTCTGGGAGTTTCCACATAATTGTTGCTTACTAAGCTCATTTTTAAGTTTTTAATCTGTTGGACAGGATTGGTGGTGCTTTACACATTACACTAACTGAGGTGCCATGTGGATTGGTGCTGGCCGTCATAAGGGGACAGGAGGCTGGACCCAAATGCAGGATGCAGGACGGAAACTAGGGGCAGGACGGAAACAACTAAACGATAGACAAGATGTGGTCACCTGCCTGTCTGTACACCTGCCTGTAGTGAAGAATTCCACAGATTCACCACTCTCTGGCTCCTTATTTCCGTTCTAATAGGATGCCCCTGTATTCTAAGACTCTGATCTTAGACTCATGCGCCATAGGAATCATCTTCTCCAGTTCCACTCTATTGAGGGCCTTCAACATTCAATAGGTTTATCAATGTTTTATCTATGCTAGTATCTTTCCTGTAATTCCATGGGCTCTTAACTTGTTTAGCAGCCTCAGGTGTGGCACCTTGTCAAAGGTCTTCTGAAAATCCAAGTCTATAACATCCACCAATTCTCCTTTGTCTATCCTGTTTGTTATTTCTTCAAAGAATTCCAACAGATTTGTCAGGTAAGGTTTTCCCTTCAGGAAACCATGTTGACTACACCTACTTTATCATGTGCTTCCAAGTACTCCAAAACCACATCCTTAACAATCAACTCCAGCAACTTTCCAACCACTGACTAACTGGCTTATAATTTCCTTTCTTCAGTCTCTCTCTCTTCTTGAAGAGTGGAATGAAATTTGCAATTTTTCATTCTTCCAAAACCATGCCAGAATCAATTGATTCTTGAAAGACCATTACTAATACCACCTCTTTCCGAACCCTGGGGTGTATACCATCTGGTCCAGGTGACTTTACTACCTTTCTTGGTTTCCCAACAATTGTCTCTCTAGCAATGGAAACTTCACACACTTTCAGCCTCCTGACATTTGAACTTACACCATAATCCTAATGTCTTCCGCAGTGAAGGCTGATGCAAAATACTTTTCCCCGATTACTACCTCTCCAGCATCATTTTCCAGTGGTCTGGTATCTACTCTCACCTTACTTTAATATTATAGGCATTTGGCAAGAACCCCACGCAAGGCTTATTGAAAAAGTAACAGCGCATGGGATCCAAGGGGACTTTGTGTATCCAGAACTGGCTTGCCCACAGAAGGCAAAGAGTGGTTGTAGACGGGTCATATTCTGTATGGAGGTCGGTGACCAGTGGTGTGCCTCAGGGATCTGTTCCTGGACCCTTACTCTTTGTGATTTTTATAAATTACCTGGTTAGTAAGTTTGCTGATGACACAAAGGTTGGGGGTGTTGTGGATAGTGTGGAGGGCTGTCAGAGGTTACAACAGAACATTGATAGGATACAAAACTGGGCTGAGAAGTAGCAGATGGAGTTCAACCCAGATAAGTGTGGTCAAATATAATGGCAGAATATAGTATTAATGGTAAGACTCTTGGCAGTGTGGAGGATCAGAGGGATCTTGGAGTCCGAGTCCATAGGACGCTCAAAGCAGCTGCGCAGGTTGACTCTGTGGTTAAGAAGGCATACAGTGTATTGGCCTTCATCAGTTGTGGGATTGACTTTAGGAAGTGAGGGTAATGTTGCAGCTATATAGGACCCAGTTCAGACCCCACTTGGAGTACTGTGCTCAGTTCTGGTCACCTCACTACAGGAAGGACGTGGAAACCATAGAAAGGGTGCAGTGGAGATTTACAGGGATGTTGCCTGGATTGGGGAACATGCCTTATGAGAATAGGTTGAGTGAACTGGGCCTTTTCTCCTTGGAGTGACTGATAGAGGTGTACAAGATAATGAGAGGCATTGATTGTGTGGATAGTCGGAGTTTTTTCCCCAGGGCTGAAATGGCTAACACCAGAGGGCACAGTTTTAAGGTGCTTGGAAGTAGGTACAGAGGAGATGTCAGGGGTAAGTTTTTTATGCAGAGAGTGGTGAGTGTGTGGAATGGACTGCCGGCGACGATGATGGAGGAAGATACAATAGGGTCTTTCAGTAGACTCCTGGACAGGTACATGGAGCTCAGAAAAATAGAAGGCTATGGGTAACCCTAGGCAACCTAGGGTAACCTCAAATTATAAGGTAAGCACATGTTTGGCACAGCTTTGTAGGCTGAAGGTGCTTGTATTGTGCTGTAGGTTTTCTATGTTACTCTTTCTATGTTTTATTGGTTAGCTTATCATTGTATTCCATCTTTTCCTTCTTAATGACTTTTTAGTTGCCTTCAGTAGGTTTTTAAAAGCTTCCCTATCCTCTAAACCCACTAATTTTTGCTCTATTATAAGCCCTCTCTGGCTTTTATGTTGGCTTTGACTTCTCGTCAGCCATGGTTGTCATCCTACCTTTAGAATACTACTTCCTCTTCGAGCACCTTCCGAATTGCTCCCAGAAATTCCAGCCATTGCTGCTCTGCCGTCATCCCTGCTTGTGTTCTTTTCCATTTAGTTTTGGCCAGATCCTCTCTCATGCTTCTGTAAATCCTTTTACTCCACTATAATACTGATACATCTAACTATAGCTTCTCCTTCTCAAATTTCAGGGTGAATTCTGTCATATTATGATCACTGTTTCCTAAGGATTCCTCTACCTTAAGCTCTCTGATCAATTCCAATTAATTGCACAACATCCAATCCAGAATAGCTGATCTCCTAGTGGGTTCAATCACGAGCTACTCATCTCTGTTCTAAAGGGACGTCCCTGTATTCTGAGGCTGTGAGCTCTGGTCCTAGATGCCCCCTCTTTAGGAAACATCCTCTCCGTGTCTACTCTTTCTCTTCCTTTCAATATTCAGTAGGTTTCAATGAGATCTCCCTCATTCTTCTATACTATCTCAATGCACTGATCTGATGAAATAAAGTTCCTCACTGTACATGTGAGAATAATAAAACCAAGTTACCAATTTATTGACTAAGTGAGGTCTATTTTGGCAGAAAAAGTAGAAAGGTAGAATAGCTTCCAGTGATGAGAGGTTGATGATGTACATGTTCAGAGGGATCTAGGTCCTTGTATAACACGCAGGTTCAGCCATCAATTGGAAAGGCAAGAGGTCGATTGGTCTTAATTATAAACACTCCTTCCCCTCCCCCCAGCTTTTTATTCTCGATTCTTCCTCTTCTTTCCCAGTCCTTCTGAATGGTCTTGTCCTGAAGCACTGGCCATTATTCCTCTCCATGCTGTCTGACCTACTCAGTTCCTCCAGTAGTTTGTGTGGTAGTTCTCTGGATTGCCAGTATCTGCAGAATCTCTTGTATTTAGACACAAAATGCTGGAGGAACTCACCAGCTCATGCAGCATCGATGGAGGAGACTAAACAGTTGACATCTTGGACTGAGACCCTTCAACCGGACTGTTTATTCCCTTCCATAGATGCTGCCTGACATACTGAGTACCTCCAGTATTTTGTATGTGCTGGTCTTAATTTCAAGAGGATTTGACACTTTGCACCAGTTATGTAGAACTCCAGAGAGACTACGTCTGGAGTATGGTGTGGAGATTTGCTATATATGGGCATTGGAGGGAATGCAGCAAGCATTCACTATGCTGGTTCCTGGAGATGGGGGTGAGGAGAGGTTAAGCAGACTGGGCCTGTGCAGAGGAATGAGAGGTGATCTCAGCAAAACATATACAATTCTGACGTTAGACAAAAGAATGATGTCTCCCCAGGTTGGGGTGTCTGGAACCAGTGTTGCATCTTAAAAATAGTTTGTGAACATTAAAATAACTGAGAGGTGTGGGGTTCATTCAGGAAAGTGGCCCTGAGATAAGAGATCAGCCATGACATTGAAATATCTACCCCTGCTTCTATTTCTCATGTTGTTAAATTAGATGGATTAGATAACAAAGAAACTGGCCATTCGGCCCATCTGCTTTTCACTGCTGCTGCCACTCTACACAAGGTTTTTCCTGTTAATTTCCCACAAATATATCTGTTTCCTCTCTGACTTGGTCTCTGGGTACCTTTTCAAAGTGTTTCTAGTTGTTCATCACAATAAGTTCCTCACTTTAACTATTCTCTGATATTTCAGAATCTGCAGCTTGTACTTTCATTTTCCTTTGCTGTCTCACATCCCCACTCCCTCTCAAACCAGATGACTTTGCCTTGAACTTATAACCACAGCATCCATAGCCTTACTCTTTCAGAAGCATTAGAGTCATAGTGTTCTACGACAAAGAAACAGGCCTCTGAACCATCAGCTATCACTCTATCTCGTCCCAGTGACCTGCACCTGGACCATAGCCCTTCGTACATCTCATATCCAAACTTCTCTTAAACGTCTACCACATCTACCACTTCTGCTGGCATTTCATTCCACACTCTTACTATTCTCTCAGTGAAGAAGATGCCCCTCATGTTCACTTTAAACATTTCACCTTTCACCCTTAAGGCATGACCTTTAGTAAATATTTCCTTTGTCTTTCCCATTCCTTCCCCTCCCTCCCAGTCATTTAAAACTAATTCTTCCGATTTTGATGAAGTGTTTTTGACCTAAAATTTTAACTGTTTCTCTTTCCACAGAGTCTGCCTGACCAGCTGAGTATATCTAGTATTTTTGGTTTTTCATTCTAGATTTCGAGCATTAACAGTTATCTAATTTATGGCCCATCGGTTTGGATTCTAAAGATTAAAAGTTAGTCACCTAGTTTCAGAGTGAGTGGGTGTGTGACAGAGAGCAAAGAATCTGAATGGTTGTCACAGACTTTATAAAACCAGTTGTGGACAAGTGTGTCCCACAAAATCATTCAGAGTCCTCCCTAACCCAAAGCTCTGGATGAACTGTGAGATCTGTAATATGCTGAAATCAAAGGCATTCACGTCTGGTGACTAAGAAAGTTACAACTGGTCCAGGTGCAATCTCTGGAAAGCCATCTCACAGGCCAAGTGGCAATTCTAGACTAAACTTGAATCAAGGAAGGATGCTTAACAGCTATGGCAGAGTTTGAATGGCATTTTACAAAGTGAAATCAAGCCACATACATGACAACAGGGCTTCGCTTCCAGGTGAGCTCGATGCCTTTTATGTCAGAATTAGAATCAGATTATTCTAATCTGATTAGAATCAGGTGTGTTGTGAAATTTGTTAACTTAGCAGCGGTTCAATGCAATACATAACATAGAAGACAAAAATAAATAAATTGCAGCATACATATATTGAATAGATTAAAAATCGTGCAAAAGCAGAAACACTGTATATTAAAAAAAGTGAGGTAGTGTCCAAGGCTTCAATGTCCACTTAGGAATCAGATGGCAGAGGGGAAGAAGCTGTTTCTGAATTGCTGAGTGTGTGTCTTCAAGCTTCTGTACCCTACCTGATGGTAACAGTGAGAAAAGGACATGCCCTGGGTGCTGGAGGTCCTTATAGTGGAAGCTGCCTCTCTGAGACACCACTCCCTGAAGACGTCCTGGGTACTTTGTAGGCTAGTACCCAAGAAGGAGCTGACTAGATTTACAACTCTCTGCAATTTCTTTCAGTGCTGTGCAGTTGCCCCCTCCCCCTCCATACCAGACAGTGATGCAGCCTGTCAGAATGCTCTCTATGGTACATCTATAGAAGTTTTTGAGTGCATTTGTTGACATACCAAATCTCTTCAAACTCTTAATGAAGTATCGCCACTCTCTTGTCTTCTTTATAACTACATTGATATGTTGGGACCAGGTTAGATCCTCAGAGATCTTGACACCCAGGAATTTGAAACTGCTCACTCTGACCACTTCTGATCCCTCTATAAAGATTGGTATGTGTTCTTTCGTCTTACCCTTCCTGAAGTCCACAATCAGCTCTTTCATCTTACTGACATTGAGTGCTAGGTTGTTGCTGCAGCACCACTCCATTAGTTGGCATATCTCACTCCTGTACGCCCACTCGTCACCACCTGAGATTCTACCAACAATGGTTGTATTGTCAGCAAATTTATAGATGGTATTTGAGCTATGCCTAGCCACATAGTCATGTGAAGATAGAAAGTAGATCAGTGGGTTAAGCACACACCCCTTGAGGTGCGCCAGTGTTGATCGTCGGTGAGGAGGATATGTTATCACCAATCCACACAGATTGTGGTCTTCCTGTTAGGAAGTTGAGGATCCAATTGCAGAGGGAGGTACAGAGGCCCAGGTTCTGCCACTTCTCAATCAGGATTGTGGGAATGTTGGTTTTAAATGCTGAGCTACAGTCGATGAACAGCATTCTGACACAGGTGTTTGTGTTGTCCAGGTGGTTTAAAGCCGTGTGGCGAGCCATTGAGATTATGTCTGCCATTGACCTATTGTGGCGATAGGTAAATTGCAATGGGTTCAGGTCTTTGCTGAGGCAGGAGTTCAGTCTAGTCAAGACCAACCTCTCAAAGCATTTCGTCACTGTAGATGTGAGTGCTACTGGGCGATAGTCATTAAGGCCCAGACAGGTTACCTGTCTGAGTACTAAAGTCCTCTGCTGATTAACTGGCTGGCAGCCTTCTTAGGCACTGGTATAATTGTTGCCTTTTTGAAGCAAGTGGGAACTTCCACTCGTAGCAGTGAGAGGTTGAAAATGTCCTTGAATACTCCCGCTAGTTGGTTGGCTCAGATTTTCAGAGCCTTACCAGGTACTCCATCGGGACCTTCCGCCTTGAAGGGTTCACTCTTTTTAAAGACAGCCTAACATTGGCCTCTGAGACAGAGATCACAGGGTCATCAGGTGCAGAAGGGATCTTCACAACTGTAGTTATATTCTCCCTTTCAAAGTGTACATAGAAGGCGTTGAGTTCATTTGGTAGTGAAGCATCGGTGCCATTCATGCTATTGGGTTTCACGTTTTAGGAAGTAATGTCTTGCAAACCCTGCTGGAGTTGCTGTGCATCTGATGTCGCCTCCAACCTTGTTCAAAATTGTTTGCGTTGCCAGTCAAAACAAGAAGACACCTTCACGAACTCCCACAGCCCCCAATGAGCCTGTGATTTCAGTCTCCGAGGCCAATATGAGAGCATCCTTTAGGAGGGTGTACCTGGCCCAGACAGGTTACCTGTCTGAGTACTAAAGTCCTGTGCTGATTAACTGGCTGGAGTGTTCTCATCTCGCTTCGGCAGTCTGAGGTACCCACCTGCTTCAAGCAGACTTCAATCATACCAGTGCCTGAGAAGAACACGATAACCTTCCTCAATGACTATCGTCCAGTCGCACTTACATCCACAGTGATGAAGTGTTTTGAGAGGTTGGTATAGAAACATTTCAATACCTGCCTCAGAAGTGACTTGGATCTGCTCAAATTTGCCTCCCGGACAACAGGTCCACAGCAGAGGCCACCACATTGGCTCTTCACTCAACCCTGGAATATCTGGACAAAAATACTTACATCAGGATGCTATTTATCGACCACAGCTCAGCATTCAATATCATCATTCCCTCAAAACTAATCAATAAACTTCAAGACCTTGGCCTCAATACCCCTTTGTGCAATTGGATCCTCGATGCCCTCAGTTGCAGCCCCCAGTCAGTTCAGATTGGCAACAACATCTCCACGATCTCTATCAGCACAGTTTCACCATGAGGCTGTGTGCTTACCCCCTGCTCTACTCGCTTTTCACTTATGACTGTGTGGCTAAGCACAGCTCCAATGCCATATTCAAGTTTGCTGTGTTAGGCCAAATCAAAGGTGGTGACCAATCAGCATAGGAGGGAGATTGAAAACTTGACTGAGTGGTGCCAAAACAACATTCTCTCACTCAATGACAGCAAGACCAAGGAGCTGATTATTGACTTCAGGTGGAGGACACCAGAGGTCTGTGAGCTAGTCCTCATTAGGGGATCAAAGGCGGAGAGGGTCAGCAACTTCAAATTCCTTGGTATTATCATTTCAGAGCACCTGTCCTGTGCCCAGTATGTAAGTGCAATTATGAAGAAAGCCTGGCATGCATCTACTTCTTTAGGTATTTGTGAAGATTTGGCATGACATATAAAACTTTGGCAAACCTCTATAGATGTGTGGTTGAGAGTTTATTGACTGGCTGCATTACAGTCTGGTATGGCTTTGAGCAGAAAATCCTATAAAAAGTAGCGGATATTGCCCAGTCCATCACAGGGCAAAGCCCTCCACACCATTGAGAACATCTAAACATCTAAAAGAAACCACCCAGGAAATGCTTTCTTTCCGATGCTGCCAGCAGAAAGAAGAAATAGGAGCCTCAAAGCTCACGCCAGCATGTTTAGGACCAGTTATTACCCCTCACCCATCAGGCCCTTGAAGCAAAGGGGGTGACATTGTCAGCATGGCTTTGTCAAGGGCAGGTCGTTCCTTACAAGCCTGATTGATTTTTTTTTTGTGGATGTGACTAAACGCAATGATGAAGATAGAGCGATAGATGTAGTGTATATGGATTTCAGCAAGGCATTTGATAAGGTGCCCCGTGCAAGGCTTATTGGGAAAGTAAGGACGCATGGGATCCAAGGGGACATTGCTTTGTGGATCCAGAACTGGCTTGCCCACAGAAGGCAAAGAGTGGTTGTAGATGGGTCATATTCAGCATGGAGGTTGGTGACCAGTCGTGTGCCTCAGGGATCTGCTCTGGGGCCCCTTCTCTTTGTGATTTTCATAAATGACCTGGATGAGGAAGTAGAGGGATGGGTTAGTAAATTTGCTGATGATACAAAGGTAGGAGGTGTTGTGGATAGTGTGGAAGGCTGTCAGAGGTTACAGTGGGACATTGATAGGATGTAAAACTGGGTTGAGAAGTGTCAAATGGAGTACAACTCAGATAAGTGTGAAGTGGTTCATTTTGGAAGGTCAAATATGATGGCAGAATAATGGTAATACTCTTGTCAGTGTGAAGAATCAGAGGGATCTTGGGGATCCATAGGGATCCATAGGACACTCAAAGCTGCTGCACAGGTTGACTCTGTGGTTAAGAAGACGTACAGTGCATTGGCCTTCATCTGTGGGATTGAGTTTAAGAGCCAAGAGGTAAGGTCACAGCTATATAGGACTCTGGTCAAGCCCCACTTGGAGTATTGTGCTCAGTTCTGGTACCTCACCATGTGGATGTGGAAACTATAGAAACTATAGAAAGGTGCAGAGGAGATTTACAAGGTTGTTGCCTGGATTGGGGAGCATGCCTTATGAGAATAGGTTGAGTGAACTTGGCCTTTTTTCCTTGGAGCGGCGGTGGATGAGAGATGACCCGATAGAGGTGTACAAGATGTTGAGAGTCATTGATCGTGTGGTTAGTCAGAGGCATTTTCCCGGAAATGAAATGGCTAACATGAGAGGGCACAGTTTTAAGATGTTTGGAAGTAGGTAGACGAGATGGCAGGGGTAAGTTTTTTACGCAGAGAGTGGTGAATGTGTGGAATGGGCTGCCGGTAGTGGTGGTGGAGGCAGATTTGATAGGGTCTTTTAAGTGATAGGTATATGGAGCTTAGAAAAATAGAGGGCTATGGGCCTTAGGTAACTACTAAAGTAAGTACAGGTTTGGCACAGCATTGTGGGCTGAAGGGCCTGTATTGTGCTGTAGGTTTTCTATGGTTTTAACTTCACTCAACCTCATTTGCCCCAACATTGAAATGTTCCCATAACCTATGAACTCACTTTCAAGACTCTTCATCTCATGTTCTGAATATTTATAGCTTATTTATTTATTATTTCTTTCTTTCTTTTTGTTCTTGCACAGTTTGTTGTCATTCGCAGACTGGTTAAACACCCAATTTGATAATAGATTTGCTTTGAACTTTGCACATGTACAACAAAACATACTGTAAAATCCGTCATTTGCATTAAATCAAATCAGGGAAGATTGTGCTGAGCAGCCCACAATGTCTCCACAAATATGGCATCAACATAGCATATCCAATACTTACTAACCCTAACCCTAACTGCATGTGGGAGGGAACCAGAGACACATGAGATCAGGGGCAGAACGTACCAACTCCTTACAGGCAGTGTTGGGAACCGATCTGCCACCTTGCAACTGCAATTATATGAACCGTTACACTACTATACCACAGTGCACACCTTCCACAGGAAGAAATATTTCTCTGTATTCGCTCTGTCCAACACATTAATAACTAGAGGTAATCTCTTAGATCAGCTCTAAGTTTTCTCCTTTGTAAATAGTAGCAACTCCAGCCTTATAATCTTTCCTGTCAGCCATATGCTTTAACACCTGATTGGAATCTTTGTGCTATCTTCCATACTGTGTCCTCTTTGTGCAGCGCAAAGGCCACATCCATACGTTGGAGTCTAGAACCATGCATTAGACACTAAACTCATGCACCAGAGACTACACCATGCACTATACTCAAAGCATCAACTCACCAGGGCTCCCGGCAAGTTTCTGAAAAATTGATCACCTTTGCATTCTGTCGTCCTGCACTGTGTTAGCATGTAACTGCTGTGCTGATCCGTGATCTCACTTGGAGTTTCTCCTTTGTGTCCCAGGATCAGTTTGTGACCCCACCAAATTCAATTGCTTATTAACTGAAATGTGTGCATGGTTTCCGCACTTCCTGTGAACGGTCTTGCTAATGTTAAATTTAATTTTGCATTTTAACTTCGCAGTTCAAGGATTCATTGATCAACTTTATTCATCCTAGACGTTTACATGTGTTAGGAATTTCCTGTGGTGTACCATACAACAAATATAAGAATAATGAATTATATAAAATCTAAACCCACAGGCAAGTGACTGTCTCCTCCCCACGACAGTCATTCTGGGACAGAATAAATTATTATAAAACAAAATAAACTTTATTCATAATTAAAAATATTTCCAAGAATAAGCCGTGTAATGATTTTCTATTCTTACATTCATAGTCAAGGCTTTCGTTCCTTAAGGCCAATTGGATTTTGTTACTACATGCAAATGCTGCTGTTGTAGAGGACATCCCTGCAGGGTGATGAGAAAATCTGCAGGTGCTGGAAATCCACACAACTCAAACATACTGCTGGAGGAACTCAGCAGGCCAGGCAGCATCTATGGAAATGAATCAACAGTTGATGTTTCGGGCCAAGACTCTAAGTTGTGTTTGGTTGCACCTTTCTTTCATTCGGTTCACATGTGACTCATCCCCTCTTTCTGTCACCGTGTTTCACCATCAAAGTATCAATGGGAAATGCTGGACACACTCAGCAGACCAGAGAGTCGCTGTAGAGCAAGGAATGATTACAGTCGTGGGGATGGGAAACCAGTTAATCTTTTGGGCCTGATGGAATTCTTTGAAGATGTGACAAAGTACATTGATGAAGGAAGAGCAGGGGATGTAGTTTGTATGGATTTTAGTAAAATTAGGTATAATTTTAAGGTGATTGAACGAAAGTATAGGGATTCAGCTCATCGAGTCTGCTCCGCCATTCAATCCACTTCATCCAGTCATTCCCACTCCCCTGTTTTCTCCCCATACCTTTGATGCCCTAGCTAATCAAGAACCTATCTATCTCTGCCTTAAATACACCCAATGACTTGGCCTCCACAGCCACTCGTGGCAACAACTTCCACCGTCTGACTAAAGTAATTTTTCCCCATCTCAGTTCTAAAGGAACATCCTTCAATCCTGAAGTTGTGCCCTCTTGTCCTAGAATTAGGGGAAATAACTTTGCCATATCTAATCTGTTCAGACCTTTTAACATTTAGAATGTTTCTATGAGATCCCCCCCTCATTCTTTTGAACTCCTGGGAATACAGCCCAAGAGCTGCCAGACGTTCCTCATACAGTAACTCTCTCATTCCTGGAATCATTCTCATGAATCTTCTATGAACCCTCTCCAATGTCAGTATATTCGTTCTAAAATAAGGAGCCCAAAACTGCACACAATACTCCAAGCTGGTCTCATGAGTGCCTTATAGAGCCTCAATATCAGATCCTGGCTCTTATATTCTATACCTCTAGAAATGAATGCCAACATTGCATTCACTTTCTTCAAAACTGACTCAGCCTGGAGGTTAACCTTTAGAGTATCTTGCACAAGGACTCCCAAGTCCCTTTGCATCTCTGCATTTCGAATTCTCTCCCCATCTAAATAATAGTCTACCCGTTTTTAAATTGAAGCAAGAGGCTAAGGGTGAAGGACTAAAGACATCTCAGAGAGAAGCCTTTTTTTTTACTGATCGGGGAAAAAGAGGCTAGACTGTGCAGGCGCGTGATGTTGCGCACCAAAGCTTTAAAAAAAGACCGCCATATACAGAGGCCATCGTCGGAGTGGACTGAGTCAGAGTGGGATGGCTTTGGCTCAACAGGCTTCGGCATGAACAGGCAGAGGCGAGGGTAGGTTCCAGTAAGTTTGGTTTTGTTCATTTAGAGTAGAGAGAATGCCAGGCAGGATGTTGGAATGCTCCTCTTGCAGGATTTGGGAAGTCAGGGAGACCTCCGATGTCCCTGAGAACGACACCTGCAAGAAGTGCATCCAGCTGCAGCTCCTAACAAACCGTGTTAGGCAACTGGAGCAGGAGCTGGATTACCTCCGGATCATTCAGGAGAATGAGGAGTTTAACCATAACCATATAACAATTACAGCATGGAAACAAGCCATCTCGGCCCTTCTAGTCTGTGCCGAACACTTACTCTCACCTAGTCCCACCCATCTGCACTCAGCCCATAACCCTCCATTCCTTTCCTGTCCATATACCTATCCAATTTTACTTTAAATGACAATACCGAACCTGCCTCTACCACTTCTACTGGAAGCTCGTTCCACACAACTACCACTCTCTGAGTAAAGAAATTCCCCCTCTTTTACCCCTAAACTTTTGCCCCCTAACTCTCAACTCATGTCCTCTTGTTTGAATCTCCCCTACTCTCAATGGAAAAAGCCTATAAACGTCAACTCTGTCTATCCCCTCATAATTTTAAATACCTCTATCAAGTCCCCCCTCAACCTTCTACGCTCCAAAGAATGAAGACCTAACTTGTTCAACTCTGTAACTTAGGTGCTGAAACCCAGATAATATTCTAGTAAATCTCCTCTGTACTCTCTCTATTTTGTTGACATCTTTCCTACAATTCGGTGACCAGAACTGTACACAATACTCCAAATTTGGCCTTACCAATGCCTTGTACAATTTTAACATTACATCCCAACTCCAATACTCAATACTCTGATTTATAAAGGCCAGCATACCAAAAGCTTTCTTCACCACCATATCCACATGAGATTCCACCTTTAGGGAACTATGCACCATTATTCCTAGATCACTCTGTTCTACAGCACTCTTCAATGCCCTACCATTTACCATGTATATCCTATTTTGATTATTCCTACCAAAATGTAGCACCTCACACTTTTCAGCATTAAACTCCATCTGCCATCTTTCGGCCCACTCTTCTAACTGGCCTAAATGTCTCTGCAAGCTTTGAAAATCTACTTCATTATCCACAATGCCATCTATCTTAGTATCATCTGCATAATTGCTAATCCAATTTACCACCCCATCATCCAGATCATTAATGTATATGACAAACAACACTGGACTGAGTAAAGATCCCTGAGGCACACCACTAGTCACCGGTCTCCAACCTGACAAACAGTTATCCACCACTACTCGCTGACATTTCCCATCCAGCCACTGTTGAATCCATTTTACAACTTCAATATTAACACCTAAAGATTGAACCTTCCCAACAAACCTTCCGTGTGGAACTTTGTCAAAGGCCTTACTGAAGTCCATATAGACAACATCCACTGCTTTACCCTCGTCAACTTTCCTAGTAACCTCTTCAAAAAATTCAATAAGATTTGTCAAACATGACCTTCCATGCACAAATCCATGCTGACTGCTCCTAACCAGACCCTGTCTATCCAGATAATTATATATACCATCTCTAAGAATACTTTCCATTAATTTACCCACCACTGATGACAAACTTACAGAGTTTATAGATGGTAGTTTCAGGGAGGTAATTACAACAAAGGAGCAGCACACAGGTAATTGGGTTACTGCGAGGGAAGGGGAAAGGGCAGGTAGAGCAGGGTTCCCCTGTGGCCATTCCTCTCAACAACAAGTATACCAAATTGGATACTTTTGGGGGGGAATGATTTACCTGGGACAAGCTGCAGCAGCCGGATCTCTGGCACTGAGTCTGGTTCTGCAGTGTAGAAGGGAGGGGGGAAGAAGAGGAGAGCGGTAGTGATAGGGGACTCGATAATTAGAGGTACAGACAGGAGGTTCTGTGGTCACAACAGAGACTCCCGGATGGTTTGTTGCCTCCCACGTGCCAGGGTCAGGGATGTCTCTGATTGCGTGCACAGCATTCTGAAATGGGAGGGTGAGCAGCCAGATGTCACGGTACACATCGGTACCAATGACGTAGGAAGAAAGAGTGAGGAGATCCTGAAGAGTGAGTATAGAGGGCTTGGTAGGAAGTTAAAAAGCAGAACTTCAAGGGTGGTAATCTCAGGATTGCTACCTGTGCCACGTGCCAGTGAGGGTAAGAATAGGATGCTCTGGAGGATGAACACGCGGCTGAGGAACTGGTGTATGGGGCAGGGTTTCAGATTTCAGGATCATTGGGACCTCTTCTGGGGCAGGTGGGACCTTTACAAGAGAGACAGTTACACCTGAACTACAGGGGGACAAACCTTCCTTGCAGGGAGGTTTCTTAGTGCTATTGGGGGAGTTTTAAATTAGATTTGCAGTGGGATGGGAACCAGAGTGCCAGAGTAGATAGTGGAGCGGGGTGAAAATAAATGATGTTAAAGGTTCATGCAAAGTCACAAATAGAAGGGTTGTGTGTGGTGGTAATAATCTTCTGAGGTGTGTCTATTTCAATGTGAGAAGTATTGTGGGGAAGGCTGATGAGCTGAGGGCATGGATTGACACGTGGAATTATGACATTGTAGCCATTAGTGAAACTTGGCTACAGTAGGGGCAGGACTGGCAGCTTAATGGCTTAATGTTCCAGGGTTCTGATGTTTCAGATGTGATAGGGGCAGAGGAATGAAGGGTGGTGGGGGGGGGGGGGAGGGTGGCATTGCTAGTCAGGGAAAATGTTACAGCAGTGCTCAAGCAGGACATATTAGAGGGCTTGCCTACCAAGGTCATATGGGTGGAGCTGAGAAATAGGAAAGGTATAACCACATTAATGGGGTTGTATTATAGACCACCCAATAGTCAGCGAGAATTAGAGGAGCAAATCTGCAGAGAGATAGCAGACAACATCAGGAAACATAAAGTGGTGATAGTAGGGGATTTTAATTTTCCACATATTGATTGGGACTTCCATACTGTTAAAGGTTTAGACGGGTTAGAGTTTGTAAAATGTGTTTGGGAAAGTTTTCTAAATCAATATATAGAGGTACTGACTAGAGAGGATGCAATATTAGATCCCCCATTAGGAAACGAGTTAGGACAGTTGATGGAAGTGCGGTTCCAGTGATCATAACACCATTAGTTTCAACTTGATCATGGATAAAGATAGATCTGCACCTCGGGTTGAGGTTCTAAACTGGAAAAAGGCCAAATTTAAAGAAATGAGAAAGGATCTAATAAGTGTGGATTGGGACAGGTTGTTCTCTGGCAAGGATGTCGTTGGTAAGTGGGAGGCCTCCAAAGGAGAAATTTTGAGAGTGCAAAGTTTGTATGTTCCTGTCAGGATTAAAGGCAAAATGAATAAGAATAAGGAACCTTGGTTCTCTAGGGATATTGGAACTCTGATAAAGAAGAAGAGAGAGATGTATGACATGTATAGGAAACAGGGAGCAAATAAGGTACTTGAGGAGTATAAAAAGTGCAAATAAATACTTAAGAAAGAAATCAGGAAGGCTAAAAGAAGACATGAGGTAGCTCTGGCAGTCAAGATGAAGGATAATCCAAAGAGCTTCTACAGGTATATAAAGAGCAAAAGGGATAAAATTGGTCTTCTTGAAGATCAGAGTGTTCGGCTATGTATGGAACCAAAGAAATGGGGGAGATCTTAAACGGGTTTTTTGTGTTTGTATTTACTAAGGAAACTGGCATAGAGTCAATGGAAATAAGGCAAACAAGTAGTGAGGTCATGGAACCTGTACAGATTGAAGAGGAGGAGGTGCTTGCTATCTTGAGGCAAATCAGAGTAGATAAATCCCCAGGACCTGACAGGGTATTCCCTCGGACCTTGAAGGAGACTAGTGTTGAAATTGCAGGGGGCCTGGCAGATATTTTTAAAATGATGGTATCTATGGGTGAGGTGCCTGAGGATTGGAGAAAAGCTCATGTTGTTCCATTATTTAAAAAAGGCTCTAAAAGTAATCTGGGAAATTATAGGCTGGTAAGTTTGACGTCGGTAGTAGGTAAATTATTGGAAGGAGTACTAAGAGATAGGATTTACAGGTATTTAGATAGACAGGGACTTATTAGGGAGAGTCAACATGGCTTTGTGCGTGGTAGGTCATGTGTAACAAATCTATTAGAGTTTTTCAAGGAGGTTACAAGGAAAGTGGATGAAGGGAAGGAGGTGGATGTTGTCTACATGGACTTCAGTAAGGCCTTTGACGAGGTCCCGCATGGGTGGTTAGTCAGGAAGATTCAGACGCTAGGTATACATGGTGAGGTAGTAAATTGGATTAGACATTGGCTCAATGGGAGAAGTCAGAGAGTGGTAGTGGAAGATTGCTTCTCTGAGTGGAGGCCTGTGACTAGTGGTGTACCACAGGGATCAGTGCTGGGTCCATTGTTATTTGTCATCTATATCAATGATCTGGATGATAATGTGGTAAATTGGATCAGTAAATTTGCTGATGATACAAAGACAGTGAGGAAGGTTTTCAAAGTTTGCAGGGGGATCTGGACCAGCTGGAAAAATGGGCTGAAAAATGGCAGATGGAGTTTAATACAGACAAGTGTGAGGTATTGCACTTTGGAAGGAAAAACCAAGTTAGAACATACAAGGTAAATGGTAGGATACTGAGGAATGCAGTAGAACAGAGGGATCTCAGAATACAGATACATAATTCCCTAAAAGTGGCGTCACAGGTAGGTAGTGTAGTAAAGAGAGCTTTTGGTACATTGGCATAGATAAATCAAAGTATTGAGTATAGGAGTTATGGAGTATTGTGTGCAGTTTTGGTCACCTAATTACAGGAAGGATATTAATAAGGTTGAAAGAGTGCAGAGAAGGTTTACACGGATGTTGCCGAGACTTGAGAAACTGAGTTACCGAGAAAGGTTGACTAGGTTAGGACTTTATTCCCTGGAGTGTAGGAGAATGGGGGGAGATTTGATAGAGGTATATAAAATTATGATGGGTATAGATAGAGTGAATGCAAGCAGGCTTTTTCCGCTGAGGCTAGGGGAGAAAAAAACCAGAGGACATGGGTTAAGGGTGAAGGGGGAAAAGTTTAAAGGGAACATTGGGGGGGGGGGGCTTCTTCACACAGAGAGTGGTGGGAGTGTGGAATGAGCTGCCAGATGAAGTGGTAAAACTTGGACAGGTACATGGATGAGAGGGGTTTAGAGGGATATGGTCCAGGTGCTGGTCAGTGGACTAGGCAGAAAAATGGTTCAGCACAGCCAAGAAGGGCCAAAAGGCCTTTTTCTGTGCTGTAATGTTCTATGGTTTATTTTTTCCATCAAAGTGCATGACCATACACTTTCCAACATTGTATTTCATTTGCCACTTCTTTGCCATTCCCCTAAACTATCTATGTCTCTCTGCAGGCTCCCTGTTTCCTCAACATTACCTGCTCCTCCACCTATCTTTGTATCATTGGCAAATTTAGCCACAAATCGCTTAATACCATAGTCCAAATCATTGACATACATCGTAAAAAGCAGCAGTCCCAACACTAACCCACGTGGAACTCCACTGGTAACCGGCAGCCAGCCAGAATAGGATCCCTTTATTCCCACTTTCTGTTTTCTGCCGAGCAGCCAATCCTCCACCCACACTAGTAACTTCCCTGTAATTCCTTGGGCTCTTATGTTGCTAAGCAGCCTCATATGTGGCACATTGTAAATGGCCTTCTGAAAATCCAAGTACACCAGCTCTACTGCATCTCCTTCATCTACCCTGCTTGTAATTTTTATTTATGAAAGAAACATCATACCTAAAAGGAAATAAATAAAACCCATGATGCAAGAGATTCTACAGATGTTGGATATCTTGAGCAATAGACATAAAATTCTGAAGGAACTCAGCAAGTTGGTCAGTATCCATGGAGATGGATAAATGACATTTAGAGCCAAGATCCTTCATCAGGACTGGGAAGGAAGGGAAGGGAAGAAGCCAGAGGGGCTGCCCCCTTCCTTTCCAATCCTGATTAAGGTTTTTAGCCTAGAACATTGACTGTTCATTCCTCTCCCTACATGCTGCCTCACCTGACTTGCTGAGTTCCTTCAGCAATTTGAGGGTGTTGCTCAAATACAAATCATGGCTTTTGTTACATTCTTTGTGATGTCCTGTCCACACATTAATAGTGTCATGAGTTGATAAAGTCATAGAAAAGTATGGCACCGAAACAGGCTCTTCTGCCCATCTATTCCATGCTGAACCATTTGAACTGCTTGCTCTCATTGTCCTGCACCCAGACCATGGCCCTCCCTATCCCAAATGTCCACGTACCTAACCAAACCACTTGCACTGGCAGCTCATTCCACACTCTCACAGTCCTCTGAGTGAATAAGTTTCCCCTCATGTTTCCCTTAAACTTTTCACCTTTCACCCTTAACCCATGACCTCTAGTTGTAGTCCCACACAACCTCAGTGGAAAAAGCTTGCCTGCATTTACCCTATCTATACCCCTTATAATTTTGTATACCTCTATCAAATCTCCTCTCAATCTTCTACGTTCCAAGGAATAAAGTCATAACCTATTCAATCTTTCCTTATAACTCAGTCTGCAATACCTCTACAAATTTGTTCCTCTAAATCCTGCTGATTGTTGGGTTGCCTTTAATATAGACCCATTAATGTGGTCATACCTTTCTTATTCCTCAGTTCCACCTATAATGCCTCACTGGATGAGTTCTCCAGCCTGTCCTGACTGAGCAGTGCCATGACATTTTCCCTGTCTAGTAACACCACTCCTCCTCCTTTAACCCCCTCCTGCTCTGCCACGTCTAAAACAAGCCCTGTAATATTGATCTGGCAGTCCTGCCCCTCCTGCAACCAAGTCTTACTAATGGTTGCAATATCATAATTCCAGGTGTTGATCCATACCCTGAGCTCATTTTGCCTTTCCTACAATACTTGCATTGAAATACATGCAGCTCAGGACATTGGTCGCACCATGCTCAGCCTTTTACTTCTTGAATTTATCTGATGTCTTAACAAAATCTGGCTGCACAACCTCTCCATTATCTGTTCTGGCATTCTGGTTCCCACCCCCCTGCAACTCCCACCCCGCCACACACACACACACACACACACACACACACACACACACACACACACACACACACACACACACACACACACACACACACACACACACACACACACACACACACACACACACACACACACGTACTAGCAAACCTTCCCACGAGGATATTAATCCCCCTCCAGCTCAGGTGCTAACTATCTCTTCTGTAAAGTTCCCACCTATCCTGGAAGAGAGCCCAATGTTCCAACAACCTTATTCCCTCTCTCCTACTCCAATTCCTTAGCCATGTGCTAACTGTATAATCTTCCTATTTCTGGCCTCACTAGCACGTGGCACGAGTAGGAACCTGGATCACCACCCTGGAGGCCCTGTCCTTTAACTTAGCACCTAACTCCCTGAACTCACTTTGCAGAACCTCATCACTTTTCCTACCCAAGTCATTGGTATCTACATGGACCACGACCTTTGGCTGCTCGCCCTCCTACTTAAGAATGCTGTTGATAACCTTAGCGTTGTGATTAGAAACCTTTTATCGTAAAAGAGGATCAAACGGGTTTTGTAAAAGGCCATCTAACAAAATCAGAAGATTACTTAATGTAATCCAGGCATGTTTCCTTAGATGCAGGAAAGGCCTTTGATCGATTTGGTTTGGTTTGGGCAATAATTTTATTAAGTGGGTGAAGGTTCTTTATAATGACCCTTTGGCTGCGATTCTCACTAATGATATTAGGTCGGATAATTCTAGTATTCTGAGGGGTAGACGGCAGGGCTGCCCTTTGTCACCACTACTTTTCACACTAGTGATCGAGCCATTGGCTGAGGCTATTCAGCGAGACCCCAAAATATCAGCTCCAGACATAGGACTAAAGTCACATAAAATTACATTGTATGCGGATGATGTTCTAATTTTCTTATCAAACCCTGCTATATCAGTGCACCACCTTATACAATGCATCAATTCATTTAGCGCCTTTTCAGGTTATAAAATCAACTGAACTAAATCAGAGGCTATGCCTCTGGGGAATCTGCAGCAGGTACCTGACAGTCAGGGAGTTTTCCCCTTTAAATGGTCGCAGACAGGTTTTGTTTACTTAGGCATATTTATCATACCTACATTTGATCAATTGTTCAAAGCTAACTTTATACAGTTATTTGACAAAATCAGACAGGATCTTGAGCGATGGAGCACTCCTCCCATTTCTTGGCTTGGCTGAATATCCTTGCTCAAAATGAACATTCTTCCTCGTCTGCTCTGACGAATGATTCCAGTCATTTTTTTACCCAACAAATACTTAAAAATATATTTTTTGTTTGTTTTGTTTGTCTAGTTTGTATCTTTCATCTGGAACAACAAAAGACCCTTATTAAAATGTCTAAGTTACAGCTTCCCAGTAGTCTAAGGGGTCTGGATTTTCCAGACATCAAAAAATATCAATTAAGTTCCTTTTTATCTTATGTGGTTGACTGGGTTTGCAGGGACCCCTCCTCAATTTGGCTAGACATTGAAGCTTCACAAGCAAAATACCCTCTTATTAATTTGCTTTTCCTCAATAAGATGAAACTAGTTAAGGAATATTGTCGCAATCCAATAACAATTAATACAGTCAGGGCTTGGAGGGCAGTGCGACAAATTGAGGGCATTGCAGTGAAAATATCACCCTTCACTCCAATAACCGGCAGTCCAGACTTTCAGCCTAGCATAATGGATTCTGGATTTAAACTTTGGATTTCTAAGGGTATTTTCCATCTAGGAGATTTGTTTGTTGAAGGAATGATGATGTCTTTTAGCCAAATAGTGCAGAAATTTAACATACCCAACAAGGATCTTTTTCGTTTCTTTCAGATAAGAGATTATATACAGAAAACAACATCATTGTTAACTGATTTCTATAGTTCTGACATAGAAAAGAGGGTGTTTTGTTCTAAGGGTGAAGTCTCCATTAGTACTTTTTACAGCATCCTGAGGGAACGTTCTTGTGGAGAAGCTGGGAAGGGTCTGTGAGGGAGAGCTGGGAGTAGAAATTACAGCTGAAACATGGGAAAACATCTGTGATAATGCAAAGAAAATTTCAGTTTGTAATAGAACTCAAGCATTGCAACTCAAAATTCTGCATTGAGCCCATATGACTCCAGATCGTCTCTCGAAATTTAAGACGGGGGTTTCTCCAGTGTGTTCTAAAAGTAAAGTAAATACTGGAACTTTCACCCACTGTTTTTGGACTTGTCCCAAACTTCAGGCATACTGGAGTGGTAGTGGTGAGGATAAGCTGGTTGGTTTACAAAGAAAGGCAGTGTGTAGTGAGACTCCTAGCAAAGAGAGGCTGATGACAGGGCCAAGTTGCAGTCAACAGGATGAGTTGCAATGTAAAAGGTGGACAAAATCGAGAAGGGTGAATACAGGACTGAAGGTGTTATATTTGAATATGCACAGTATATGTAGCACATTTACAGATTGGCAGGTATGATGTTGTAGGCAACATTGAATCATGACTGAAAGAAGATTATGGCTGGGAGCTTAAAATCCAAGGATACACATTGTATCAAAAGGACAGGCAAGAAGGCAAAGGGGGTGGAATTGCTCTGTTTGTAAAAAATCAAATCAAATAATCAGGAAGAGGTGACATAAGGTCGGAAGGTGTTGAATCGCTGTGGGTAGTGCTAAGGAACTGCAAGGGTAAAAAAATCCCTGATGGGAGTTGTATACAGACCCCCAAACAGCGGTGAGGATGTGGTTTACAAGTTACAACAGGAGACAGAAAATACATGCCAAACGAGAAATGTTACAATTGTCATGGGAGAGTTCCACATGCAGGTAGATTGGAAAAATCAGGTTGGTGCTGGATCCCAAGAGGGGGAATTTCTAGAATGCCTATCAGATAGCTTTTGAGAGCAGCTCTTGGTTGAAGAGATTGTGGAGGCATTAGTAACGATCTTTCAAGAATCACTTGATTCTGGAATGGTTCCAGAGGACTGGAAAATTGCAAATGTCACTCCACTCTTCAATAAGGGAGGGAGGAAGAAGAAAGGAAATTTTTGGCCAGTTAGTCTGATCTCAATGGTTGGGAAGATGTTGGAATCAATTGTTAAGGATGTGGTTTTGGGGTACTTGGAAGCATATGATAAAACGGTTTTCTGAAGGGAAAATCTTGCCTGACAAATCTGAAACATAGAAAGATAGAAAACCCACAGCACAATACAGGTCCTACAGCCCACAAAGCTGTGCTGAACATGTCCTTACCTTAGAATTACCTAAGCTTACCCACAGCCCTCTATTTTCTAAGCTCCATGTGCCTATCCAGGAATCTTTTAAAAGATCCTATCATTTCCACCTCCATCGCTGCCGCCGGCAGCCCATTCCATATACTTACCACTCTCTGCATTAAAAAATCTACCCCTGACGTCTCCTCGGTACTTACTTCCAAGCACCTTAAAACTATGCCCTCTCGTGCTAGCCATTTCAGCCCTGGGAAGAAGCCTCTGACTATCCACATGATCAATTCCTCTCATTATCTTGTACACCTCTGTCAGGTTACCTCTCATCCTCTGTTGCTCCAAGGAGAAAAGGCCAAGTTCACATAACCTATTCTCATAAGGCATACTCCCCAATCCAGGCAACATTCTTGTAAATCTCCTCAGCACTCTTTCAATGGTTTCCATGTCTTTCCTGTAGTGAGGCAACCAGAGGCAAGCACAGTACTCCAAGTGGGGTCTGAACTGGGTCCTATATAGCTGCAACATTACCTCTCATCTCTTAAACTCAATCCAATGGCTGATGAAGGCCAATGCTCCGTATGCTTTCTTAACCACAGAGTCAACCTGCGCAGCAGTTTTGAGTGTCCTATGGACTTGGACCCCAAGATCCCTCTGATCCTCTACATTGCTAAGAGTCTTACCATTAATGCTATATTCTGCCATCATATTTGACCTACCAAAATGAATGACCTCACACTTATCTGGGTTGAACTCCATCTATCACTTCTCAGCCCAGTTTTGCATCCTATCAATGTCCCGCTGTAACCTCTGACAGCCCTCCATACTATCCACAACACCCCCAACCTTTGTGTCATCAGCAGATTTACTAACCCATCCCTCCACTTTCTCATCAGGTCATTTATAAAAATCGCAAAGAGTAGGGGTCCCAGAACAGATCCTTGAAGCACACCACTGGTCACCGACCTCCATGCAGAATATGACCCATCTACAACCACTCTTTGCCTTCTTGTGGGCAAGCCAGTTCTGGATCCACAAAGCAATGTCCCCCTTGGATCCCAAGCCTCCTTACTTTCTCAATAAGCCTTGCATGGGGTACCTTATCAAATGCCTTTCTGAAATCCATATACACTACATCTACGGCTCTATCTTCATCAATGTGTTTAGTCACATCCTCAAAAAATTCAATCAGGCTCATAAGGCATGACCGTGCTGACTATTCCTAATCATATTATGCTTTTCCAAATGCTTCTCAGGATATTCTCCATCAACTTACCAACCACTGAAGTGAGACTCACTGGTCTATAATTTCCTGGTCTATCTCTATTCCCTTTCTTGAATAATGGAACAACATCCGCAACCGTCCAATCCTCTGGACCTTCTCCCAGCCTCATTGATGATGCAAAGGTCATCACCAGAGGCTCAGCAGTCTCCTCCCTTGCTTCTCACAGTAGCCTGGGGTACATCCCATCTGGTCCCGGTGACTTATCCAACTTGATGCTTTCCAAAAGTTCCAGCACATCCTCTTCCTTAATATCTACATGCTCAAGCTTTTCAGTCTGCTGAAAGTCATTCCTACAATCACCAAGATCCTTTTCTGTAATGAATACTGAAGCAAAGTATTCATTAAGTTCCTCTGTTATCTCCACCTTTTTCCATACACACTTATCCACTGTCACACTTGATTGGTCCTATTCTCTCACATCTTATCATCCTGCTCTACACATACTCGTAGTTTTCCTTGGGGTTTTCCTTAATCCTGTCCACCAAGGCCTTCTCATGGCCCCTTCTGGCTCTCCTAATTTCATTCTTAAACTCCTTCCTGCTGGGCTTATAATCTTCTTGATCTCTATCATCATCTAGTTTTTTGAACCTTTTGTAAGCTCTTCTTTTCTTCTTGACTAGATTTACAACAGCCTTTGTACACCACGATTCCTATACCCTACTATCCTTTCCCTGTCTCATTGGAACGTACCTATGCAGACCCCCACACAAATATCCTCTGAACATTTACTACATTTCTTCTGTATGTTTCCCTGAGAACCAATTTATGCTTCCATGTTCCTGCCTGATAGCCTCATTTTTCCCCTTACCCCAATTAATTATTTCTCTAACTTGTCTGTTCCTGTCCCTCTCCAATGCTATGGAAATCTGTTGGAATTCTTTGAAGAAATAACGAGCAGGATAGACAAAGGAGAATCAGTTGATGTTGTGTACTTGGATTTTCAGAAGACCCTTGATAAAGTGCCACACATGAGGCTGCTAAACAAGCTACAGTATTACAGGGAAGATTCTAGCATGGATAAAGCAATGGCTGATTGGCAGGAGGCAAAAAGCTGGAGGCTTTTCTGGTTGGCTGCCAGTGACTAGTTGTATTCCACAGGGGTCTGTGTTGGGACTGCTTCTTTTTATGTCATATGTCAATGACTTGGATGATGGAATTGATAGCTGTTTCGCAAAGTTTGCAGATGATACAAAGATAGGTGAAGGGGCAGGTGGTTTTGAAGAAGTGGAGAGGCTACAGAAGGACTTTGATTAGGAAATTGGGTAAAGAAATGGCAGATGGAATATAGTGTCAGGAAGTGTATGGTCATGTACTTTGGTAGAAGAAATAAAAGGGTAAACTATTTTCTAAATGGAGAGAAAATTCAAAAATCTGAAGTGCAAAGGGACTTGGAAGTCCTTGTGTAGGATTTCCTAAATGTTATTTTGCAGGTTGAGAAGGCGGTGAGAAAGGCAAATGCGATGTTAACATTCATTTCAAGAGGACTAGAATATAAAAGCAAGGATGCAATGTTGAGGCTTTACAAAACACTGGTGAGGCCTCATGTGGAGTACTGTGAACAGTTTTGGGCCCCTTATCTAAGAACGGTTGTGCTGACACTTGAGAGGGTTCAAAGAAGGTTCACAAAAATGATTCCAGGATTGAATGGCTTATCATTTGAAGAGTGTTTGACGGCCCTCGGCCTGTATTCACTAGAATTAAGAAGAATGAGGGTGACCTCATTGAAACCTATCAAATAGAGCCTTGATAGAGTGTATGCAGAGAGTATATTTCCTATGGTGGGAGAGTCTAAGACCAGAGGGCACAGCCTCTGAATAGAGGGACATCCTTTCAGAACAGAGATGAGGAGGAATTTCTTTAGCCAGAGAGTGGTGAATCTGTGGAATTTTTTGCTACAGGCAGCTGCGGAGGCTAAGTCGTTATGTATATTTAAGGCAAAGGTTGATAGACTCTTAATTGGTCATGCATGAAGGGATAGGGGGAAAAGGCAGGAGATTGGAGCTGAGAGGGAAAATGCATCAGCCATGATGAAATAGTGGAGGCAGACTTCATGGGTCAAATGGCCTAATTCTGCTCCTATATCTTATGGTCTTATAGTCTTACATATGTGTGCAATATCCTGTCTGAAGGGTTCTTCTGGTTCAAGCTGACCAGACCAGTGCCGGCTGCATTATCTTCTACATAGGCAATGCATGGTAAGGCTATTAATGGTCCCTCATGTAAATTTTCACACATTTCAAGTAATAAAAGAAGATATGTCTCAAACAGTTGGCTTGGAGAGATGGAGCTTGTGAAGGAAATAGCTGTGTTCACAATCCTCCTGGACAAATCTCCCCAAAATAGTCAGAATCAGAATCAGGTTTATTATCCCTGGCATGTGACATGAAATTTGTTAACTTAGCAGCAGCAGTTCAATGCAATACATAATCTAGCGGAGAGAGAAAAAATAACAATAATTAATAAAATAAAACATAATAATAAATAAACAATTAAATCAATTACTTATAGTGAATAGATTATTAACAAATGTGCAAAAACAGAAATACTGTATATTAAAAAAGTGAGGTAGTGTCCAAAGCTTCAATGTCCATTTAGGAATTGGATGGCAGAGGGGAAGACATTGTCTGCCTCATTTTGCATTCCTTCAGGTTGAAGTTGTTAGATGCAAAGACCCCACCCACCCTGGACTTTCTCTCTGCTCCCTCCTCCCATCGGGTAGAAGATACAAAAGCCTGAAAGCACATACCACCAGGCTAAAGGACAGCTTTACCCCACTGGGATCCAGAAGACATTGAGCCTGAACACATCCACCTCAGTTATGATTATTTAAACAAACTTAGTCACCAAGGGAAATAAGATGAGAAAATACTGGAAATATCCTGCAAAACCAGCAGGATCAGTATGGAAAAAAGCTGTGTTGGTTTCTGTCTTCTGATCTGCTGGGCATTTCCAGCACTTCCACTTTTATTTTACATTTTCTGCCGCTGTGTTACTTTACTGTCAGCAGCTGTCCAAGGGCATTTGATATTTAAGACTTATGAATGAGGTGCTAGGCTCACACATGAATATCAGTTTCATTTTTGTGTACATCATTACAGGTGCTTGCATTGCAGAGTCCGATCGCGTTTGTTCGTGCTGGGTATTGACATGAGTCAAGTGATACTTTGAGGTGTTTGTAACGTGTTTGGCTCGTGACACTATCAGGTCTTTTCTGTGCTTTGAGAAGCCTGGCTCTGCCCAGCTGGGTGTGTCTGAATGCTGTTATCAACATAGCCAGTGGTTCTTTGCTCAGAGTGCGGTTGTTAGAGAATTCAAGAAAAATGGACCATCAGACATTCCAGTAAACGGTAACAGTCTACAACTTACGTCAACATTTGTCAAGGCATGCGGATTTAAACACATGAGGTTCTTGAACTAAAACAGTGTCAAAAGTTATGGGGAGAAGGCAGGAGAATGGAGTTGAGAGGGTATGATAGTATTGAATCAGCTGAATGGCCTAATTCTGCTCCTGTGCCTAATGGTCACCTTAATACCCACAGTTGACTTAGAAAGCCGCTGGAACTCTGGTTCAGGAGAGGTAGAGGAGGAAATTAAATACCAGATCAAACAGCTGATATTGTTAAAAAATGCAGTCATGTGATGGAAACTTTCCAGACCACAGCTCCTGATTGGGTTGCAAGCTGCACTTGCAGACAGAATTGTATCTCTTGCAGCTGGGCAGACTGGATCAGTGGGTTTACAATCTGGAGATGTGCAGAGGCGGCATTCTCTGCTGTCTGCCCTGCTGCAGTGCTAATGCACCAAACGTACAGTGTGACCCACAACCAGAAAACCAGGGCTGAACAGTAGCAAGGGCAGGGTCCTCCTGCATATGTTTAAGATGACCCTGCTTTCTTTGGGGATCACACTGCGTCGAAGGAATACTGAATGCTGCTACATGGATTTCTGTGACCTGTGATAGAGGGGCAAATTGTCTTTTCTGCCAGTATAGAGCTGGATTGGTGGTGAGGACACTGGCCTTCAGACATAACCGGTGGGGGAAGAAATAGATGCCTTGAGAGTAAGGCTTCCTCACTAAAGGTAGGTGTGCAGATCTCTGCATAGGAGGTTCTACCTCCAGGAGGAGCAATTGATCTGGGAGCTATGATATTGACTGGGCTGTGTCCATGAACCTGAGACAATCTGCCATTGGGCCCTCTCTTATGGTCATGGGGGCCTGAATTACTTGGCTATTTCCTTCAGCTGGTGAAAATTGGTAAATTTGTACAATGAAAAACATTCTTGCATGCTACCTACACAGATCAGTGCATTGAAGTCGTACAAGGGAAATCAATAATAGAATGTAGAATAAGATGTTATTGTCGCAGAGAAAGTGTAGTGCAGGTAGACAATTAGGTGCAAGGTCACAACGAGGTAGATTATCAGGTCAAGAGTTCATCTTATTGTACAAGGGATTATTCAATATGTTATAACAGCAGGTAGAAGCTGTACTTGAACCTGGTGAAATGTGCTTTCTGGCTTTGACATCTTCTGCTCAATGGAGAAGGAAGAAAAGAGAATGTCTGGGTCTTTGAGTGTGCTGCCTGAGGCATCGAGAAGTTTAGACAGTGAGGACCCGACACCACCAATTTCAAAGTTCAAAGTGAACTTATTAACAAAATACTTATATGTCACCATATACAACCCTCATATTCATTTTCTTGCAGGCATACACAGTTAATACAAAGAAACACAATAGAATCAATGGAAAACAGCACACAATAAAAACAGACAAATAATCATTGTGCAAAAGACAATAAACTGTGCAATTACAAAACAAAAGAAAACCCAAAATAATAAAAAATAAATAAGCAATGTATTGAAAACATGTGTTGAAGAGTCCTTGAAGGTGAGTCCATAGGTTGTGCAACCAGTTCAGTAGTGGGGTGGATGAAGTTGAGTGAAATTACCCCTCTGGTTCAAGAGCCTGACAGCTAGAGTACAGCACAGGCCATTTAGTTCATGCTGAAGCCATTCAAACAGTCTACTCCCATTGTCCTGCACTGGGATTATAACCCTCCACACCTCTACCAGCCATATACCTACCCAAACTTCTCTTAAATATTGAAATCAAGCTCTCATGCCCTATTTGCACTGGTAGCTCATTCTACACTCTGAGTGAAGAAGTTTCTCCTCATGTTCTCCTTAAACTTTTCACTTTTCACCCTTACCCCATGACCTCTGGTTGTAGTCCCACCCATCTTCTTTTAGCCCTCCTGATTACTTCCTTAAGTGTTCTTTTGCATTTCCTATGCTCCAGAAGCACACAATATGTTCCTACCTGCCTAAACCTGCTACACACCTTTTTTCTCTTAGCCAGGGCCTTACTATCTCCTGAAAACCAGGGTTTCCTATACTTGTTATCCTTACCTTTTATTCGGACAGACACATATAAGCTTTATACTCTCAAAATTTCACTTTTGAAGGCCTCCCACTTACCAAGCACACCTTTGCCAGAAAACAGTCCATTCCAATCCACAACTGAGGAGTAATAACTGTTCCCCAACCTTGTGGCATGGAAACAGAGGCTCCAGTACCTCCTTCCTGATGGTAGCAGTGAAAAGAGAGTGTGGCCTGGATTGTCGGAGTCCTTGATGATGTTCAATGAAAGAGAAGCCTCGGTGATCGCATGCCATCCTGGTAGGTCTACATAAAGTAAAGGAGACCTAATGAAGGGTCTCTGCCCAAATCACTGACTGTCCATTCCCCACCTTAGATGTTACCTGACCTGGTAACTTCCTGCATTTTGAATGTGTTGCTCTGGATTTCAAGCATCTGCAGAATCTCTTCTGTCATGTAAGCTAACTCTTAAACGTATTAGAGAAAGGTGGCCCCAGGCGGTGTGGTTCAGAGTGACTTCCTCACACTCCCTGTATTCCACACAGGCTTTCCATCGATCCTGCACTTGAGAGATGGCCCCCACATCCACAGAACATGGGGGCAGGAGGGTTGAGGTCAAGGGAGCACTTGTTGGTGCTGAGCTGTGGTCAGTTGGCCTACTGGGAAAGTCAGGGACCAGTTGTCTGTGACAGCTCGGGAAGTCAGAGGCCAGTTGTCTCGGAGTCCACTGGGGATATCAGAGGCCAGTTGTCAGTGTCAGCTGGGGAATACAGAAGCCAGTTGTCTGTGAGTCCGGTGGGGAAATCAAAGGCCAGTTGACCGTGAGTCCGGTGGGGAAATCAAAGGCCAGTTGTCCGTGAGTCCACCTGGGAAATCAAAGGCCAGTTGGCTGTGAGTCCACTGGGGAAATCAAAGGCCAGTTGGCTGTGAGTCCGGTGGGGAGATCAAAGGCCAGTTGACCGTGAGTCCGGTGGGGAAATCAAAGGCCAGTTGTCCGTGAGTCCACTGGAGAAATCAAAGGCCAGTTGGCTGTGAGTCCGGTGGGGAAATCAAAGGCCAGTTGTCCGTGAGTCCGGTGGGGAAATCAAAGGCCAGTTGGCTGTGATTCCGGTGGGGAAATCAAAGGCCAGTTGTCCGTGAGTCCACTGGGGAAATCAAAGGCCAGTTGACCGTGAGTCCGGTGGGGAAATCAAAGGCCAGTTGTCCGTGAGTCCGGTGGGGAAATCAAAGGCCAGTTGGCTGTGAGTCCGGTGGGGAAATCAAAGGCCAGTTGGCTGTGAGTCCGGTGGGGAAATCAAAGGCCAGTTGTCTGTGAGTCCACTGGGGAAATCAAAGGCCAGTTGTCCGTGAGTCCGGTGGGGAAATCAAAGGCCAGTTGTCCGTGAGTCCGGTGGGGAAATCAAAGGCCAGTTGGCTGTGAGTCCGGTGGGGAAATCAAAGGCCAGTTGGCTGTGAGTCCACTGGGGAAATCAAAGGCCAGTTGGCTGTGAGGCCGGTGGGGAAATCAAAGGCCAGTTGTCCGTGAGTCCACTGGGGAAATCAAAGGCCAGTTGTCTGTGAGTCCACTGGGGAAATCAAAGGCCAGTTGGCTGTGAGTCCGGTGGGGAAATCAAAGGCCAGTTGGCTGTGAGTCCACTGGGGAAATCAAAGGCCAGTTGTCTGTGAGTCCGGTGGGGAAATCAAAGGCCAGTTGTCCGTGAGTCCACTGGGGAAATCAAAGGCCAGTTGGCTGTGAGTCCACTGGGGAAATCAAAGGCCAGTTGTCTGTGAGTCCGGTGGGGAAATCAAAGGCCAGTTGGCCGTGAGTCCACTGGGGAAATCAAAGGCCAGTTGGCTGTGAGTCCACTGGGGAAATCAAAGGCCAGTTGTCCGTGAGTCCACTGGGGAAATCAAAGGCCAGTTGGCCGAGAGTCCGGTGGGGAAATCAAAGGCCAGTTGGCTGTGAGTCCGGTGGGGAAATCAAAGGCCAGTTGTCCGTGAGTCCACTGGGGAAATCAAAGGCCAGTTGGCCGAGAGTCCGGTGGGGAAATCAAAGGCCAGTTGGCCGAGAGTCCGGTGGGGAAATCAAAGGCCAGTTTTCCGTGAGTCCACTGGGGAAATCAAAGGCCAGTTGGCCGAGAGTCCGGTGGGGAAATCAAAGGCCAGTTGGCTGTGAGTCCGGTGGGGAAATCAAAGGCCAGTTGTCCGTGAGTCCACTGGGGAAATCAAAGGCCAGTTGACTGTGAGTCCACTGGGGAAATCAAAGGCCAGTTGTCCGTGAGTCCACTGGGGAAATCAAAGGCCAGTTGACTGTGAGTCCACTGGGGAAATCAAAGGCCAGTTGTCCGTGAGTCCACTGGGGAAATCAAAGGCCAGTTGGCTGTGAGTCCGGTGGGGAAATCAAAGGCCAGTTGGCTGTGAGTCCACTGGGGAAATCAAAGGCCAGTTGTCTGTGAGTCCGGTGGGGAAATAAAAGGCCAGTTAGCTGTGATTCCGGTGGGGAAATCAAAGGCCAGTTGTCCGTGAGTCCACTGGGGAAATCAAAGGCCAGTTGGCTGTGAGTCCACTGGGGAAATCAAAGGCCAGTTGTCCGTGAGTCCACTGGGGAAATCAAAGGCCAGTTGGCTGTGAGTCCGGTGGGGAAATCAAAGGCCAGTTGGCTGTGAGTCCGGTGGGGAAATCAAAGGCCAGTTGTCCGTGAGTCCACTGGGGAAATCAAAGGCCAGTTGTCCGTGAGTCCACTGGGGAAATCAAAGGCCAGTTGGCTGTGAGTCCGGTGGGGAAATCAAAGGCCAGTTGGCTGTGAGTCCGGTGGGGAAATCAAAGGCCAGTTGTCTGTGAGTCCGGTGGGGAAATCAAAGGCCAGTTGACTGTGAGTCCGGTGGGGAAATCAAAGGCCAGTTGTCCGTGAGTCCACTGGGGAAATCAAAGGCCAGTTGGCTGTGAGTCCGGTGGGGAAATCAAAGGCCAGTTGGCTGTGATTCCACTGGGGAAATCAAAGGCCAGTTGTCTGTGAGTCCAGTGGGGAAATCAAAGGCCAGTTGGCTGTGATTCCGGTGGGGAAATCAAAGTCCAGTTGTCCGTGAGTCCACTGGGGAAATCAAAGGCCAGTTGGCTGTGAGTCCACTGGGGAAATCAATGGCCAGTTGGCTGTGAGTCCACTGGGGAAATCAAAGGCCAGTTGTCTGTGAGTCCAGTGGGGAAATCAAAGGCCAGTTGGCTGTGATTCCGGTGGGGAAATCAAAGGCCAGTTGTCCGTGAGTCCACTGGGGAAATCAAAGGCCAGTTGGCTGTGAGTCCACTGGGGAAATCAATGGCCAGTTGTCCGTGAGTCCGGTGGGGAAATCAAAGGCCAGTTGTCCGTGAGTCCACTGGGGAAATCAAAGGCCAGTTGACTGTGAGTCCACTGGGGAAATCAAAGGCCAGTTGTCCGTGAGTCCGGTGGGGAAATCAAAGGCCAGTTGTCCGTGAGTCCACTAGGGAAATCAAAGGCCAGTTGGCTGTGAGTCCACTGGGGAAATCAAAGGCCAGTTGTCCGTGAGTCCACTGGGGAAATCAAAGGCCTGTTGTCCGTGAGTCCACTGGGGAAATCAAAGGCCGGTTGTCCGTGAGTCCACTGGGGAAATCAAAGGCCAGTTGACTGTGAGTCCGGTGGGGAAATCAAAGGCCAGTTGGCTGTGAGTCCACTGGGGAAATCAAAGGCCAGTTGACTGTGAGTCCGGTGGGGAAATCAAAGGCCAGTTGTCCGTGAGTCCACTGGGGAAATCAAAGGCCAGTTGTCCGTGAGTCCACTGGGGAAATCAAAGGCCAGTTGGCTGTGAGTCCGGTGGGGAAATCAAAGGCCAGTTGACTGTGAGTCCACTGGGGAAATCAAAGGCCAGTTGTCCGTGAGTCCGGTGGGGAAATCAAAGGCCAGTTGTCCGTGAGTCCACTGGGGAAATCAAAGGCCAGTTGTCCGTGAGTCCGGTGGGGAAATCAAAGGCCAGTTGACTGTGAGTCCGGTGGGGAAATCAAAGGCCAGTTGTCCGTGAGTCCACTGGGGAAATCAAAGGCCAGTTGGCTGTGAGTCCGGTGGGGAAATCAAAGGCCAGTTGGCTGTGATTCCACTGGGGAAATCAAAGGCCAGTTGTCTGTGAGTCCAGTGGGGAAATCAAAGGCCAGTTGGCTGTGATTCCGGTGGGGAAATCAAAGTCCAGTTGTCCGTGAGTCCACTGGGGAAATCAAAGGCCAGTTGGCTGTGAGTCCACTGGGGAAATCAATGGCCAGTTGGCTGTGAGTCCACTGGGGAAATCAAAGGCCAGTTGTCTGTGAGTCCAGTGGGGAAATCAAAGGCCAGTTGGCTGTGATTCCGGTGGGGAAATCAAAGGCCAGTTGTCCGTGAGTCCACTGGGGAAATCAAAGGCCAGTTGGCTGTGAGTCCACTGGGGAAATCAATGGCCAGTTGTCCGTGAGTCCGGTGGGGAAATCAAAGGCCAGTTGTCCGTGAGTCCACTGGGGAAATCAAAGGCCAGTTGACTGTGAGTCCACTGGGGAAATCAAAGGCCAGTTGTCCGTGAGTCCGGTGGGGAAATCAAAGGCCAGTTGTCCGTGAGTCCACTAGGGAAATCAAAGGCCAGTTGGCTGTGAGTCCACTGGGGAAATCAAAGGCCAGTTGTCCGTGAGTCCACTGGGGAAATCAAAGGCCTGTTGTCCGTGAGTCCACTGGGGAAATCAAAGGCCGGTTGTCCGTGAGTCCACTGGGGAAATCAAAGGCCAGTTGACTGTGAGTCCGGTGGGGAAATCAAAGGCCAGTTGGCTGTGAGTCCACTGGGGAAATCAAAGGCCAGTTGACTGTGAGTCCGGTGGGGAAATCAAAGGCCAGTTGTCCGTGAGTCCACTGGGGAAATCAAAGGCCAGTTGTCCGTGAGTCCACTGGGGAAATCAAAGGCCAGTTGGCTGTGAGTCCGGTGGGGAAATCAAAGGCCAGTTGACTGTGAGTCCACTGGGGAAATCAAAGGCCAGTTGTCCGTGAGTCCGGTGGGGAAATCAAAGGCCAGTTGTCCGTGAGTCCACTGGGGAAATCAAAGGCCAGTTGTCCGTGAGTCCGGTGGGGAAATCAAAGGCCAGTTGTCCGTGAGTCCACTGGGGAAATCAAAGGCCAGTTGACTGTGAGTCCACTGGGGAAATCAAAGGCCAGTTGTCCGTGAGTCCGGTGGGGAAATCAAAGGCCAGTTGGCCGTGAGTCCGGTGGGGAAATCAAAGGCCAGTTGACCATGTGTCCACTGGGGAAGTCAGAGGCCTGTTGGCTGTGAGTCCATTGGGAAGTCATTGACCACTTTTCCACGATAGCTGGGGAAGGCAGACACCAGTTGTCTGTGAGAGAGCTGGGGAAATTAGAGACCATTTGTCTCTGAGTCCTCTGGGGAAGTCAATACCGAGTTGTCTGTGAGTCTGGTTTGGAAGCCAGAGACTTTCCATGTCAGCTGGGGCAGACAAAGGCCAATTGTCTGTGAGTCCGGTGGGGAAATCAAAGGCCAGTTGGCTGTGAGTCCGGTGGGGAAATCAAAGGCCAGTTGACTGTGAGTCCGGTGGGGAAATCAAAGGCCAGTTGACCATGAGTCCACTGGGGAAGTCAGACGCCAGTTGGCTGTGAGTCCATTGGGAAGTCATAGACCACTTTTCCAAGATAGCTGGGGAAGGCAGACACCAGTTGTCTGTGAGAGAGCTGGGGAAATCAGAGACCAGTTGTCTCTGAGTCCTCTAGGGAAGTTAATAACGAGTTGTCTGTGAGTCTGGTTTGGAAGCCAGAGACTTTCCGTGTCAGCTGGGGCAGACAGAGGCCAGTTGTCTGTGAGTCTGATGGAGGATTAGAGACTGGTTCTGGGATTGGGTGACTATCAGTGTGTGTTTGGGAGTGAGAAAGTGGCTTGTTTTGTTATGTTCTGTTGTTATGCTAAGCACTGTGGATTTGCTATTTTGTTGCCGGAATGTGTGGCAGGCTTCCACGAGTGCTTCCTTAGTGACGTTGGTTGTTAATGGTAGCTGTATTTCTCTGATGTGTCAGTGTACTGTTACGGATTCAAGCAACAATAAATTTATGAGTTAGGCAGGGGTTTTTATAACAAATAACACGTTTATTAAACACTGAAAACAAACCCCCCAAAAATAAACAAATCACTAACGTAACCGGAAATCAGCTGCTGTGCGGCAGCTTAAATAGTTCTTAAAGCGATGTTGCAAAAACAGTTCTTCAAAGTAGTATTGCAAAAGTTCAAAATGCTTACAGTCCATTTAAGGAGAGACTTTTTAAGTCGATTTAAATTCTCTTTCACGTCGTGTTGTTTTGATTCCCAAATCGAACTTTTCCCATGAAGAATTTTACGAAACGAAACGGCTTAAAGGCACTGACCTTTCCTTTACAGAACTGTTCCCAATCCTTTCTGCTATTTCACAGGGATTAACATGAGAACAGTCAACGAATTCCTTCCGAATAAGGATCAAACAAGGTCGAACCTGTTTCACCGTCGAAATCGATTCTCCTCGATCTTTTAACTCCCAAACTCCGATCTTCACTCTCCACTGATTCTCAACTAGCAGTATTATAAAGAAACTGCTGGCAATGACCTTTTAAACTTTAGGCATTAGATAAAACTTCATCTTTCAACTAAACTGCGTCATAACATTAAATCACGCAGCGGCATGAAGTCAACATGGCAAATCCAGCCACGAACTGCCCCTCCTCACAGGGAGGGGTCCTCCTTTTATACCTTGTAAAAAAAACCTGTCACAATACCTCTACTGGCGGAAAAATGACGTCACTCCACCATCACAAGACCATTACCTCAAGTCCAGTATAGCTTCAACCCCAGTCACGTGTCACATGTATGTAACAGTACAAACTAATCTGAATCTGATCAGGGTCAATACGGGAGGTAATGACATGGCTGCGACAGCGGAGGAAGGGTCCAAATTAAGGAGCAGAGCCACTGAGCTGATCCCTGGGCAATGACCTAACAGGGATGGGTCCAGTTCTGTCTTTGCCACTTCCAATAAAAATTGATGGGTCAAAATATATATGCTCAGCTGGATGGATAAAATGGCCACAAACGCACGCAGCGAAGAGCTTCATCCTTCAGCTGATGTCCCTGTACAGTCCATAAAATGGGCTCTGTATAGTCCATAAAATCCACTGTCAGCAGCTTTTGGCTTCCTCTATCAAATTTCTCAGAAACCAGGATAGCCAGGATCTAAAGCCAGTCGTGATCGGCCTCCAGTTGTCAATGTTCATCAGCCGAATTGGGCTGTCTGACATTACTTAAGAGGAAAAACCATGCTCTGCACTGGCCATGCTTTAAAACGTCCATTTAAAAGCCGTACTCTGTACTGGCGTGTAGTTCTCTGAAAATGATATAGGATCCGTGATGTTCCAGGTCTGAATGCCTGGCTCGAAGATTACTGTGAGAGAGATGTATAATTTGTGTGAATCGGATCAGAATGTGAGACGATGAGGTTCCAGGGAAAATGGAAATGTTCCGTGGGGCTGGCATAGATTCAATGTGCCAAGTGAACTCCTTCCATGCTAAAAGGATTTATGGAGCAAATAGGGTAGGTTGGACCTGGTGCATTGAAAGGCCTCTTGCTGTGCTTTTTGACTCTGAATTTACATTTTAAATGCAATGTTATACAGGTTGATAGGGTAGGAGAGAAAGCTTGCCTTCTGAAAGAACTGAATCCAAGAGCTGGGAAATTAAGTTGAAGCTTTAGAAAACACTCTGGTTAAGTCACGTGCATTCAGTCTGGTCAGCTCATTATAGGAAGGTTGATGAGGCTCTGCAGAAGCAGTTTACTGGGGCACTGTTTGGAAAGGGTGTGTGTCTAAGGAGATGCTGCAGAAACATGGGTTGTTTTCTCTGGAATGGTGGAGGTTGAGAGGAGACCTGACAGAAGTCTATAAGATTATGAGAAGCATAGATAGAGTAGGCAGACAGTATCTTTTTTTCCAGCCATGAAATGTCTAATACCAGATGGCATGCATTTTAGGTGAGAGGGAGTTAGTTCAAAGGAGATGTGAGGGGCAAGTTTTTTACACTGAGAGTGATGGGCATCTTAAGTGTGCTTCCTGGGATGGTTGTGGAGGCAGATACGATAGAGTTGTTTAAGAGGCTGTTAGATAGACTCATGAATATGGAACGATATGGACATTATGTAGTCATAGAACATTGAACAGTTCAGCACAGTACAGGCCATTCAGCCTACAATGTTGTGCCTGTTGTGACATGAAGTACTGGTAGATATGAAGCAGCCTTTTTATTTGACAAAATGAGATACAGCAGGCATCATATTGAGACCCCTTTAGGAAGGCCTTGTCAAACCAGCGCTACATGACATTTTATGTGCTAAAGATCAAAGGACAATTCCGTATTTACAATGCATCCACAATGTTTCCTTTGAACTGCAACACAACCTTCACACCACTGGCTTCGCACCCATATCACAGACACCCAAATGAATTTTAATCAGCATTGTCTGGTCTTCCCATTAAATATGATTCACAGCTTTTAGGGACCTATTGTTCAGAACTGCATTTTAAATTTAATCTACAGATTATATTCAGATTTGAAGATTGGTGGCTGAAGTTTTTTTGCTATTTGTGCTAACCTCAAAAATGCTTAACAGTACCAACCCTTTAACCTATTCCCTTCCCTCCCTTATAGCCTCCATTTTTCATTCATCCATTAGGGCATCTAAGAGTTTTTCGAATGCCCCTATTGTATCTGCTTTTATCATCACCCGTGCATTGTGTTCCACACACCCACTACTCTCTTTGTAAAGAATCTACTTCTGGCATCCCCTATACTAAAGAAAGGTGGAGGAGTGGGTAGTGTGGAGGAAACAGAGAACCTGTGGAAAGACTTATATAGTTTAGGGGAATGGGCAAAGAAGTGGCAAATGATATACAATGCTGGAAAGTGTATAGTCATGCACATTGGTGGAAGAAATAAACGGGCAGACTATTATTTAGATGGGGAGAGAATTTGTTCATTTACCAAATATGATAGATGCTATTTTTCAGCTCAAACTATTTCAAAAAGGATTGATAGCTATTATATATAAACACTTAATGAATTCACGTATGATACCTATTATTGATACCTATAAGGTTAAACGTGTTTGGGAAATGGAACTTCAGGACTCACTTTCAGATGATCAATGGAATAAAATTTATTATTTAGTTAACAATTCATCTATCTGCGCCCGTCACTCCTTGATTCAGTTCAAGGTAGTGCACAGGGCACATAATGTCAAAAGATAAATTGGAGCATATTTTTTCTAATATAAATCCCACCTGCGATCGACGCAACGCTGAAGTGGCTCCTCTAACTCATATGTTTTGGTCTTGTAAAAAGTTAAATAATTTTTGGAGAGATGTTTTTAGAACATTATCAAAAGTCATAGGTGTGGACTTACAACCTAATTCACTTACGGCAATCTTTGGGATTACTCCAAAGGAAGCAGGAAATCTTCCTGCTCAACATGTGATAGCCTTTTCAACTTTATTGGCTAGGAGAGCTATTTTGTTGCATTGGAAGGATCCTAATCCACCTACTGATTTTTTCTGGCTCTCCTCCATTATGTCTTGTTTCAGCTTGGAGAAAATTAGAAGTTGGATGTTTGATACATCTTTCAAATTTGAGCAAACCTGGTGACCTTTTATTCATTATTTTCATATGATTTAATTTTTTTCTTTTCTTTTCTATTTTTAAAGTAAATTTTGTTCCTTCTCCCCCCGCGTAGTTTCAGATTTGACCAGAAGGATGTTTTCTTTTTTTTTTGTAATTTTATCCTCAAATGGACTGCCCAGTCCCTGTTCTTTTTGTTTTAGGTTAGTTTAGGGGTTTTTTTTTCTTCCTAAAAATAGAAAATTTCCAGGCTTTTTTTTGTATGAATTGTCAAGAGGAGTTGTGGTTCTTTGTTTATATATACTAGCCTAATATTATATTATACATGATTTTGACAGTGTATATCCTTTTCTTTGTTTGTACGTTTATTGTACTATGTATTTGATATAACTTTTCCTCTGATTTGTATCTATTCATTTTTCTTTTAAATCAGTAAAAAATGATTGAAATTGAAAATGAAAATGAGAATTCAAAATGCAGAGATGCAAAGGGACTTGGGAGTCCTTGTGCAAGATACCTTGGGTATTCATTTCTAGAGGTATAGAATATAAGAGCCGGGATGTGATGGTGAGGTTCTATAAGGCACTTGTGAGACCACACTTGGAGTCTGGTGTGCAGTTTTGGGCTCCTTATTTTAGAAGGGATATTCTGACATTGCTCAGAATAGATTCACGAGACTGATTCCAGGAATGAAAGGGTTACTATATGAGGGACGTCTGGCAGCTCTTGGGCTGTGTTCCCTGGTGTTCAGGAGAATGAGGGAGGATCTCATAGAAACATTCCAAATGTTAAAAGGCCTGAACAGATTAGATATGACAAAGTTATTTCTCATGGTGGGGGATTCTAGGACAAGAGGGCATGTCTTTAGGATTGAAGGACATCCATTCAGAACTGAGATGCGGAGAAATTAATCAGTCAGAGGGTGGTAAATCTGTGGAATTTGTTGCCTTGAGCGGCTGTGGAGGCCAAGTCATTGGGTGTATTTAAGGCAGAGATAAATAGGTTCTTGATTAGCCAGGGCATCAATGGGTATGGAGTGAAAACAGGGGAGTGGGGATGACTGGATGAAGAGGATCAGACCATGATTGAATGGTGCAGCAGGCTTGATGGGCCGAATGGCCTACTTCTGCTCCTAAATCTCATGGTCTATACTTTCCTTCAATCACCTTAAAATTATACCTAATTTTACTACAATCCATAAAAACCTCATCCTCTACTCTTCCTTCATCATATCATCAGGCTCGTGAGGCATGACCTACCCTGCCCAAAGTCATGCTGACTATCCCTAATCAGACTATTTTTCTCAAATACTTGTAAATCTTGTTTCTAAAACTCCTCTCCAAAGGCTTGCCCACTGATGTAAGACTCACTGGTCTATAATCCCCAGGGTTGTCCCTTTTACCTTCCATGAACAAAGGAATAGCATTTGACACACTCCAGTCTTCTGGTGCTATTCGTGTGGCCAGTGAGAAAACAAAGATGATTGCCAAAGGAGCAGAAATCTCTTCTCTCATTTCCTGTACTAATCTAGGGATTATCCTGTTCAACTATCCAAATCTTTTTCAAAATTTAATGTCTATGGAAATAAGAAACTGGCAGGGAGTCTATGGAAATAAGGCAAACAAGTAGTGAGGTCATGGAACCTATACAGGTTAAAGAGGAGGAGGTACTTGCTGTCTTGAGGCAAATCAGAGTAGATAAAACCCCAGGACCAGACAGGGTATTCCCTCAGACCTTGAAGGAGACTAGTGTTGAAATTGCAGGGGCCCTGGCAGATATATTTAAAATGTCAGTATCCATGGGTGAGGTGCGGAGGATTGAAGGCTAGCTCATGTTGTTCCGTTGTTTAAAAAAAGGCTCTAAAAGTAATTCGGGAAATTATAGGCCGGTAAGTTTGACGTCAGTAGTAGGTAAATTATTGGAAGGAGTACTAAGAGATAGGATCTACAAGTATTTGGATAGACAGGGACTTATTAGGGAGAGTCAACATGGCTTTGTGCATGGTAGGACATGTTTAACCAATCTATTAGAGTTTTTCGAGGAGGTTACCAGGAAGCTGGATGAAGGGAAGGCAGTGGATGTTGTCTACATGGACTTCAGTAAGGCCTTTGACAAGGTCCCGCATGAGAGGTTAGTTAGGAAGATTCAGTCACTAGGTATACGTGGTGAGGTAGTAAATTGGGTTAGACATTGGCTTAATGGGAGAAGCCAGAGAGTGGTAGTGGAAGATTGCTTCTCTGAGTGGAGGCCTGTGACTAGTGGTGTGCCACAGGGATCAGTGCTGGGTCCATTGTTATTTGTCATCTATATCAATGATCTGGATGATAATGTGGTAAATTGGATCAGCAAATTTGCTAATGATACAAAGATCGGAGGTGTAGTGGACAGTGAGGAAGGTTTTCAAAGCTTGCAGAGGGATCTGGACCAGCTGGAAAAATGGGCTGAAAAATGGCAGATGGAGTTTAATACAGACAAGTGTGAGGTATTGCACTTTGGAAGGACAAACCTTTTGGAAGAACATACAAGGTAACTGATAGGACACTGAGGAGTGCAGTAGAACAGAGGGATCTGGGAATACAGATACATACTTCCCTAAAAGTGGTGTCACAGGGTCATAAAGAGAGCTTTTGGTACATTGGCCTTTATAAATCAAAGTATTGAGTATAAGAGTTGGAATGTTATGGTGAGGTTGTATAAAACATTAATTCCCTAAAAGTGGTGTCACAGGGTCATAAAGAGAGCTTTTGGTACATTGGCCTTTATAAATCAAAGTATTGAGTATAAGAGTTGGAATGTTATGGTGAGGCCGAATTTGGAGTATTGTGTGCAGTTTTGGTCAGCTAATTACAGGAAGGATATTAATAAGGTTGAAAGAGTGCAGAGAAGGTTTGCAAGGATGTTGCTGGGACTTGAGAAACTGAGTTACAGAGAAAGGTTGAATAGGTTAGGACTTTATTCCCTGGAGCGTAGGAGAATGAGGGGTGATTTGATAGAGGTATATAAAATTATGATGGGTATAGATAGAGTGAATGCAAGCAGGCTTTTTCCGCTAAGGCTAGGGGAGAAAAAAAACAGAGGACATGGGTTAAGGGTGAAAAGGGAAAAGTTTAAAGGGAATTTTAGAGGGGGCTTCTTCACACAGAGAATAGTGGGAGTGTGGAATGAGCTGCCAGATGAAGTGGCAAATGTGGGCTCACTTATAACATTTGAGAAAAACTTGGACAGGTTTTGAGAGGTGTATGGATATGGTCCAGGTGCAGGTCAGTGGGACTAGGCAGAAAAATGGTTTGGCACAGCCAAGAAGTGCCAAAAGGCCTGATTCTGTGCTGTAATGTTATATGGTTTGATGGTTCTATTTCCAGCACATCTTCTTCCCTAACATCAACATGTTCAAGCACACCAGTCTGTCTTAAGCTCAAGGTCCCTCCCACTGGTGAATACTGAAGCAATTAAAGACTTTTGTCGCTTTTGAGCTCTCCTAAGTCCCTTCTTAAACTCCTTCCTGGCTACTTTATAACTTTAAAACTCTGTCTGATCCTTGCTTTCTAAATCTTAAGTAAGCTTCTTTCTTCCTCTTGACTAGACATTCCACATCTGTTGTCAACCATGGTTCCTGCTCCCTATATTTTTTTCCCTGCCTCAGGCATCCCTATCCAGAACCCCATGTAAGTGCTCCCTAAACAACTTCCACGTGTTCGTTATTAGAAGGGCTTGGCTTAGTTGAGCATTTGATTACAAATTAAATCAGTTCAGTGCCAATTGTGGGCTGAAGGGCCTGTTCCTGTGCTGTATTGTTCCACATTGTGTTGTGGTTTGTGTTTTAGTGTGCAGTCAGCAGTTCCCTCTAGTGGTTGTACAGTGTGGGTGCAGTGGAATCTGCCTCCTCGATTCCGCCTTCCCTCCATGAAGCATACACCATTAAGAACTAGCAATTTTCCTTCATTTCTCTTATCTCTCTTTCTTTTAAAATCCTTGGTGTAAACCTATTCCCGTGGAATTGTTTGTAGGCACTTGTTTCTGCTATGCTTGGACCTGGTGGGCAGTGTCTGCCCACCTGCTCCAGGATCTACCCACTTGGCTGATGCTGGTGTGTCGGATGTTCACCGAGACGGGACATTGCACCAGCTCAAGCCAGAGTCTACTGCTTGAACAGGAAGCTTCTCATTCACTGCAAAAGGAACATCTGAAGCTGTTAACAAGTTTACTATGCTTGGCCATCCTTGACAAGAACTCCTTAAAATGAATAAACATTCCTGATAAGTTCTGATGAAGGGTCTTGGCCCAACCCAAACTGTTGACTATTTATTTCCTGCTATAGCACCACTATAGGCTGGATTTCCTGGTGGCCACCTATTTTAACTCTACTTCTCATCATTCCCATACTGACATGTTGGCCCATGGCTTCCTCTACTGCCACTCTCAGTTTGGGGGAGCAACTCCTGGGCAATCTCCAGCCTGATGACATGAACTTCAGATTCCTTCTTCTTTAGTACTTGACCTTTTCTACCCTATCATCTCCCAGCTTCTCACTTCATCCCCCATCCTACCCCCACCCCACCCCCACCCATCCACCTTCCCCCTCCCTTGGTTTCACCTGCGCACCCGCATGTGCTTCAGCTATGCCTGCTTTTTTGTTGGCTACATAGAACAATCCATATTCCAAGTCTTTCTTGCTAATGCTCCCTAACTCTTCCTCTGCTACTCTGATGACTGCATTGGTGCTCCATCATGCACCTATGCTAAGCTCGTCAATTTCATCAACTTTGCCTCTAACTTCCACCTTGCTCTTAAATTCACTTGGTCCATTGCTGACATCTTCCTCCCCTCTCTTGATCTTTCTGTCTCCATCTCTGCAGACAAACTGCCAACCAACATCTTTTATAAACGGTTATCTTGACTATACCTCTTTCCATCCTGTCTCCTGTAAAATGCTATTCCCTTTCTTCAGTTCTTTTGTCTCCAGCACATCTGTTTCCAGGATGAGGCTTTCCTTTCCAGGACATCAGAGATGTCCTCTTTCTTCAAAGAACGGAGTTTCCCTTCCACCACCATTGGTGCTGCCCTTACCTGCACCTTCTCCTTTCCTGGATATCCAGGCTCATTTCATCTTCCCACTGCCTTAACAGTGTCCTCACCCATCACCCTCTGAGCCTCTGCATCCAGCACATTATACTCAGCAACTTTTGCCATCTCCAAACGGACCCTACCACCAAACATATATCCCTTGCTTTCCACAGGGATCACTCCCTCCATGATTTCCTTGTCCATTCATGGCCCCGAATGGTCCTTCCAGGTCAGGCAACCCCTCACTTGTGAGCTTTCCAGTGGCCAAACATTTTAATTCTTGTTCCCATCCCTGTTCTGACATGTCGGCCACTCTCAGGGCAGAAAAGTAATACCTCTTATTCCCTCTGGGTGGCCTCCAAACTGATGACATGAACATTGAGTTCTCCTTCCAGTAATTTTTTCTCTTCCCTTTCCTCTTCTACTATTCCCCCCCCCCCCCCAGTGCCTCTCCTTCTTCTCTTTCTCCTGTGTTTCACTCTTCTCTCCTTTCAGATTCCTTTTTCTCCAGCCCTTTATCTTTCCCACCCACCAAGCTCAAGGACGTCTTCTATCCCACTGTTATCAGACTCTTTTACAAAAAAATGAATTCTTGATCTCTCAGTCTACCCTGCCATGGTCCTCACACTCTGTCTATCTGCACTGTACTTTCTCTGTAAATGCAACACTAGATTCTATTGTATATTTAATGATATTTGGGTAATTTTGTAAATACGTCATTGATTACGTATTCTTGCTTGTTTAAATAATTCATTATGGGTTATATGTATAATACGTTAATTGCATACATCATCATGCTGTGATGTGATACGTGTGCTCCTTGCTTAAATAAAACTTGAAGTTAGATCTGCATTCTTGGACTCCCATGTCTTCCTTTGAATTAATTTAATGTTTTGAAGTTACAAAACATAACATTGGTGATCAGGTACTTTTAAAACAAATCTGAGATGGCTAACAAGTGCAGTGAGACGTTCAAATTTAAAAAAAAGTCGTGTGAAATGGTCGGGTTAAAAAAAGCATCCAATGTGTGTTCTTCAGAAGGGAAGACATGATCAAGTTTTTTTTAAGTAAGAAAGCGGAAGAGTACACGGGTTCATAAAGAGTGAGTACCGGGCGATAATAATCATTGAGAAAGCAGAAATGGATGACTACATCAGAAAGACAGATACATTTGATTACACAACAGGTGGCTGGATTTTATATACTGAGCAAATTGAACAATATGTTGAAGTAAATTAAATAGTCAATGAGAGATAAATACCAATTCTACAGAGTTAAAGACATATAGTAAACAGAAAGTACACTGCAGATGCTGTGGTCAAATCAAGATGTACAAAAAAGCTCAGCAGGTCGGGCAGCATCCGTTGAAAGGAGCAGTCAACGTTTCGGGTCGAGACCCTTCACCAGGACTAAAGAAGGAGTAGGCAGGGGCCCTATAAAGAAGGTGGGGGGAGGGTGGAAAACCAATCAGAGGAAAGATCAAGGGGTGGGGGAGGGGAAGCAGGGAGGGGATAGGCAGGAGAGGTGAAGAAGGAATCTAAGGGGAAAGCACTATGGGTAATAGAAGGAGGAAGAACCATGAGGGAGGTGATAGGCAGCTGGAGGAGGAGGCAGAAGGAAACTGGGATGGGGGAAGGGAGGGGGAGGGAATTACCGGAAGTTGGAGAGTTCAATGTTAATGCTAAGGGGCTGGATACTACCCAGACGGTATATGAAGTGTTGCTCCTCCAACCTGAGTTTGGCCTGAATGCCATAGATAACCCCAACAGACTCACAAGTGAAGTGTTGCCTCACCTGGAAGGACTATTTGGGGCCCTGAATGGTGGTAAGAGAGGAGGTGTAGGGACAGTTGTAACCCTTATTACGTTTGCAGGGATAAGTGCCAGGTGGGAGATCCATGGGGTGAGACGTGTGGACCAGGGAGTCGTGGAGGGAATGATCCCTGCAGAAAGCGGAGAGGGGTAGAGAAGGAAAGATGTGCTTAGTGGTGGGGTCCTGTTGAAGGTGGCAGAAGTTGTGGAGGATAATGTGCTGGATCTGAAGGCTGGTGGGGTGGTAGGTGAGGACGAGTGACTTGGAGGGAGATTTCCAAGTGTTCCCAGGTATCTGCTGTTCTCGTCCTTCTAGATGGTACTGGTTGTGGGTCTGGAAGGTGCTGCCTTAGGAACTGTGGTGTGTTGTTGCAGTGCATCTTGTAAATAGTACCCACTGCTGCAACTGTTCATCAATAGTGGAGGGACTGGATGCTTGTGGAAGGGTATTTAACTCCTTCCTCTTATTCCAGTCTTGTCAAGATCTGACCAAAAGCACAGCTATGTTAATACTCCCTGCTTTCCTTCGTCCTTGTCTGAGAAAGACTATTGTTTTGATTGAAACTGTTAAGGACCAGTGTTCATTTGATATTTAGTTATTGCTTCCAGCTACAGTGTCAGCATTAACTTTCAATTTGAGAGTTTTAGTTGACAGCCCTGTTGGCCTGGTGTTTATTGCTTTTCTTTTCCTTCCAATTCTGCAACTGTTGTTATTAAAGTCAGTGAACAGTTGACCTATTTCAGTCTCTCTCGCTCTCCCTCTCTCTCTCTATATATATATATATACACACGCACTGGGGACATATCCACACTATTTAACAGCAAGTCTCAACCATGGAAATGGACCCAGCAGAGGGCGAATAGCTGACCTTGGGGCTGGCATTCACTGGCCAGATAGGAGGGAAGTTACAGGTGTTTGAATCTATGTTGAGAGAAGTGACTGAAGCAATGTGACAAATAATCTCAGTTCAACAAACCCTGTCTCAGCCAGAGGAAAAGGTATCATCCCTTTCAGCGACAGTTCAACAGCTCACTGCAGACAACCAGAATCAGGTGGTAGTGATCTCTGCTCTTACACCCGTAGTCCAGGAGTCAGGTGACAGCCATTATTGCCCTCACAAACACAATTCAGACTTAGGCCATGTCAGTCCCACTCACAATATCTCCCCGATCCTCCTTCTCTAATGCCACATCATCCTTTGCCCCCAGGTCCTGACCAGAAGAATGTATTCCTCCACCAGGCAGATATTCTGGTGATCCAAATGGCTGCAGGAATTTTGTAACTCAATATGGGCTGATTTTCAAAACCCAGCTTGGTCGGTTCAGTGATGATGCACATAGACTTGCATACACAGTGAACCTCCAGACCCCTATTCAGCCTGTCTAATGCTCTGCAGGAGCAAGGTTCCCTAGCAGCCCAGTCATTTTGGCAATTCATTGCTGATTTAAGGAGCGTTTTTGATCTACCCGTACGGGATCAGGAGATTGCCCACTGACTCCTGGACATATGCTAAGGTTGACGGACTGTGCAATAAAGTTTTATTTGCTTGCGGTGGAGATGGAATGGAATGAGATCCCTCATCATAGCCTTCCAATATGAACTAAGCATAGGGATCCAGCACAAGATCGCTGTCCGCAATGAGCAGGACAGCCTGGATGACCTGATTAATCTAGCCATTTGAGACGAGTGGCACAGGAAAAGAATCTCTTGAGCTTCCTATTCTTTGGATCACTGTCTGTGATCACCCAATACCCATTCTGTGGAGGGGCTTATGCAGGTGGGACATATGAACCTATCTCAGAAGGAACAAGTTTGGTGCAGGAGAGCAAGTGATCCAGGACACTTTTGGGCTTCTTAAGCACCCAGTAAAAGAGGATACCTATCAGCAGGAAGGGGAGTTCTGACTGTTCGGTTCACTCTGCAATTAGCCTCCCCTAATTGTGTGATGCTCCTAGCTTTTTTGTCATGCAGGTCTCAGATCTTATTCACTCCAAGGCAGCTGGGGAATCTCATAGATATCTCTCTAGCTCAAAACTGGAGAGCTCTGACTCAGCAATTGAGAGAAAACATCAAGGTCAAAGCCATGTAAGATCAACATCTGGTTATTGGCAAGATAAACCTTTCCACCAAACTTCTCCAACTTGTGCTGGAAGGCAACCAGAAAGAACAACTCTCCTATCTGGTTGATTTACCTGAACTGCTGCTGGTGCCTGGTTATTAGACACAACCCACGGATTGGTTGGTTCCCTAAAGGCACTCCAAGAGTGGAGACAGGCCTGCCGGTCTACCTGCCTGTGTCCAGCTCAAGCTCCAGTCTGCAAACCTCCACCTGTGTCAACTGGTAGTGTTGACCTGTCTGGCGTTCCAGGCGAATATGCTAATCTTGAGGTCTTCAGTAAAAAGAAGGTCACCTCCCTGTTGTAGGGTAACGTAATTGGTGGAAACATACATAATTCACACTCACTGACATTGAGTTGGAGTTCGCTTTAAGAGGCTGGCCTGACGTGATGATGTTATTACCTAAAAGGTTTTTAGCATGCACTGTTGTGTAGGTTTTAAAGTTCAATAAAATGCATTATGGATTTCACTAAACATAAAATGCCTCACTTTGATTTATTTGTGGAAACCTACATTAGTGACCCTGATGCTCTAGAGCGATTCCAGGGTTATTGAACATGTTGGCCAATGCAGATGCTTTGAAATTGCTGGAGTTTTGGGAGCAAAATGCCATCGCTAGGTTCATACAAGCTGAGACCCAGTTCACCCTGTGAGAAATCTCCACTGACAACACAAGATATTTCTACGTTGTAGTGTTACTCAGCAATTCCACAGCTTTGAGAGTGGTGAGTCTATTAGAAAACCCAACTGAACATGGTAACTAGTGATCACTGAAAACTCATCTTTCACAGAATTTTGGACTACCAGAATCTGAGTGTCTCAGTGATGCTAGTCCTTCAGAACTAATTGATCACATGTTATCACTCCTGGGAAATCACCTGGAAATTTGTTTAATTTTTAAAGAACTCTTCCTTCAGCAAATGCATGATTAAGTTCACATAGCCCTCACTAATACACCCATGAAGGTCTATATGGAGCTTGCTGAAATGGCTGATAGTCTACACTCAGCCAGACAGCAGTGCAACATTCTTCCTCCTTTTACTACCTCAATGAGCCCAGTCAGCAAAGCTCCCAATATAAGGATGCCCATGGCTGTGAAACAGACAAAGGCAGGTCTGAGATTTTGCCATTCATGCTTTGGTACAAACACCAGGAAATGCCAACCGCCTTGCAGCTTCGACGGTGAAGGTGCATTGGGGCACCGTGGGTTCCAGCTGCCAGGTTCGTCCACTGTTCAGTGCAGTCACCCTTCACTTCCTGTGTGACACGGGTGCTGAAGAGAGTGTGCTACCTGCATCACTGATTCAGAAGGCAGAGAGCGATGAAACCTCACTGGAGGCCGTCGATGGTAGCAGGATGGGACACAATGGGTGATGCTCTGCTTCAGTGGGCAACGTTATACATGGGGGCTTCGTCCTGGCTAAAGTGGCTAGACCTCTGCTCAGTGCAGATTTCCTGTGTGCCTTAGGATTGTTAGTCAGTCTTAAGAAATGTTGGCTTGTGGATGTCAAGAACTTTGGATCGTTACCCTGCTTCCCCAGTAAATTCCCCACAATGACTCTGTCAAGTGCATGCACCACCACATGTGAGTTTACTTGACTGCTGGGCGAATTCCCAAACCTCAGCAAGCCCACATTCTCCACTACAGCCACAAAACCTGGGTTCGAGCACCACATTTCTACAACTGGCTTGGCAGTCCATGCCTGCACGTGTAGACTAGACTCAGAAAGGCTGGCAATCATGAAGGCTAAGTTTGCCAAAATGGAAAGACATTGTATGGTGGTCAAATAGCCCCTGGGCTTCACCCCTCCATATGGTTGCTAAGTTTGATGGTGGTTGCTGCCCATGTGGAGATTATCGATGCCTTAATGAGGTCACCACCCCCAGTTGGTGTTCCTATACATTCAAGACTTTTTGGCATGGTTAGCCAGAAAGTTAATTAAAAACGTTGATCTATTTAGGGACTACCATCAGGAGCCAATGTGTATAGTCCCGTTTGGTCTCTGACTTACTGCGCATGCTATTTGGATTGAAAAATATGAGCACAATCTTTCCAATGGCTGATGTACTCCATTGAAAGATATAGATTTTCTTTTTTGTTTATCTGGGTGAATACTTGTTGCCAGTGTGTCCAAATCCAAACACATGTCTCATCTCCACACACTTGTTGAGTGCTTAAGTCATCACAGGTTAATTATTAACCCTGTTAAATGCCAATTTCGGTTGTCAACCATTGATTTTCTCAGCCATTGCATTGCTGCAGAAGGTGCGAAACTCCTCCCATCATAGGTCGCTGCTATTATAGATTTCCCACCACCTCAGATTTCCCACTCCTCAAAAACTACAGGAATTTTTAGATATGATGGATGCTCCATCTGTTGAACATGCTCCCCCTGTACAGTGCGCTTAAAGGCAATGCCCCTAATCACATGCTTGACTGGTCGGCAGACGTGGTCAGGGAATTTAATGATACCAAACAAGCTCTTTCTAACGTGACCCTACTGGTGCACCCGCTCCCCAACGCACCCACAGCCATTACTACTAATGCCTCAGACAATGCTGTGGGTGTTGTGCACGAACAGTTGGTCGAAAGCGTGTGGCAGCTGCTCACCTTCTCCAGCCGGCAGCTTCACACCTCCCGAAAGGAAGTACAGCACGTTTGACTGCTGTCTGCCATTTTCGTTTTCTTCTAGAAGGTCACCATTTCACAGCATTTGTTGACCATAAACCCCTCATGCACACGATGGCCAAAATATCAGACCCTTGATCTGCACGGCAGTGATGCCATCTGGTCTACATTTCTGAGTTCACAACCAATGTACCACATACCAAGGGGAAAAATCATGCCGTGGCTGATTACATCACATGGCCAGCCATCGAGGCCATACATACAGGGGTTGACTATCCCAGGATGGCAGCTGACCGAGCTACTGACCCAGAGGTCCAGGCTTACTGAACACTGGTCTCAGGCCTGCGGTTGGCTAACACTAAGTTCAGGGAAGCTAGGGTTTCTCTCCTGTGCGATATCTCAACCGGTTGCCCTCATTCCATAGTTCCTGCAAACTGGAGACAGATTGTTTTTGACTCCATACCTGGGCTGTCACATCTGGGTCGGAAGGCCTCACAGAAACAGGTTGCACTAAAGTTTGTTTGGCACAGCCTGAGAAAGGATGACCATGATTGGACTGCAGCCTGTGTGGAGTGCCAGCAAGCAAATATTATCCGTCATGTTCATGCGCCACTTGCACCTTTTGAGGTACCTGAGAGATGGTTTTGCCATGTCAGTATGGACGTTGTTTGGTCCTCTTTGCCCCTCCCACAGTTTCATACACCTCCTTACCATGGTGAATCATAACTCCAGGTGGCCAGAGGTCATCCCTGTAGCATCGGCGATGGCCGCAGACATGGTTCAGGCGTTCATCAGCATCTGGGTTGCTCGGTTTGACACCCCATCTCGTATTTCCTCTGACTGTGGTCCCCAATTCATATCAGACCTCTGGGGCTGTGATGGCCCAGAACCTCGGCGTTAGGCTACATCACACCATGGTGTATCACTCGCAGTCCAATGGCCTATGTGAATGGTTTCACCACTCCTTGAAGGCTGCTCTGAGAGCTTCCCTGACTGATGAGTGTTGGCATGATCGTCTCCCGTGGGTCCTGCTAGGGCTCAGAACAGCTCCAAAAGAGGACCTGTAGTTGTCCACGGCTGAGCTGATATATGGGCAGCCGTTACAAGTCCCAGGTGATTTCATTCCTGATGCCACGACCGCCTGGTTGACCTCTTAACAGCATTCCACCCTCCTCAGTAAACCAATTCCTTTTCATCTCTTCCTCCTTCCTAGCATGGTGTACAGAACTCTTGTTCCTGTTAACCTACATTCCACCTCATTTGTTTTTGTCCGCCATGATACACACCAACATCCCCTTAGGCCTCCCCCTTACGATGGCCCGTCTGCATTTTGGAGTGAAGAGAAAAGACTTTTATCACAGATAAGAGGGGTAAACTAGAACATATTTCAGTAGATCGCCTTAAACCAGCCCACCATGATTTGGGGTATTCCACTACCATATCCCTAACATCACAACATGACCATGAGCACACCAACAGGCTCACAATGCCAGTTTTAGGGGTCTCTATTGGGTAATGTAATTGGTGGAAATGTACATAATGCACAACCATTGAAATTGAGTTGGGGATTCACTTTAAATGGTTGGTCTGATGTGATGACGTTTTTGGTTTTGCTTTGGTTGTGTAGGTTTAGGGTTCAATATAGGATTTTGTTAAACATATAACACATCACTTCATTTTATTTATGGAAATGTACACTGTCTCCACTCCGGGCATATGACTGCACCATTGACCTCATACCCGGTACTCATTCTCCACGGGGCTGGCTCTTTTTCCTCTCTTGTCCAGGAATGATGATAGTGGAAGAGTCCACCAAGGAGGCATTGTCCTTGGGGCTTATCCATCTGTCAACCTCGCCAGCAGGAATGGCAGGAATAGTCATGAACAAGAAGGATGGCAAGCTCCGTCCCTGCATTATCAACTCCAAAGTAACATCACGGTGAAGAACCAATACCCTCTTTCACTGCTTACCTCTGCATTTGAATATCTCCGGGGGGAGGGGGACATATTTTCCAAGATAGATCTGCACATAATCTTGTTAGTACCCGAGAGCGGGATGAGTGGAAGATAGCTTTCCACCGGCCACTATGAGTACCTCCTGATGCCCTTTAGTCTGGCCTATGCCCCTGTTGTTTTTCTGGCCCTAGTCAATGATGTGCTCAGGGACCTGTTGAATCAGTCAGTTCTTGAGCATTTGGATGGCACTCAACATGCCCAAGGACAATGCCAATCCAGAGCTCATTTTTCATTTATCGTGCATCACTGCTCTGATAATTGGGAGAATAGAGGTGGAGGTGAGGGCCAACCAGCAGTTGTATCCAGGCCCAGGTGGGGGTCTTCCCAACTGGCTGTGTGCCCCTGCCATGGTGCACCCCAAAGAATTGGTATGGGGTCATCCCTCCCATCTGGTGGTCATACAGGAATTCACTGGACCCAGGAATTTATCAAGAGACGATTTTGGTGGCCATCTATGTCCCAGGTTGTCCACAACTTCATCTCTGCTTGTGCCACTTGTGCCCAGAACAAGCTGGCATGCCAGCACCATGTGAATCTGCTTTGTCTTCTGCCCGTGCCCCACTGCCCCTGCTTCCACCTCTCAGTGGATTTAATCACTGGGCTGCCCTCGTCAAATGGAAACACTACCATTTTGGTTGTTGTGGATCGATTCTCTAAGGTTGCCCATTTCATTGCTCTCCTTGTTCCCATTGGCTCCTGAGCTGGCCACCCTCATGGTTCAGCACGTGGTCAGGCTGCATGGCTACCCTCAGGACATAGTGTCTGATCAAGGACCACAGTTCAGATCCCATTTTTGGAATGTCTTCTGTTCTCTTGTGGGAGCCACAGCTAGCCTCTCATGTGGCTTCATCTCCAGTCTAATGGCCTGAGTGAGAGAGTGAGTCAGGAGCTGGAGACAACCCTGTGCTGCCTTGCCTCACAACCTGGAGCTCCCAACTGGTTTGGTCAGAGATTGCTCACAATAACCTCCAGTCGTCCTCCACTGACATGTCCCATTTTGAATACCATGAGGGTTTCCAGACATCGCTGAACAAGAGAGTGACATGGGACTTCCTGCTACTGAGTAGTTGCTCCAACACGACTAGCACAGGTGGAGATGGGCTTCCCTGCTATGAGCTCAGAAACAATATGTTCATGAGGCTGATCGACTCCTCCGACAGGTGAAGCCTCCCCCCACTACCCACCCCTGCTTGGTGGATGGTTCTCTGGTCTATACTGTTGGCATCTTACCAGGTGCAGGGAAAGTTCCAGTACCTCATGGATTGGGAGAAGCATGGCCCTTGCATTCTGGCCAATGACATCCTGGATAAATCTCTCATTCAGGACTTCCAGCAGGCACGGGTCTCTGGCACCTCGGAAGCTGTGCCTAGGGAGAGGGGCCCTGTCACAACTACGGACTCTACAGGAGTACCAAAGCACTTGAATGGAAAATTCTACAAAAAGTAGTGGATACAGCCTTCCCCACAATTGAGCACATCTATAAGGAGCAGCATCCATCATCAGCGACCACCACCACGCAGGACATGCTCTCTCCTCACTGCTGCCATCAGAAAGAAGGTACAGGAGCACCAGGTTCAGGAACAGCTATTACCCCTCAACCATCAGATTCTTGAACCAAAGGGGATAGCTTCATTCAACTTCACTTGCACCATCATTGAAATGTTCCCACAACCTATGGACTCAATTTCAAGGACTCACGTTCTCTCTATATATTGCTTGTTTATTTATTATTATTGTTATTTCTTCTCTCTTTTTTTTATTTGCAGTTTACTGGTTGAATGCCCAATTGGTGCAGTCCTTCACTGATTCTATGGTTATTCTATTATGGATTTACTGAGCATGCAGGCCAGAAAGTGAATCTCAGGGTTGTACATGGTGACATATATGTGCTTTGATGATAAATTTACTTTGAGCTTTGATCTTTGAATCACTAAGCATTTAAGTAACTCTGCCATGGACTGTCCCAAGCCTGGCTGTGAAAGGAGGAGGGTTGGGCATGGAGTTAGCAAACTCATCCCCCAAAAAAACAAATATTACAGACATGCCAAAAGAAGCTCCAAAGACCTTATCATTGGGAGAGGAAGAACCTTCACCTACTAGCTCAGGACAGAGGACTTTTGGCAACCTATGCCCCAGTAGGGGTGATGGGCTTGAGAAGAAGTAGCAACAGAAAGATCTGCAGAAATGGAGGATTAGTGATGTGAATGTCTGGGTTAACATACAAAACAAAGAATCAGAGCTTACCGTTAGATTTCCAATTGCAGTTTTATTTCTATCCAGAGCTATTGCATATTTAAAAATTTTAATAAATTATTCTCATTCAAAGATATCTCTTCAGGTTGCCTTGGTTGAGGGGTGTGGAAGCAGGGATTCTTCTGGTTGCACACATTGGTCCCTAATTCCACTGCAGTGTTGCAGGTATACTTGTGTGTGAGATGATAACCAGGAGGAGATAGCTGCATTATGATTTTTTCTTTGTTTGGCAATGGTTTTCTTTACTGTTTGAGAAAGAGAAAAATAAAAAAAAGCTACGGGAGCATTAAAACTGACATAGTGTTGTAGAATGTTTGAATTAGTGCATTAATCAGAGAGGAGTGTATAAGCCATGTACTGTGCGCAGGGGTAAAAAAATTGCAACTTATGCATAAAATGCCCAGAAAAAGACACAGACAGACAGCAAGATGATGGCATTAATGTTGACCACGTTTCTCCATAGGGGCGCCTCTGAGATGTCCGTCATTTGCTTCTGAAGATCTTCCTGTTCCTCTATGCTCAACTTCTGGGTCTTCTGGTCGAACCCACAGAACCAGTTGTAGGCTTTCTTCCAGCACTTTACATCCTGGGGAGCTTCTGCAGTGACAAGAACAGCCAAAGGGATGAGTGGGGGTTTGAAGGTTGTTCCTCTTGCTTTTATGCTGTGTATTTCACCCTCACTTAATGTCCCAGTCTATCAAAATACCTGCTGAATTAGTTCAGCTTTGACTGTCAGAAAACCACAGCCCTTTAAAGTCACAGAGTGATACGGCATGGATACAGGTCCTTTGGCCCATCAAATCCATGCCAACCATGGTACCCAATCAGCAAGTCCTAATCTCCTGCATTTGGTCTTCTAAGCCCCACCCTTCCATGTACCTGTCAAAGTTCAAAGGTCAAATTTAATGTCAGCGAAATGTATACAATATACATCCTGAAATGCTTTTTCAAGTGCTTCTTAAATGATACTGCAATAACTATTTCCTCTCGTAGTGCATTCCACATTTTTGGGGGAGATTCCTACTTTCCTTGGCATTTCAGATTTCCCTTCTAAATAGGCCTGCCTCTCATTTAAAGTCCCATTAGCGAAAGTTATTCATCAATTCATAGTTGTTATTGTACCTGCTTCAACCACTTCCTGTAGCAGTTTGTTCCACATATAGATAGATAGATAGATAGATAGATAGATAGATTACTTTATTCATCCCCATGGGGAAATTCAACTTTTTCCAATGTCCCATACTCTTGTTGTAGCAAAACTAATTACATACAATACTTAACTCAGTAAAAAATATGATATGCATCTAAATCACTATCTCAAAAAGCATTAATAATAGCTTTTAAAAAGTTCTTAAGTCCTGGCGGTAGAATTGTAAAGCCTAATGGCATTGGGGAGTATTGACCTCTTCAATACCACTCTTTGTGCGAGAAAGTTGCCTCTCAAATTCTTATTAATTTCTTCCCCTCTCACCTTAACCCTATGCCCCTAATTCTTGATTCCCCAACTCTGGGGAAAAAGACTGAATGCATTCAACCTATCTATGGTCCTCATGATTTTACACCTCCACTTGCTTCTTCATCCTCCTGTACCCAAAGTCAGAAGGAACAGGCAAAACTCAGTGCTGCCCTCTAGTGCGAGAAGCCAGGGTGCAATCCAAAGTTTCACATGCGCAGTGAGCCCATCAAACAGGATTACTTAAATATGTAGAAAAGTATGGCACAGGAACGGGACTGTTGCTCCACAGTGTTGTGCTGAACTGACAGGGCTGTGGATGGAGCAGTTGGTATAGAAGTAGATGCAGTGTGTGGTGAGACTGTGAGAAAGGACAAACAGCTGACAGAGCAAAATTGCAGTCAGTGGGATGAGTTGAAGTGTAACATGGGGTCAGTGCGTAAAATGGGCTGCCGGTGACAGTGGTGGAGGTGGAAACAATAGGGTCTTTTAAGAGACTCTTGGATGGATACATGGAGCTCAGAAAAATAGAAGGCTATGGGTAAGCCTAGGTAGTTCTAAGGTAAGGACATGTATGGCACAGCTTTGTGGGCTGAATGGTCTGTATTGTGCTGTATGTTTTCTAGGTTTCTATGTTTCTATAAAATTGAAAAGGGTGATGAATACAGAACTGAAGGTGTTATATTAGAATGCATGCAGTATATAGATGATCTTGTAGGATAGTTAGAGATTGGCAGTATTGATATTGTGGGCATCACTGAGTCATAACTGAAAGAAGTTCATAAATAAAGAAAATAAGTCATTGATGGATGGTCCTGCTGGTAAAAAATGAAATCAAATCCTTAGAAAAAGGTGACATAGGATTGAAATATGTAGAATCTTTATGGGTGGAATTAAGAAATTGCAAGGGTGAAATGACCCTAATGGGAGCTATATACAGGCCTCTGAACAATAGCCAGGATGTGGGCTACAAATTACTATGGGTGATAGCAAAGGCAATGCCTTACGAATTGTTTCCAGAAATAATAGTCATGGGGGATTTCAATATGCAGATGGATTGGGAAAATCATGTTGGTGCTGGATCCTAACAGAGGGAATTTGTAGAATGCCTACAAGATGGCTTTTTAGAGCAGCTTGTGGTTGAGGCCACTAGGAGAAAGGGAATTCTGGATTGGGTGCTGTGTAATGAATCAGATTTGATTAGGGAGCTTAAGGTAAAGGAACTCTGAGGAGACAATAATCATAATATGATAGAATTCACCCTGTAGTTTGAGAGGGAGAAGATGAAGTCAAATGTATTAGTATTACAGTGGAGTAAAGGGAAGTAAAGTAAAGTACAGAAGCATGTGAGAAGATCTGGCTAAAGTTGATTGGAAGGGGACACTAGCAGAGATGACAGAAGAGCAACAATGGCTGGAGTTTCTGGAAACAATAAGGCATAGGATAGATACATCCCACAGAAGAAGTATACTGTAGGGTGGATGACACAACCGTGGCTGACAGGGGAAGTCATTTACAGCATAAAAGTAAAGAGAGTGCATAGAATATAGTAAATATTAGCCAGAAGTTAGAGGATTGGGAAGCTTTTAAAAATCAACAGAAGACAACTAAAAAAGCCGTAAGGAGAGAAAAGATTAAATATGAAGGTAAGGTAGTCAATAATGTAAAATGGATACCAAAACTTTTTTCAGATATATAGAGTAAAAGAGAGTTGAGAGTGGATATTGGAACACTGGAAAATGATGCTGGAGAGATAGTAATGGGGAACAAGGAAATGAAGGATGAACTGAGTAACACACACAAAATGCTAGTGTCTCGAAGGGTCTCAGCCCGAAACGTCAACTGTGCTTCTTCCGATAGATGCTGCCTGGCCTGCTGCATTCCACCAGCATTTTGTGTGTGTTGTTTGAATTTCCAGCATCTGCAGATTTTCTTGTGTTGATGAACTGAGTACGTATCTTACATAATTCTTCACTGTGGAAGACAAGCAGTATGCCAGAAATTTGAAAGTGTCAGGGGGCAGAAGTGAGTGTTGTTGCTATTAATAAGGAGAAGGTGCTTGGGAAGCTGAAAAGTCTGAAGGCAGATAAGTCACATGGACTACACACCAGGGTTCTGGAAGAGATAGCTGAAGAGATTGTGAAGGCATGAGTAATGATCTTTCAAGAGTCGCTAGATTCAGGAATGGTTCTGGAGGACTGGAATTGTAAATGTCACTCCACTCTAAGAAGGTAGGAAGGAAAATTATAGGCCAGTTAGCCTGACTTCAGTGGTGTTGATTAATAAAAATAAGGTTTTGGGGTACTTGGAGGTGGATGATAAAGTAGGCCAAAGTCAGCATTGTTTCCTTAAGGAGAAATCTTGCTTGATAAATCTATTGGAATTCTTTGAAGAAATAACAGGCAAGATAGAAAAAGGAGAGTCTGTAGATGTTGTTTACTTGGATTTTCAAAAGGTCTTTGACATGGCGCCACACCTGACACTGCTTAACAAGATAAGAGCCCATGGTATTACAGGAAATACACTAGAATGGATTGAAGATTGGCTGACTGGCAGGAGGCAAGAGTCAGAATAAAGGGGCCTAATCGGCTGTCGGTGACTAGTGGTGTTCTGCAGGGGTTGGTATTAGGACTGCATCTTTTCACGTTATATGTCAATGATTTGGATGCTGGAATTGATGGCTTTGTGGCCAAGTTTGCAAACATTACAAGATAAGTGGAATGGCTGGTGGTGGAGAGTCTGCAGAAGGCAGATTGGGAGAATGGGCAAAAAAGTGGCAGATGGAATATAATCCAGGGAAGTGTATGGTCACACACTTTGGTGGAAGGAAAAAAGGCACAGATTATTTTCTAAATGTGTAGAAAATTAAAAAATCAGAGGTGAAAATAGATTTTGGAGTCCTTTTGCAGGATTCCCTAAAGGTTAACTTACAGATTGAGTTGGTGGTAAGGAAGACAATTGCAATGTTAACATTCATTTCGAGAGGACTAGAATATAAAAGCAAAGATGTAATGCTGAGGCTTTATAAAGCACTGGTAAGACTGCACTTGGAGTATTGTGAGCAGTTTTGAAAAGATGTGCTGGCATTGGAGAGGATCCAGGGGAGGTTCATAAGAATGATTCTGGGAATGAAAGGGTTAATGGTTGAGGACTGTTTGATGGCTCTGGGCTTGTGCTCACTGGAGTTTAGAAGAATGGGAGGGGGGAATCTCATTTAAACCTATTAAAAGGCTGAGATAGAGTGGATGTGGGCAGGTATTTCCTACTGTTGGTGAGTTTAGGACTAGAGCGCACAGCCTCAGAAGAGAGGGATGTCCATTTTAAACAGAGAGAAGGAGAACGTCCTTTAGCCAGAGGGTTGTGTGTCTGTGGAATTCATTGCCGGGGGCAGCTGTGGAGGCCAAGTCATTGAGCATATTTAAAGTGGAGGTTGAGAGGTTCTTGGCTAGTCAGGGCGAAAGGAGAAGGCAGGAGAATAGTGTTGCGAGGATAATAAATCAGCCATGATGGAATGTTGAGCAGACTTGATGGGCCAATTGGCCTCATTCTGCTCCTATATCTTATGAACTAATCAAATAATTAAATGAATCCCTTCTGCTTTCACAATGTCTAGATCCTTCCATTTCCAGCACCTTCATGCGCTTATTGATGCACCATCAATAACTCACGCTGAGACTTAGGAAGCGAGATATCGGCTTTTATTGACTGGAAGAATAAACAACACTACATCCTGGGGAAAATGAGGGAGAGCAGCAGCCCACAGTCGCCTTTATACAGGGGTCTGTGGGAGGAGCCACAGGAGCAGTCAGCAGGGTCTGTGGGAGGAGCCACAGGAGCAGTCAGCAGGGTCTGTGGGAGGAGCCACAAGAGCAGTCAGACAGGTATATCTAGTTCACCACACTTATCATGGGTGGTATGGTTGTGTCGTGGTTCGTACAATCTTTGCAGCAGCCAGTAGTGAGATCGGAGTTTGGTCCCTGCCGCTGTCTAAAAGGAATTTGTATATTCTCTGCGTGACAGCATAGGTGCTCCGGTTTCCTCCCACATCCCAAACTACAATGTACAGATAGGGTTGGTGAGTTGTTGGTACCAGGAACATGGTGACACTGTCCAGCCCATCTTTGCTAATTTGATTTGATGCAAAATAATGCTTTTCACTGTATGTTTTGATGTACAGGTGATCAGTAAAGCTATGCTAATCTTATCTTTACATAAGAGCCTCTTAAACACCTCTGTTGTACTTGGCTGCTTCACTACCCCAGGCAACACATTCCAGGCATCCACCACTCTTTGTGTTTTAAACTTGCCCCATACAATTTCCGTCAGCAAGGCCATGAGTGAAAACAGTCACGAGCAAGTAACCTTGGCTGTTTCTCCCACCTGCCTTTACTTCTCCAGAAACACTGAATGCATACATAGTTTTTCAAACAATCACAGGCATAGGTCAGATTGTGCAATTTGGACCCTGGCAGCTTGGCAGGGAGTCAGTCAGTTTGCGTGGTTGTGAACTGCTCTGTGTGTGGAGGGCAAAGTTCATTATCCATTGTAATCAGCCATAATTAGCTTTAATACTGTAAACCAGCACCAGACTGTTTCCCTGTGTGTATGTGTGAGAGAGAGGGAGTGTGTGTGTGTGTGTGTGTGTGTGTGTGTGTGTGTGTGTGTGTGTGTGTGTGTGTGTGTGTGTGTGTGTGTGTGTGACAGAGTGTGTGTCTTGTGTGTGTGTGTGAGAGAGAGAGTGCATGTGTGTGTGAGAGAGAGAGTGTGCATGTGTGTGTCTTGTGAGTGTGTGTGTGTGACAGAGAGAAAGAATGTCTGTGTCTTGTGAGTGTGTGTGTGTGTGAGAGAGAGTGTGTGTGTGTCTTGTGAGTGTGTGTGTGTGTGAGAGAGAGAGTGTGTGTGTGTCTTGTGAGTGTGTGTGTGTGTTTGTGTCTGTGTCTGTGTCTTGTGAGTGTGTGTGTGAGAGAGAGAGAGTGTGTGTGTGGGTGTGTTTCTATATATGTGAGAGAGAGAGAGAGAGAGAGAGAGAGTGTGTGTGTGTGTGTCTTGTGTGTGTGTGTGTGTGTCTTGTGAATGTGTCTGTGTCTGTGTGTGTGAGAGAGAGTGTGTGTGTGTCTGTGTCTTGTGAGTGTGTGTGTCTGTGTGTGTGTGTCTGTGTGTGTGTGTGTGTGTGTGTTTCTGTGTGTATGGGTACACGTGCAGTATATTCATGTATTTTTCTAATTTACATGTCTGAAGCATGTTTGGTCATATGTACAGTGTGTCTGGGCATCAGTATCTGTGCAATTATTATGGATTCAAATGTATTTAGCTGACAAAAGCCAAAGAAACAAACTACAAAAGCCATTGTGGGAAATAATTATTTGTCTTTTTGTGTTGGTGATAAACGTCAGCAAAGCAGAATTTCTACTTTGAACTATTTTGAGAATGCTGTAGACATTCCAATGGCTACCTGGTGTTTGTTGAGTTGCTACCGGAACCATATTGACATCACTGCCTCATGGGGTGCTGCCAGTTCCTTGATGCCCTGCCAAGTGAGTGATTGTGAGTTTTATCTGGCCTGGTGTAAAATAATCCCACTACATACTACACTGGTGATGAAAATAGAAAAGCTCTGAGTTACTATGCCAGAATGCTGCCCTGTGCAGCACAGAACAGGCCATTCAGCCCATCAGACCCATGCCAGACCTGAGCAGAACAATCCCATCAGTACCATTCCCCTGTATTTCTACTGTATTCTCTCCCTCCCCCCCACCACATGTCCATCAGTGCTTTTTGATTCTGTAATGTATCCTGCATGGCTTTGGGATGTGGCAGTAAACTAGAGTGCCCGAGCGGGTCCAACAGCACCCAGGTCAGGGTCAAACCCAGTTCGCAGGAGTTGTCAGGCAGCAGCACTATCCGCCATACCACTGGACTATCAGAGCCAGTGAAGCAACAGGAGGAAGCAGAGAACTTTGTTTACACGTACCAAAACAGGAGAGTTTCATATTCACTTTGAATGTCCAATCATGATTTTCAAACCCAACAGCACTGTGGAAATCAAATGTAAAAATTCCAAGGAATTAAGAAAAGAGGTGAGCCAAAGAGAGCGGCCCTGATGGTGGAGACGAGTAGATGACAGATAAGCCACAATCTGAAGCGTGGCCTATTGGAGGCACAGATCAGAGAAGTCACTTCAATCCATATACCCGGTGCCTGTATATCTGTACAAGGGCAGCGGTGAATTTCAGTAGGGCACTGTGATTTCCACAAGTCTGTGTGTTGAGAGATAGATTGGCTTGTGGTTTAGGTGCTGAGTAAAGCTCTCGAGCCCCCCAGACCTTGTGTTTGAAATGGTGAATCGGTATGGGCCTGATGTGTGATGCTTCAATGAGTTAGCTGAACTCTGAAGTGACGTGTTTTAGCCCACCCATTACCTCAGAATGGTTTTCAAAATCACATTGTTACAAGGATCGAAATGGAGCAGGAATAAAGCATGAGTGTTGGGGAACATCGGTGCATTTTAGAGCATCAGGCATTGAGCAGTAAGGGCATTAATGGCAGCAATCCAGAAATCTGAGAACAAAGGCTGGAGGTTCTCACTGTGGAAATGGGTAAGACTTGCAAATCTTCCCAGTTTTGATGAAGTTCATTAGCCCAACATGTTAATACTCCTCTCTCTCTCTCTCTCTCTCTCTCTCTCTCCCTCTCCCACTCTCTCTCCCTGTCTCTCTCTCTCCCCCTCTTTTCCTCTCTTTCTCCACCTCTCTCTCCACCTCTCTCTCCCCATCTCCTCCTCTCTCCCTTTCTCGCTTCCTCTCTTTCTCTATCCCTCTCTCCCTCTCCCCCTCACCTTTTCTCTCCCTCTCTCCTATCTCTTTCTCCCTCTCCCACCACCTCTCTCCCCTCTCTCTACCCCTCTCCCTCTCTTTCTTCCCCTCCCTCTTTCTCTCTCCCCTTTCTCCCCCTCTCTTTCCTTTCTCTCCCCTATCTCCTTCTCTCTCCCCTCTCCCCGTCTCTCTACTCTCACTATCTCTTCCTTGTTCCTCTCTCCGTCTTTCTTTCTTGTCTCTTCCATCTCTCACTTCATTCCCTCTCTTCAATGTTCTGTATCTCCCTCTTTCTCTCTGTTACTGTCTTTTCAAACTCTCTCTCTCCATTTTCTCTCTTCCTGCCGCCGGTTACTGCATGAGCTGTAAAACTGACAGTCATGCAGTCTCTGTACGTTCTCCCCGTGGATTGCATGGGTTTACCCCTTGTGCTTTGGTTTCCTCCCACAGTCCAAAGATTGTGTAGGTTACTTGGTCATTGTCAATTGTCCTGTGATTAGGAGCTGTTGCTGGGGAGCCATGGCTTGGAGGCCCAACTCCATGCTGTATGGCTAAAAAAAATAATTTTCTTCAGTACTTGGTCAGGGGGGTCAAGGAAGCTAGTGGCTGAGAGGTCAGGAAACCATATGTCACATGATAGAAAAATTTAGGAGGCCAAGTTGTCAGTGTCTGGGAAAGTACACAGACACTGACTGCCATAACAGCAAAAGCACACACAGCCCAGCAATCAGACAGAAGTGTGCTGTAACTTGCCTTCAGAGATGTGGAAATAATTCTATGGACACACCCAGACAGGAGACTTAAGCACTTTATGATGCAATTCACACCACAGAATGGTGTAAGTGAAACCAGCTGAAAACTCTAAACTATCACTAAAGTAGATTAAAAGATAAACTTTCTCCATCACGTGTACATTGAAACATACAGTGAAATGTGTTGTTTTTGTCCATGGACGTGTTGGGGGCAGTCCACAATTGTTGCCACACTCCAGCACCAACTTACCATGGCCCACAACTCACTAACCCTCCTAACCTATACGTTTTTGGAATGTGGGAGGAGGCGGAAGCATCTGTTAGAAACCTTGGCAGTCACAGTTGAAACGAACAAGCTCCTTGCAGACAGCAGTCTGATCATCTGTAATAGCTATGGTCACTGTTACGTAGCAATCTGTGTTCACTAAGGAGAAAGACAGCGTAGATGGAGATTTCAGCTGCAATGGTGAAATTCTAGGGAGTGGTAAAATTAAAAAGGCTGCTGGAGGAACTCTGCATCTATTTTGTGTGTTGCTTCATGTTCTAGCATCTGCTGACTCTTGGGTCCCCAAAATTAAAAAGATGCCCTCAAATGCCTTAGTGAGCATAAACAACCAGACCTTCTAACTGAGAGGACTGCCTGACTGCAGTCATACTCTTGATGAATGCTGGGGATGTAATGGGAAATGGGAAGGATCTTGCTCAGGGTGTCAGGGTGAGAGGTCCTAATCATGGAAGATGACAGCCCACCAGCAGTGTTGTGAGGGGCTGGATCACAGCAGTGGAGGGCAGCTTGGAGTGGAGGAAATCTAGCAGCAAACAGAGGGGTCTCCTTGTCCCCCTGCCCCCCGGAACCACATATTCAACCCCTGGCTGGGCACAGAATATGGGAAAGGGAGATGGACACCACACAGACAAGCTGGCACAGGGCCACTGGCTTTGAGGACAGCCTGTGTTCAATCCACGAGGACGGTACTGACCTTCCCTTCTCCTGCCAATTTAATTCCTCCTCCACTGGCCTATCACCCAATGGGTCTCCTATCCCCTCCCCAGTCTTCCCTTCTGTTCACCATCTACTTCCACTCATCATTTTCCTTCCTCATCACATCATACTATCTGCATCTCTTTGTTGTCTCTAGCCTTGGTTGCTGCCTCCATTCCCTCCCTCCATCTGCCCATAACTCCACCTCACCCGGAATCACTTGTCACCTCAACCCCTCTTCTCCTCTCTATACTGTCAGCACCTGCCCTCTACATTTGAAATTCTGATGCAGGGTTGACCATTTCTCTCCCTCCACAGACCTTCTGACTTCCTTGCCTGTTTGTAGCTCCAGTTTCCAGAATCTCGGAGATTCTCTTGTTTCTAGGTGCTCAGCTCACTCCCTCCCTGAACTCTGTGTCTCTGACCTGCTGCACCATTACAAGGAAACAGACCCAAGCTTGCTGCACTGCGTCTGATCTGGAGGGCCACTGCACAGGATCGGAGATGTTGTAACCCCAGCCAGCTCCATCATGTACACTAGCATTCGAGCAAGCTAGTTTGTTCGGGGAGTTAACCTGGCCTTGCTGGTGATATCCAACCACAAAGCAAAAATAAGTTTCAGCATTGGCAAACATCCTCAGTTCCATTGAGAGAATGACCACTAAGTGCAGATACCTACAAGAAAATGTCCTTGGATCTGAGCATGTACTACTGTACCTTCATCAACATCCATTGTGCTGTCAGTGTCTTCATTTTTCCAATCATCGTGGTCCAGGTCTTCACGCTCCTCGGTGCTGTGTCGTAGTGTCCAGCAGAGGCGATAGAGCTAGAGGACAGTGGGAGGTAGAATGTCACTGAATCACAATCTCCAGCATCAGAGATGGAAGAGTTGTTTACACATCAAACTGACTCACACACACACACACACACACACACACACACACACACACACACACACACACACACACACACACACACACACACACACACACACACACACACACACACACACACACACACACACACACCATCCCAAACATGCTGACCATACAAAGCACACAGCGATCTCAGACATACTGACTGCCCCAAACACTCAGACCGTCCCAAATACAGTGATGACCCCAGACACAACATGGTCTCAAACACAGTGACCCACCCTCAAAAAACATCCCAGACCCACTTACCATCCCAGACTCACTGACCATTCCATTCCAAATAATCATCCCAACAGACCCAAACTCATTGCCTGTTCCAATTCACTGACTGTCCAAAACCTAGAGACCATCACAATCCAGTTGATCATCTCAACATACAGTCCCAGATCATCGCTAGCCCCAAAAGCAGTGACCACCAGAGCCATAACAAATATATGGACCATCACAAATGTCCCAAACACCATGATCATTACAACCACTAGAAACACACTGACCATCACAACCATCAGAATCACACTGACCATCACAAACATCCCAAACATACTGACCATCACAATCATCCCCAATCGACCAAACAGTTGTCCTAAGAGAGAGGTGCCACAGGGGAAGAAGTCTGGACTCACATGCTTGTCTGGAATTGGTTTTGTCAGGAAGGACACGATGAGCACCAGCAGACCGGTGGCAACGAAGAGGATGATGGCGAAGTAGAGATAATGTACACCACAGATGATGACTGGACACGAGGAGGGACTCACACAGCTGCCCGTGCCAATGGCAAACTCAGGGATCATTCGTGCTAAGCCCATAGCGAGGCCAAAAATCAGCCCCCAAAATGCACCCTGAAAAACAGAAAGCTCTTTGATAGAGACACATGATATTGCAGATGCTAGAATGAGGAGCAACAAACAATTTGCTGAGAGTATCAGCAGGTCAAGCAGCATCCGTCATCCATCAGTGTGCTTGCACTTTATTCGTTAATGGAACATAGAACAGTACAGTATACTCTGCTCCAAATTATGCCCCCTTCTATTGTTAATTTCCACCCCTGAATAAAGTCCAGCGATCTACTTGATCTATACCTCTTATCATTTTGTACATCTCTGTTGCTATCTCTCTATTTTCACTACTTTCTCCATATGTTATTTCCCGTTGGAATGTGCCATTTGTCAATGGAGTGTGGGGTCCGAGCCCCGGTTGTGATAGGGGAAGCAGCTTGGAGACTGGGCACCATTGAGATGTGGTCCCTGGGTTCAGTCACTCTCCCTCTCTGGGCGAGGAGAGTTTACCAGGGTTCACAGAATGCGGGCTGCACTGGGAAGATGGAAGAGGACTTGTGATGGGTCTTCTTCTGAACTGCTGCTCACCCCTGACCTTGGGTGCTGTTCGTGTGGAGTTTGCAGGTTCTCTCTGTAACCCCACAGGTTTCTACTGCATGCTCTAGTTTTCTCCCACATCCCAAACATATGCAGGCTGCGAAGCTGATTGGCTACTGTAAACCGCCCCCAAACTTAGGTAGCTAACACAATCTAGGGGGAGATTAACAAATGAGATTGAAGTAGGATTAATGTAAACGTGTGGCTGAGGGTCAGCACAGATGCGATGGGCCAACTGTATTAATATCGCTTCATTACTGTCGCATGTACCAAGATACAGTGAAAAGCTGGCATCCACCTGGCTTCACCTATCACCTTCCAGCTAGCCTCTTTCCCTTCCCCCCACTTGTTTTATTCAGACATGTCTCTCCCCGCCCCCCCACACTTTCTTTCTCAGTCCTGATATAGCCATATAACCATATAACAATTACAGCACGGAAACAGGCCATCTCGGCCCTTCTAGTCTGTGCCAAACGCTTACTCTCACCTAATCCCACTGACCTGCACTCAGTCCATAACCCTCCATCCCTTTCCTGTCCATATACCTATCCAATTTTGCTTTAAATGACAACACCGAACCTGCCTCTACCACTCCTACTGGAAGCTCATTCCACACAGCTACCACTCTCTGAGTAAAGAAATTCCCCCTCATGTTATCCTTAAACTTTTGCCCCCTAACTCTCAACTCATGTCCTCTTGTTTGAATCTCCCCTACTCTCAATGGAAAAAGCCTATCCACGTCAACTCTATCTATCCCCCTCATAATTTTAAATACCTCTATCAAGTCCCTCCTCGACCTACTATGCTTCAAAGAATAAAGACCTAATTTGTTCAACCTTTCACTGTAACTTAGGTGCTGAAACCCAGGTAACATTCTAGTTAATCTCCTCTGTACTCTCTCTATTTTGTTGACATCTTTCCTATAATTCGGTGACCAGAACTGTACACAATACTCCAAATTCAGCCTCACCAATGTCTTGTACAATTTTAACATTATATCCCAACTCCTATACTCAATGCTCTGATTTATGAAGGCCAACATACCAAAAGCTTTCTTCACCACCCTATCCACATGAGATTCCACCTTCAGGGAACTATGCACCATTATTCCTAGATCACTCCATTCTACTGCATTCTTCAGTGCCCTACCATTTACCATGTATGTCCTATTTGGATTATTCCTACTAAAATGTAGCACCAAAATGATGACGGGACTTGGCCTGAAGCATCAACTGTTTACTCTTTTCCGTAGATGTTGCCTGACCTGGTGAGTTCCTTCGGCATTTTATGTGTGTTACAGTGAAAATCTTGTTTTGCACACAGTTCATTGAGATCAAATCATCACAGCGAGAAAAAGGTACAACAATAACCAAGTATAAAAGCTGCAGACCAAGTCCAGTGCAGCTAAACGATAAAGTGCAAGGTCATAACAAGGTAGAATGTGAGGCCAAGAGTCTATTTTATTGTGCAAGATGTCCATTCAAGAGACTGATAACAGTGGAGTAGAAGCTGTCCCTAGCCTGGTGGAGCAAGCCTTCAGGCTTTTGTATCTTCTGCCTGATGGGAGAGGGGAGAAAACAGAATGTCTGGTGTGAGGTGGGTCTTTGAATATGCTGCCTGCTTTACTGAGGCAGCAAGAAGTAGAGACAGAGTTCTTAGAGGGTGACAGATTCCAGAGATGTGCTGAGCTGTGTCCACAACTCTCTGCTGTTTCTTGTGATCATAGAGAGGAGGGAGGGAGAAAACAGAGAACTATCGATCTGTCAGCCTGACATCGGTGGTGGGAAAGAGGCTAGAGTCCATTATTAAGGATGAAATAGTGGCATATCTAGATAGCAGTGATAGGATTGGGCCGAGCCAGCATGGATTTACCAAGGGTAAATCATGCTTGACTAATCTGTTGGAGTTTTTCGAGGATGTAACCAGGAAGTTAGATGGGGGAGATTCAGTGGATGTAGTGTACCTCGATTTTCAGAAGGCATTTGATAAGGTCCCACATGGAAGATTGGTGGGTAAAATCAAAGCTCAGGGCATCTGGGGGGAAGGCATTGACATGGATAGAAAACTGGTTGGCAGATAGAAAGCAAAGGGTAGCGGTGAATGGGTGTTTCTCGGAATGGCAGGTGGTGACTAGTGGGGTGCCACAGGGCTCGGTATTGGGACCACAGCTGTTTACCATTTACGTTAACGATTTGGATGAAGGCATAGAAAATAACATCAGCAGTGTGACATGTGATGAGGATGTTAGGAGAATTCAGGGTGACTTGGATAGGCTGGGTGAGTGGGCAGATACTTGGCAGATGGCGTTTAATGTGAATAAGTGTGAGGTTATCCACTTTTGGAGTAAGAACAGGAAGGCAGATTATTATCTGAACGGTGTAGAGTTGGGTAAGGGAGAAATACAAAGAGATCTCGGAGTCCTTGTTCATCAGTCACTGAAGGTGAATGAGCAAGTGCAGCAGGCAGTGAAGAAGGCTAATGGAATGTTGGCCTTTATTACAAAGGGAATTGAGTACAAGAGCAAGGAAATCCTCTTGCATTTGTACAGAGCCCTGGTGAGACCACACCTGGAGTATTGTGTACAGTTTTGGTCTCCAGGGTTAAGGAAGGACATCCTGGCTGTAGAGGAAGTGCAGCATAGATTCACGAGGTTAATTCCTGGGATGTCTGGACTGTCTTACGCAGAGAGGTTAGAGAGACTGGGCTTGTACACGCTGGAATTAAGGAGATTGAGAGGGGATCTGATTGTAACATATAAGATTATTAAGGGATTGGACAAGATAGAGGCAGGAAATATGTTCCAGATGCTGGGAGAGTCCAGTACCAGAGGGCATAGTTTGAGAATAAGGGGTAGGTCATTTAGGACAGAGTTAAGGAAAAACTTCTTCTCCCAGAGAGTTGTGGGGGTCTGGAATGCACTGCCTCAGAGGATAGTGGAGGCCAATTCTCTGGATGCTTTCAAGAAGGAGCTAGATAGGTATCTTATGGATAGGGAAATCAAGAGATATGGAGACAAGGCAGGAACCGGGTATTGATAGTAATTGATCAGCCATGATCTCAAAATGGTGGTGCAGGCTCGAAGGGCCGAATGGTCTACTTCTGCACCTATTGTCTATTGTCTATTGTCTATTGTGCATCCAAACAGCACACACAAAATTCTTGAGGAACTCAGAAGTCCAGGCAGCATCTGTGGAAAAGAGTACAGTTGAGGTTTCAGGCTGAAACCCATCAGTGGTGCTCTTTTCCACAGACGCTGCTTGGCTTGCTGAGTTCCTCCAGTAGTATGTGTGTTGCCCGGATTTCCAGCTTCCACAGATTTTCTGCTGTTTGTGATTGCATCCAGACAGAATGCTTTCTACGGTAAAACTGGTAAGAATCAACTAGGTCCTGTGGAACTCTTCAGTTTCCTGAGAAAGAAGAAGCATTTAAGAACTTTCTTAGCCATGACATTGATGTATTTGGACCAGAACAGGCTACAGATCATGTATCTTGAAGCCCACACCCCTCCACCTCAACACCATTGATGTTGACAGGTGCATATGCACTGCCCCCTTTTATGAAGTCAATGACCAGCTCTTTGGTTTTGTTGACATTGAGGGGACAACATGCCACTTAGCTCTCTACCTCCTTCCTGTACTCTGACTAATTGATGTTCAAAATGCAGCCTGCTATAGTGGTATCAGTAGTTTAGAGTCAGGCTTACCGGTATGACACAGGTCACACGTGGTTATGCTGATCAGCAGGTCAGAGTGAGGCTTACTGGCATGACACAAGTCACTCATGGGTTATGTTGGTGAGAGGGAAAGTGGGGAACCTCCTGGGCTCCTGTGCTTGAGTGAGCACAATATATATCATGAACAGCTGTAGAGACACTTGGGGACATTCTATCCATAGACAAGGTTTACTTTATGATCTCCCTCACTGATACCAGCTTTTCACTGTCAGGCTTTGCAATGGAAATCTGGGTCTCAGTTTGCTGGGATTGGAACTCTCGTCCTCTGGACTACCAGTGCAAGCACATGTCCAATCCGTAACCACACTCTCTGTTCCTTAAAGTTCTGAGGCAAGGACCATTGTCAGGACCTCAACTGCTCACTTGCAGGTGTGGCTGATAATGTCTGAGCTCTCCCTGGTCTCTGAATGATTTGGAATATCTCACAAGCTCCCACCTTCAACTGATGCACCCAGTGCTGAGGGCAGCAAGAAGCTCCAGGGTTTAGATTCAGTAACAGTGAAGAGCCACGAGCTTTGAAGTAAGAATGGTGAGCCAACCGGAGGTGGTGTTACCAGTGGAAGAGGAATGAAAGTGGGAAGTGTGCAAGAGCCAGACAGAATCTCTGAAGGTTATAAACAGGGACGACGTTATGTGAAGATTTTAAGAACACTCATAAAAATTTCAACATCAGGGCTTTGCCAGACTGGGAAATATTGAAAGCCGGAAACAACAGATGTAGGGAAGAGGGCAAAGTGGAATGTCAGCAGTGAAAATGTAATATTTGATGGATGTAAAAGAGAAATGGTGGTCATTTAAAGGTGAAATTTTGAGGGTGCAGAATCTTTATGTTCCTGTTAGGTTGAAAGGAAAGGAAAGGAAAGGTTAAAAGTTTGAGAGAGCCATGGTTTTCAAGGGATATTGGAAACTTGGTTAGGAAAAAGAGAGATATCTACAATACATATAGGCAGCATGGAGTAAATGAGGTGCTTGAGGAATATAAAGAATGTAAGAAGAATCTTAAGAAAGAAATTAGAAAAGCTAAGATATGAGGTTGCTTTGGCAAGTAAGGTGAAAATAAATCCAAAGGGATTCTACAGTTATATTAATAGCAAAAGGATAGTGAGGGATAAAATTGGTCCATTAGAGAATCAGAGTGGACAGCTATGTGTGGAGCCGAAAGAGATGGAGGAGATTTTGAACAATTTCTTTTCTTTGGTATTCACTAAGGAGAAGGATATTGAATTGTGTTAGGTAAGGGAAACAAGTAGGGAAGTTATGGAAACAATGATGATTAAAGAGGAGGAAATACTGGCGCTTTTAAGGAATATAAAAGTGAATAAATCACTGGGTCCTGACATGATATTCCCTAGGACCTTGAGGGAGGTTAGTGCAGAAATAGCAGGGACTCTGACAGAAATATTTCAAATGTTATTAGAAACAGGGATGGTGCCAGAGGATTGGCGTATTGCTCATGTGGGTCCATTGTTTAAAAAGGGTTCTAAGAGTAAACCTAGCAATTATAGGCCTGTCAGTTTGACATCTGTGGTGGGTAAATTAATGGAAGGTATTCTTAGAGATTATATATATAATTATCTGGATAGACAGAGTCTGATTAGGAACAGTCAATATGGATTTGTGCGTGGAAGGTCATGTTTGACAAATCTTATTGAATTTTTTGAAGAGGTTACGAGAAAAGTTGACGAGGGTAAAGCAGAGGATGTTGTCTATATGGACTACAGTAAGGCCTTTGACAAGGTTCCACATGAAAGGTTAGTTAGGAAGGTTCAATCGTTAGGTATTAATATTGAAGTAGTAAAATGGATTCAACAGTGGCTAGATGGGAGATGCCAGAGAGTAGTGGTGGATAACTGTTTGTCAGGTTGGAGGCCGGTGACTAGTGGTGTGCCTCAGGGATCTGTATTGGGTCCAATGTTGTTTGTCTAATGAGCTTGACTAATCTGTTGGAGTTTTTCGAGGATGTAACCAGAAAGTTAGATGGGGGAGATCCAGTGGATGTAGTGTACCTCGATTTTCAGAAGGCATTTGATAAGGTCCCACATAGGAGATTGGTGGGTAAAATCAAAGCTCAGGGCATCGGGGGGAAGACATTGACATAGATAGAAAACTGGTTGGCAGATAGAAAGCAAAGGGTAGCGGTGAATGGGTGTTTCTCGGAATGGCAGGTGGTGACTAGTGGGGTGCCACAGGGCTCGGTATTGGGACCACAGCTGTTTACAATTTACGTCAATGATTTGGATGAAGGCATTGAAAATAACATCAGCAAATTTGCTGATGATACTAAGCTGGGTGGCAGTGTGACATGTGATGAGGATGTTAGGAGAATTCAGGGTAACTTGGATAGGCTGGGTGAGTGGGCAGATACTTGGCAGATGACGTTCTTGGGAGTAAGAACAGGAAGGCAGATTATTATCTGAATGGTGTAGAGTTAGGTAAGGGAGAAATACAAAGAGATCTCGGAGTCCTTGTTCATCAGTCACTGAAGGTGAATGAGCAAGTGCAGCAGGCAGTGAAGAAGGCTAATGGAATGTTGGCCTTTATTACAAAGGGAATTGAGTACAAGAGCAAAGAAATCCTCTTGCATTTGTACAGAGCCCTGGTGAGACCACACCTGGAGTATTGTGTACAGTTTTGGTCTCCAGGGTTAAGGAAGGACATCCTGGCTGTAGAGGAAGTGCAGCGTAGATTCACGAGGTTAACTCATGGGATGTCTGGACTGTCTTACGCAGAGAGGTTAGAGAGACTGGACTTGTACACGCTGGAATTAAGGAGATTGAGAGGGGATCTGATTGAAACATATAAGATTATTAAGGGATTGGACAAGACAGAGGCAGGAAATATGTTCCAGATGCTGGGAGAGTCCAGTACCAGGGGGCATGGTTTGAGAAGAAGTGGTAGGTCATTTAGGACAGAGTTAAGGAAAAACTTCTTCTCCCAGAGAGTTGTGGGGGTCTGGAATGCAGTGCCTCGGAAGGTAGTGGAGGCCAATTCTCTGGATGCTTTCAAGAAGGAGCTAGATAGGTATCTTATGGATAGGGGAATCAAGGGATATGGGGACAAGGCAGGAACCGGGTATTGATAAGGAATTGATCAGCCATGATCTCAAAATGGCGGTGCAGGCTCAAAGGGCCGAATGGTCTACTTCTGCACCTATTGTCTATTGTCTATTGTCATATACAGTAATGATCTGGATGATGGGGTGGTAAATTGGATTAGTAAGTATGCAGATGATACTAAGGTAGGTGGTGTTGTGGATAATGAAGTAGATTTTCTAAGTTTGCAGAGAGATTTAGGCCAGTTAGAAGAGTGGGCTGAACAATGGCAGATGAAGTTTAATACTGATAAGTGTGAGGTGCTACATTTTGGTAGGAATAATCCAAATAGGACATACATGGTAAATGGTAGGGCATTGAAGAATGCAGTAGAACAGAGTGATCTAGGAATAATGGTGCATAGTTCCCTGAAGGTGGAATCTCATGTGGATAGGGTGGTGAAGAAAGCTTTTGGTATGTTGGTCTTTATAAATCAGAGCATTGAGTATAGGAGTTGGGATGTAATGTTAAAATTGTACAAGGCATTGGTAAGGCCGAATTTGGAGTATTGTGTACAGTTCTGGTCACCGAATTATAGGAAAGATGTCAACAAAATAGAGAGAGTACAGAGAAGATTTTCGAGAATGTTACCTGGGTTTCAGCACCTAAGTTACAGGGAAAGATTGAACAAGTTAAGTCTTTATTCTTTGGAGCATAGAAGGCTGAGGGGGGACTTGATAGAGGTATTTAAAATTATGAGGGGGATAGATATTGACGTGGATAGGCTTTTTCCATTGAGAGTAGGGGAGATTCAAACAAGAGGACATGAGTTGAGAGTTAGAGAGTAAAAGTTTAAGGGTAACATGAGGGGGAATTTTTTTACTCAGAGAGTGGTAGCTGTGTGGAATGAGCTTCCAGTAGAAGTGGTAGAGGCAGGTTCGGTATTGTCATTTAAAGCAAAATTGGATAGGTATGTGGACAGGAAAGGAATGGAGGGTTATGGGCTGAGTGCGGGTCAGTGGAATTAGGTGAGAGTAAGCGTTCAGCACAGACTAGAGGGGCTGAGATGGCCTGTTTCCATGCTGTAATTGTTATATGGTTATGGTTATATGGTTAAAATCTACCTCCACCCTCGAGTTCATGCAGGTGCTTATCTGATGATGGGAAAGCCCCAAATGGTAAGATCCTAGCTTGCATAGCCTCCCAACAGTGTGGCTGTTCACCTGTTAGAGCAAGTAAGTGGAAAGAAAATGAGAAAGGATGGGCACAGAAGTTCAGAAACTTACTTTTTCATTGACGCGCTTGACAAAAATGCCGAGCAAGAAGATCGAGGCTATGGGGGGGCCCAGGTAGCTGGTGATGGACTGAATATAGTCAAAGAGTTTTCCACTCTGTGCAGTCTGTACTATTGGGATCCAAGCAATGCTGATGCCAATCAGGACTAACGTGAAGACCCTGAGAACACAACATTGGAGAGAAATTCAGCATGTTCCCCATTGTCCTTCACCAGTTTGTATAGAGACATAGACAGCTGCTTTGTCAATGGCCATGAGAAACCACAGAGACTTGCGGACACACTTAGCACATCATGGAAACCAGCCTCCCTTCTACGGACTCTGTCTACACTTCTTGCTGCCTCGGGAAAGCAGACAGCATAATTAAAGAACCCACCCACCTCAGAAGTTATCTCTGTTTCTTCCTCTCATTAGGCAGAAGAGAAAAGCTTGAAAATGCATTACTCCAGGCTCAAGGTCAGATTCTGTCTCACTCGATTGAACTGACCACTTGTGCAACGAAGGGGAACTCTTAATCTTACAGTTTACTTTGCTGTGGCCCTTGCTCTTTCTGTCTGCCTGCACTGCACTTTCTCTGTAAATGCAACACTAGATTCTGTATTCCTTTGCACTGCCTCAGTTGTTAGGAGAAGGGAAGCAGTTCAGATAACATGCAAGACAAAATTTTGCACTGTACTACCGTATACCTAACAACAAACCAAACATCATTTTCCAGAAACAATACACACAAGATATAATATAACCATATAACAATTACAGCACAGAAACAGGCCATCTTGGCCCTTCTAGTCCGTGCCGAATGCTTACTCTCACCTAGTCCCACTGACCCGCACTCAGCCCATAACCCTCCATTCCTTTCCCGTCCATATACCTATACAATTTTGCTTTAAATGACAATACCGTACCTGCCTCTACCACTTCTACTGGAAGCTCATTCCACACAGCTACCACTCTCTGAGTAAAGAAATTCCCCCTCATGTTACCCTCTAACTCTCAACTCATGTCCTCTTGTTTGAATCTCCCCTACTCTCAATGGAAAAAGCCTATCCACGTCAACTCTATCTATCCCCCTCATTATTTTAAATACCTCTATCAAGTCCCCCCTCAACCTTATATGCTCCAAAGAATAAAGACCTAACTTGTTCAATCTTTCCCTGTAACTAAGGTGCTGAAACCCAGGTAACATTCTAGAAAATGTTCTCTGTACTCTCTCTATTTTGTTGACATCTTTCCTATAATTCGGTGACCAGAACTGTACACAATACTCCAAATTTGGCCTCACCAATGCCTTGTACAATTTTAACATTACATCCCAACTCCTATACTCAATGCTCAGATTTATAAATGCCAGCATACCAAAAGCTTTCTTCACCACTCTATCCACATGAGATTCCACCTTTAGGGAACTATGCACCATTATTCCTAGATCACTCTGTTCTACTGCATTCTTCAATGCCCTACCATTTACCATGTATATTCTATTTGGATTATTCCTACCAAAATGTAGCACTTCACACTTATCAGCATTAAACTTCATCTGCCATCTTTCAGCCCACTCTTCTAACTGGCCTAAATCTCCTTGCAAGCTTTGAAAACCTACTTCAATATCCACAATGCCATCTATCTTTGTATCATCTGCATACTTACTAATCCAATTTACCACCCCATCATCCAAATCATTAATGTATATGACAAACAACATTGCACCCAGTACAGATTCCTGAGGCACACCACTAGTCACCAGCCTCCAACCTGACAAACAGTTATCCACCACTACTCTCTGGCATCTCTCATCCAGCCACTGTTGAATCCATTTTACTACTTCAATATTAATACCTAACGATTGAACCTTCCTAACTAACCTTCCATGCGGAACCTTGTCAAAGGCCTTACTGAAGTCCATATAGACAACATCCACTGCTTTACCCTCATCAACTTTTCTCGTAACCTCTTCAAAAAATTCAATAAGATTTGTCAAACATGACCTTCTACGCACAAATCCATATTGACTGTTGCTAATCAGACCCTGTCTATCCGGATAATTATATATATAATCTCTAAGAATACCTTCCATTAATTTACCCACCACTGATGTCAAACTGACAGGCCTATAATTGCTAGGTTTACTCTTAGAACCCTTTTTAAACAATAGACCCACATGAGCAATACGCCAATCCTCTGGCACCATCCCCGTTTCTAATAACATTTGAAATATTTCTGTCAGAGTCCCTGCTATTTCTGCACTAACCTCCCTCAAGGTCCTAGGGAATATCATGTCAGGACCCAGTGATTTATCCACTTTTATATTCCTTAAAAGCACCAGTATTTCCTCCTTTTTAATTGTCATAGTTTCCATAGCTTCCCTACTTGTTTCCCTTACCTTACACAATTCAATATCCTTCTCCTTAGTGAATACAGAAGAAAAGAAATTGTTCAAAAAATAAAAGAAATTTTTCAAAAGAAAAGAAATTGTTCAAAATGATTCAAAATTGTTCAAAAGATGCTGGAGGAATAAGAACAGATTGTGTTTCATGCTGAGACCCTGCATTAGGATTGAAAAGGAAAGGGACAGCAGAGTAGGAGAGCAGCACAATCTGCAGGTGAATGGCAAGACAGGTAGGTTGCTGGGGGGGGGGATGACCACCCTTTTCAGAAAATGAGGTTTCCCCACCACTGCTACTAATGAAGCCTTCAACCACATCCCCTCCATTTCCCACACATTTGTCTTCACCCTACTCCCCATCCTGACATAAGAGCTTTAGGGTCTTTCTTGTCCTCACCAAGCATCCAGTACATTATCCCATCATCTCCTACAGGATTCCACCAGCAGGCACTTCTTTCCCTCCCACCCACTCCATGCCTCACTTTCCACAGGGATCACTCTCTTGCCCACTTGCCCCTCCCCACCTCCGTGACTGTGACAAGAGTAATTGCTGCCTCTACATCTCCTCCCTCATCACCATACAACTCTGCCCCAAGCCAGGTGAGGCACTCTTTACCTGCAGATCTATCGGTGTTTATTGTCTCTGGTGATCCCAGATCGGTCTCCTCTATAACAGGAGATCCAGCGTAAATGAAGGGACCATTTTGTGGAGCACATTCACTCCACTCACTCCAACAGCCCGGATCTTCCACGACAAGCCATTTTGATTCCACACTAACATATCTGTCCACATCCTTTACTCCACATTAGATTAGAAGAACAATACCTCATATTCTCTAACCACTCCCTTCTGTTCCCCTTTCCCACTTTGTTTTCCCATACCCCCGGCCCCGTTACCTCCTCCCCCTTACCCTCACAATCTGTCCATCACCTACACATTCCTCCTTCTGGTTCCCCACCTCCTCCCCTTTATACCCCACGGTGTACTGTCCTCTCCTATCAGGGGCAGCACAGTGGCATAGTGGTTACAGTGCTGGTGACCCGGGTTCAGTTCCAGCCGGTGCCTGGATGTAGCTTGTACATTCTTCCTGTGAATGTGTGGGTTTCCTCTGGGTGTTCTGGTTTCCTCTGACAGTCCAAAGACATACTGGTTGGTAGGTTAATTGGACATTGTAAGATGATGAGAGGTATTGATCGTGTGGATAGCCAAAGGCTTTTTCCCAGGGCTGAAATGCCTAGCACAAGGGAGCACAGTTTTAAGGTGCTTTGAAGTAGGTACTGAGGGGATGTCAGGGGTAAGTTTTTCACACAGAGATTGGTGGGTGCGTGGAATTCACTGCCGGCGGTGGTGGTGGAGGTGGATACAATAGGGTCTTTTAAGAGCCTCTTAGATTGGTACATGGAGCTTAGAAACATAGAGGGCTATGCACTTGGGAAATTCCAGGCATTCTCCAGAGTAGGTAGGTAACATGGTTAGCACAACACTGTGGGCCGAAGGGCCTGTAATGTGCTGTTGATTTCTATGTTCTCTGCTTTGTTCTATGTCCCATAATTAGGTGAAGATTAAATTGGGGGACTAATGGCGACATGACTTGAAGGGCCGAAGGGCTTTTTCCATGCTGTATCTCAATGAAAAAAAATAAAATTCCACCATCCCTGCCTATCACCTCCTGGCTTCTCACATTAATATCACTGCCCTCTTTCTTCCTCTCCTCTCATCAGGACTCATCTACTACCTGCCTGTTCATGCTCCTCCCACTCCCCCACCCACCTATTCCTTCTGGCTTCTGCCCTCTTTTGTCAGCATGGACAGGATGGGCCAAAGGGCCACTTATGTGCTGTACTACCCCACAGATCTATGAATTGTGTCTCTTGGGCACTGGCTCTCCCTGCCAGCTTTCACGGGGTTGTCAGTGACCGGCACAGCACTGACATGGGACAAACTAAAGTCAGGCTGTGGAGCCCAGGAGCAGCACATATTCAGGCATGTTCTCCAGCAACCTGGGATTCCTAGCCATGAAGGTCCGCTTAGAGGCTAAAGTGGCAACCTCATCAACAACTGATCAATGTGTGGCTTAGCTACTAAGCCCAGCAGAACAGTACTGACAGGAGAAGAGGCAAAAGCAGGTTACTGGCACCTTAAAACCAGTCACTTTAGGCAGATGTGACTCATCAGCCATGGCTAGGAGCTCATCTAGGAGAAGGAAAACTCTGATCTCAAACCTCAGCAGCTCAGCTGTTGCACTTTATTCTGCATTGTTATTGTTTTACCATGCTTTCCCTCAATTCACTGTGTGATGATCTGATCTGTATGAACAGTGTGTAAGACTAGCTTTTCACTGTATCTCAGTACATGTGACAATGATAAACCAATTCCAATGTGCATGAGGAGAGAAGGGGAGTATTGATTTACAACTACCCACATATGACCATCTCTGCTACATTGCAGGAATCAGTAAACATTTCCTTTCAATACTGCATGACACTTTCTTGATAAGTCTGAGTTGTTATAATCAAGGTCTCAAACAGAGTGGAGAGCATCCTTACCTCCCTGCTAACATCAGTTCCTTCTCTGTGGCTTTGGGCCTGATCTTGGTCCAGATGTCCATGGTGAAGAGTGTACTAGAGCTGTTAAAGATGGACGTCAGCGAGCTCATCAAAGATGCCAGCATCACGGACAACATTAAACCACGCAGACCTAAGAGAGACGCACCAGCTTAGACAGAACTACCTCACCCCACAGCCTATTGACAGACAGGTAAACGTTGCTGCAAATCAGGGTCATGCATATTGGGTGAGCCACAGTGATCCTACAAAGATGAGGCATGGATTACGTTGGTCAGTGTAGAGTTTGACCAACTTGTCTGCTACTTTCTATAGGAACGTGAGGTGAGTTGGAATTACTGAAGGGAATTTCCAGCCAGATTATCACACTCAGAAAAAATACTTTTCCATCAGCATGGAGATATCCAAGGCTCTCATCAGACCAGAAAATCAGTCATAGACTTTAATTCTCACACATTATCTGGTGGGACCCTGAGTGAGGAGTCTGAAGCCTGAGAAGACTCCAGCAACACTGCCCTAATGAGGCTACAGGGCCGCTGGATGGTTCAAAGCCAGGGATTTTCATTGGGCAGGATGGTAGAATTAGAAAACCGAGGGGCGCAGGTGAAGTTAGGAAAGACACACATCCCCAAAACACCATTGCCTTTTTAATCTCCAGTCCTGATGAGAGGTCTTGGCCCGAAACATTGACTGTTTACTCTTTTCCATAGATGCTGCCTAGCCTGCTGAGTTCCTCCAGCATTTTGTGTGTGTGTGTGTGTTGCTTGGATTTCCAGCACCTACAGATTTTCTCTAGTTTATGATAAGTTAGTATGGGGGGGGATGTCAGAGGTAAGTTTCTTTACACAGAGAGTGTTGGGTGCGAGGAAAGCCAAGCCAGAGCCAGTGGTAGAGGCAGATACATTAAAGGCATTTAAGAAACTCTTAGACAGGGGTGTGGATGTTAGAAGAATAGAGGGCTATGTAGGAGGGAAGGGTTAGTTGACCTAGAGAATTTTAAAAGATCGGCTCAGCATTGTGGGCTGAAATGCCTGTACTGTGCTGTAGTGTTCTATGTTCTATACTCTTTCACCTTATTGTCTAACAAGTTGTGGATGTTTTGGAGAACACCAAGCAGGTCATGAATGCAGTTTCCCTCTGTCTTTGTGGATAAGGAACAGGTGGATTTACAAAAAGGTGTGTGATGCGTGTTCACATGGCACCAAAGTTTGAGGTCAAGGTGACAAGTTTAGCTCCAACAAACGATCCCACATCACTTCCACTTCTACCTGTGAAGGTATATACTCACCCTGTGGCATTAACTTCACCACAAGTGTGGGGTAGGCAATGTTGCTGCATCCAACCTCTGTATCACATTTCTGCTTACACACACTGGGTACCACGCAGGCAATGGTATCTGGAAAAGGTAGACAAAGGCACAAACGTCATCTTTCAAAAATTAAAATCACCCTGAGAAGGAATTGTTTAATTGCCTCTCCACAGTCACAGGATATCAAAAGTGCATGGAGAAATACATTGGTTGATGTGTAACCACCAATAAATGTGGGGCACCAGTTAACCAAGCACAGTCTGGTCCACCATGGGCATTCTGAACCGTGGCCGGACCTGTGGGTTGAGGGGCTGTGTTTTGCTCAAATGCTCTTCCCAGGTATAGCAAACTTCATGTTCACTGTACAGGTTGAAGCAATTAGAAGAACTCTGTCATGACTGCACCATAGTAGTGATGACAAGGGCTTCTGCATCCTGGACCTGGAGCAGGTGCCAAGCTCCAGAGGTTACCCATGTTTTAACGTCACAATGAAGGAGGCCATTTTGACCATTGAGTCTATGCCAGTGGTCCATTTCATTGGATTCCTCACTTGTTTTCTGTGTAGACAAGGGGTTCCCAAACTTTTTTTTAATGCCATGGACCAATACCATTAAGGTTGGGGTCCAGGGTTCCCCAGCATGGGAACTAACTCCAGGTGTAGACTATTCTCTTGACACTCTGATCAACTGCCTACAGTTCCCACACTAGGGACAATTTACAGCTACTCAATGTACAACTTACAGATATGCACACCTTTGGGATATTGGAGAGAGCTGGGGCACGATCATAGGGAGCATCTGCAAACACTGTGGTCTGTAGAGGAGGTTGGGATCGAACCTAGATCTCTGGACCTGAAAGCCAACAGCACTAACATCTTTAGCACCTTAATCTCCAAGGTCAGAAGTTAAATCTCCAAAAATAAACTGTTGGAGCAGGATTATGGACAAGTCAATCAGCCAAAGACAGAGGACAGAAGTGCTGCACCATAACGATAGGCAATTCAAATAGCCAATGACAGAGCATGGAGGCAGGGCCATTGATATCCTCATATGGTAATTGGTCCATGCCTGAGTGGCCCTGGAGAGACAGTATGTGTTGTCAACTGGTTTTCTGCAGACCTTCTGGACACAGCAGAGCCTGGAATATTGTCCCTGTACCTACAAAGACCAAGGTAACATGCCTGGACGACTGGCGTCCTGTCGCACTCACCTCAATAATATGCAAATGCTTTGAGAAGCTGGTCAAGGATTACATCTGCAGCTTGCTACCACCCAAAATGGACCCCCTTTAATTTGCCTACCAACACAACCGATCAACAGATGATCAACAGCCACACTTCTGCAAACCTTGACCCCACAGCTGGATACTGGACTTCCTGTCAGGTCGCCAACTGGTTGTAAGAGTGGGCTCCCTCACCTCCAACCCTCTGACTCTCAATACAGGAGCCCTGAGGGCTGTGTACTGAGTCCCCTCCTTTACTCCCTGTATACCCATGACTGTATCACCACCCACAGCTCCAATCTGCTAATCAAATTTGCCGATGACACAACATTGATTGGCCTTATCTCAAACAATAATGAGGTGGCCTACAGGGAAGAAGTTATCACTCTGACACAGCGGTGTCAAGGAAACAACATCTCCCTCAATGTCACAAAAACAAAGGAGCTGGTTGTGGATTACAGGAGGAATGGAGATGGGCTAACCCCTATTGACATCAATGGTTGAGAGGGTAAACAGCTTCAAGTTCCTCGGCATCCACATCACCGAGGACCTCACAAGGTCTGTGCACACTAGCTGTGTGGTGAAAAAGGTACAACAGTGCCTCTTTCACCTCAGAAGGCTGAGGATATTTGCTATGGGCCCCCAAATCTTAAGAACTTTCTACAGGGGCACAATTGAAAGCATCCTGACTGGCTGCATCACTGTCTGGTATGGGAACTGTATCTCCCTGAATCGCGGGACTCTACAGAGAGTGGCACGGACAGCCCAGCGCACCTGTAGTTGTGAACTTCCCATGGTTCAGGACATTTACAAGGACAGGTGTGTAAAAAGGGCCTGTAGGATCATTGGGGACCCAAACTATCCCAACCACAATCTATTCCAACAGCTACCATCCGGGAAGCGATACCTCAGTATAAAAGCCAGGCTTCGGGACAGCTTCTTCCACCAGGCCATCAGACTGATGAACTCACACTGATTTGAGTGTACTCTATATTACATTGACTATTCTGTTTATTATAAATTATTATTAATTACTATGATTGCACATTGCAGATTTAGATGGAGAGGTAACGTAAAGATTTTTACACCTCATGTGTAAAAATGATGTAAGAAATAATGTCAATTCAATTCAATTCACAAATGGCTGTGTTTTAATTTGAGTGTTAGGTAACTATTTGGATGACAGTTATGTTAATGTGCAATTAATAAGACCATAATACATAGGAGCAGAATTAAGCCATTCAGCCATTAAGGCTGCTCCACAATTCCATCTTGGCAGATTTATTATCCTTCGAAACCCCATTCTCCTGCCTTCTCCCCGTAAACTTTGATGCCCTGACTAATCAAGAACCTATTAATCTCTGCTTTAAATATACTCAATGACTTGGCCTCCACAGCCATCCATAGAAAACGCCTCTCCATGCCCACTCTAACTAGGCCTTTCAACATTCAATGAGATTCCTCCTCATTCTTCTAAACTCCAATAAGTGCAGTCCCAGAGCAATCAATTGCTCCTTATACATTAACCCTGTCACTCCCAGAATCATCTTGTGAACCTTCTTTGGAACCATTTCCAATGCCAGCACATCTTTTCTTAGATAATGGGTCTAAAACTGCTCACAATACTCCAAGTGCGGTCTGACCAATGCCTTATAAACCTCAGCATCACATCCTTGCTCTTATATTCTACTTTTTTCAAAATGAATGCTAACATTTTCCTTCCTTACAGCTGGCTCAGTCTGCAAGTTAACCTTTAGGGAATTCAGCACAAGTACTTCCAGATCCTTTTCACCTTTGTTTTTTGAATTTTATCCCCATTTAGAAAATACTCTATGGCTTTATTCCTTCTACCAAGGGGCATGACCATACACTTCCGTACACTGTATTCCATCTACCACTTCTTTGTACATTCTCATCTGTCCAAGTCCTTCTGCAGACTCCCTACTTCCTCAACACATACCTGCCTCTCCACCTATCTTTATACTGTACTATCTGAAAACTTGGCCACAAAACCATCAATTCTGACATCTAAATTGTTGACATAGAATATAATACGAAGTGGTCCCAATACCGACCCTACAGAACACAACCAGTCACAGGCAGTCAACCAGAATAGGCCCCTTGATTGCTTATATTTGCTTCCTGCCGGTCTATCCATGCGAGTATCTTCCCTGTAATACCACGGGGTCTTGTCTAATTATGTACATAAAATATCTCTTTTTAAAAAAGAAAGGTTTCCAAAATTATCATCAGATGATCATTCAATATTAGAAACTCCTATTACGGATGCAGAAATTAAAGGGGTTATTTCCTCTATGAATTCTGGGAAAGCACCAGGTCCAGATGGGTATACAGTAGAATTTTTAAAATGTTTTTCTGCTACTCTTTCTCCTTGGTTATGCAGGGCTTTTGAAGAAGCAATTAGATTGGGCAATCTGCCACAATCTTTTTATAGAGCTTTCATTTCTTTAATACTGAAGAAAGATAAAGACCCTACTGACTGTGCATCCTATAGACCAATATCTTTATTGAATGTAGATTCCAAGATCTTTTCCAAGTTACTGGCATCCAGGCTGGAGAAGATTATTTTGGAAGATCAAACCGGTTTTATTAAAAATCGCTATTCTTTTTTCAATGTTAGGAGATTATTGAATATTGTTTATACTCCTTCACATAGCACTTCAGAATGTGTTATTTCATTAGATGTGGAGAAAGCATTTGATAGAGTTGAATGGCCATACTTATTTTATGTGCTTGAGAAGTTTAATTTTAGTCCGACATTCATTTCCTGGATTAAACTGATATATCATACTCCAGTAGCCTCGGTGCTTACTAACAATCTAAGATCTCCCTTTTTTCGTTTATTTCGGGGTACTAGACAAGGCTGTCCTCTTAGTCCATTATTATTTGATATTGCTTTAGAACCCTTAGCAATTGCTATCAGAGAATCACAGAACATTTTTGGCATTAATCGTGGGACAGATATACATAAGTTATCATTATATGCAGATGATTTATTATTATTTATTTCTGATCCTGAGAAATCCATTCCTGCAGTTTTATCATTGTTGGTTCAATTTAGTGATTTTTCCGGGTATAAATTAAATCTTAATAAGAGTGAATTGTTTCCTTTAAATAGACAGGTTCCAATTTATGGAAATTTACCTTTTAAATTAGTTAATGTCTCTTTTATTTACTTAGGGATTAAAATCACAAAAAACTATAAAGACTTATTTAAGGTTAATTTTTTACCCTTAATTGATCAAATTAAATGTTTGTTTACTAAATGGTCACCACTATCTTTATCTCTGATAGGTCGGATTAATGCTATTAAGGTGGTTATTTTACCTAAGTTTTTATATATATTTCAAGCGGTACCAATTTTTATTCCGAAATCTTTTTTTGCTAATGTTGATTCAAAAATTTCCTCATATATTTGGCAGAATAAAAATCCTGTAAAATATCCTGTAAAATATATTTACAGAAGGCAAAGAAGGAAGGTGGATTGGCATTGCCTAATTTTAGATTTTATTATTGGGCAGTTAATATCCGATATTTGATATGTTGGTTAAAGGATATATCTTTTAGCCCTCATTGGGTGAACTTGGAAATTAAATCTGTACAAGGATTTGCATTGGGTTCTATTTTAGGGACTTCTCTTCCCTTTGCTCTTTCTAAATTGCCGAAACGAATTGACAACCCGATAGTTAAACATATATATGTATATGGTTTCAATTTCGGAAATTTTTTGGGTTGACTCAGTTTGTTTTAAATATTCCTATTGTATCCAATTGCTTTTTTTATCCTTCTATTATAGACCAAGCTTATTCAGCTTGGAAGACTAAAGGATTATTACGATTTTCCGATTTATTTTTGGATAATTGTTTTATGTCTTTTGAGCAATTATCTAATAAATATAATTTGCCTAGATTTCATTTTTTTAGATATTTACAGATTAGGAATTTCTTAAATACTGTACTTCCTACTTTTCCAAATTTTGTGTCTTCAGGTATTTTGGAGAATTTGTTTGAACTAAATCCTTTTCAGAAAGGGCTAATATCAAAATGTTACAATATAATTATGAAGATATGTTCAGAGCCCTTTTATAAGACTAAAAATGATTGGGAAAGAGAACTTAACCTTACTATCCCTATTGAGAATTGGGATAAAATTCTTCAATTAGTTAATACATCATCTATATGTGCTAAACATTCATTAATACAGTTTAAAGTTGTGCACAGGGCTCATATGTCCAAGGATAAATTGGCTCATTTTTATTCCTATATAAATCCTATTTGTGACAGATGTCATTCTGAGATAGTGTCTTTAACTCATATGTTTTGGTCGTGTCCGCTTTTGAAAAAATATTGGAAAGATATTTTTGATATTATTTCTGCGGTATTGAACATTGATTTACAACCTCATCCTATTACTGCAATTTTTGGTTTACCAATGATGGACTCACTCCATTTATCCTCTTCCGCTTGTCGAATGATTGCATTTCTTACATTAATGGCTAGAAGATCTATTTTGTTGAATTGGAAAGAAATTAATCCTCCTACCATATTTCATTGGTTTTCTCAAACTATGTTATGTTTAAATTTAGAAAAAAATTAGAAGTGTTGTATTTGATACTTCTATTAAATTTGAAAAGATATGGAGACCATTTATTCAATATTTTCATATGATGTAATATGACCCTGTTCCAAGCCTATTTGTTTTTCCAGTTTTGATTGTATATATGTTGAGAGGATCGGAGTTGACGACACTGATGATTTTGAATTGTTGTGAGATATTATAAACAGCCCTTTTTTCTATTTTTTCTTTTTTTGTTTTTTTCTTTATTAGTTATTAGATTATTAGATTAGTTTTTTTGCATAATTTTTTTTCTTTTTTCTGTTTAAAAAAAAATATATATTATGATATACCTAGGTTTGCCTTGTTTATTTGTATATTGTATCGTTCATGATTTGGGAATACTCATTTATACTGTAATCATTGTTTATGTATTCTCTCATGTTTAGTTGAAAAGTGTATGTTTGTAATCCCATTATCTATGTATCAATTTTATTTTGTTGATATTAATAACAATAATAAAAAGATTGAAAAGGAAAAAAAAAGAAAGGTAGTTATCAGATTATGTGAACTAAGGTTTAAGAATGCTTGGATTGTCAACTGCTCTGTAAACTGCGAAGAGCTGTGGACACAGCTCAGCACATCAGAGAAACCAGCTTCTTTCTATGCACTCTGTTTGCAGCTCACTGCTTTAGTAAAGCAGCCGGCATAGATGTCATCCATCCTGGACAATCTCTCTTTGCTTCGGGCAGAAGTTACAAAAGCCTGATAGCATGTACCACCGGGCTCAAAGACAGCTTCTATCCCACTGTTATCAGACTCCTGCATAATACAATGGACTCTTGTCCTCACAATCTGTCTTGTTATGATCTTGCACTTTGTTTACCTGCACTGGACTTTTTCAGTAGTTTTTGCACTTTATTCTGCATTGTTATTGTTTTACCTGTTCTACCTCAATGCACTGTGTAATGATCTGATTGTATGAACAGGTTGCAAGACAAAGTTTTCACTATATCTGGATACATGTAACAAGAAAAGAACCAATACCAGTACCCAGGTACGTTCAACCAGAGTTTAACGTCTGGTAATCCCCAAACCTCTGATTCATGCCCAGAGCATTATCACTGAGGGAGGATACACCAATTAAAGGAGAGAAAAGAGTTGGGAGTTTGGAAGGCAGCTTGTTGTGGGCAGAGCAAAGAATGGTCTCTTCCACAGTCCTCAGATAATCGCTTACCTGTGTACAGAATCCGGCTGACCATTCCAGGGAAGACCATGAGGTACATGGGCAGAAGTTTAAGGTAGCCACAGAGAATGCAGCCAGCCTTGACGTGGCTCAGGTTTTTCGCAGAGAGGCACCGCTGAACAATTACCTGTGTGGGACAAAACATAAGCTGGGAACTAAATCCTCAAAATGGTTACTGTAAAAGGTGTCCTCAGCCACTAGGTCACAGGGCCAAGGGAGCCACTGCATTTACACGATATGGATTTGAACCTGCTCTGATCATCACCTGATCTCTGTAGTCTGAGATCCCCACCATCTTCTTACAGTTACCATCAGGCAGGAGGTACAGAAGCCTAAAGCCCCACACCACCATGTTCAAGAACAGTGACTTGACTTCCCTTCAACCATTCAGTCTTGAAGTACAACCCAAATCAATACAATTCAGCTTCACTTTGATCACTTTGCACTAAAATAGACCACTTCTTTTTGTTCTACTTTATTCTTTCTTGTAGAAATTGTGTATAATTTATGTTTTTTTATTGTGAACACTGCTTACCTGATGCTGTGTGCCTGTGATGCTACTGCAAGTAAGTTTTTCATTGGACCTGTGCCCACATGGACTTGTGCAGATGACAATAAGCTCATCTTTGACTTTGATTTCTACACTCTCTCTAAATCATTTGATGAGGCATGAAGACATGAGATTGATTCCACATCACACTCAAAACAGGTGATGGAGAGTGCCCTTATGTTCTGGATATCTTCTGTGGGAATCTACACTCAGTGGTGACTTTATGAGGTAGAGAAGTGGAACCTGGTATGGTCTTCTGTTGCAGAAGCCCATCCACTTTGAGATTTGACTCATCTCTAAGCAAGAGATGCTCTTCTGCACAACACTTTGTAACACATAACAACACACACAAAATGCTGGTGGAACACAGCAGGCCAGGCAGCATCTATAGGGAGAAGCGCTGTCGACGTTTCGGGCCAAGACCCTTCGTCAGGACTAACCGAAAGGAAAGATAGTAAGAGATTTGAAAGTAGTGGGGGGAGGGGGAAATGCAAAATGATAGAAGACCAGAGGGGGTGGGATGAAGCTAAGAGCTAGAAAGGTGATTGGCGAAAGTGATACAGAGCTGGAGAACGGAAAGGATCATGGGATGGGAAGCCTCAGGAGAAAGAAAGGAGGAGGGGGAGCACCAGAGGGAGATGGAGAACAGGCAAACAACTAAATATGTCAGGGATGGGGTAGGAAGGGGAGGAGGGGCACCTATGTTCGTGACACTTCTCATGCTTTGAATTTTTTCAATGATTTTAAGTTCCCTGGCCCCCACCGTCTTATTTTCACAATGGACGTCCAGTCCCTATATACCTCCATCCCCCACCGAGATGGTCTCAAAGCTCTTCGCTTTTTTTTGGATTCCAGACCTAACCAATTCCCCTCTACCACCACTCTCCTCCATCTAGCGGAATTAGTTCTTACTCTCAATAATTTCTCCTTTGGCTCCTCCCACTTCCTCCAAACCAAGGGTGTAGCCATGGGCACCTGTATGGGTCCCAGTTATGCCTGCCATTTTGTTGGCTTTGTGGAACAGTCCATGTTCCAAGTCTATACCGGTATCCATACCCCTCTTTTCCTTCGCTACATCGATGACTGCATTGGCGCTGCCTCTTGCACACGTGCTGAGCTCGTCGACTTCATTAACTTTGCCTCCAACTTTCACCCTGCCCTCAAATTTACCTGGTCCATTTCTGACACCTCCCTCCCCTTTCTTGATCTTTCTGTCTCCATCTCTGGAGGCGGCCTATCTACTGATATCTACTATAAGCCTACAGACTCTCACAGCTACCTGGACTATTCCTCTTCTCACCCTGTCTCTTGCAAAAAGGCTAACCCCTTCTCACAATTCCTCCGTCTCCGCCGCACCTGCTCTCAGGATGAGGCTTTTCATTTCAGGATGAAGGAGATGTCTTCCTTTTTTAAACAAAGGGGCTTCCCTTCGTCCACCATCAACTCTGCTCTCAAACGCATCTCTCCCATTTCCCGCACATCTGCCCTCACCCCATCCACCCGCCACCCCACTCGGGATAGGGTTCCCCTTGTCCTTACCTACCACCCCACCAGCCTCCAGGTCCAACGTATAATACTCCGTAACTTCCACCACCTCCAACGGGATCCCACTACCAAACACATTTTTCCCTCCCCCCCTCTTTCTGCTTTTCACAGGGATTGCTCCCTACGCGACTCCCTTGTCCACTCGTCCCCCCCATCCCTTCCCACCGATCTCCCTCCTGGCACTTATCCTTGTAAACGGAACAAGTGCTACACCTGCCCTTATACTTCCTCCCTCACCACCATTCAGGGCCCCAGACAGTCCTTCCAGGTGAGGCGACACTTCACCTGTGAGTCGGCTGGTGTGGTATACTGTGTCCAGTGCTCCCGGTGTGGCCTTCTATATATTGGTGAGACCCGACGCAGACTGGGAGACCGTTTTGCTGAACACCTACGCTCGGTCCGCCAGAAAAAGCAGGATCTCCCATTGGCCACACATTTTAATTCCACGTCCCATTCCCATTCTGATATGTCTATCCATGGCCTCCTCTATTGTCAAAATGAATCCAAACTCAGGTTGGAGGAACAACACCTTATATACCGGCTGGGTAGCCTCCAACCTGATGGCATGAACATTGACTTCTCTAACTTCCGTTAATGCCCCTCCTCCCCTTCTTACCCCATCCCTGACATATTTAGTTGTTTGCCTGTTCTCCATCTCCCTCTGGTGCTCAACCCCCTCCTTTCTTTCTCCTGAGGCCTCCCGTCCCATGATCCTTTCCCTTCTCCAGCTCTGTATCACTTTCGCCAATCACCTTTCCAGCTCTTAGCTTCATCCCACCCCCTCCGGTCTTCTCCTATCATTTCGCATTTCCCCCTCCCCCCACTACTTTCAAATCTCTTACTATCTTTCCTTTCAGTTAGTCCTGACGAAGGGTCTCGGCCCGAAACGTCGACAGCGGTTCTCCCTATAGATGCTGCCTGGCCTGTTGTGTTCCACCAGCATTTTGTGTGTGTTGTTGTTTGAATTTCCAGCATCTGAAGATTTCCTCGTGTTTGCACTTTGTAACACGTGGTTATTTGAGTTACTGTCACCTTCCTGTCAGCTTGAACCAGTCTGGCCGTTCTCCTCTGACCTCACTCATTAACAAGTCATTTTTTTGCCTATAGAACTGCTACTCACTGGATGTTTTTTTGTTTTTTGGACCATTTTCTGTAAGCCCTAGTGACTGTTGTGCATGCAAATCCCAGGAGATCAGCAGTTTCTGAGATACTCATATCATCCTGTCTGGCACCAACACAATCAAAGTTATTTAGATGACATTTCTTCCCCGTTCTGATGTTTGTTCAGAACAACAATTGAATCTCTTGACCACGTCTGCATGCTTTTATGCATTGAGTTGCTGTCATCTGATTGGCAGATTAGATATTTACATTAACAAACATTTTATAAGTTACTGAATGAGATTTACTTTGTTTAAAAGTTGAGATACTTAATCAGTTCTTGCAGAAAATCAAAATTAGACATTTTATGAAAATAAACTTTCACATCCAACCGTATTAAATCCTTTGCATCATTACCCATTTCATCCCCAAGCTGGTTCATCATCTTGGGTGGCTTGCCATTTTGTTTCTTGGTTCATTGGAATGAAATAGTAGATCGTCCACGGAAAGTCAACTCACAAACACTTACCAAAACTTGACCAAATGCCTTGGTATGATTTTACAGAACTAATTTCCAACTACACAGTAGGGATTTAGGACACTGGTCTTTGTCAATATTGTTTCGTTAAAGCTGCTGCATGTTATAGCTGTTGATTCAATAAATCTTTTATTGCTGTTGTTGCTCCTCCAGTGGTTTTGCCCTGATGTTTTCAAGTTAGTAGGTAAAGATACTCACTACTAATTTCACGATTAACAGTTCATGTCTTCAGCTTCTAATCATTGCTTTGTTTTTCTTCTTGTCCATCCTTTGTCCAGCCACACCTCCTCTTCCATAGCGTTTTTTTCCCAAATTCTTTTTTTTAATCAGTAAACAGGACGTTGCCTGGATTGGGGAGCATGCCTTATGAAAATAGGTTGAGTGAACTCGTCTTTATCTCCTTGGAGCGACAGAGGATGAGAGGTGACTGATACAGGTGTATAAGATGATGAGAGGCATTGATCGTGTGGATAATCAGAGGCTTTTTCCCAGGGCTGAAGTGGTTAGCCCGAGAGGGTATTGTTTTAAGGTGCTTGGAAGTAGGTACAGAGGAGATGTCAGGGGTAAGTTTTTTACACAGTGAGTGGTGAGTACGCGGAATGGGCTGCCGGTGGCGGAAATGATAGGGTCTTTTAAGAGACACCTGGATGGCTACATGGAGCTTTAAGGTAGGGACATGTTCAACACAGCTTTGTGGGCCGAAGGGCCTGTATTGTGCTGTAGGTTTTCTATGTTTCTATGTTTCTTGTTTTCATCCCTCCACATGTAGAACTTCCTAACATTACATCTTTGGGTTTAATTAACCTTGGTTACACTGGTCATTGTACCTGAAGTGTTAATGATGTGGACAGACTACAGAGGAGAATTGGTTGCTGTCTTGAAGCAAGTCAGAATGGATAAATCTCCAGGGCCTGACAAGGTGTTCCCTCAGACCCTCCAGGAGGCAAGTGCAGAAATTGCCAGGACCCTAGCAGAGATATTTAAATCATCCTTAGCGACAAGTGAAGTATCAAAGGATTGGGGATAGCCAATGTTGTTCTGCAATTTAAGAAAGACTCTAAAAATACACCAGGAAATTATAGGCCTGTGAGCCTGACATCAGTAGTGGGAAAGATATTGGAAGGTGTTCTAAGGGACAGGATATATGAATTATTTGAATAGACATGGACTGATTCAGGACAGTTAGCATGGTTTCGTGCATGGTAGATCATGTCTAACTAAAACTTATGGAGTTTTTTGAAGAAGTTATCCGGAAAGTTGATGAAGTAGATATTGTCTACTTGGACTTTAGCAAGGCACTTGACAAGGTCCCACATGGGAGCAACACACACAAAATGCTATGGAAACTCAGCAGGCCAGTCAGCATCTATGGAAAAGAGTACAGTCGACCCTTCGGCAGGACTGGAGAAAAAAAGCTGAGGAGTAAATTTAAAAGGTCAGGGGAGGGGAGAGAGAAACACAAGGTGATAGGTGAAACCTGAAGGGGGAATATGAAATAAAGAGCTGGGAAGTTGGTTGGTGAAAGAGATACAAGGCTGGAGAAAGGGGGAGTCTGATAGAAGACAGAGGCCATGGAAGAAAGAAAAAGGGGAGGAGCACCAGAGGGAGGTGATGAGCAGGCAAGAAGGGAGGGAAAAAGGGCTGGGGAATGGTGAAGGAGTGGGGGGCATTACTGGAAGTTAGAGAAATCAATGTTCATGACATTAGGCTGCAGGTTACCCAGATGGAATATAAGGTGTTCCTCCAACCTGAGTGTGGCCTCATCACGACAGTTGAGGAGACCATGGATAGGCATATTGAAATGGGAAATGGGAAGTGGAATTAAAATAGGTGGACACTGGGTGATTCCACTTTTTCTGGTGGTCGGAGCATAGGTGCTCGGTGAAGCCATCTCCCAATCTACGTCAGGTCTCACCATTATACAGAAGACCACACTGGGAGCACCGGGCACTGAGGTTCCCACATGGGAGGTTAGTCAAGAAGGTTCAGTCACTTGAATTAGACATTAGCTTTGTGGGAGAAGCCAGAGAGTGGTAGTAGATGGTTGCCTCTTTGACTGGAGGCCTGTAACTAGTGGAGTGCCACAAGGATTGGTACTGGCCCCATTGTGGTTTGCCACAATCTGGACGATAATGTGGTTAATTGGATCTACAAGTTTGTGGATGACACCAAGATTAGGGGTGTAGTTGACAGAGAGGCTTGTAGCAGGATCTGGACCAGCTGGGAGCAAGGGCTGAAAAATGCCAGATGGAATTTAATGCAGACAAGTGTGAGGTGTTGCACTTCAGGAGGACCAACCAGGGTGGGTCTTACACAGTGAACAGTTGGGCCCTGAGGAGCGTGGTAGAACAAAGGGATCTGGGAATACAGATCCATAATTTATTGAAAGTGTCATCACAGGTTAATAGGGTCGTAAAGAAATCTTTTGGCACATTGGCCTTTATAAGTCAGCGTATTGAGTACAGGATATGGGATGTTATGTTGAATTTGTATAAAACATTGGTTCAATGGTTCATTTATTGTCAAAGTATGCATGTACAATACAACTCCAATTTAGAGTATTGTGTGTGGTTTTGGTCACCTACCTACAGGAAAGATGTAAGCAAGGTTGAAGGAGTACAAAGAAAATTCACAAGGATGTTGCCAGGTCTGGAGGACCTGAGTTATAAGGAAAGATTGAATATGTTAGGACTTTATTCCTTGGAATGTAAAAGACTGAGAGGTGATTTGATAGAGATATACAAAATTATGAGGGGTATAGATTGGGTAAATGCAAGCAGGTTTTTTTCCACTGAGGTTGGGAGGGACAACAACTAGAGGCCATGCAAGCTCAACTTCAATGTTTAAGAGAATTTTGGATAGGTACATGGATGGTAGTGGTATGGAGGGTTATGGTCCTGGTGCAGGTCGGTGGGACTAGACAGTTTCATTGGTTCAGCACTGAATGAATGGCCTGTTCTGAGTTGTACTTTTCTATGACTCTAGTCAGAGATTCATCATTAACACAAATGCTGACACCCCCTGCATTACCTCCATCCACCCTCACCTCATTTTCACATTACCATAATAGGGATAGAGTTCCTCTTGTCCTCACCTGCTACCTCACAAGCCATCCTCATCCAGAACACCACCTATCACCTGCTAGCTTATAGTCCTTCCCCTCCCCTCATCTTCTTATTCTGGGTGGTGGCCCACCAGGAAACATCCCCTCCACTCCCACCCTGTCATGACCTACCAGGACCTTGTATGTTCCATTCAATAGACAATAGACACTTGGCCCTTCAGCCAGCACCACCATTCAATGTGATCATGGCTGATCATCCACAATCAGTATCCCGTTCCTGCCTTCTCCCCATATCCCTTGACTCCGCTATCTTTAAGAGTCATCTAACTCTTTCGAGTCATCTCTCTCTCTTCTAAACATCAGCCTGTCCAACCTCTCATAAGGCAACCTGCCATTTCCAGGAATTTATCTAGCATTCCTTCTCTGAACTGTTTGCAAAGCATTAATGTCCTTCTTTGAATAAGTAAACTAGTACTGTTGCTGCCTTTCCGCACTCTGGTTCAAAGCATTTTTCCTCACACTGAAATACACCTTGTTTATTTAAAAAGGTGGCCTATATTCGTTGTCTATTTCTAAGCACCTCTCAGAAGGTTTTATTCAGATTTATCTATTGCACGTACATTGAAACATACTGTGAAAGGCATCATTTCTGTTAACCATCGACAAAGTGCAGGATGTGCTGGGGGCAGCCTGCAAGTGTAGCTACCCACTCTGGCTCCAACATAGAATGTCTACAATGCTCGGCAGAACAACACAGAACACAATGAGCAGCAAAACAATAAACACCTTTCCTCCTTTCCTTCTTCTCACACAGGGACAGTACTCGAACTCTAGGACAGGCCTCAATGCCACCTGTCTCCGGTCTCCACAGTTTGGCCATTGGGCTTCGACATTCAGACTTCTGATTGACCTTCAGGGTTCCATCTTTGGTATCAACCCTTGGCAGAACCCCGAACTCCAGGGGCTCTGACTCTCCGGCCCTTGTGCTTCCTCCTTCTTGAATGGACCCACCACTGTCACTGGTGTTCAATGCAGACCCGGACTGTGGATGTCATTCGTCACCTATTCATTCACCTTCGTAGTTGAACTTTGAATGCTGAGCATGGTATAGAGGCCTGACCTCTAACTACTTCACAGCCCTGTACCTAAACCCTAATTTGACCCTTCTTTGCCCCACAAAACCATTCCTACAAACTTAAAAAAATAAACAGCTTTCTGAGCCAGGAACTTGATGTAGACTGTATCTCGGTACCATCTTAACATATAACCATATAACAATTACAGCACAGAAACAGGCCATCTCAGCCCTTCTAGTCCGTGCCGAACGCTCACTCTTACCTAGTCCCACCGAATATAACCATATAACAATTACAGCACAGATATGGCATCTTAACATTACAAGATTAAATAATTCACAAGATTTGATAGATTATCAATTTTTTTCCAGAATCTGTATGTCCCTGGCAGTGCCAGCATTTATTACCCATCCTAAATTACCTCTGAGAAGGAGGTGCCATTTTAGAATGCCATAGTCATTCAGTATGGAAGCAGGCCCCTGAACCCAACTTGCCCATGCCAATCAAGATTCCCATTCAAGCTAGTCCCAATTGCTTCATAATGCTCTAAACCTTTCCTATCCATAATATAGTACTGTACAAAAGTCTTTGGCACATATATAGCTCCTAACCAAGGTGCCTAAGACTTTTACTCAGTACTGTATTAGTTAACGCGGAGTGGAGAGCGAGATTGTAAATCTGGCGGGAGCAAAGGACATTGGGAATGGCGAAGGTGGAGCACCACGGGAGGGGTGTGGGACTGTCGGCAGAGAAAGATTGCCGGGGCGGGAGTAGCGTGGTTGCAGACACACCCAGCCCTGAGACACCAGGCAAGGTCATCCGATTCCAAACAATTGGTTTATTGATCATTACAGAATGTCTCTCTGGTGCTTCCTGCTCCCTCTCCTCTTCCTTCCCCTTTTCCCAACCATGATTCCCCTCTCCCTGCCCCTTCCCACTCCCAGTCCACAATAGAGACCCATATCACAATCAGGTTTATAATCACTCACACGTGTCATGAAATTTGTTTTTTTTTTGTGGTAGCAGTACGGTGCAATACCTTTTAAATGCTGTTATTGTATCGGCCTGAACCACTCCCTCTGGCAGCTTATGCTATAGGCAATCCAAGTATAAGCCAAAGTCAAGTTCTTTGACATATGCACCAGTGCAGAGAAAAATCTCCTTGCAGTAGTACCACAGGCACATAGCATCAGATAAGCAGCATTCATAAAAAAAACAAGCACAATTTTTACAATGAAGAAGACAATCAGCACAAAATAGAGCAATGTCCATTTTGGTGTGATGTGATGAAAGTGTTGCTAAACTGTAGTGAGTAGAGTTGTGCCAGTTGGTTCAAGAACAGAATGGCTGAAGGGAAGCAACTGTTCTTGAACCTGGTGGTGTGGGAATTTGGTCTCCGTACCTCCTACCCAATGACTCAGATGGTGGGAATCTTTGCTGATGGATGTCGCCTTCTTGAGGCAGCAGAGGGATGTATTGGGCTGAGTTGACTACTGTTTGCAGATTTTTATCCTCCTGTGCATTGGAATTATGGACCACCCTCTGGGAGAAAAAAGTCACCCCTCAGGGTCCTACTGAATCTGTTCCTCTCACTCTAAACCTCTGTGCTCTGGTTCCTAACTCCAGTGGTGAGGGTGAACCCATGATGTTTCAGAAACAAGGAAGGATTTCCAAGTCAGGACAGTATGGGACTTGAAAAGGAACTTGTGTATTGACATTTGATCAGCTGAATCACAGAACAAGTACAATTAAGATCCTACGTTTAAAAAGATCAATACTTCCTATTATACCCAAAACATTGACTGTTTATTCCTTTCCATAGATGCTGCCTGGCCTGCTGAGTTCCTCCAGCACTTTGTGTGTGTTACTTTGAGCATCCAGCATCTGCAGAATTTCTTGTGTTTATGCTTCCTATTATGTTTTATTCAAATATTTACCCCCAGGATCCAGTTTTGAGCTTACTTTCTATAAATCATATATCCCTTCAGTAAGAAGGAAGCAACCTGGGCTTCCTGGTTGACCTTAGACCGGGCATGTAATCTTACCTGATCGGTGCACCAGTACCAGAGTGCCGAGATGCTGAGCCCGAAGGTCAGGCCAGGCCAGGGTAAGTCTGACGTGATTGGATCACGGAATAAGTGAAAGGAGTCTGGCCGGGGTGTGTAACAGTTGGCACTGATATTCAGCAGGGGGTCATAGGTTTGGCTTGGGATGGCGTTCATGTACTTCTCCTTCATGGCTTCGTAGCCACCCACTGAATTGAAAGCTGTAAAACAAAATAGCTGAGTTTGGCCCTTGGCTCAAAGTGTTACCTGTTGACGGAAAAAGTGATCGATGGAAGTGACATACCATTTACATTACTGTGCGGAGCAATGTATGACCTTTAACCTCGCCCTCTAGCAGAAATGAGGCCATGCCTTTTAAAACTGCTCCCTCTTCCCACAACTTTTTATTCTGTCTCCTACCCCTTTTCCTTTCCAGTCCTGATGAAGGGTCTCAGCCAAAATATCGACTGTTCATTTCCCTCCAGAGATGCTGCCAGACCTGCAGAATCTCTCCAGCATTTTGTATGTGTTGCCCACCTGCTGCCAGGTGAGAATCCCCAATCTCTATTTCAGGGGCTTACAGTCTGAGTCTAAGTGTGGAAACTAGCCCTTCAGCCCATTGAGTCTGCGCTGGCCAGCAAGCATCAAGTTCTGCCCACTTCCACACCAATCATGTTTTGTTCTTCACACATCTCACAGCAGTTCTTGCAAATTCAGGCAAAGCAGGGGAAGCTAATAGATTTTGACTCAGACCAGAGCTGGAAGGTTGTAACAGTCCCATCTCAGTCAAGGCAGATCAGGAGCAGTTAGAAGATTCCTTCATGCACATCAATCCTCTCAGAACCCTTTCTAAATCCCACTGAGATGTACTTTTCCTGGAGGGGGAGGTTCACCAAAATGATCCCAGGAACGAGAAATGTTTGATGTCTCTAGGTCTGTACTTGTTGGAATTCAGAAGGATGAGGGGAAGGAGTTAGGAATCTCACTGAAACCTCCCAAATACTGAAAGTCCTGGATACAGTGGATGTTGAGGGGATGTTTCTATTAGTAGGAGAGTCTAGGATCTGAGGGGACAGTTTTGGAATACAGGAATGCCCCTTTAAAACTGATTTGAGGAGAAATTACTTCAGCTAGAGGGTGGTGATTCTGTGGATTCTGTGGAGCCACTTAGGGCTGTGTAGGCCAGGTCATTGGGTATATTTGAGGCAGGGATTGATAAGTTCTTGTTTGAGAAAGGGGTTAAGGGTTACAGGGAGAAGTCAGGAGAATGGTGTTGTAAAGAAAATCAACAGGCCTAATTATCTTATTGATTTATGGACTCTGTTCCTTCCCTAAGAACGCTCTGTGACTTCCCTTCTGTTGGTAATATCAGCCTCCATTCCTTCTTTCTACTTGCCTTCCACTGCCAGTTGGAGTTGTAGGCAAGACCCAAGACTTTAAAGCAACTGGCACATATTAATCTGGGCGTGATTGCTCCACCGGTTAGGGAAAGAGATGGAGTCAACAGAGCAAAGCATCCAGGTCCTTACACTGATATATCCCCTGGGCCTGGCTGAGGAATGTAGAATCAGGGGTCACATTCTTGAAATATGGTGCTTATAGGAATGTGTAATTAGCTATTTGTCTGTAAATGTTCCATTGATTTTCAGCTACTTGTAGAATAGCTGGTTCTGTAACTCAATCGTTTCTTTGTCTGTGAGATTGAGCCATGGCAGTGTGAAATAAGACAGACAGATCTTGTCTCACAGGCTGTTCTAGTCAGAGCAGATTCCCTTATCTGTCCAGTTTGAAAAGATTCAGTGTAAAGTAAGTCCACAAGGCAGGTTCATTGTTAGAGTGTGACAGTTAAAATTAGAATCAGTTGATCCACAGTTATAGTACGTTATCTGTTGCTGTGTTCATTGTTTACAGTTGGAGTTCATTACCCGTAGTTGAGTTACTTGTTAGAGTGAGTTGGCTACACTTAGAATTCACTGCCTGTTGCTGTGTTACTTGTTAGAGTGAGTTAGTCAGTTACCATACACTACTTGTTGCTGTGTTTATTGTGAGAGTGAGTTGGTCACAGACTAAGTTTATTACCCGTTACTGTGTTACTTGTTAGAGAGAGTGGTTCATTTGGAGGTTATTACCTGTTACTGTATTACTTGTTAGAGGGAGTTGGTTATAGTTAGACTTCACTGCCAGTTGCTGTGTTACTTATTGGAATGAGTTTGTTACAGTTGGAGTTTACTATGTGTTATTTGCTGACAGTGCTACAATATGATTTTTTTAATGAACATTTAATAGAATTGCTGTAACCACAAGAGGCGTGCCTCATTCTTGATTTCTAATGAACTTTCTGGACAATATTGCCTCCAGATCCACCAATCCTGACACACCCCTGCTCCATCCTGCCCAACCATGACCAACTCTTAAATATCTGAGTAAATTCCCAGGGCTTAGGTGCCTGCCTTTTATAGCTAATGTGCCAGGGCTGTTGATCCCTTTTTCTGACATTATGTGTGTCCAGGACAGAGTGCAGTTAGGTGTAGAGCATAGCAACCGGGGAGGTCACCAGGGCAGCAGCAATGACTGTGGAACTCACCGAATCCCATTAGAATGAAGGAGCCCACCACCATGATGATGGTCTGTAATGTGTCGGTGTAGATCACGGCTGTCAATCCACCTGCCGAGAATACAAAGGAGCTGCCTGTTAATCACACAGTAACAGAGGCAGGGAATACAGACAAGGCATTTCTGAAGAAACAGGCCCTGATTTATGCAGGCAGTCAGGGGACAGCTTACTCAAGAGACCCTGGAGAAGGTGGGATGAGGAATCATGGGGCGTGGGGAGTGAATGGGGGATGCAATCTGCAAACAGGGGGTAAGGGATGAAGGGCAGTTTCTCGGACAGTGGTGAAGACATTTCAGAGGGGTCAGTGTCAGTCAGCCCTGATCCCAGCGGAGGAGGAGACTCACTGGTGGCCGATTCTGACACTGGGATGTCTCAGACCACAGGTCCTGTGATGACTCTCTGAAGGGTGATCATATGGCAGTGAGAGTCTGTGTTGTGAAATCCCTCAGTGGCAGAGGAGGTGCTACCATTACAATGGTAAAAAGACATGATATGAAGATAGTGGGATATGGAGGGACTTGTTACCACTTTTGATTTGGGCCAAAGGGCCTCCTTCCATGCTGTGTGACTCCATGGCAGCGTGTGAAGAGGGCTCACAGGACTGGCCATATCTCCCTGTGATCCGCAGCTATTCGCTCTCATGGCCGTCATCAATGACTGCAGCAGAACCTGGCAATGCTGTCTGTAGAATCCTCATTCTTTCAAATCCCTGCAGTCATGCAACCTTACAGCCCCTCATGATCCTCCTCAGCCCCAACCGACGTTCAGCCTTCGCTGAGGTGCTGAGCTCAAGAACTCCCCTCCTGTCCTCCCTTCTGTAGAGGACCTGAGGAAACCCTCCCTTCCACCAAGCAGCCACTCCAGCTGCTGGGTCTGCCTGACACACTGTCAGAAAATGCTTCTAAAATCCCCTGCAACACACACAAAATGCTGGAGGAACTCAGCAGATCAGGCAGCATCTATGGAAAAGGCCGAAGGGTCTCGGCCCGAAACGCCAACTGTCCTCTTTTCCAGAGATGCTGCTAGGCTTGCTGAGTTCCTCCAGCATTTTGTGTGTGTTGCTTGGAATTCCAGCAACTGCAGATTCTGTCGTTTGTTCTAAAATCCCCTGGCTTGCTTTGCTGTGATACAAAGGTTAAATAAATGCGGTTATATAGATGCAAAATGTTATTGTTTGGTTTTGCACTTTGATGGGAGATTATTAAAATTTTATTTAGAGATACAGTGTGGAACAGACCCTTCTGGCCCAACGAGTCACCACCCAGTAGCCCACCTATTTAGCCCTAGCCTAAACACAGCACAATTTACAATAACCAGGTAACCTACTAACCGACTGAGGGAGGAAACCCAAATGGTCACCAGGAGAATGCACAGACACAGTAGAGTTGAATGCCAAACTCCAAACACTCTGTGCTGTAATCAGCTTGTGCTAACCGCTATGTCTGCGCACAGATTAAGGGCCATAACTTGAAAAGTAAACATTGAACAGTAAACAGTCAATGAGAGCTACTGTTGTCATCTCTCTTTAGCTGCTTGAGTTGGTGGCCAACCCTGTCCTCACTGCGCCACACGGCCCTAAAGAAAGTTTCATAATCACAAACACAAGAGATTCAGTACAGTAACACACACAAAACAGTGGAGGAACTCAGCAGGACAGCCAGCCTGAAACGCTGACTGTTTATTCCTCTCCATAGATGCTGCCTGGCCTGCTGAGTTCCTCCAGCATTTATTTCACAACAATACCGTGATAAACATGGACCACTTCCCACATCTTGAGGGGGGGGGGTCATCTTTAGAAAAGGCAAATGCTGGTGTTCACATTCAAAGCACTATCAGAGTTTTTGGTTTGACTCTAAAAGTCACAGAATGCCGATGGAGAAGAGCAGAGTGATTATGAGATGCTTCAAGTAGATCTGCTGAGTGCATTTGGGTTCCAGCATCATCTTGGGAGAACCGATCATTGACTTCATGGGATGGGGCAGAGTACACATCCTGGCCAGCCTCAGTGGGGCTGAGAGCTTAATCTTCCTAGCGTAAACATCACCAATAGCTTGTCCTACTCCAACCACATAGACACTATAGGCAAGAAAGTTTACCAGTGTTCCTCCTTCCTCAGGAGGCTAAGCAAATTCAGCATGGTCCTCATTGACGCGTACCAACTTTTACAAGTGCACTCCACGAAGTATCTTATCCAGATGCACCACAGTCTGGTGCAGCAACTGCTCTGCCAGAGACCACAAGGAAATACAGAGAGCTGTGGACACAGCAGAGCTCAGCCCTAACCCATGGATTCTGTCCACACATCCCACCTACTCAGTAAAACAGCCATCAATTAGGGATGGGCAATAAATGCAGACCTGGTCACTAACTCCAGACTGTCCAATTAAATGAACACATGAGAACTTTGGGGGACCTCTCTAATGCAGCAGTAGGCAGCTGTGGTGGGGATCAGCAGCGGAGGCATGAAATGGTCCTGAGGACAAGAATGTGTGAGGAACCCTGACCTGCATGCACAAAGCAGTCAAGGTACATGTATATCACATGTACCGTGACCATAATGTATGTACCATAAGACATCAGAGCCAAATTAGGCCATTCAGCCCATCAAGTCTGCTCCACCATTCAGTCATGGCTGATTTATGTTCCCTGTCACCCCTGCCCAGCCTTCTCCCTGTAATTTTTGATGCCCTTACTAATCAAGAACCTATCAACTTCTGATTTAAATATATCCAATGGCGTGGCCTCTTCAGCCATCAGTGGCAATAAATTATACAGATTCACAAATCTTTGGCTAAAGAAATTCCTCCTCATCTCTGACCTTAAGCAAAAACCTTGCATTGTGAAGCTCTGCCCTCTGATCCTAGACCACCCCACTGTGAGAAATATCCATGTCCATTCTATCTAGGCCTTTCCATATTCAATGGGTTTCTATGAGATCCCCCCCCCCCCCCCACCTCATTCTTCTAAACTCCAGTCAGTTCAGGCTCAGAGCCATTAAACACTCCTCCTATGTTAACCCTTTCATTCATGAGATGAGAGAACCCTCTGAGGCCAAAGGATGATCTGGGGTTTTCCCTTTGTATCCAGTACAGTTTTTATAACCAACACAGGGGATTAGGAAGAGTTCCTCCAGCTTTTTGTGTTTTCTTGACTTGAAGTGCATTTGATTGATGCTCTTGTTCCCTCTGCTTGGAACCATGCTCCCAAACGTGAGCTAGAATATGCCACCACATTAAAGATGTTCTATAAAAGCAATCTGTTGTCTTTGATATTAGATTACACATTGGTGGCTGGGGAGGGTTTTGTTTGGAAATGTTGTGGACTGTGTCCCTCTCTGCACTACCTTGCAGTAACTGGGAAGTGTGGGTGGGGCAATGACTAATTCTCTGGAACCCAATATCATGACACAGCTTCTCTGCTGGTGATAGCTTGCGGCAGTGATCTCAATACTGCCTCTGATCTTACAATATCCTCTGCATTCCCTTAGTAACTGAATAACCCCATTATCAGTTAAAACAAGAATCCAAGGTCAGTCAGCACATTCCTCAGAGGACACATCAGAGCTCCCCTATCACATGGAATACGTGCAGAGTGTCCTTTGTAATTTAATCATCGAGAGCTGGAGAGCATGATCATGTTGCATACATGCGCTGGTCACATACAAATCCCTCTGACAGGCTCCCTCACACTAACACACACACCCACATGCACAGAACACGAGGTTCTGCAGATGCTGGAAATCCAGTGCTGGAGGAACTCAGCAGGCCAGGCAGCATATATGGAAAAGAGTAAATAGTCGAGTTCTCCAGCATTTTGTGTGTGTAACATTCAACGCTTATAAAGAACAAAGAACTATATAAAAATAAAGTTAGTGGTTAAAGGACAGATGTGGAATAAAAGTGTACACAAATTCTGTGCATAAATACCAGCATGTATTTGCAATGCAAACAGCCTTATACAAAGTGTCTGCAGAGCAGTGCAGTGACTGAGGTAATAGAGAGGGGTGTGGGAGGGGGGTGGTTAGCTAACTAGAATAGTTTTTAGAAAAGGCAGTTTGCAGGTGGTCAGTGCCTGCAATGATTTTCCTGCCCACTACCCACCTGCAAACTGCCTTTCCTAAAGTCTCAGTTATGGGAGAAAAAAACCAGAGGACATGGGCTAAGGCTGAAGGGGGAAAAGTTTAAAGGGAACATTGGTGGGGGGGGGGACTTCTTCACACAGAGAGTGGTGGGAGTGTGCAATGAGCTGCCAGATGAAGTGGTAAATGTGGGCTCACTTTTAACATTTAAGAAAAACTTGGACAGGTGTATGGAGGGATATGGTCCAGGTGCAGGTCAGTGGGACTAGGCAGAAAACATGGTTCGGCACAGCCAAGAAGCGCCAAAAGGCCTGTCTCAGTGCTGTAATGTTCTATGGTTCTATGCTATAGGTCTATTACTTTGAGATTAAACTTCATTAGGCCTCGAAACATTCTGCTCGCCAAATGGTCAAAATAAAGCCAAGTAATGAGGTCTAAAATACAGGATACCCTCAGAATTACATGCCTCTCATTATCTTGGTCCATGGGCCTGATTGACCCTGGCTGGGTCGCCTGAGCGAGGGTGTCTTGTGACTAAAGGCCTGATGAGCCCAGGTTACATTCTGATGACGTGTCCCAGTGCACACCCAGTGAACTAAGCCAAGTGTTGTTGGACCAGGTTAATGAAAGGCATGGGCCAGATGAAAGTGGTTCACCAACTCTATCCGCCAGAGCCCCACAGAGCTCACACACTAAACTCCACAGCCCCATCTCTCCCAGCCTCACAACCCTACTTTAAGCCTAATCCTAATGTCCAATGGGGCACACACACCAACTAACCCGAAACGCACCCCGACTAAATCTGGCCACACCCTCACAAACACACTGACTTGTGTAAGGAGTAGCAAGATGCAGTAAAGGCAAGTGTTGGACCTGGTTAATGAAGAGGCAGGCCAGATCAACTTGGCAGGGTTGTGTGACACTGAATCCTGAGTGATGAGATGAAGAAGCACAAGAAGGATCATTTTCCCACTGCCTCATAATCTCAGCCTAATACACACAAGTCATGCAGTGATGGTAGACTGCAGGCTGCAGCCTCTATTCACACACAGTACAATCTGTGAACATAATTATCCCACGAGTGTGCATGCAAATGCAGCTGAGAGCTGTTCACTGTGTTGTACAGAATTGCCTTAGTCAGGCATGGCACATTATCAGCCACTCACTATACACCAGAATGAAATGTCAGCTACTGTCCCGCATCCTCTGGAGTGGGAAGGGTCAGAGACATAACAGAGACTGCAGGGGCTGGAAATCTGGAACAACAGGACCTGATAAAGACTCTCAGCCCAAAATGTTGATAGATGCTGCCCGAGCTGCTGAGTTACTCTGGCATTTTGTGTGTGTTCTTTAAAGCTGAGTTAGCATTGGTTTATCATTGTTGCATGTAACAGATACTGTGAAAAGCTTTTGTTTTGCACATCATGCAGACAGATCATTCAAAGTATAGAGCACTGTGGCTTAGAAACAGGCACTTTGATTCATCTAATCCGTGCTGAACTGTTCTTCTGCTTTGCCCTATTGGCCTGCACCTGGACTATGGCCCTCCATTCCTCTCTCATCCATGTACTTATCCAAATTTCTCTTCAAACCCGCGTCCAGCTCTTGTACTGGCAGCTTGTTCCATGCTGTCACCCTTCTTTGAGTGACAAAGTTCTCTAATATTCCTGTTAAACATTATACCTTTCACCCTTAACTCATGACTTCTAGTTCTAGGATCACATAATGTAGGAAAAAGCCGACCTCTATCAAATCTCTCCTCATTCTCCTATAGGCAAGAGAATAAAGTCCTAACCTATTCAACCTTTCCCTATAACTCAGGTCCTCAAGTCCCAGCAACACCCTTGTAAGTTTTCTTTGCAGTCTTTCAATCTTATTGATATCTTTCCTGTAGGTAGGTGACCTGAACTGCATACAATACTCCAAGTTAGGCCTTACGAGTGCCTCAAGATAACATGCAAACTCCTGTACTCAGTATATTCATTTATGAAGGTCAAAAGCTTTCTTTATGACCCTACCTAGAGTTAATTCCATTAAGGCAGTAAAAAAAAAGCAGAATGCAGAATATAGTGTTCAGCTACAGAGGGAGTGTAGTGCAGACAGGCAAGTAATGTGACTTAGAAACATTGTAGAGGGCTCAGTGGTTGCTGATATTTCCCCAGGTGAAGAATCTAAAGCTAGTGATCACTGCGTCGGGATCACAGGATGGACATTTACCGCAGAGATGACGGGAAATTCCTGCATAGAGAAGGAATAATGTGAAATATTCCCCAATGCAAAAGGCTCAGTGAACTTATTTAAAAGAGAAAAGGATAGCTTTCAGGAGATTAAGTGAACCAAGGAATATGGGTGTAGGTGGTAGAGGCAATTTGGTATGTCACCAAAAGCTAGCAAATGTCTCAGGTGTACCGTGGAGAGCATTCTGACTGGTTGCATCACCGTCTGGTATGGAGGTAGCGGGGGTGGGGGGGGGGAGGTGGCACTGTACAGGATCGGAAAAAGCTGCAGAGTGTTGTAAACTCAGCCAGGTCCATCAAGGGCACCAGCTTCCCCACCATCATGGACATCTTCTACAGGCAATGTCCTAAAAAATAACTCATAAAAGATGCCTTTGTGGTGACCCACTTCCTAGCGCACTCGAACTGGCTCACAAATAGCCAGCACGCAGGCACAAAGGCCAGGTCCGCAACAAAGGGAAAAAGCCTGCGGGGGTTTGTGAGTACGTGTCCCTTAGAGCATCCGCGCCTGGGGAGGGCAGGATGAGGGAGGCTTTAAAGCAAGGCTGTGAAGTTCGAATAAAATCATCTTTAATTGCAGTTTACCGACTCCGTGTCGTTATTTTAGCGCTGCGTGTAGCACACCGCTACACCTTCCACCTAGAACATGCCCTCTTCTCATTGCTACCATCAAGGAGGAGACACACACTCAATGAGCAGCTTCTTCCCCTCTGCCATCAGGTTTCTGAATGGATAATAAACCCATGAATACTACCTCATTTTCTTTTGCTTTAAATTCAGTATATATACTGTAAACTAATGCCCTTCCCTTGGACAACATTGGTGGTGTGGAGAGGTGAGACTTGCAGCTTGGGCAACTGCTGGTCTTCCATAAAAAAAATCTTTGCTCAGGTTTGCACCCTGGAAACTTCCCAAGGTACAAATCCATGGTACAGTATTATGTTACAATATTACAATATTTACAGTATATACTATTAATTTATAATACAGTTTATGTACTGCTGCCACAAAACAACACATTTCACAACATATAGCATGTTAATAAACCTGGTTGGTTCCGATCCCTGGTGTTTTTGAAGGGTGAGTAGATTAAAAGTGCCAGCTTATCTGATGCTGCTCCCATTCTGATTCCCCATGGGAGCCCAGTGGGCTCAAGACAAGTGATAACTTGAGGGAGTTCTGCTTCAAAGACTGACCACCCTGTCTGCAGAACTCAGAGTGCGGCTTTTCAGATGGGCGGGACAAATTCTCAAAGGTCATCAGTAAAACTCCAATGAGAGATGGCTTGATACCACTCGGGAAATGAATGACAGGAAATGCAAGAAGGGTACCATGGTGGTTGGTGCAACACTATTACAGCTCAGGGTGTCGGAGTTCTGAGTTCAATTTTGGCATCCTCTGTTAGAAGGTTTGCATGTTCCTTCCCATGTGCATGTGGGTTTCCTCCAGGTGCTCTGGTTTCCTCTCACAGTTCAAAGATGTACCGGTTAGTAGGTTCATTGGTCATTGTAAATTGTCTCGTGATTAGGCTAAAGTTAAATGAGTGGGTTGCTGGGTGGCAAGGCTCGAAGGCTGGGAAGTCCTCTTCCATGCGGTATCTCTGAATAAGATAAAATAAAATATTTCAAAATCACAAGTTTTCAAGTCAGTGGCGTGACCACAGGCTGGGAAAACTGAGTGAGCTTTTGCAGGGGGTGTAGTTCAGGTAGGGATTCAGATATCGAGAACATATCCCAAATTCTCCAGACATCAGCTGCACTGTTGGCTTCTGAAACAAGTTAGTCACCGGCCACTGATTAATACCAGGGTTATAGGTGGTGCTGTTTCAAAAGGGCTACCTCACGATGCACGGAGCCCTGCCAGAGAGAGACACACACACAGAGTGGCAGAGTGGTGGGAGTCCAGAATCGGCTGCCAGGGGTGGTGCTGGAGGCATTTAAGAAGCCAGAAGGTGGTTGAGGTGTGGGACTCGCTGCCAGAGAGAGCAGGGGAGACACAAATCCTAATCACATTCAAACAGTTCCTGGGTTTGGAGAAGGTGACCGGTGCATTGTCAGGCTTGGCACTGGATGGTGGGTGAGGATGCAGGGAACCAGGGTCAGGGCACCATGTACTTGAGGGCTTCCTGCGTGACAATGTTTTCTTGGGATGTCTGGGAGATGCTTGCCCTTTCCCTCAGGCTCAGGGTTGAGCTTACCTGTCACAGTATAGACAGCAGTGATGGCAAGCAGTATCACCACGGCAACATACAGGTTTAGCCCCAGGGCTTCACGGATGAAAATGGCTCCTGAAAACATGTCAGCCTGAAAGAGGTAATGGAAACTGGATTCAGTAATAAACAGTGCTGACTGTGATATTGTTGTCCTTGACAGGTTTCCTGCATCAGCTCAGTCCAGCAGGGGTAAGGTAATGGCTTCAGGGCACTGAGTAATAATAATAATAAAAGTGCTTTATTGATCCCGAGTGGGAAATTATTCTGTTACAGCAGCAACTTTAAAAACACATATAGCTATTATATTAAATATAATAATAAAGCACAGAATAATAATATATCAACGTGCAACACTGTGCAGTAATAATGTATGAAATAATAAAAAGACTATTGTACTATGATGTGTGTTCTCCTGTTGTACAGAGATGAACTGTTGTATATGCTTATTGCATTTGGTGCATGGTGGCATCACTTGTAAAATGGTCTTTAGATCTTCTGTGAAATGTCTCTAAAGGCCATCTGGAGCCAGCTTGGACAGATAGTGGACAGTAGTATGATGCAAATGAAAAAGGGAGAGCAAGGGCTGTTGATGAGTCTAATGGGATTGCTATGCTGGGAGTTAGCTTTGACCTGACAGGCTGAATGGCCTCCCTCTTCATTGCAATATGTAATGAGTAGTAAAGTAACTGCAGATGCAGGAAATACGAAATTAAAAAAACTAGAAATACTCAAGCAAACACGAGGAAATCTGCAGATGCTGGAAATTCAAACAACACACACAAAATGCATACCTTGATTGCTCCTGCCCCACTGAACTCATTTCTGCATACCTTGAAGGTAGACATATTGTCTCAGTTTGCTCCTGCCCCACTGAACTCATTTCTGCATACCTTGACACTGTCTTATCCCCCCTTGTTCAATCTCTTCCCACCTATGTTCGTGACATTTCTCATGCTTTGAATTTTTTCAATGATTTTAAGTTCCCTGGCCCCCACCATCTTATTTTCACCTTGGACGTCCAGTCCCTATATACCTCCATCCCCCACCGAGATGGTCTCGAAGCTCTTCGCTGTTTTTTGGATTCCAGACCTAACCAATTCCCCTCTACCACTACTCTCCTCCGTCTAGCGGAATTAGTTCTTACTCTTAATAATTTTTCCTTTGGCTCCTCCCACTTCCTCCAAACCAAGGGTGTAGCCATGGGCACCCGTATGGCTGCCTTTTTGTTGGCTTTGTGGAACAGTCCATGTTCCAAGTCTATATGGGTATCCATCCCCCTCTTTTCCTTCGCTACATCAACGACTGCATTGGCGCTGCCTCCTGCACGCATGCTGAGCTCGTTGACTTCATTAACTTTGCCTCCAACTTTCACCCTGCCCTCAAATTTACCTGGTCCATTTCTGACACCTCCCTCCCCTTTCGTGATCTTTCTGTCTCCATCTCTGGAGACAGCCTATCTACTGATATCTACTATAAGCCTACAGACTCTCACAGCTACCCGGACTATTCCTCTTCTCACCCTGTCTCTTGCAAAAAGGCTATCCCCTTCTCACAATTCCTCCGTCTCCGCCGCATCTGCTCTCCGGATGAGGCTTTTCATTTCAGGATGAGGGAGATGTCTTCCTTTTTTAAACAAAGGGGCTTCCCTTCTTCCACCATCAACTCTGCTCTCAAACGCATCTCTCCCATTTCCCGCACATCTGCCCTCACCCCATCCACCCGCCACCCCACTCGGGATAGGGTTCCCCTTGTCCTTACCTACCACCCCACCAGCCTCCAGGTCCAACGTATTATTCTCTGTAACTTCCGCCACCTCCAACGGGATCCCACTACCAAACACATTTTTCCCTCCCCCCCTCTTTCTGCTTTTCACAGGGATCGCTCCCTACGCGACTCCCTTGTCCACTCGTCCCCCCCATCCCTTCCTACCGATCTCCCTCCTGGCACTTATCCTTGTAAACGGAACAAGTGCTACACCTGCCCTTACACTTCCTCCCTCACCACTATTCAGGGCCCAAGACAGTCCTTCCAGGTGAGGCGACACTTCACCTGTGAGTTGGCTGGTGTGGTATACTGTGTCAGGTGCTCCTGGTGTGGCCTTTTATATATTGGTGAGACCCGACGCAGACTGGGAGACTGTTTCGCTGAACACCTATGCTCGGTCCGCCAGAAAAAGCAGGATCTCCCAGTGGCCACACATTTTAATTCCACGTCCCATTCCCATTCTGATATGTCTATCCATGGCCTCCTCTATTGTCAAAATGAATCCAAACTCAGGCTGGAGGAACAACACCTTATATACTGGCTGGGTAGCCTCCAACCTGATGGCATGAACATTGACTTCTCTAACTTCCGTTAATGCCCCTCCTCCCCTTCTCACCCCATCCCTGACATATTTAGTTGTTTGCCTGTTCTCCATCTCCCTCTGGTGCTCAATCCCCTCCTTTCTTTCTCCTGAGTCCTCCCGTCCCATGATCTTTTCCCTTCTCCAGCTCTGTATCACTTTCGCCAATCACCTTTCCAGCTCTTAGCTTCATCCCACCCCCTCCGGTCTTCTCCTATCATTTCGCATTTCCCCCTCCCCCCACTACTTTCAAATCTCTTAGTATCTTTCCTTTCGGTTAGTCCTGACGAAGGGTCTCAGCCCGAAACGTCGACAGCACTTCTCGCTATAGATGCTGTCTGGCCTGCTGTGTTCCTCCAGCATTTTGTGTGTGCTGTTATTAGAAATACTCAGCAGGTCAAGCAGCATCTGTGGAGAGAGAGTCAGAGTGTTACGAAGGATGAACAACTCTGATGGGCAGAAGGGTGCAGAGTCGCCCATGCCCCCCCCTTTTGGAGAATTGCAAATCGCTACTATTCCGATGCTGTTATCAAGGAAGTAAGAGAGACAAAGGAAATCTGCCAGGGCAGTTGTTATTGATAACAGCTCATGAAAGTTAATGAGAGAGAGGCACAGCTAACAAAAGAGGAGCGGAACCATTGATTACTGCTATTGTCTTTTGGAGAAGGATTGTTTACTTGGTACTGTTCTATTCATTGAAACCCCTCAGGGGGCAACCAGAGTGGGCTGGTTTGATGGGTTACATCATCCCAACCTGATTGACACCTGAGACCCCGTGAGTGGGGATAAAAGTGAGGTCTGGGGTAACACCCCTCAGACGCACCAGGAGAAACGCTAGTGAGCATCAGAACCCCCACGAGACAGGGTGGGAGATCGGAGACCGAACGAAGGGTCGGTAAATTTTAACTCACAGTGTTTTGTAGTGAGACCGGTGGGGGCTTGTGTGTGTGTCCATGTCCATTTTAATTCTATGTCCCATTCCCATTCTGATATGTCTATCCATGGCGTCATCTATTGTCAAAATGAATCCAAACTCAGGTTGGAGGAACAACACCTTATATACCGGCTGGGTAGCCTCCGACCTGATGGCATGAACATTGACTTCTCTAACATTGAGATGTACGAGGTCTTCAGCCATTATCTCTGAGACACACACATGTCTCACTGTGTGATATCATACCTGGCACTGATCTCTGAGGTTTGAGGAACCACCCTGTCTGAAACTATTGCGTCCTCTGATGCTGTGTGTCAGCTGGAAAGAAGGCAGTGAAAATATGTAAAATCATTTTGAAACTCTTACCTAGGCACATGGATGATAGAAAAATGGAGGGCTATGTAGGAGGGAAGGGCTAGGTTGGTTTTAGAGTAGGTTAAAGGGTTGGCATAGCATCGTGGGTCAAAGGCCTGTACTGTGCTGTAGTGTTTTGTGTTTTATTAGCCGACTTTTGTTATGGGAGAGATTGGATAGGCCAGTTAGTTTTCTCTGGAGCAAAGGAGGCAGAGGGCAATTTAATGAAAGCCTTGGGGATGTGCGGGGAATGTCAGAAGTAAGTTTTTTACACACAGTGTTGGGTGTGGGGAACACCCTGCTAGTTAGGGGCATTTAAGAAACTCCTGAATGGATAATAGAAAAACTGAGGGCTATGTAGGAGGGAGGGGAATTGATCTTAGAGTAGGCTATAAGGTCAGCACAACATCGTGGGCCAAAGGGCCTGTACTGTGCTGTAATGTTCTGTGTTCAATTAGACCAACCAACTTTCAGTCTGTGCCAGTTGTTTGGTTTAATTGAAACAGGTACCAGGTGTTTGGTCTATGTTTGCGTAACATGCACACAGATTGACAATTTGAGACAATGTGTGCAGAGCAATCTTCCAAGCCTCACATGCTATATAAATCATAGAGCTAGACAGTGCAGCACCAGGTCCTTCTCCATCATGCCCCCAACTATACCAATCCCATTCACCAAAACTTGGTCCACTACCTTCTTGCCTTGGCATTTCAAGTGGTCATCTGAAGACTTCTTGAATATCAGGCAGTGTGTTCCAGATTGCAACCAACCTCTGCATGATTAAATTTTTCCTCAATTTCCCCTAAGTCTAGATCATCTAATTTTATACACATTTGGCTTGCAGTATCCTTTTGCGTTGTTTTGTGCATGTCGTGTCAGATGCCCCTCAGTCCCCTTTGCTCCAAGGAAAACAAACCCAGCCAATATCCAGTTTCTCCTGCATCCCAGGCAATGTCCCAGTGAATGTGGAGGCACAGGAACCCAGACCAAAAAAGAAAACAAATTGCTGGAGGAACTCAGAGGGTCAAGCTGCAACTGTGGAAGGAGGGGAGAGGGGCGTGGGCATAGAGAGAGAGAGAGAGAGAGAGAGGGAGAGAGAGAGAGAGAGAGAGAGGAGAAAGGGTGTGTGTGAGAGAGAGAGACAGACAGACAGATAGAGATAGAGTCAATGTCCAAGACTCTTCTCCAGAACTAGTGAACTATGGGCAGTCTTGATAAAGTCTCAACCCCAAATATTGAATAACCATTTCCCTACACCAATACTGCCTGATTGACTGACTTCCTCCAGTGTCTTGTTCTGTGCTCCTGAAGAATATCTTCTGCAGCTTCCCCACTGTGATCACGTTCTTCCTATAAGTGTGATGACCAGAACTGCACGTAAGTGTCTTTCAGCAAGAAAGTAGGGAGTTCCATTAAGCAAGATTTGATTCCCTTTTCTGTAACTTCAACTTATGAAGTGCAGCTAAAACAATGAAACACTTGTGGCTCTTGATAGAACACCAAGTCATGCAAGGAGATATTAGGGCAACTGATCAAAGGTTTGACCATTAAAGTAGGTTTTAAGAAAGAAGAGAGGGGTGGACAAACTTCTATAGATGCATAGTGGAGAGTATTCTAAGTGGTTGCATCATGAGCCTGGTATGGAAACATCAATGCCCAGGAACAGAAAAGTCCACAGAAAGAAGCGGATATGGCCCAGTCCATCACAGGCAAACTTCTCTCCACTATTGAGCACATTTACGAGGAGCACTGTCACTGGAAAGCAACATCCATCTGCGGTAAACTATGTATACCTGTCTGGACACGCTCCTCTGCTGACTGCTCCTGTGGCTCCTCCCACAGACCCCTGTATAAAGGTGATTGGGGCACTGCTCCTCCCTCAGTCTCTGAGATGTCGTGCTCCCTTTTGCTGTTAATAAAAGCCTATTGTTCACTTCCAGTCTCCGAGAGTTATTGATGGTGCATCACCATCATCAAGGCCCCACACCATCCTGACCATGCTCATTTCCTGCTGCTGTCATCAGGAAGGAGATACAGGATGCTTAGGTCCCACACCACCAGGTTAAGGAACAATTATTACCCTTCAACCGTCAGGCTCCCAAACCACCGTGGATAACTTTACTCACCTCAACACTGAACTGATTCCACAACCTACAGACTCACTGTCAAGATCTCATGTTCTCAGTATTATTTCTTTATTTAGTTAGCACATTTTTCTTTGTTTGGGCTTTAGTTGTCTGTAAGTCTTAATTTATGTATAGTTCTTCATAAAATCTATTGTATTTCTTTATCTTCCTTTAAAAATCTGTGAGAAAACAAATATCAGGGTAGTTTATGGTGACATACACATACTTTGATAATAAATTTCCTGCGACTCTGACTTGGTGGAGTTGTGCACACTCTGGAGGGCTATCAAAACTACAGCAGGATAAAGACCAGTTACAGATATGGGTGGAGAATTGGCAGGTGCAATTTAATCCAGACAAATGTGAGGTAGGTCAAATGCATGGAAAAAGTAGACAGTTAACTGGTTAAGATTCTGAACAGCAGTGATGTAGAGAGGGATCTTGGGGCAGGTAGAGTGGCAGAGTAGGCATATGACATACTTACCCTTATTGGCTGGACATTGAGTAAAAGAGTCAGATCTGTCAGTGGGTGAGCATCTGGGGGACAGTGATCACCACTCCCTGACCTTTAGCATTATCATGGGAAAGGATAGAATCAGAGAGGACAGGAAAACTATTAATTGGGGAAGGGCAAATTATGAGGCTATAAGGCTAGAACTTGCAGGTGTGAATTGGGATGATGTTTTTGCAGGGAAATGTACTATGGACATGTGGTCAATGTTTAAGGATCTCTTGCAGGATGTTAGGGATAAATTTGTCCTGGTGAGGAAGATAAAGAATGGTAGGGTGAAGGAACCATGAGTGACAAGTGAGGTGGAAAATCTAGTCAGATGGAAGAAGGCAGTATACATGAGGTTTATGAAGCAAGGATCAGATGGGTCTATTGAGGAATATAAGGTAGCAAGAAAGGAGCTTAAGAAGGGGCTGAGAAGAGCAAGAAGTGGGCATGAGAAGGCCTTGGTGAGTAGGGTAAAGGAAAACCCCAAGGCATTTTTCAATTATGTGAAGAACAAAAGGATGACAGGAGTGAAGGTAGGTCCGATTAGAGATAAAAGTGGGAAGATGTGCCTGGAGGCTGTGGAAGTGAGCGAGGTCCTCAATGAATACTTCTCTTCGGTATTCACCACTGAGAGGGAACTTGATGACGGTGAGGACAATATGAGTGAGGTTGATGTTCTGGAGCATGTTGATATTAAGGGAGAGGAGGTGCTGGAGTTGTTAAAATACATTAGGATGGCTAAGTCCCCAGGGCCTGAAGGAATATTCCCCAGGCTGCTCCACGAGATGAGGGAAGAGATTGCTGAACCTCTGGCTAGGATCTTTATGTCCTCATTGTCCACGGGAATGGTACCGGAGGATTGGAGGGAGGCGAATGTTGTCCCCTTGTTCAAAAAAGGTAGTAGGGATAGTCCAGATAATTATAGACCAGTGAGCCTTACGTCTGTGGTGGGAAAGCTGTTGGAAAAGATTCTTAGAGATAAGATCTATCGGCATTTAGAGAATCATGGTCTGATCAGGGACAGTCAGCATGGCTTTGTGAAGGTCAGATCGTGCTTAACAAACCTGATAGAGTTCTTTGAGGAGGTGACCAGGCATATAGATGAGGGTAGTGCAGTGGATGTGACCTACATGGATTTTAGTAAGGCATTTGACAAGGTTCCACACGATAGGCTTATTCAGAAAGTCAGAAGGCATGTGACCCAGGGAAGTTTGGCCAGGTGGATTCAGAATTGACCTGCCTGCAGAAGGCAGAGGGTCGTGGTGGAGGGAGTACATTCAGATTGGAGGGTTGTGACTAGTGGTGTCTCACAAGGATCTGTTCTGGGACCTCTACTTTTTGTGATTTTTATTAATGACCTGGATGTGGGGGTAGAAGGGTGGGTTGGCAAGTTTGCAGACGACACAAAGGTTGTAGATAGTGTAGAGGATTGTCGAAGATTGCAGAGAGACATTGATAGGATGCAGAAGTGGGCTGAGAAGTGGCAGATGGAGTTCAACCCGGAGAAATGTGAGGTAGTACACTTTGGAAGGACAAACTCCAAGGCAGAGTACAAAGTAAATGGCAGGATACTTGGTAGTGTGGAGGAGCAGAGGGATCTGGGGGTACATGTCCACAGATCCCTGAAAGTTGCCTCACAGGTAGATAGGGTAGTTAAGAAAGCTTATGGGGAGTTAGCTTTCATAAGTCGAGGGATAGAGTTTATGATGCAGTTCTATTAAACTCTAGTTAGGCCACACTTGGAGTACTGTGTCCAGTTCTGGTCACCTCAGTATAGGAAGGATGTGGAAGCATTGGAAAGGGTACAGAGGAGATTTACCAGGATGCTGCCTGGTTTAGAGAGTATGGATTATGATCAGAGATTAAGGGAGTTAGGGCTTTACTCTTTGGAGAGAAGGAGGATGAGAGGAGACAGAGTGGACAGCCAGTGCCTCTTCCCCAGGGCACCACTGCTCAGTACAAGAGGACATGGCTTTAAGGTAAGGGGAGGGAAGTTCAAGGGGGATATTAGAGGAAGGTTCTATGTTCTAAGTTTTTATACAGTTTCAGCTGTATAAAAATTTGGTTAGGCTGCACTTGGAATCTTGTTGCTCCCATTACAGGAAGGATGTGAAAGTTTGGAGAAGGTGCAGAGAGGTTCCCCAGGATGCTGCCTATAATAAAGGGTATGAGTTATAAGGAGAGGTGGGACAAACTTGAGTTGTTTTCTCAGGAGCATCAGAGTCTGAGGGTAGAGTAAGTTTATAAAATGTATGAGGGACATGGGTAAGATGGACAGTCAGAGTCTTTTTATTTCACTCACTTTTTACTTACAGATACAGTGCGGAATAGGCCCTTCCAGCCCAATGAACTGCACCGCCCACCAGCTTATCTATTTAACACTAGTTTAATCACAGGACAATTTACAATGACCAATTAACCCACTATCCGGTAAACCTTTGGACTGTGGGTGGAAACTGGACCACCAGAGGAGGGAATATACAAACTCCTAATGGAAGGCACTGGAATTGAACTCTGAGATCCGGAACGGCCCAAGCTGTAATAGTGTTGTGGTAGAAAATGTCAAATAGTAGAAGGCATGTATGCTGGGGATGCTGCTGGACACTGATATAATAAGGGTGTTTAGTCAAATAAAATCTGCAGTGAATGGATGTTATGGATCTTGTACAAGCAGATGAGAATTAATTTAATTTGGCATTATGTTTAAAGTTGAAGGGTTTGTTCCTGTGCTGTACTGTTTTATGTTCTACAAGTATCAGGGGTTTGATGTTGCTGAGCGCTGTCAACCCATGGTGACCCTATGGATAGTGTAGCTGTCCACAGCAGCTGCCCCGTACATTACAAGATGAGAACAGACATCAGTTAACATAGACCTACATTAATATGAGTCATGAATAACTTACTTGTGACAATAGTACAAGATTGAGAGGGAAGTGAAATATCACCTAAGGGTTACATTATAAACAGAGGAAGTTGATATTTGCGCTGAATTCCACAGTATGAAGAGGGTCAATGGAGAGGTTCCCAACAGACCCTTCGGTTAATGGTAGGGGTCAATGGCATAACAAAAGTTGCGAAGCCCTGAGTTAATGGGTTTTGGACAATAAGACACGATTCAATCCAGTGTGCTGTCTCCCTGGGCTTCAGTTAAGTGATCCTGTTGGCCACAGTACCCCTCTTCATTTTTCTGCAGCAGTACAGCCTATTCTCCCTCAGACATACTCACCATTCTATCAATTAACCACTTCAGGAAGTGGGAGCAAACTGGAGCAAACCCATGCGACTGTGGAATTGGCAGCAAAGCAAGGGTGAAGGTAATGTCCAGGCAAGGTAAGTTTTTGGCAAACCCAGGCAGGAGAGTTTCCAGAAGACCATAGCTCCCATTTGCCCAGCAGGGGAATGGAGCTCATTGGCAAAACAAGACAAGACATCATTGAAGGATGCAATGAGAGGACAATCAAAGTATCATCAGTTGTTAGCTTGTAGTTTCTATCGACTATTAACACCTTTACTGTGAACAGTGACTGATTATGCAAATAAGGAATTTGAACAGACACAGCTTACCACATGGTCAGTATCAGTAACTGCCCATCATTTCTGTATAAAAACAGCATTTCTCTGTTCACACAGTGTGGTTACAGGGGCCAGGCTGTTCTCCTTGTGCATAATAAATAAAGAGTGATTGAGCAATGACTGGGAGTTTTCAGTCCATGGTCACGAAAGAACATGCAAACTCCACACAGACAGCCTCTGTGAGGCACCAGCACTAACAAGTGGACCGTTATACAACCCTTATTTGGAGGACCCCTCATTAGCAAGGACAAGTGGCTTGGTGTTGGGCTCAAGGTCAGTGTAAACTTACTGATATCTTGGTGAATATGTAGAGGAACAGAGAGAGGACGGACAGATAAATCCTGACCCGATTTCCACCAAATCGCTTCTTCAGGTATTCTGGCATTGTCACAACCTTGAGGAAGAGGATACAGTTAGTGTCAGAGTCTAAACCAAAGAGGAAAGATGGGCAGATTGGGGTCTCACACAGACAGTGGGCCAACGTATAAGCTACTTACTCCAGCTCTGATGTAGATGGGTACAAAAAGCCATCCCAGAATAATGACAAAGACCAGTGCCTGTGGGGATAAGAGGAGCAAAACATTAGGACTTCACCACACAGTAAGACTCAGATCAAATAGATGACAGGGACTGGCAGAAGTCTCACAGCTTTGACACAAAAGCACACAAGGGTCTGCTTGTCCATCATTACTTCCTTAGACAATGAAATGGCCTCTGCATCAAATACATCAGACAAAATGATCAAAATGGCCAGTGATGGGGATATCACTAACCTGTGATGTATTTAGCAGTGCATTGATTGGTAAAAATGCAGCATGGATTTGCAAGGTTCATGTGGATAGTCAGAGGCTTTTTTCCAGGGCTGAAATGGCTAGCACAAAAGGGCACAATTTTAAGGTGCTTGAAAGTAGGTACAGAGATGTCAGAGGTAACTGTTTTACACAGACGGTGGTGAGTGCATGGAATGAGCTGCCGGCGACGGTGGTGGAGACAGATACGATAGGGTCTTTTAAGAGACTCCTAGATAGGTACATGGAGTTTAGAAAAATAGAGGGCTATGGGTAAGCCTAGTAATTTCTAAGGTAAAGACATGTTTGGCACAGCTTTGTGGGTTGAAGGGCCTGTATTGTGCAGTAGATTTTCTATGTTTCTACGTAACGCTGGAGGAGTTACCAGCTTCAGTGGTTGAGATGGGGGAGACTGCAAATGCAACAGCTGTTGCCTTGGTGTTTCACCAGTCACAGCTTTTTGGGAGAGTGGCAAAGAGAAAGCCACTGTTGAAAACAAAAACACATGAAATATCTGCTAGAGTTTGTCAGAAGGTGTGTGCAAGACAATGAAGTCAGCCGGAAGAAGGTTCTACGGTCTGATGAAACCAAAATTGTGCTTTTTCGGCCATCAGACTAAACATATATTTGGATTAACCCAAACACTGCACATCATCAAAAACGCACTTTCCCCACCTTGAAACATGGTGGTGGCTGCATCATGTTGTGGGGATGCTTCACTGCAGCTGGCCCCGGAAGGTAGAAGGTCAAATGAATGGAGCAAAGTACAGGGAAATCCTAGAGGAAGACCTGATGCGGTCTGCAGAGAACTGAGACTTGGGAGAACATTTGTTTTCCAGCAAGACAATGACCCCAAGCATAAAGCTAAAGCTACACAGGATTGGCTTAAAAACAACAAAGTTAATGTGCTGGAGTGGCCAAGTCAGAGTCCAGGCCGCAACCCAATTGAGACTTTGTGGCTGACTTGAAAAGGGCTGTTCACTCATGACCCCTATGCAATCCGATAGAGCTTGAACAGTTTTGTAAAGAAGAATGGGGAAAAATCGCAGTGTCTAAATGTGCAAAGCTGATAGAGACCTGTCCACACAGACTCAAGGCTGTAACTGTTGTCAAAGGTGCATCTACTAAACACTGACTTGAAGGGAGTGAATACACATGCTGTGTTTTATATTTGTAATTAATTTAGATCACTTTGTAGAGATTTGTTTTCACTTTGCTATGAAAGAGTCTTTTGCTGTTGATCAGTGTCAAAAAAGCCAAATTAAATCCAAGTGATTCAACATTGTAAAACAATAAAACATGAAAGCTTCCAAGGGGGTTGAATACTTTTTATAGGCACTGTATATACATATATAGATATGTAGGCTGATTAGATATTTGGTGTGATGTGCATGCGTACAGGTGTACATAATAAAGTGGCCACTGAGTGTATTGTGTTGTTCCCAACTCAATTCAGAAGTTGACTTTGATAGACCTGAGCTTCCATTCTCCATCTTCCAAAAGAGATACTTACCCGCAAAATGTTTTATTCCAGAAAAGCCTCAGTGAAATGTATTATGTCTAATTGAGAACTCCTATGGAAAGGGAGTCAGATACTCAAAAGGCATCAGATATCATGTCAGATTATAGGATTCTGATGAAGATTGAAAGCCACAGATCTGGGGGAGGTAGGGAGCTGCAAGTGAATGGGATGAAAAGAGAGAGATGTCATGAACAGTTATTCCCTGGACTGAAGGAAGTGCATATTGGAGTTGCTAGGTGTCTTTCCCAGAGGCACTGCTTTTCCAAAATAGATTAATGGTTTGGATCCAGACAGATGAGGCATAATTTACAGATCTGAAGATGACACAAAACGTGGAGGCACAGTGATCAGGGAGGACAGCAAGAACGTGAGCAGGAGTAGGAGTTGGAGCTGGCCACCCGACCTATCAAGCCTATTCCACCTTTCAATAAGATCATGTTGAGTGGAAGTGGACAGCTCCATCTATATACCTTTTCCCCATAATCCTCAGTTCCCCTGTGCTATGTAATGAGGTAGCTTCTACTGCACCCCTAGGCAGAGAATTCCACATATTCACTACTTTCTGGACAAAGCAGTTTCTCCTCGTCTCCATCCTAAATCTATTCCCCCGAATCTTGAGGTGGTCTCCTAGTCCCCTAGTGGAAATAACTTTACTGCCTCTATCTATCCATTTCATAATTTTATATGTTTCTATAAGCTTCCCTCTCATTCTTCTGAATTCCAGCAAGTATGGTCCTCGGAGTCTCAATCTCTCCTCAAAGGCTGCTGACCCTCACCCCACCTCCCACCTCTCATTTCCAGCATCAACCTGGTGAAACTCTTCTGCACCAGTTCTCCAGCAGTGGAGGCCAAGTCATTGGGTGTATTTAAGGCAGAGGTTGATCTGAGTAGTCAGGGCATCAAAGGTTATGGTGAGAAGGCGGTAAATTTGACATCGGTAGTAGGTAAATTATTGGAAGGAGTACTACAAGTATTTGGATGGACAGGGACTTATTAGGGAGAGTCAACACAGCTTTGTGCATGATAGGTCATGTTTAACAAATCTATTAGAGTTTTTCAAGGAGGTTTCAGGAAAGTGGATGAAGGGAAGGTAGTGGATGTTGTCCACATGGACTTCAGTAAGGCCTTTGACAAGGTCCCGCATGGGTGGTTAGTCAGGAAGATTCAGACACTAGGTATACATGGTGAGGAAGTAAATTGGATTAGACATTGGCTCAATGGGAGAAGCCAGAGAGTGGTAGTGGAAGATTGCTTCTCTGAGTGGAGGCCTGTGACTAGTGGTGTGCCACAGGGATCAGTGCTGGGTCCGTTGTTATTTGTCATCTATATCAATGATCTGGATGATAATGTGGTAAATTGGATCAGCAAATTTGACCATAAGACCATAGACAAAGGAGCATAAGTCGGCCATCGAGTCTACTCCGCCATTTCATCATGAGCTGATCCAATCTCTTCTTTAGTCCCATTCATGGTTCCATGACCTCACTACTTGTTTGCCTCATTTCCATTGACTCCATGCCAGTTTCTTTAGTAAATACAGATGCAAAAAAAAACCCATTTAAGATCTCTCCCATTTCTTCTGGTTCCATACATAGCCGAACACTCTGATCTTCAAGAAGACCAATTTTATCCCTTTTGCTCTTTATATACCTGTAGAAGCTCTTTGGATTATCCTTCATCTTGACTGCCAAAGCTACCTCATGTCTTCTTTTAGCCCTCCTGATTTCTTTCTTAAGCATTTTTTTGCACTTTTTATACTCCTCAAGTATCTTATTTGCTCCCTGTTTCCTATTCATGTCATACATCTCTCTCTTCTTCTTTATCAGAGTTCCAATATCCCTAGAGAACCAAGGTTCCTTATTCTTATTCACTTTGCCTTTAATCCTGACAGGAACATTCAAACTCTGCACTCTCAAAATTTCTCCTTTGAAGGCCTCCCACTTACCAACAACATCCTTGCCAGAGAACAACCTGTCCCAATCCATGCTTTTTAGATCCTTTCTCATTTCTTTAAATTTGGCCTTTTTCCAGTTTAGAACCTCAACCCGAGGACCAGATCTATCTTTATTTATGATCAAGATTATGATCACTGGAACCAAAGTGTTCCCCTACACACACTTCCGTCACCTGTCCTAACTTGTTTCCTAATAGAAGATCTAATATTGCATCCTCTCTAGTCGGTACCTCTATATATTGATTTAGAAAACTTTCCTGAACACATTTCACAAACTCTAACCCGTCTAGACCTTTAACAGTATGGGAGTTCCAATCAATATGCGGAAAATTAAAATCCCCTACTATCACAACTTTATGTTTCCTGCAGTTGTCTGCTATCTCTCTGCAGATTAGCTCCTCCAATTCTCACTGACTATTGGGTGGTCTATAATACAACCCCATTAATGTGGTTATGCCTTTCCTGTTTCTCAGCTCCACCCATATGGCCTCGGTAGACAAGCCCTCTAATGTGTCCTGCCTGAGCACTGCTGTAACATTTTCCCTGACTAGCAATGCCACTCCCCCACCATTCATCCCTCTGCCGCTACCATGTCTGAAACATCGGAACCCTGGAACATTAAGCTGCCAGTCCTGCCCCTCCTGTAGCCAAGTTTCACTAATGGCTACAATGTCATAATTCCACGTGTCAATCCACGCCCTCAGCTCATCAGCCTTCCCCACAATACTCCTTGCATTGAAATAGACACACCTCAGAAGGTTACTACCACCACACACAGCCCTTCTATTTGTGACTTTGCATGAAACTTTAACATCATTTATTTTCACCCTGCTCCACTATCTACTCTGGCACTCTGGTTCCCATCCTCTGCAAATCTAGTTTAAACCTTCCCCAATAGCACTAGCAAACCTCCCGCAAGGATATTGGTCTCTCGTCTCTCTTGTACAGGTCCCACCTGCCCCAGAAGAGGGCGCAATGATCCTGAAATCTGAAACCCTGCCCCGTACACCAGTTCCTCAGCCACGTGTTCATCCTCCAGAGCATCCTATTCTTACCCTCACTGGCACGTGGCACAGGTAGCAATCCTGTATAACAGCAATGGCTTTTCTCTGGAACAATGGAGAATGAGAGGTGACTTGATAGAGATGTACAAGATGATAAGAGGTATAGACTGAATGGAGAGCCAACACTTATTTCCAAGAGTGGCAACAGCAAATACCAGAGAGCACCCATTTAATTTGAATAGGGGAAAGTTTAAGGGAGAAGTCAATGTAAATGGATGTCCTCTGGTAAGGGAGATGTCAGAGGTAGGTTTTATTTTACACAGGGGGTGTTGGGTGCCTGCAACACACATTGCCAGGGGTGGTGGTAGAGGCATGTTTAAGAGACTTGTAGATTGGCATATGAATGTAAGAGAAATGGAGGGTGTTGGGCTGTGTAGGAGGGAAAGGTTCGATTGAACTTGAAGTAGGTTAAAAGGACAGCAGGACATCATGGGGCAAAGGGCCTGTACTGTGCTGTCGTATCCCATGTTGTATGTTCAGAGAAAAATCTGGAGCTATCTGAGTAGAGTTTGTAGAAGTTAATGGGATGGATTGAGAAAGTGGTTAGAAAAGCACATGGCATCATGAGCCGTGTAGACAGAGGTAGGGTGTACCAGAGCATGAAGGCCCTGACAAACCTTCACAAGTCACCAGGTCAGCCACAGCTGAAGCAGGGTGTGGAAGAGATTTACCAAAGTAATTCAGGAGATGATGCACTGCAGTTCAGGAGAGATTGGAGATTCTGGAGCTGTCCACCTTGGAAGAGCAGAGTTTGGAGGAGAAATTATGGAGGTATTTAAAATCCCAAAGGATGATCTACTGAGTTTGCACATCCATTTTTCTTCTCACCCACATGCTTCTGCTTCTCCATATGTGCTCTTTCTAGGCATTTTGATATTCAATCGGTTTCAATAAGGTTCTCCCTCATTCTTCCAAACTCCAACAAGTACACATCAAGCGCCATCAAGTGCTCTTCATACCTGAACCCCTTCATTGCAGGGATCATTCTACTGAGCCCTCTCTGGACCCTCTTCAATGCCAGCATATCCTTCCTTAGGTCATCATCATTATGTACCATCATGCATAATGTAGACGATCGTGGTCTCATGACCATCATTGTTCTTGGCATGTTTTTCTACAGAACTGCCTTCTTTTGGGCAGACTCTTTACAAGATGGGTGACTTCTTCAGAAATTATGTGCCTGGCATCAGCAGTCACATACCAGGACTTGTGATATCCACCAAATGCTCAGACAACCATCCACACCTGCTCCTATGGTTTCACATAACCCTGATCGGGGGGTCTAAGCAGGTGCTATACTCAGCCCAAGGGTGACCTGCAAGCCAGCAGAGGGAAAGAGCACCTTATACTTCCTTTGGTAGATGTGTATATTTCCACACCACCACCCTTCTTAGATAAGAGGCCCAAAACTGCTCACAGTACACCACATGGTCTGACCAATGGCTTATAAAGCCTCAGCATTACATCCTCGCATTTATATTCCAGTCCGTTTGAAATGAATGGCAAAATTGCATTTGACTTCCTTACTCCAGGCTGAGGCTGAGGCTGAGGCTGGCTCTCTGGAGCTGTGAGATGGCAGCTCCACCTCGTGCTTCACCGTGAACCTCTGGAACTCCCTACCCAGTGAGGTGTGAAGGTGGAGTGACTCTGTACATTCAACACCAGCATGAACAGGTAGTTAGTCGGTGGGGGTGCAGGAAAGGGTTTGGGGGTGGAAGCTCCAGGCTGAAATATTGAGAAGACTAGCCGTGACTTTCTATATAAGACAATAAGATGATGGAGCAAAATTAGACTATTTGTCCCATCAAGTACTCTGCCATTTAATCAAGGCTGTTTTATTATCCCCCTTAACATTCTTCTGCCTTCTCCCCAATGCCCTTACTAATCATGAACCTGTTAACCTCCACTTTAAATGTACCCAATGACTTGCCCTCTACAGCTGTCCATGGCAATAAATTCTACAGATTCACCCCTCTTGGCTAAAGAAATTCCTCCTCATCTCTGATCTTATGGGATCAGGCTGTACCCTCTGGTACTAGACTCCCCCACCACAGGAAACATCCTCTCCACATCTGTCTACATTTACTCTGTCTAAGTCTTTCAATATCTGATAGGCTTCAGGGAGATAAACACCACCCCACCCCATTCTTCTAAACTTGAGCAAATACAACATTAAAGCCACCAAACATTCCCCTCATAGCCTTTTTATTCTTGAGGTCATTCTCGTGAACTTCCTCTGGACTTTCCAATGCCATCAGACCTTTTCTCAGATAATGGGCACAACTCCAATGTCTGACCAATTCCTTGTAAAGCCTCAGCATTGCATCCTTGCTTTTATATTCTCATCCTCTCAAAATGAATGCTAACATCGCAGTTGCCTTCCTTGCTACCCACTCAACCAACAAAATAACCTTTAGGGAATCCCGCACCAGGACTCTCAAATCCTTTTGCACTTCTGAGTTTTGGATCTTCTCCCACTTAGAAAATAATCTATGCTTTTATTCTTCTACCAAAGGCAATGACCAGCTACTTCTTCACATTATATCCTATCTGGCACTTTGCCCATTTTCCTTATCTGTCTAAGTCCTTCTACAGACTCCTTTGTGCACTGGGACCATTCTATCTATCTGCTTGGACTCATCCGTGAAAGCTCAGCAGGCTGATACTGGGGATGGAGGGGTCAATGTGTGCTCGCCCCATGCTGGAGTAGGTTCAAGAGTTCGAATGACCACCCCCACCACCATGTTGCTGATGTTCCTGTGAAAAGTAATTAACCCAATAGGCTTGGTTTCAAGCAGTAATAACTTAGTGACCAACTGATCTTAGGAGATGACCAGCTGAGCAGTGGTGTCATCTGCCCCCAAGCAGCAGCACGTGCAGTTTGTCCACGACGGTGTTTAGCAAAGGAAGCTTACATTCCATTCAAACCCTCCGGTTGCTATTCCGCCTGCTGCGGCGTTCCCGGCCAGGCCCACGAAGTGCCCACTGCCGATGTTGCTGGCGAAGAGAGACGCCCCGATCTGAGGGAGAAACAAAACACAGTCAGACGCAGTGTCAGGAGCGACCTTCATCATTCACTGCCCACAACCGTATCAGTCAGAGAGCCGTATGTTCCAGAAAGAGGCCCTTCAGCCCTGCTGCTCTGTGCTGACCGTGAAGCCTATCCACGCCAATCCCATTTGCCCACACTAGTTCTGCATCCCTCCATGCCCTTCCTGTCTGAGTGCCTGCCTTCAAGCATCTCCTTTGGCAGCTCATTCCAGATAAGCATCACTATGTGTGTGTGAAAAAGCTACCCCATAGTCTTTAAATCTCTCCCCTCTCACCTGAAACCTGTGACATGGACTTCCTATTTTATCTATACTGCTCTTAAACTTATAAAACTCCATAAGTTAAATCCCACAGCCAGTGAAACCAAACCCAGCATGTCCATCCCCTGCTTGTAAATGCTGCCATCCATTCCTGCCAGCTCCTCTCTTAAGCCTCACAGACCAAAAGATCTAGAATATTGAGCATAGAATATTAATACACAGTAAAGGTCCTTCCCTCCACAACATTGTGCTGACCTTTTAAGCTACTTTTAACTTTAAATTTAACTTTCAATTTAACCTTTCTCTCCTACATAGCCCTCCATTTCTCTATCTTCCACGTGCTTGTCTAAGAGTTTATTAAAAGTCCTCTACCACCCACCCTGACACCATGTTCTACTCTATGTAAAATAAAATCCCTCCTATACTTTCCTCCAATCACCTTAAAAACATGTCCCCTCGTACTGGCCATTTCCACCCTGGGGACAAAGTCTGTGGCTGTCCATTTGATCTATGTCCCTTATCATCTTATCATCTTATCATTTCACCTCTCATCCTCCTTCACTCCAGAGAGAAAAGCCCTAGCTCACTCAGTCTATCCTCATAAGACGCGCTCTCTAATCCAGGCATCCTCTGCACCCTCTCTAAGGCTTCCACATCCTTCTATAATGGGGTGACCAGAACTGAGGAGTTAACTGCAGCCATGTGTCAGAGTGCCAGCTAGGAGCTTGGTAATGCCGTTTCTGTCCTGGCTACATACAAGGGTGAGAATATGTTGACACAGGTGGCCATCGATGGGTTAAAATTGCATTGGTCGTTGACACCACTGTACAGGTAAGAAAGTGAAGTGAAATTAACTTTTCTAGCTTTACTTGTCACATGTACATCAAAACATACAGTGAAATGCTTCACTTTGTGTCAGATCGAATCAGCAAGGATTGGGCTAGACTGCGCTGGATTGAGTTGGATCGTGCTGGATTGTGCTGTGTTATGTTGGATTGTGCTGGGTTGTGCTGAAGGTGCCAACACCACTCTGCAAGGGCTAATATGGTCCATTCAGAAATCTGATGGAGGAGGGGAAGAAGCTGTCACTAAAATGTTTAGTGTGTGTCTTCAGGCTCCTGTGCCCCCTCCTTAACGCTGGTATGTTACATTACACTCCAGATGTCACTGCAACGTTCAGAGAACTCTGTAGACAAACATGATGCAGAAAGAATCCACAAATGGAGAAAAAGTGTTGACATCAGTCTATTGAGCTGCTGGGGTTTATATCTCCCACTTCCTCATTGCGTGGCTTCTTATCGCAGTTGGACATTGATTGCCTGTTTATGACACTGTTGTCTGGTTTAAGTGACTCATCATTTGTGCCAGAGTTGAGCGAGATTGCACCAGAAAGTGCTATGATGAAAGATACTGACCCTGAGATCCAATCAGATGAAAGGTACTGACTCTGACATCCAATCAGACATTTGCACAAATGACGGTGGGACGCATTTCACGGTGCAAAGCCAGGTCACTGATTCACTGGGGTGAAGTGAATGGGTAACCAGTGCCATTTTCTCATTGCCCAGACAATGCAGATAGCCAGAAATGAGGCCCCAAGCCTCCTTGCCTCTGAAGATATAATGGGGCAGTGTGGGTGAGCCATCAGTAAAATTTCTTGTTTAATGGCAGCAGTACAGTGAAATATATAAAATTTTCTGTAAGTTCCAAAATAAATAGTGCAAAATAAAGAGCTAGCATTCACGGACTATTCGGAAATCTGATGGTGGTTGGGAAATAGCTGTTCCTAAAACATTGAGTATGTGTCTTCAAACTCCTGTACCTCCTCCCGAAGGTAGTAACAAGAAGGGAGTGATGAAGCTCCTGACTAATGATGTCACCTTCTTGAAGATGTCCTTGATGTTGGGGAAGCTAGCCTCTCTGATGGGAATCAAAATCTCTCCACCAGCCCCCATGTCTTACACTGCTGGAAATAGATCTGGTCCATTTCCTCACTCTAGGAATTCAACCGCATCTTCCCTGGAATCAGACAGCCCCACACATTGCACCACTGATTCATGAGAACAGAGGTACTGGAAGAACTTAACCAGCATCAGTGGGAGGAGAAATCCATTAATGTTTCAGGCCAGGGACTTCCTTGGAACTGGGGGGTATGTGGAGGGGTGTGTGGGCAGGAGGGAGGTCAAATTTTTCACTGGCTCTCACTGAGTTTCACTAGCACAGATTTCAAATCTCAGAGTTTACATTTGACCTTTGCCCAGTTAATTGAAAGTTTGGCTCAGTAACAGATACAGGGCCTTATCGCACCTTGAACCCAATCTTATTTATGTCCCTCATGAGAGACTCATCCAGAAAGTCATGAGGCATGAGATAAGTGGAACCTTGGCTGTTTGGATAAAAAATTGGCTTAAAGGAAGAAAGCAGAGGGTAGTTGTGGAAGGAAAGTATTCTCCCTGGAGGTCGGTGACTAGTGGAGTGCCGCAGGGATTTGTCCTGGGACCCCTGCTATTTGTAATTTTTATAAATGACCTGGATGTAGAGGTGGAAGAATGGGTGAGTAAGATTGTGGATGACACGAAGATTGGAGGAGATTGGACAAGAGGATATATACAGGCTTCAGAGTTGGGCAGAAAAATGGCAGATGGAGTTCAATCCGGACAAGTGTGAGGTGATGCATTTTGGAAGGTCTAACCAGAAGACTGAGTACAGGATTAATGGTCAGTTACTTAAGTGTGTGGATGAACAAAGGGCCCTTGGGGTTCAAATCCATACATCCCTCAAGGTTGCTGCACAGGTTGATAGGGTAGTTAAGAAGGCCTATGGGAAGCTAGACTTCATTAACAGGGGGATTGAGTTCAATAGTAGAGAGGTCATGTTGCAACTCTGCAAATCTCTGGTGAGACCGCACTTAGAGTTTTGTGTTCAATTCTGGTCACCTCATTATAGGAAGGATGTGGAAGCGATGGAGAGGGTGCAGAGGAGATTTACCAGGATGTTGCCTGGTTTGGAGAACAAGTCATATGAAGCAAGGTTAGCAGAGCTGGGACTTTTCTCTTTGGAGTGTAGAAGAATGAGAGGGGATTTGATAGAGGTCTACAAGATTATGAGAGGCATAGATAGGGTGGATAGTCAGTACCTGTTTCCCAGGGCACCAATAGCAAACACCAGAGGGCATATATACAAAATTAAGGGAGGGAAGTTTAGGGGAGACATCAGGGGTAAGTTTTTTACACAGAGGGTTGTGGGTGCCTGAAATGACTTGCCAGGGATGGTGGTGGAGGCTAAAACATTAGGGGTATTTAAGAGCCTCTTGGACAGGCACATGGATGAAAGAAAAATGGAGGGTTATGGGGTAGTGTGGGTTTAGTACTTTTTTAAAGGATTATATGGGTTGCACAACATGGAGGGCTGAAGGGCCTGTACTGTGCCGTAGTGTTCTATGGTTCTATGTATTTATTGGTTTAATACTGCTTGTAAAATATTAGTAGCTACTGATTAATGATTATGCTCCACTTTTCAATTATCGCATAAGATCGAGTGAGAGGGGCTGAGATAAGAAGATTGCTGATTCCATCCAAACTTTTCCCATCTCCAGGCCCCCTCAATGGACCCCCTCAATGTCAATCGCAATGAAAGTCACCTTTTGGCTCCCCCCGTCTATTAGCTGACTCCTTGAAATCTCTGCCCTCAAGTTACAATCCTTTTGCCTCAGTAGCTTGCCTTGATTTTTCTCTGGATCTACACATCACCCTGCCCACTCCCTTCTTCCACCACCAGAGCATTGTGTACCATCTGCAAGATGCAACACAGTTACTTGCCTGGGCTACTCTGACAGGCCAACCCAATCGCGGGACTCCCCACAACCCTCTGTCTCACAGCAAACAAATCTACCAATGGTTTGTATTCCTTTGTAAAATTGTGAGCTGGGAAAAGGAGACAGCTGTCTGGTGTCAAGCCCTGATTCCAATATCCATTTGGATTGTCCTTCATGTTCACCATCCCCACCAAGGGATTTAACAGGGTGTGCACAGAGTATCTCTGTTCCTCACAGGGTTAGCCCAGATACATCAGGAGGGACTCCCACACCACCACCACTGACAGACCGTGAAGAAAAAGAAAAATCTGGCTTTCTTATCACTGCACAGGCCAGTCAGCCCTTCACGACCGACAATGCTGGCTTCCAGCAGACTAATCTCCTGTGCCATTCCCTTTCTAACATAGACTTCCCTATAGCCTGTGACTCCTTGTCGCTCTCATAGGCACACCACCTCTGTGTGCTTCTTCTATCCTTCACCTATATACAAGGAGCAAATTACTCTGACCAGGTAACCCAGCAACCAGATGCCTCTGGGATGTAGGAGGAAACCAGAGCACCTGGAGGAAACCCACACGGTCACAGGTAGAACGTGCAAACTCCAATACAGACACCGCCCAAGGTCAGGAATGACCCTGTCACCCTGGTGCCATGAGACAGTGGCTCTGCCACCGAGCTGCCATCTAGTCCAGACTCTCCCAAGCACCAGAGAATAGGCTGAAGAACTATGGGTAAATGCATTCAGATGATCAAAGATCAAATTGCTTGGGTTGACAATTTGTGGTGGAGGGGTGGGCAAGTGAATATCCACCTCCTGTTCCCATGAGAGAAATAAAAGTGATATTTGTTCTGGTCTGAATGGAAGTAATGTAAATCATTTTAGACAGTCTGCATAATAAGTGTATTAGTTCCCCTGGGTAAGCTTCAGGTATAAATGAGTCATTATGTCCCTAGCAACGAACTCCACCACACTGGAGAACAAAGCACAGATCCGAGCCCCTCCTTCACCACACACTCACTTGCTTTCAGAACCACTATTGTCAGAGAGGCACAAAACAGCATGTTCCAGGAGGGGAAGCTGCACTCCCCAGCTCATTCTTATAGTTCCTCCTTCACTTTCAGTGTCGGCTACTGAACCTGCCTCCATCAGCGTGTCGGGCAGTGGCCCCCATTGAGAGATGGGCACTGATACATCCACACGGCGTAAAAAATAAAGGTCACCGAGACCACTGAAGAATGCTGTCCCGTATCTCCCTACTTTATTAGCCGACCACCTTAAATCTCTGCCCACAGGTTAGAGCCTCTTTACATCAGCAGCTTTCCCTGATGTGCTCTTTGAACTTGAAGGACCCTCCCTGAATCCGATCTCTCCACATAACCTGATACATGGAACACAGGAGCCCCGGACACTCCCTCCCTCTACCACCAGTACGCAGTGGGCACCACAGTTACATGCCTGGCCTAGAGTGACAGCTCCTGCCCAATCCAGGGAGAGGAGGGCAGCAGCTGTCAGGGACACCACCACTTATAGGTTCCCCTCCGTGTCATAGACTATCCTGACCTGTATGCTTAGAGTCAGTGGGTTTAAATCCTTGTCCAATGCACCGCACTGCATTGAACATCTAGCTCCTGGTTACATGCGGGGAATGGGCAGCCCCCTCACCATTGGGGGCAGCAGTTGTACTGCTGGGCGGAACAGCAGTGGTGCACAGCTGCAGATGTGTAGGAACACCCAACAGCTGGAGGTGTGTGTGAAGGGTTCAAGGCAGTAGTCGAGTGTGCATCTGGACCACATCTGGAAATGTAAGTGCCACACATCCGGAATACATATGAAGTTCTATGTGCTCATCCAGATGTATGAGCATTGCTCATCTGGAGTTATGAGGGCCAGCTGCACGGCTGGGTGATTGATGCTGATGTTGGTCTCTGTGCTCAAACCCACTGAGCACACATCACGGTGAGGCTCCAACTGCAGACAGTGGAGTTACAGATCAACAGCACAAGACAGGCTGTTCCTCCATATCTCAGATCTCCACTCCTCCCCTTCTCACATTCCCCCTGCATCTCATCCGCCCTGTTCCTCATCCTCCCCATCCCTCATCCTCCCCTCACCCTCCCTATCTCTCACCCACCCCATCCCTCACCCTCCCCTTATCCTCCTCATCTCTCATCCTCCCCTCACTCTTTCCATCTCTCGCCCTCCCCTCATCCTCCTCATCCCTCATTCTCCCCTCAATCTCCCTGTTCCACTCCCTCCCCATCCCTCACCCTCTCCATCCCACATTGTGCTCTCTTCACATCGTCCTGTCCCCACATTCTCCCCACCCCAGTCTGTTCACGCTGTGACCCTCGTTGTTGAGCCACACTCTCTCCGTCCACCAACACCTGCAACTACTGTTGTTCTCCTCCATCACCCCGTCCTCCAGGATCTCTGCACTCCCCCAGGTCCGTGTCCTTCACACTTTGCCCTCCCCTCTCCCCACCACTGTCTCTGGACAACAAGTCTCCCAGCTCCACATTTTCCCCATAAACCTCCAACACATCTGCAGTAATTTCCCCTGTGCTTCAGTTCCTTATCCAAAGATTTTGTCATCATTTCTGACAGGACATTAAGTTCATGGCATGTTGCACAAATTCAAACTTTTGCTGACGTTCAGATTTCAGAGTTTATATTTGACCTTTGCCCAGTTAATTGAAAGTTCTGTTCAGTAACAGATACAGGGCCTAATCACACCTTGAACCTAATTATATTTTTGCCTTTATTGATGCTGTTTACAAATTATTAGTAGGTACTACATGATCAGTAGTAGATTAATGATGATGCTACATCTAAAATTAAATGTTGAAGAACTGTTGATGTGGCCTTGGCTAAAGAGTAGATGCTGAGTCATTCATAACCAACCCCTTCATAGTCAATTTGTTTAGCCTGATTATCATGACATTGTCATGATATTATTGTCATTGTCATGCCACTATGTGGCTCCCCAGTTTATTAGCCAACCACCCTTAAGTTACAATCCTTTCATCTCACCAGCTTTCCCTGATTTTCTCCAAAGGAATCTCCCATGAACCTCTGCTCCAAGAACCTCCAGCCTCTGATCTCTCCACATAACCTGATATGTGGGACATAGGAAACCTGCCCACCACCCTACCCGCTCCCTCCCTCCACCACCAGCGCACAGTGACGGCAGTGTGTACCATCTGCAAAGTGCACCATGGTTAATCGCCCAGTCCCTCTTCAACACGGGACCCCTAAACTAGGGAGCTGGTTAAGACTTTACCCATTTAGATCACTGGATTTTCTTTTTGTTTTTCATTCTGTAAACTCCAGTTTGAAAAATCCAGAAGCAGTTTCTGAAATATTCAAACCACCCTGTCTGGCACTGTCAATCATTCCACGGTCAAAGTCACTTAGATCTCATTTCTTCCCCATTCTAATGTTAGGTCTGAATGACGACTGAACCTCTTGACCATGTCTGCATGCTTTTATGCAATGAATTGCTGCCACATGATTGGCTGATTAGATATTTGCATTAACAAGCAGGTATTTAGGTGTGCCTAATAAAGTGACTATGGAGTGCACCTGCCTATTTAAATATCTGTCTTTATGTCTCTTAAACATAGTAGATTACAAAGCCATTAGGCAGGAACTAAGAAGCATTAATTGGGAACACTTCTGCTCTGGCAAGTCCACATCGGACATGTGGACGGTGTTTAAAAATCAATTGCACAGAGTACAGGAAAGGTAGAAGAAAGGACGGGATTGGAAAGATAAAGGAACTTTGGATGTCGAGGGAGGCGATGAATTTAGTCAAGAAGAAAAAGAAAAAGTAATTAAAGCTTCAGAAGTTGGGATCAAACGAAGCACACGAGGAGAATAAAGAAGCCAGAAAAGGACTAAAGAAGGGAATTAGGAAAACCAGGAAGTGTTGTGAAAAGTCCTTGGCAATTGGATTAAGGTGAATCCCAAGGCATTCTATACATATATCAAGAGCAAGAGGATAACTAGGGAGAGGTGGGACCACTCAAGGATAAAAGGGGGGCATTTGCTTGGATGTAGAGAATATGAGTGAGGTACTTAATGAGTATTTTGCTTCAGGAAAGGACATGGAAACCAGGAGATCAGTGTTGAATGTATAAACACATTAGGGCATTTAGAGATCAAGGAGGAGGAATTGTTGGGCCTCCTAATGCATATTAAGGTGGAGAAGTCCCCGGGGCCTGATGAGATTTACTCCACATTATTGAAGGAGGCAAAAGACAAGATTGTTGAGCCATTGACCAGGATCTTCGTGTCCTCTCTAGCCACAGGTGAGGAAAGGTGAGTGGCTACTGTTGTATCTCTAGTTAAGAAGGGAACAAGGGAAAATCCTGGGAACTGTAGACCAGAGAGCCTCATGTAAGTTGTAGGGAAATTGCTGGAGAAGATTCTTAGGGATAGGATTTGGAAACCCATGGCCTAATTAGGGAGAGCATGCATGGCTTTGTGCAGGGCGGGTGATGCCTTAACAACTTGATTGACATTTTGACAAGAGACATTGATGAGGGTAGGGCAGTGGATATTATCTACAAGCATTTGACAAAGTCCCTCATGCGAGGCTAATCCAGAGGATTAAGATGTATGAGGTCCACAACGAATATGCCATATTGATTCAGAACTGGCTTGTGCATGGAAGACAGAGGGTAGTGGTTGAAGGGACTTATTCAAGCTGAAGGTCTGTAATCAGTGGTGTTCCATAGGGATCTGAGCTGGGACCTCTGCTGTTTGTGATGTATATAAATGACTTGGATGAAAATGTAGATGAGTGGGTCAGTAAATTTCCAGATGATGCCAAGATCAGTGGAGCTGTGGATAGTGTAGAAGACAGGCAAAGAATACAGCATGATATAGATATGGGCAGGGAAATGGCAGATGGAGTTTAACCCAAATAAATATGAGGTGTTACACCTTGGTAGGGCAAATGCAACAAGACAGTACACTGTTAGTGGCTAGATCCTTAACAGTGTTGCTGAGCAGAGAGATTTTGGGATCCAAGTTCATAGCTCCATGAAAGTGTCTACATAGGTTGATAGGGTGGTTAAAAAGGCTTATGGAATGCTTGCTTTATTAGATGAGGCATTGAGTTCAAAAGTCAGGAGGCTATGTTACAATTTTATAAAACTCTGGTTAGGCCACATCTAGAGTATTGAGTACAGTTCTGGTTGCCCCACTATAGAAAGGATATTGAGGCTTTGGAGAGGGTGGAGAACAGATTTACTAGGATGCTGCTCAGTTTAGAGGGCATGTGCTACCATGAGAGACTGGATAAGCTTGGGTTATTTTCTTTTACTTTAGCAGAAGCTAAGGGGAGATCTGAGAGAGGTTTACAAGACTATGAGAGGCATAGACGCACTGTGAATCCTCACCCCTACTCACTCCTAGCGTGATATCTCATCCCCTCTCTCTCAGTGATGCAGCTCTATAAAACTCTAGTTAGGCCACACTTGGAGTACTGTGTCCAGTTCTGGTTGCCTCACTATAGAAAGGATGTGGAAGCATTGGAAAGGGTACAGAGGAGATTTACCAGGATGCTGCCTGGTTTAGAAAGTATGGATTATGATCAGAGATTAAGGGAGCTAGGACTTTACTTTTTGGAGAGAAGGAGGATGAGAGGAGACATGATAGAGGTGTACAAGATATTAAGAGGAATAGACAGAGTGGACAGTCAGCGCCTCTTCCCCAGGGCACCACCGCTCAGTACAAGAGGACATGGCTTTAAGGTAAGGGGAGGGAAGTTCAAAGGGGATATTAGAGGAAGGTTTTTCACTCAGAGAGTGGTTGGTGTGTAGAATGCACTGCCTGAGTCAGTGGTGGAGGCAGATACACTAGTGAAGTTTAAGAGACTGCTAGACAGGTATATGGAGGAATTTAAGGTGGGGGGGGTTATATGGGAGGCAGGGATTGAGGGTCAGCACAACATTGTGGGTCGAAGGGCCTGCAATGTGCTGTACTGTTCTATGTTCTATACCTCACCAACACACCCCCCCCCCCACCGTCCCACAGTGATACCTCAGCCTCTCTCTCTCTCTCTGACAGGTGACACTGTGGGAGAGAGGGTGAGGTATCATTGTGAGGGGTCAAGGTATCACTGTGGGGGGTGAGATATTACTGTGGGGGGTGAGGTATCACTGTAGGGGTGAGATATCACTGTGAGAGGGTGAGGTATCACTGTGGGGAGGGTGAGGAATCACTGTGGGAAAGAGTGGGTGAGATATCACTGTTGGAGTGTTGGTGGGGTATCACAGTGGGAGACAGGGTGGGTATCACTGTGTGAGAGAGGGGTGTGAGGTATCATAGTGGGAGAGAGTGGGGTGTTGGTGGTTGTGAATTATGTACAATTCCACCAATTATATACAGTTCACCCCCAGTTGGTGAGGTGCCACTGGTTGAGACATCACACAGAAGAGAAACCCCAGATTCCCCAAACTTAGTGTCAGCCAACCGCGGGCCTGTGACCACTGTTCAGTAAGCCTGGACCTCTGGGTCAGTAGCTCGGTCAGCTGCCATGCCGACATTATCAACCCCTATGTGTATGGTCACAATGGCTGGCTGTGAGAGGCAATCAGCCATGGCAGTATTTTTCCCTTTGGTATGTTGTGAACTCGGATATGTAGGCCAGGTAGAGTAGCTGCTGTACAGACCAAGGGTCTGATAGTTTGGCCATCGCGTACACAAGGGGTTCATGGTTAACTATTGCTGCAAAATGATATACATCCTTTTGGGGACAGAGCTGTCGGCTGGAGAAGGTGAGCAGATGCCGCACACCTCTGACCAACTGTTCATGCACAGCACCCACAGCATCGTCTGAAGTGTCAGTAGTAATGGCTGTTGGGGAGCAGGTGCACCAGTAGGGTGAACCAGAAAGAGCTTGTTTGGTGTCATCAAGTGCTCTGATTGTGTCTGCTGACCAGTCAAGCACATGATTAGGGGCATGCTGACCAGTCAAGCACGTGATGTAGGAGTTAGTAGTGCAGGGTGGCGGGAATAACAGCCACCTTTGAGGGGATGGAAGTGGAGATTAGATGGCTGAGAAAGTCAATGGTTGACAACCCAGCTAGCATTTAGCTGGGTTAATAATCAACCAATGGTGGCTTAAACACTGGAAAAGTGTGCAGAGATGAGATACGCATTCGGATTTGGATGCTCTGGCAATAAGTATGTCATCCAGGTAAAGAAAAAGCAAATCTAAGTCTTTGGAAAGTCTGTGCTGCATTTTTCAATCCAAACAGCATGCACAGAAACTCAAACAGGACAAACAGGGTTATTGCAGCTACTTTGGGAATGTCCTCCGAGCACACGGACTTGATGTTGGCCTCTAACTAGATCGACTTTGGAAAAAAATAACTTTCCGGATAAACATGCTGAAAAGTCTTGGATGTGTGGGACCAGGAATGGATCGTGTGTGGTGACTTTGTTAAGGCATCAGTAATCCCCACATGAACGGCAAAGGTCATCCCAGGGTTATTTGACCAACGTACAATACCGAGTCTTTCCATGTTGGCAAACTCAGCTATCATGGTTGCCAGCTTTTCTGGGTCCAGTGTACACATGTGGGCATGGACTGCGAGCCAGTTCTGGGATTGTGGTGAACGACCCCATGTTTTGTGGCTGTAGTGGATAATGTGGGCTTGCTGAGGTTTGGGAATTCGCCCAGCAGTCAAGTAAACTCACATCTGGTGGTGCATGTACTTGACAGAGTCATTGTGGGGAAATTACTGGGGGAGCAGGGTATCGACCCAAGTCCTTGACATCCACAAACATGATCAGAGCACTAGATAACACTAGATAGAACTGTGGAAAGCGGCCAGTGAGTGAGTGGGCCAGTGAAGGAGTGGAGATTTGAGGCTTTGACTCCAGAGGCTTCGCTGAGAAGAGGTGGAGGACGAGTTTGTTCACAGTTAGTCTTTACAATGCCTGCTGAGATGGTGATGTGCCTCTCCTGTGAGATGTGGCATTCTTGGGGGATTTCCCCTCTCCCACAGTGTCACATCTGCCAGAAGTGCTTGCGGCTGGGCTATCTGGAAGACCGTGTGAGGAATCTGGAGCAGCAGCTGGATGACCTTCGACTCATAAGGGAGAATGAGGCAGTCACAGATGAGAGCTACAGGGAGGTAGTCACACCTAGGCTGCCGGAAGCAGGTCGTTGGGTGACAGTCAGAGGGGGGAAAGCAAAGGTGAGTAGACAGGTAGTGCAGAGCACCCCTGTAGCCATTCCCCTGAATAATAAGTTTACCGTCCTGGATACTGTTGGTGAAGACGACCGACCAGGTGTGAGCCACGGTGGCAGGGCCTCTGGCACTGAGTCTGACCCTGTGGTGCAGAAGGATGGGACGGAGAAGAGGAGAGCTGTCATCATTGGAGACTCTATAGTCAGGGGAGCAGACAGGAGATTTTGTGGACATGAGACGGAAACCCGCATGGTTTGTTGCCTCCCGGGTGCCAGGGTCCGGGATGTCTCTGACCGGGTGCGTGACATCCTGGTATGAGAGGGAAAGCAACCAGAAGTCGTGATACATGTTGGGATCAATGACATAGGCAGAAAGACGGATGAGGTCCTGAAGTGTGAATTTCGGGAACTAGGCAGAAGGCTGAAGAACAGGACCTCAAGAATGGCTTTCTCAGAATTGCTGCCAGTACTACATGATAGTGATGGTAAGAATTGGAGGAGATGGCAGTTGAATGCGTGACTGAGGAGTTGGTGCAGGGGGCAGGGTTTTAGATTCTTGGATCATTGGGATCTCTTCTGGGGTAGGTGGGACCTGTACAGATTGGATGGGTTGCACCTGAACTCGAGGGGGAGCAATATCCTTGCAGGTAGGTTTGCTAGCATGGTTCGGGAGGGTCTAAACTAATTTGCAAGGGGGATGGGACATGGAGCGATAGAACAGTGAAAGAAGTGCATGGAGTAAAGCCAGATCTAACATATAGAGAGGCTTTGAGGAAAGCGAAGCAGAATAAAGGGTGTAAAGGCAGTAAGGTAGAAGGGCTAAAGTGTGTGTACTTCATTGCAAGAAGCATCAGGAACAAAGGTGATGAACTGAGAGCTTGGATACATACATGGAATTATGATGTAGTGGCCATTACAGAGACTTGGCTGGCACCAGGGCAGGAATGGATTCTCAATATTCCTGGATTTCAATGCTTGAAAAGGGATAGAGTGGGGGGGAAAGGGGAGGAGGGGTGGCATTACTGGTCAGGGATACTATTAAAGCTGCAGAAAGGGTGGGTAATGTAGCAGGATCCTCTTTTGAGTCAGTATGGGTGGAAGTCAGGAACAGGAAGGGAGCAGTTACTCTATTGGGAGTATTCTATAGGCCCCCTGGTAGCAGCAGAGATACCAAGGAACAGACTGGGAGGCAGATTTTGGAAAGGTGCAAAAATAACAGGGTTGTTATTATGGGTGACTTTAACTTCCCTAATATTGATTGGCACTTGATTAGTTCCAAGGGTTTAGATGGGGCAGAGTTTGTTAAGTGTGTCCAGGATGGATTCCTGTCACAGTATCTTGACAGGCCGACTAGGGGGCCTAATACTACATCTAGTATAAGGTAACAATCTGGGTCAGGTCACAGATCTGTCAGTGGGTGAGTATCTGGGGGACAGTGATCACCGCTCCCTGGCCTTTAGCATTATCATGGAAAAGGATAGAATCAGAGAGGACAGGAAAATTTTTAATTGGGGAAGGGCAAATTATGAGGTTATAAGGCTAGAACTTGTGGGTGTGAATTGGGATGATGTTTTTGCAGGGAAATGTACTATGGACATGTGGTCGATGTTTAAGGATCTCTTGCAGGATGTTAGGGATAAATTTGTCCCGGTGAGGAAGATAAAGAACGGTAGGGTGAAGGAACCATGGGTGACAAGTGAGGTGGAAAATCTAGTCAGGTGGAAGAAGGCAGCATACATGAGGTTTAGGAAGCGAGGATCAGATGGGTCTATTGAGGAATATAGGGTAGCAAGAAAGGAGCTTAAGAAGGGGCTGAGAAGGCCTTGGTGAGTAGGGTAAAGGAAAACCCCAAGGCATTCTTCAATTATGTGAAGAACAAAAGGATAACAGGAGTGAAGGTAGGACTGATTAGAGATAAAAGTGGGAAGATGTGCCTGGAGGTTGTGGAAGTGAGCGAGGTCCTCAATGAATACTTCTCTTCGGTATTCACCACTGAGAGGGAACTTGATGACAGTGGGGACAATATGAGTGAGGTTGATGTTCTGGAGCATGTTGATATTAAGGGAGAGGAGGTGCTGGAGTTGTTAAAATACATTAGGATGGATAAGTCCCCGGGGCCTGATGGAATATTCCCCAGTCTGCTCCACAAGGCGAGGGAAGAGATTGCTGAACCTCTGGCTAGGATCTTTATGTCCTTGTTGTCCACTGGAATGGTACCCGAGGATTGGAGGGAGGCAAATGTTGTTCCCTTGTTCAAAAAAGGTAGTAGGGATAGTCCGGGTAATTATAGACCAGTGAGCCTGACGTCTGTGGTGGGAAAGCTGTTGGAAAAGATCCTTAGAGATAGGATCTATGGGCATTTAGAGAATCATGGTCTGATCAGGGACAGTCAGAATGGCTTTGTGAAGGGTAGATCATGTCTAACAAGCCTGATAGAGTTCATTGAGGAGGTGACCAGGCATATAGATGAGGGTAGTGCAGTGGATGTGATCTACATGGATTTTAGTAAGGCATTTGACAAGGTTCCACATGTAGGCTTATTCAGTAAGTCAGATGGCATGGGATCCAGGGAAGTTTGGCCAGGTGGATTCAGAATTGACCTGCCTGCAGAAGGCAGAGGGTCGTGGTGGAGGGAGTACATTCAGATTGGAGGGTTGTGACTAGTGGTGTCCCACAAGGATCTGTTCTGGGACCTCTGCTTTTTGTGATTTTTATTAATGACCTGGATGTGGGGGTAGAAGGGTGGGTTGGCAAGTTTGCAGATGACACAAAGGTTGGTGGTGTTGTGGATAGTGTAGAGGATTGTCAAAGGTTGCAGAGAGACATTGATAGGATGCAGAAGTGGGCTGAGAAGTGGCAGATGGAGTTCAACCCGGAAAAGTGTGAGGTGGTACACTTTTTTCACTCAGAGAGTGGTTGGTGCATGGAATGCACTGCCTGAGTCAGTGGTGGAGGCAGATACACTAGTGAAGTTTAAGAAACTACTAGACAGGTAGATGGAGGAATTTAAGGTGGGTGATTATATGGGAGACAGGGTTTGAGGGTCGGCACAACATTGTGGGCCGAAGGGCCAGTAATGTGCTGTACTTTTCTATGTTTCTATGTTTCTATAACACTGAACAAGCTCTTTCTGGTTCACTCTACTGATTAGGGGCATTGCCTTTAAGCGCGCTGTACAGGGGGAGCAAGTTCAACAGCTCACAGAATGAGCAGTGATAGAAATTCATTTAGCTGGGTTAATAAGTCGACAGTGATACTTCATCCCCACTCTCATTCACAGTGACACCTCACCCTCTCTCCCACAGTGATACCCCAACCCCTCTCCTCCGACAGTGATACCTCACCCTCTCTATTACAGAGATACCTCACCTTCTCTCTCCCACAGTGATTCCTCACCCTCTCTCTCTCCCCCAGTGATTCCTCACCCTCTCTCTCTCCCACAGTGATATCTCACCCCTCTTTCCCAAAGTAATACCTCACCCCTCTCTTTCCCACAGTTCTCCTCCCCTCTCTCACACAGTGATACTTCATCCTCTCTCTCTCCCATGATGTTACCTCACCCACTCTCTCTCCCATTGTTATACCTCACCCCGTCTTGCACAGTAATATCTCAACCCTCTCTCTGTGTGATATCTCAGCCCTTCTCTCCCAGCGATATTTCACCTCCCCTTCTCCCAGTGATACCTCAGCCCTCTTTTCCTCCCTCCCACTGTGAAGTTAACTTGCCACTTTTCTCTCCCAGCGTGATATAAGCTCCTCTCTCTCTGGCATCGCAGACCTGTGAGGTCGAAGGAAAGTCTCCTTACCGGCCACCAGCTCATGCTCCTGCCCGCAAGGAAGAAGCCCCCAACAGTGCCGCGGTTGCTCTGCACCATCGCCTGTGGAAACAGGAACAGCAGTTGTTACTGCTGGAAACTCTCAAATGCAGATAGGACCCTTTGATGTCTTTTTTAGTCTGGTATACTGGAACATTGATTCAACTTTGAGGAAATTTCTTTTTTTTGGAATTTATTTTTTATTGAAGTTCATCAAACAAACATTTCCATAAGATGTATTTCAGACATTGTACATATATATCATATAATCATATATATCACAAATCTCCACAAAGTATTTATCTGGGGTATACACTTATAGAAAAAAGTTGAAAGAAAAAAACAAGCAAAAGGAAAGAACTATGTACAAGTAGGGAGTGATCTTTTTTTTTTACAACAGATTCATTGATTTGTGAGAATAAAATCAGGCCTATGAAACATTATGTAGTTAAACCATCTTTCCCAGTATGAATCAAATTGTTCCAGCTTATGATTAACAGATGCTATTATCTTCTTCATTTTGTAAATGTCCATTGTAATTTCCATCCATGTATTTAAAGTTGGGCTCTCCTGTGATAACCATTTCCTAGTAAGAGTCTTTTTACCAGCCACCAACAGTATATTCATTAAATATTTATCTCTTTTCAACCATTCTTGAGGTATATATCCAAAATATATGGTCTTACTCTCTAAGGGTATTTCACATTTAAAGATGTCTTGTAGGGCACTGTGTATCCCCCTCCAATAGTTTTTGATAACAAGGCAGTCCCGAAAAATATGATAATGATTTGCATTTTGATTTCCACAATTTCTCCAGTAAACAGAGAGGTTACTATCATAATGGGATTTCTGAGAGGGTGTAATAAAATATCTTATCAAGTTTTTCCATCCAAACTCCCTCCATTTCTGTGAACTGGTACACTTCCATTGATATCTCCATATTGTTGTCCGTTCTTCCTCAGATATAATTATCCCTCCTTCCTTCTCCCATTTTGTTTTAATGTATGAGGTCGAATGTGTTTTAAGATTTGACAACCCCTTATACATGCTTGATATGATTCTACTACCATTATCTGAATTATATGCTTTTCTAAAGAGCTCCATCAAGCATGTATTTGCCTTGGTTACATCTTTAAGTGTCTTATTAACATATTGTCGCATCTGTAAATACCGATAAAAATCTTGTTTTTCTAATAAGTGTTTCTCTTTAAGCATTTCAAAACTGAACAGTGTTCCTTCTTTCATTATGTTGCAAAGAACTGTTATTCCTCTGGCTGTCCAGTCCTTAAATTTAGCATCCAATTTATTTGTGTAAAATCCGAGTCATATGCACACCATTTAAGAATTGCAATATCTCCCTCTAGATTATATTCTTTTGTAGTAGTTTTCCATATTTTAAGAGTCAATTTCACCCATGAGTTATCAATAGTATTTATGTACCTTTGCAGGTTGTTATCAGCCAAAATTGCTTGTATGGGGATGGGAAGTACCCACTCCTCAATGTTTTTCCATTGAGCGTCATATGATGGGTTGCACCAACATATCACAGCTCTCAACTGTGCTGCAAAATAATCTCTAAGAGAAGGTAGGCCCCATCCCCCCTTTTCCTTTGCTAATTGCAAAGTTTTGAGATGAACTCTAGGCCTTTTACCCTGCCAAATATACCTTGATAGCATCTTGTTCCATTCATTGAATTGATTTTGATTAATCTCTATTGGTAGGGTCTGAAAGAGATATAACAGTCTGGGCAGTATATTTATTTTAATAGACTCAATCCTTGAACTGAGACTGAAAAAAGGAATCAGGTTCCATCTTGCCACATCTTCCTTAATTTTTTTATATAAAGACTGATAATTACATTCTGATAATTTTGCCAAATCTTTTGGCATAATGATGCCCAAATATTTGAAAGACTCTGTGTGCCATGCCCAGGGGTATCGACTTTCAATTTCTCTTGGTGGGCTATAATAATATGAAAGTAATTGGGTTTTATCTATACTGATCTTGTATCCTGATAATTGACCATATTGTTCAAAGGATTGCATCAACTTAGATAAAGAGTATGTTGGCTGCCCTAGATAGATCAAAATGTCATCCGCGTAACAAGCCAATTTATGCTCTGTCCCTTTAATAGTAATTCCCCTGATATCTTCATTTTGTCTGATGTATTGAGCTAATGGTTCCAGATATAATGCGAAGAGTAGTGGTGACCATGCACAACCCTGTCTCGTGCCCCTTTCTAGGGTAAGACTATTTGATAAATATCCATTGATTTTAATCCTAGCGGTAGGATTGTCATATAGTGTCTGTATAGTTTTAATAATTGTGTCTTGGAAACCAAATCTATGTAAAACTGTAAAGAAAATTCCAATTAACCAAATCAAATGCTTTTTCAACATCCACTATTGCTTTGATTTTTTTTTTGTATATGATCCATAATGTGAAGTGTCCTTCGTATATTGTCTTGTGTCTGGCGTTGTCGTATAAAACCTGTCTGATCGTTATGTATCAGTATGGGTAGAAACTCCTCTAATCGTTTGGCCATGATGGAGGTAAATAACCTATAAACTACATTAAGAATGGATATTGGTCTAAATGACCAACATTCCATTTTATCCTTGCCTTCTTTCGGTATAGCTGAGATTATCACTTCCTTCCAACTGGGTGGCATTTGTGCCTTTTTTAGAGCCCAGTTCAGTGTGGGGAGTAAAACAGGAATTAACTCATTTTAAAATTCTTTGTACACTCTACCATATACCCATCTGATCCAGGTGACTTGCTTAATTTAAGCCTACTAATTGCAGCTTTTAATTCAACTTCAGTTATGTCAGCAGTCATCGTTCTATTTTGTTCTTTGCTTAAAGTGGGTAACTCTAGAGAATTCAAGAAGGTGTCAATTTGGGTTATGCTTCCCCCTGGAACTTTGGAATATAGAGTTTTGTAAAACACTTCAAAAGCTTCTTGAATTTCACTTAATTTATTTTTTATCATTTTCATTCTTCGGTCCCTAATTCTATGAATTGTATTTTCTGCTATCTTTTTTTTCAGTTTCCACGCCAGTATTTTCATAGATTTCAATCCGCTTTCATAATGTCTCTATTTCAGAAACATTAAGTTTTTCCTGATTTCTTGCGTAGCCAAATTATTTATTTCATTCCTAATTCTTTTAATTTCCCCTAATGTATCCTGTGCCAAATTCAATTTGTGTTTTTTCTCCAGTTCCTTCAGCCTATTTTGTAATTCCTCTAATGTTTTTTCCTTAATTTTTTCTTATATGAAGGTATCACTATAATTTTCCCTCTTAAGACCGCCTTCAGAGTATCCCATAAAATGGTAGGTGAAACCTCTCCATTATCATTAAATTCTAAGTAGAGACCAATTTCTTTTTTAATTTGCTCCTTAAAGTCCGAATCATTGAGTAGACTTGAATTTAGTTTCCAAATAGTATTCTTTGGTTGTGGGTCAAAATCAACAGATAAATGTGCATGGTGCAGGTGCATGGTCACTTACATCTATTGTCCCAATTCCACAGGTGTTTATTTTGTCTTTGTCTTTTCCAAATGTTATGAAATAGTCTATTCTTGTATATACAGAATGGGGATCAGAATAATGAGTGTAATCCCTTCTGTCAGGGGAAAGGTCCCTCCATCAATTAAACCAACATCCTCAAAAAGTGTATTAACTTTCTTATGTAAAGATTTTGTTTCATAGGTTTTTCTATTGGTAGAGTCTAAGTTTGGTTGTAATTGTAAATTTAAGTCTCCCTCACATATCAGGAGACCTTCTGTTTCTGTTACCATAATATCAGTAATTTTCTGAAAGAAACCAATATCACTTCTCGGGGGTGCGTATATATTCAATAGAGTAACTGAATTGCCGTCTATATTCCCCCTTACCAGAATATATCTGCCCTCTTTATCTCCCATTTCGAATACTTTTTCAAAATTTAGCTTACTTAAGAATAGCAACTCCTCTCCTATGTCCTGATTTATATGAGGAGAAAAACAGATTAGTGAAGCCCATTCTCTTTAGTTTTTTATGCACATTATCACTTAAATGATTTTCCTGTAAATATACTACATGGGCTTGTTCTTCTTTCATTTTGGATAAAACACTCTTACATTTGATTGGATTTAATAGCCCATTGACATAAAAAGAAATGAATTTTACCTTGCCCTTAGCCATCTGTATTTATCTGTCAATGTATAATTGAAATTAGAATAAAACTTAATCGATCTACTCCCTGAACAAATAAGAACCAAGAAACGCAAATAATAACAAAAATGGTAACGAACATGTGATTCCAAGGCTGAGGTCTCTAGTAGATGACCCTGTGTTGAGCTAGAGGAAATGTCTAGCTGTGGGGGTTAACCCCTCCTACTTGTGAGTTGAGGGCCCACATTGCAGTATTCATAAAAGTCAGTGAACAAATCCATTACACAGAAAAGATTTCCCTGTGTACTCCTCCTATATATATGTATATATATATATGCACACACACAAATACATACACGTGCAGACACACACACACACACACACACACATATATACATATATGCACACATATATATATTCTCATTTTGGTGGGGAAAAAGGAGTAAGTGAGCAAATAAAGAATAACAACTAAGTAATATAAAATCCACATTATAATAAGTATTTCTTGAGATAGGTATATCACCGTGTACTTTTGCTTCCGTTTAGCTTCTCAACATTTTTAAAGTTAGCCAAGCCTTATGGCTCTTCTGAAGGGGGTGAGGACTGTCTTTGGGAAACTCCTGGTCTCTTCCTGATATATTTCTCTCGGCCTCCTCCCGTCTTCTGCCTTCTCGTTTCTCGCACTATTTCCCAAGCAGAGCGGGATAATTCACTTTGAGGAAATTTCACATGTGGCTTTCTCTAGGTTGGTCATTCAGGCAGCTGCCATCAGGAGAATGTGCCCCTTCTTTTCCAAAATTACTTTTAGTACAAACTTAATTCTCCTCTGCTACAAAATTCTACAACAAACTCATAGACCATGCAGTGATTAACAAAGTAAAGTAAATTCATCTGTGTCAAGGATGGTGTTTATCCCTGTGGTGCCTAGCGATTCTAGAATTGCTCTACAGTACCCACAGACACCACGTGCTCCCTCTGGATGGTTACCCAGGCTCAGAGATACTCCCGGCGCATCACTAGGCAGTCCACCCAGGCAAGACCTTCCGCGACCCACTCCCAGGACTATTGTTGCCAGCTCCAGAAGATAGGTTATTGATATCCTCATCTCTCATTGCCCCCCTTCTTACTGGATGATCATGTATAAATAGACTGACACTGAAATGCAAATAGAAGGCCAGAGCAGATATGTGAGGCAGTGGAAGGAGGAGCCCATTGGGATATCCCGAAACACTGGGAGCTGTCTCCCACGGTTCTACTTATGGACAGGTGTGAGCTCCACAAGTCCAAATCTACCAAATATCCTCCTTGATGCCACTACTGACCCCTACTCCACATCTCAATGTCAGTTGCCACTTCCCCAATTCCCCAAACCTCTAACCCCTTACTCCCATCTCCACAACCCATGCCAGACTAATCTCTCCCTTTTCCTCTTTCCATTTTCCAGGCTGATACCCCTCTCGCCATCAGCTCACAGACAACAGCTGGAGTCCTCCACTCCACCACCCTCAAACATCCCCCTAACTTCCCCTCAGCTTCTCCCAAGCTCCAGTGAAGAGTCTCAGCCTGCTCAACCTCTCTCCATAACTTAGTCCCTCGAATCTCAGCAACATCCTCCTCTCTACTTTTTCTAGCTTAATGGCATCTTTCTATCTTCCCAATTAGATCAAGCAGTTTTCTACTCTTCTCGTTTATCCAGTTCAGATTTATTGCCCCTCCCTACACTCCATGGCCATTTTATTAGGTACATCTGTGCATCTGCTTGTTAATGCAAATACCTAATTAGACAATCATGTGGCAGCAACCCAATGCATAAAAACATGCAGACATGGTCAAGAGGTTCAGTTGTTCAGACCAAACATCAGCATGGAGCAAAGATATGATCTTTGATTGTGGAATGTTTGTTGCTGTCATATGAGGTGGTTTGAGTATCTCAGAAACTGATCTCATTGAACATAGAATAGTACAGTGCATTACAGGCCCTTTGGCCCACAATGTTGTGCTGACCTTTAAACCCTGCCTCCCATATAACCCCCCTCCCCCACCTTACATTCCTCCATATACCTGTCTAGTAGTCTCTTAAATTTCACTTGTGTATCTGCCTCCACCACTGACTCAGGCAGTGCATTCCACGCACCAACCAATCTCTTAGTAAAAAACCTTGCTCTAATATCCCCCTTGAACTTCTCACCCATTACCTTAAAGCCATGTCGTCTTGTGTTGAGCAGTGGTGCCCTGGCGAAGAGGTGCTGGCTGTCCACTCTATCTATTCCTCTTAATATCTTGTATACCTCTATCATGTCTCCTCTCATCCTCCTTCTCTCCAAAGACTAAAGCCCTAGCTCACTTAATCTCTGATCATAATGCATAGTCTCTAAACCAGGCAGCATCCTGGTAAATCCTGGAAAATGCCTTGTTATGGATCCTTGACAAGAAAACACACCAGCAAGGAGAGAACTGGAAAAATATTGTAGAGAATCATATACGAGGAAATCTGCAGATGCTGGAAATTCAAGCAACACACACAAAATGCTGGTGGAATGCAGCAGGCCAGGCAGCATCTATAGGGAGAAGCTCTGTCAACGTTTCGGGCCGAGACCCTTCGTCAGGACTAACTGAAAGGAAAGATAGTAAGAGATTTGAATGGGAGGGGGAAATGATAGGAGAAAACCGGAGGGGGTGGGGTGGAGCTGAGAGCTGGAAAGGTGATTGGCAAGAGGGATACAGAGCTGGAGAAGGGAAAGGATCATGGGACTGGAGGCCTCGGGAGAAAGAAAGGGGGAGGGGAGCACCAGAGTGAGATGGAGAACAGGCAGAGTGATGGGCAGAAAGAGAGAAAAAAAAGGGGGGAAAAAACTAAATATATCAAGGATAGGGTAGGAGGAGAGGAGGGGCATTAATGGAAGTTAGAGAAGTCAATGTTCATGCCATCAGGTTGGAGGCTACCCAGCAATATAAGGTATTGCTCCTCCAACCTGAGTGTGGCTTCATCTTGACAGTAGAGGAGGCCATTGATAGACATATCAGAATGGGAATGGGACGTGGAATTAAAATGTGTGGCCACTGGGAGATCCTGCTTTCTCTGGCGGTCAGAGCGTAGATGTTCAGCGAAACGGTTTCCCAGTCTGCGTCGGGTCTCACCAATATATAAAAGGCCACACTGGGAGCACTGGACGCAGTATACCACACCAGCTGACTCACAGGTGAAGTTTCGCCTCACCTGGAAGGACTGTCTGGGGCCCTGAATGGTGGTGAGGGAGGAAGTGTAAGGGTAGGTGTAGCACTTGTTCCACTTACAAGGATATGTGCCAGGAGGAAGATTGGTGGGAAGGGATGGGGGGGACGAATGGACAAGGGAGTCGTGGAAAGCAGAAAGAGGGGGGGAGGGAAAGATGTGCTTGGTAGTGGGATCCCGTTGGAGGTGGTGGAAGTTACGGAGAATTATACGTTGGACCGGGAGACTGGTTGGGTGGTAGGTGAGGACAAGGGGAACCCTATCCCGAGTGGGGTGGCGGGCGGATGGGGTGAGGGCAGATGTGTAGGAAATAGGAGAGATGCGTTTGAGAGCAGAGTTGATGGTGGAAGAAGGGACGCCTCTTTGTTTAAAAAATGAAGACATCTCCTTCGTCCTGGAATGAAAAGCCTCATCCTGAGAGCAGATGTGGCGGAGACGGAGGAATTTCGAGAAGGGGATAGCATTTTTGCAAGAGACAGGGTGGGAAGAGGAATAGTCCAGGTAGCTGTGAGAGTCTGTAGGCTTGTAGTAGATATCAGTAGATAAGCCGTCTCCAGAGATGGAGACTGAAAGGTCAAGAAAGGGGAGGGAGGTATCAGAAATGGACCAGGTAAATTTGAGGGCAGGGTGAAAGTTGGAGGCAAAGTTAATGAAGTCGACGAGCTCAGCATGCATGCAGGAGGCAGCGCCAATGCAGTCATCGATGTAGCAAAGGAAAAGAGGGGGACGGATACCCATATAGGCTTGGAACATGGACTGTTCCACAAAGCCAACAAAAAGGCAGGCATAACTGGGACCCATGTGAGTGCCTATGGCTACACCTTTGGTTTGGAGGAAGTGGGAGGAACCAAAGGAGAAATTATTGAGAGTAAGGACTAATTCCGCTAGATGGAGGAGAGTAGTGGTAGAGGGGAATTGGTCAGGTCTGGAATCCAAAAAGAAGTGGAGAGCTTTGAGACCTGGTGTGGGGTGGAGGTATATAGGGACTGGACGTCCATGGTGAAAATAAGGTGGTGGGGACCAGGGAACTTAAAATCATTGAAAAAATTCAAAGCGTGAGAAGTGTCACAAACATAGGTGGGAAGAGATTGAACAAGGGGGGATAAAACAGTGTCAAGGTATGCAGAAATGAGTTCGGTGGGGCAGGAGCAAGCTGAGACAATGGGTCTACCTGGACAGGCAGGTTTGTGGATCTTGGGTAGGAGGTAGAAACGGGAAGTGCGGGGTGTGGGAACTATGAGGTTGGTGGCAGTGGATGGGAGATCCCCAGCGCTGATAAGGTTGGTGATGGTATAGGAGACAGTGGCCTGATGCTCCTTAGTGGGGTCATGATCAAGGGGTAAATAAGAGGAGGTATCAGAGAGTTGTCGCTGTGCCTCGGTCAGGTAGAGGTCAGTACGCCAGACTACAACAGCTCCCCCCTTATCAGCAGGTTTTATAGTGAGGTTGGGATTGGTGCGGAGGGAACAGAGAGCAGAGCGTTTGGAAGGAGTGAGGCTGGAATTGGAACATGGTGTGGTGAAGTTGAGATGGTTGATGTCCCATCGGCAATTAGCAATAAAGAGATCCAGAGCAGGCAGAAGACCAGAGCGGGTTGTCCATGAAGAGGAGGAGGGTTGAAGACGGGAGAAGGGGTCATCGGTGGGGGTTGGAGAGTCCTTGCCAAAGAAGTAAGCTCGGAGATGGAGCCGGCAGAAGAAGAGTTCAGCGTCATGGCGTACGCAGAACTCTCTGAGGTGTGGGTGAAGGGGAACAAAGGTGAGGCCTTTACTGAGGACAGAGCGCTCTGCCTCAGAGAGTTGAAGGTCGGAGGGAATGGTAAAGACCCGGCACGAATGAGAGATGTGATCAGAGGGGGGAGGGAGGCTGCTGGTGTCGGTGGAGAGGTAAGGGTTGGGGTGAGAGGAAGATGGATCCTCTGAGGGCCCAGGAGCTGACGATGGGATCTGAGGGAGAGGGGATTGCAGAGTGGTGGTGGGGGAAGGGGAGACGGGAGTCACAATCGCAGCATGTGAAGACTCGGCCTGGAGTTCAAGGCTGGAATTGCAGTCAGTGGTTGCGCAATTGCTTTGAAGCTGGCCATGGTCATTGGAACACACGTTGATGGTGTTGGAGTCCAGGTTGTGAATATGCCATGGGTTGCAGGGTTGTAGAGAACCATGTTTGAATACATACCTGAGAAATGTTCTGGTAATTACAAGTTACTATTACAAAAGGGCAAGGCTTTAAAAGCAACAACCACTTTGGCTTCGTAATCCATGAGGAGACATCAGAGGATAATGGCCAGATTGGTTGAGGCTGACAGAAAGGCAGCAGTAATGGACATAACTATGTGTTACAACACTGGTGTGCAGAAGAGCATCTCTGAAGACACAGCACATTGGGCTTTGAAGCAGCAGAAGGCCATGGACATACAGTCAGTAGCCACTTCATTAGATATAGGTAGTACCTGAGAAGGTGAGCGGAGCTGCCCACTTGATGTCTGGAAACGGTGCTGTTGTGTAAGGAGTTGCAACATTGATGAAGTTGCTGGAAGATACTTCTAAGACACAAGTAATGTGTGATGTGTGGGACACATGCTAGTGGTGATATGTCATTATACTCACCATCCTTGCCCCACAGAATTTCCTGCTGAGTCCATCCGGCATTTTTGTGAATTGCACAGACTTACCAATATACCTCAATAGCATCCTAGGAGAGTTATTTGTTTAATTTTGAGACTTTTTAGAGTGTGATATAGGGATTCTAACTCACTCTGGTCCATTGGGAAGTTGGTTAACAATATCACAAGGAAACTGAAGTTATCCTAGGATCATGAAAATGGTAGGGCACTGAGGAGTGCAGTAAAACAGAGGGATCTGGGAATACAGACACAAAATTCCCTAAAAGTGGCGTCACAGGTAGATAGGGTAGTAAAGAGAGCTTTTGGTACATTGGCCTTTATAAATCAAAGTATTGAGTATTGAGTGCTGTAATTGTTATATGGTTATATGGTTATAAGAGTTGGAATGTTATGGTGAGGTTGTATAAGGCATTGGTGAGGCCGAATTTGGAGTATTGTGTGCAGTTTTGGTCACCGAATTACAGGAAGGATATTAATAAGGTTGAAAGAGTGCAGAGAAGGTTTACAAGGATGTTGCCAAGACTGAGTTACAAAGAAAGGTTGAATAGGTTAGGATTTTATTCCCTGGAGCGTAGAAGAATGAGGGGAGATTTGATCGGTGGCCAAGTTCCCATTCCAGTACCACCTTCCCATGATCTCAATGGCTCTCCACACAGCTTTAGACCACTTGGACAACACAAACACCTACGTCAGGTTGCTGCTCATTGACCATAGCTTAGCATTTAATACCATCATTCCCACAATCCTGAATGAGAAGTTGCAGAACCTGGGCCTCTGTACCTCCCTCTGCAATTGGATCCTCGACTTTCTGACTGCAAGACCACAATCTGTGCGGATTGGTGGTAGCATCTCCTCCTCGCTGACTATCAACACTGGAGCACCACAGGGGTGTGTGCTTAGCCCACTGCTCTACTCTCTATATACACATGACTATGTGGTTAGGCATAGCTCAAATACCATTTATAAATTTGCTGACCTCACAACTATTGTTGGTAGAATCTCAGGTGGTGATGAAAGGGCATACAGGAGTAAGGTACGCCAACTAGTGGAGTGGTGCCACAGCAACAATCTGGTACTCAACATCAGTAAGACGAAAGAGTTCATTATGCACCAGGAGGGGTAAGACGAAGGAATACATACTGAACCTCATAGAGGGATCTGAAGTAGATAGAGTGAACAGTTTCAAATTTCTGGGTGTCAAGATCTCTGAGGATCTAACCTGGTCCCAAAATATCAATGTAGTTATAAAGAAGGCAAGACAGCAGCTATACTTTATGAGGAGTTTGAAGAGATTTGGCATGTCAACAAATATACTCGAAAACTTCTATAGTTGTACAACTGTACAGTGTACAGTTGTAGCATTTTGACAGTCTGCATCACTGTCTGGTATGGAGGGGCTACTGTACAGGACCGAAAGAAGCTACAGAGGGTTGTAATTCTATTCAGCTCCATCTCAGGTACTAGCCTACAAAGTACCCAGGACATCTTTAGGGAGCAGTGTCTCAGAAAGGAAGCACCCATTATTAAGGACTTCCAGGGCATGCCCTTTTCTCATTGTTGGATCAGGTAGGAGGTACAGAAGCCTGAAGGCACACACTCAGTGCTTCTTCTCCTCTGCCATCCAATTTCTAAATGGACATTGAAGCCTTGGACACTACCTCGCTTTTTAAAAATATACAGTATTTCTGTTTTTTCACGTTTAAAAAAATCTATTCAATATACGTAATTGAATTACTTGTTTATTTATTATTATTATTATTTTATTTGTTATTTTTTTTTCTCTGCTAGATTATGCATTGCATTGAACTGCTGCTGCTAAGTTAACAAATTTCATGTCAGATACAGGTGATAATAAACCTGATTCTGATTCTGATTCATGTGAAGCTACATTGGGATAGAAAGGACCCACAGCTTTACATTCCTGAGTGCTAACATATCTGATGACTTGTCCTGGGCCCAGTTTTACAATTGAAAGGCAGGTACACCAGCATCTTTACATTCTTAGAAAGTTAAGAAGGTTCAGCTTGTTATCGAACATGCTAACAAACTTCTACAGTTGAAAGCCAGGGTCTGGGTTTCGAATGTAGAGGTGTATACAGTAAGAAGCTGCAGAGAGTAGTGTAGTCTGCCCAATACATCACAAACACAACCTCTGCACTATTGATAGTATCTATAGGAGGTGCTGTCTCAAGAAGGCAATTTCTATCACCAAAGATCCCACCACCCAGGTCATGCCATCTTCTCACAGTTCCTATTAGGCAGGAGGTACAGAAACCTGAAGTCCCATGCCACCAGGTTCAAGAACAGTTACTTCGAGATCAACCATTCAGTTCTTGAACTGACCTGCAAAACCACTGACCACTTTGATCACTTTGCACTAAAATAGACCTAGCAATTTTTGTTTTGATTGTGTCCCCTCTTATAAAAATTATGTCTAGTTTACATTTGTCTTGTGAATGCTGCTTATTTGATGCTACGTGCTTGTGATGCTGCCACTGTTCACTGCTCACTTGTGCATATGACAATCAACTTGATTTTTGGCTTTGGATTCAGCCATTCTTATTTCAATTTGACCTCACTGCATCTGTCCCTTCTTTCCCTAAAAGGCTCAGCTGCCCCAGAACATCAGAAGAGTTATTGATTACAAATCTTTAAATGGGCTATACAATATATACAAGTGTACAAAACATACAAACAAAGAGTGGGATTGGAATCAGAGTCAGAGCCAGGCTTAATATCACTGACACAAGTCGTGAAATCTGTTGTTTTGTGGCATCAGTACAATGTAATATATAAAAACTATAAATCACAATTGTAAAAAATATATATGATATAGTATAGAATATGTACATTTAATTTATAGTTTATACTTATAAAATGAAATAAGCAGTGCAAAGAGAGAGCCAAAAATAGTGAGCTAGTGTTCATGGGTTGGTTCAGAAACCTGATAACAGAGGGAAATAAACTGTTCCTTTAATATTGAGTGTGTGTCTTCGGTCTTGTGTACCTTCTCCCTGATGGTATCAATGAGAAGGGAGTACGTCCTGAATGATGAGGGCCTGTAATGATGTCGCCTTTTTGAAGCATCGTCTTTTGAAGGTGTCCTCGGTGCTGAGGAGGCTAGTGCTGATGATGGAGCTGGCTGAGTTTGCAACATTCTGAGGCTTTTTTTTCAATCCTGTGCAGTGGCCCTCTATACCAGACTATGATACAACCAGTTAGAATGCACTCCACAGTACATCTGTAGAAATTTGCTAGCGTCATATCAAAACTGCTCAAACTCACAATGAAATATAGCCGTTGTCATGCCTTCTTTGTAATTGCATCAATATGTTTGGCCCAGGATAGATCTTCAGAGATGTTGACACCTAGGAACTTGAAGCTGCAATCCTTTAGACAATTGCTCGTTCCTTTGTCTACCACAGGGAACCACTAACTCAGAAGCTCTGCTCTGTTTGTGTTGCTCTTGAAGATTGTTGAAAGGCCTTTTGGCATGAGTTCCAAAACAGCTGTAAGCAGGTGTCCAAAACAGTTACCAGGGCAATGAGAGTCCAAACACTCACAGCCCCTGGTTACTGGTAACAGGTTATCTGACTGGGGGTCAGTATGGGAACCGTACTCCCATTGGTCTAACACATTTCTCCAATTAGAAAGCCTGAGGTAAAACAGAGGAAGCATCAGCCAATCAGCAGTGGGCTTAAGGACTCTCTCCTGCAGTGGGGCAGTGAGGATAAACAACAACACCTTGTGCTTGCCAGAAAGCAAAATACTGCAGATGGCAGATAACTGAGATAAAAATAAACAGGAAATGCTAAGATTCTGCAGTAGGCCACGAAGCACTCTCTGGGAAATTTGGGGTTTTATGATTTGCTCTTTTAACACAATAACTTTCACACCGTGCTTCTCTGGGACATTCAGACAGCACTTGACAGTGGGAGGCAGGTATTGGGTATGGTCGAATATTTTTAAAAGAAGGTGGTGAGTTTTAGGGAGGGTGTCCGGTGCCAAAGGCCCTGGGAACAGAAGACATGTCCACCAGTGGTGCGGATCTGATCAGGGAGGTTCAAGACAGTGGAGAGGATTGAGAGACTGTAATTCCAGAGGGTGGAAGCTTCCGATAAGGATAATGATTGTAATGGGCTACCAGCGGCGGTGATGGAGGTGGAAACAATAGGGTCTTTTAAGAGACTCCTGGATGGGTACATAGAACTTAGAAAAATAGAGGGCTACGGGTAAGCCTAGGCAATTCTAAGGTGAGGACATGTTTGGCGCAGCTTTGTGGGCCGAAGGGACTGTATTGTGCTGTGGGTTTTCTATGTTTCTACCAGAGAACAGAGACTACACAACATAGAACATTACAGGATATTACAGGTACTTCAGCCCATGATGTTTTGTCAACTTTTAACCTACCTATCAATTTAACCCTTCCATCCTACATAGCCCTCTCTTTTTCTAAGAGCTTTTTAAATTCCCCTAATGTATCTACAACATAAGACCATAAGAAATAGCAGCTGCAGTCAGCCATCTGGACTGTCAAGCCTGCTCCACCATTTAATAAGATCTTGGCTGATGTCCATGACTCATCTCCACTTACCTGCCTTTTCCCCATAGCCCTTAATTCCCCTACTATGCAAAAATCTATCCAACCTTGTCTTAAATATACTTACTGTGGTAACCTCCACTGCTTCATTGGGCAGAAAATTCCACAGATTCACCACTCTCTGGGAAAAGCAGTTCCTCATCATCTCCATCCTAAGTCTACTCCCCCAAATCTCGAGGCTTCTATGACCACCTATGACCACCAGTTCATATTATGCAGGAGGTATCTGCCTCTATGACCACCCTGGCAGGATGTTCCATACATCTACCACTCTCTGTGCATAAAACTTTACCTCTGACATCTCCCTGTATTTTCCTACAATCACCTTAAAATTATGCCCCCTCATTTTACTGATTTCCACCCTGGAATAAAAGTCTCTGGCTATCCCTTTGATTTACGTCTCTTACCATCTTGTACACCACTCTCAAGTCACCTCTCATCTTCCTTCCTCTCCAAGAAACCACCTCCTAGTCTGTGGTGTCTACAGGAGATGCTGCCTCAAGAAGCAACATCCATATTAATGATCCCCACCATCCAGGCCATGCCATCTTCTTGCAGGAGGTACGAAAGCCTTTAGTTCCACACCACCAGGTTGAAGAACAGCAATTTCCCTTCAATCACATGGTTCATTAACCAACTGGCACCACCTCAATATTTCAACACTCTGATCACTTTGCACATTGTTCTAGTTGTATAATTTTGTATAATGCATGTTTGTGCTTGTGAATGCCTTGTGCCTGTGATTCTGCAGCAAGTTCGGCTTTTCATGGTGCCTGTGCACTCGAATTCTTACATATGATAATAAACCTGACTTTGATATTGACTTTTCCTACCTGGGAGCCAGCATGGATCTGATGGATGAATGGACCCTAGTCATAGTCACATAGCATTGTACAGGCCCTTCATTCCAACTTGCTCATGCCGACTGAGATATTTGTTCAAGCTCCACCCATTTGCCTGCGTTTGGCCCACCTCCCTCATGATGGGCACCATGGTAACGTAATGGTTAGTGTAATGCTGTGACGACTTGGGGAGTTCAACTAGGTGTCCTCTGTAAAGTGTCTGCACATCTTTCCCATGGAATATGTGGGTTTCTCCAGGTGCTCCAGTTTCCTCCCATGGTCCAAAGACATACCAGTTGGCAGGTTAATTGGTCATTGTAAATTGTCCTGTGATTAGGCTGGGGTTAAATGAGTTTGTCAGGGGGTTGCTGGGTGGTACAGATGGAAGGGATGGAAAGGCCTATTCTGTGCTGTATCGCTAAATTAAAATAAATCAGTTGCTGTCCATGTACCGGTAAATATTTTTAAACATTTTGGTTGTAATTATTTTCACCTCTGGCAGCAGGTTCCACATAGACACCACTTTCTGCATGGAAGACTTCCCCTCAGGTCCCTTTTCAATCCATGACCATCCACCTTATCAATGGCCCTCATCATTTTATATCCATCTCAAAGGTCACCCCTCTGCCCTCAGCTTCCTACCCTCCAATGAAAGATCTAGCCTCTCCTTTTAACTCAAACCCTCCAGTCCTGTTAACTTTCACATGAATCTCTCCTACACCCTTTCCAGCTTAATGACATCCTCCCCGTAGCTGGGCAACTGGCACTGGTGATTGTCTGTCATAATGGACAATGACAGGAAACCTGTGCAGGAGAGTTTTTGATGTGAAAAAGTTGTTGCACTGGGAGAGTTCCACTCTCGACTTCAGAAGTCCAGGTCTAATGGTACAAACAAGCACCACAAACTGGTTGCAGTGGATGGATGTCACTGTAACTCTGTCCCTTGCTGGGACAGGTATGTCTCTATGTCACCGGGGTATGAAGCTGCTGGCTACCCTCAGCTGGTTTAGCCTGCCTGTTGAAGCGGTGTACCTGGGTGTGGCCGCTGTCGCATACAACCAGGTGGAGCTCACCTGGAGCCACAGGTGAGAGCTGAGTGTCTGGTGGGGACAAAAGGTGAATGAGTTGCCCCAGAATGGACAGTGTGCCACCCCTTCCTGGATACCTGCATACAATAACCAATCACAAGCAAGAGAAAATCTGCAGATGCTGGAAATCCGAGCAACACGCAAAATGCTGGAGGAACTCAGCAGGCCAGGCAGCATTTTGGAAAAAAGCACAGTCAACTTTTCAGGCCATTTTGACAAGTAAAAGGGTGGGAAGAGATATCGTCCAAGTAGCTGTGAGAGTCCATGGGTTTATAATTGACCTTCCAGATAGCTGTGAGAGTAACGCCATCTCCTTCTCTCAATTCCTCCATCTCTAACGCACCGGTGTCAAGATGAGGCTTTTCATTCTAGAACGAAGCTGATGTCCTCTGTTTTCAAAGAAAAGGACTTCCTTTCCTCCACCATCAATGCTGCCCTCAACCGCATCTCTTCCATTTCCCGCACGTCTGCTCTTAGCCCAACCTCCCGCCACCCCACGAGGGATAGGGTTCCTCTTGTCCTCACCTACCACCCCACCAACCTCTGCATCCAACACATAATTCTCCGAAACTTCTGCTACCTCCTACAGGATCCCAGCACCAAGCACATCTTTCCCTCCCCCCACTTCACTTTATGCTTTCCAGAGGGATCGCTCCCTTTGTGACTCCCTTGTCCATTCGTCCCTCCCCTAAGATTTCCCTCCTGACACTTATCCTTACAAGTGGAACAAGTGCTACACCTGCCCCTACACCTCCTCCCTCACTACCATTCAGTATCCCAAACAGTCCTTCCAGGTGAGACAACACTTCACCTGTGAGTCTGTGGGGATCATATACTGTGTTCGGTGCTCCTGGTGTGGCCTCCTGTGTACTGGTGAGACCCGATGTAGATTGGGAGACTATTTTGCTGAGCATCTACGTCTGCCAGAAAAAGTGGAATCTCCCGTGGCCACCCATTTTAATTCCACTTCCCATTCCCATTCTGATATGTCCATCCATTGCCTCCTCCACTGTTGTGATGAGGCCACACTTAGGTTAGAGGAACAACAACTTATATTCTGTTCGGGTAGCCTCCAGCCTGATGGCATGAACATCTATTTCTCAAACTTCCAGTAATGCCCCCCACACCCCCTCACCATTTCCCATCTCCTTTTCCCTCTCTCACCATCACCTCCCTCTGGTGCTCCTCCCCACTTTTCTTTCTTCCATAGCCTTCTGTCCCTTTCACCAATCAACTTCCCAGCTCTTTACTTCATCCCTCTCCCTCCAGGTTTCACCTATCACCTTGTGTTTCTCCCTCCTTCTCCCCCCCATCTTTTAAATCTACTCCTCAGCTTTTTATCCTCTAGTCCTGCTGAAGGGTTTTGACCTGAAACATTGACTGTGCCTTTTTCCATAAATGCTGCCTGGCCTGCTGAGTTCCTCCAGCATTTTGTGTGTGTTGCTCAATAATCTAACTGTGGTATCGCTGAAGGCTTGTACAGTTGCAACATAACATGCACCTCCTGTACTCATTACTCTGACTGATGAAAGCAAATGTGCCAACTGCTTTCTTTGCCACGCTGTCTAAGTGTGTTGCCACATTCAGGGAAATGTGTACCTGTGCTCTGGTTCTCTCTGTGTTACAACACTCCTCAGGGCCCTATCATTTACTGTGTAAGCACCGATCTGATTTAACTTTCCACTTGGCAGTTGTCCAGGTTACAGAAAACCTCCCCACTGCCTAGATGTCATATACCTTGATGATTTTCGACAGTCAACACACCACCATTTCCCCAAATCCAACAACACTATGAGCAGCATGAAAATATTTGCTTTTTTCAATCTTTGTAAATCTTCAGATTGATTTTCCACAGTAATACCCTGCTTTAGCTTGGAGGAGTTACATCCACAGGGTATTCAAGAGGGAGTGCCAGGTAGCAGATGCTTTCTCTCCATGCATGGGCCAGCCTCTGTGCGTGTCAGTGCTGACTGGGCTCTATCTCTTGGCAAGGATAGCCCTGCCTTCTTGTGTTGAGTTGTGGGCAAAGTGGGTGGAGATCAGTTTTGCATGGATTAGGGAGTGTTGGCCATTGGAAGTGAGGAATCAGAGGGTGGCATCTACACGTGGGGTGGGTATCGGTAGTGGCAGCAGTGAGGATAAAGGTGAGTGTGGGGGAGTGGGATGCCTTGTGGGAGCTCAGACCTGTTCGCAGCCTGCTCTCCCAGGGTAGACTGAGGGAGTCAGCAACCAGTGTCCTGGGACAGTCTAAGTTCTGTCCTCCTGGTCCCTGACCAGCTATCACAACAAGTGTTAAAGAACATGTCCTTTACTCCACATCCCTCTACAGTGTCTCTCTCCCACTCTCCATCTTTCTCCACACTCTCTCTTTTCTGCCTGTACTCTCTCCCACTGGCCCTGACCCTCTGAGGGACTGACACACCTTTACACACCCCCAGCAGTAGCCCTGCCTTCAGCCCTGAACACCAAGCTCCTGCCCACTTCCTCGTATCTCAGAATCATGCAGGTTGGCCAGTGGGTCTATTAAGTCAATGCTAGCCCTCAGATTAATCCCACCAATCTCATTCCCACACAACCATTCTCTCTCCCCTGTAATATTTCTCCCACTGCCCACCTACACCAGGGGAAATTCAGCAGTGGAGGGAAATATTAATAAAACATGAACATCCTTAATAAATAGAACTGACTCAGGCTTTTGCATTGGCCTTTTGCATAAAAACATCGTTGTGGGTTGCAATGTTAAATTAGGCCTGAAGACACCAGTGTATGTAAATGTTGCCGCTGAATCAAGCCAAAGTCATTTTTGACTTTGAGTTTTCATAATTTCTTTCAACACAGGAAGATGGTCAGCCTATCGAGTTTGTTCCAGCTCCAGGACAATCTCCTCCATCCCTTTCTCTCTTTTATATCTCTGTAATTATTCTCTCTCACAGGGACATTAGCTCCAACCACAACCCCCCCCCCCCCATTCTCCCACTTCCTCACTCATTAGGGCAAGTTACAGTAAGTAATTAATCTACCAACTGCACATAACTGGAATGTGGGAGGAAACCAGAGCATCTGGGAAAAACGTGAAAACTCCACGTAGACAGCCCCGGAGTTCAGGATTGAACCCAGCTCACTGTAGCTATGAGAGAGAAGCTCTACGTGTGCTTCAGTGTGGCACTCACACCTATCCAGCTCCCAATTTTCCCTCAAATTCTACAATTCTGTTATTGATGCACCATCAATAACTCTCGGAGATGGGAGGCAAAAGATAGGCTTTTATTAGCTGCAAACGTGATCACAACATCTTGGAGACTGAGGGAGTAGCAGTACCTCCAATTGCCTTTATACAGGGGTCTGTGGGAGGAGCCACAGGAGCAGTCAGCAGAGGGGCGTGTCCAGACAGGTATACACATAGTTTACCACAGTTATCTCATGTGGCTTGCTAGTAAACCTTTCTTTGATAAGGTTACTTTGAAGTTGTCTGTTGTTTATGCTTGAATGAATAATTCAATAAACCAGTAAATCAATAAATATTTCAAGTTTATATGTATGATAAGAACATACTATGAGGTTATTTGGCTCGTTAACCTAGTTCCTTCTAAGAGAATGACCCAAAGGGCAGGATGAATTATCGGTAATGACCAAATTTGTAATCAGAGATGTGTTATGATACCAGCCCCCTCCTTTGCAAGAATCGCAAGAGCCCTAGTGAAGGGGGGGGGGTCAATGACCCAAGAGAGAGAGAGACGTGCTGAACAGCCACAGGAAATGGGAGAGAGAGGTAGACGTGCTGAATACCACGTTTATGCAGAATAAAGCGACCCTGGCTATTGTCTCATGAAGACCACGTGTAAAGCCCTCGGGCAAAGTGGGCTGGTTGAGAGAGAGATTGACACCTGTGATCCCATGAGGAAGTATAAAGGAGGGTCTGGGGGGAGGACGACCCCTCCAGACGCACCAAGGAGTCACGATAGCGATCCCGTCGTAGCGGGAAGCCATCTTGAAGGAAGCCACGTGCATTAGATTCTGAATCGGGAGTCTGTGGCTGGAATCACGGACAATCGCTTTTAACTAACAACAGGAAAGCCTGCTCTCCTGATTCCACAGCTTTGCTTCGTAAGGACCTGGGCAAGTGTTCCTTTTCTCACCAATCTCTCTCTCTCTCTCCAACATGGGAAACTCAGCGGTTCCCAAAAGGCTGAAGCCTGCCGACTTTTGAATGACTGTTATATTTTTCCAAATGGACAAGATATTATCCCCTAGACAACGATAGAGCTTATTTCTGATTGATCATTACTATACTTGCGCTTTAGATTGAGTATTGACGACTTATGGTATCTGAATGTTTGTATTAACCTTCCTTTTGTGTCCCTTTATAAATAAAAATGTTTAAAAATGGTACCATCAGACTTCAGTGGACCTCTCTATCTTTGCTGGTAAGTGATCCAGTTACGGGATACGTAACAACGTGGGGGCTCGTCCAGGATTTGAAACCTAATTGGGAGGGCAGTGAATCGGGTTTGTAAGTCAAAAAATAAATAAATAAATAAATTGGATCTGGTACGCGGGTAGCCAGACGGGAAACCAGCAAAGATGGACATGGATGAATTTATGAAAAACTCGACTGTGGAGGCGCTAGAGGCGGCCACCAAATCAGACTTGTTAAATTTGGCGAAGGGATTGGACCTCGCAGAAGTGAGGTCGTCCATGAAAAAGCGGGAGGTGCGAGGGGTCATAACTCGGTATTACATTGGGAAGAAAGTGTTCAAAGCTGGGGTCTTGGAAAATATCCCTGAAAAAGTACCAGCGAGTGGAATGGATCAACTAGAGTTGGAGAAATTAAGGTTGGAACATGAATTTAAAATGAAGCAGCTGGAAGTGGCTGAGAGAGAGAAAGAACGGGCTGAGAGAGAGAAAGAAAGGGCTGAGAAAGAAAGGGAGCAGGCATTCCACATAAAGGAGTTAGTGGTGAAACGGGACCAGGAGCTCCAACTAAAGGCGTTAGAGGTGGGAAAAGAGCGGGACCAAGCTGAAAAGCAAAGACAGCATGAAATTCAGCTAAAAGAGCTAGAAGTAGCCGAGAATGAGAGGGAACGAGCCGAGAAGCAAAGAGAGTATGAGGACAGACGAGAACAGAGGGAACATGACTTGGAGATGGAGAAGTTAAAGAAAGAGTGAAGAGATCTAGGGTTAGATCGAGAGAAGAGGTTTAATGTTAGTCGGGAGTTGAGGGTAGTACCTCCATTCGAAGAGTCGGATGTTGATAGTTCTTTCTTGCTTTTTGAAAAGGTGGCAGTAAATCAAAAGTGGCCCAAAGAGCAGTGGGTGGCGTTGTTACAAAGTGTGTTAAAGGGGAAGGCACAACGAGCATATGCGGCGTTGTCTGTCGAGGAAGGGGAAGCGGAAAATTATGCCAAAGTAAAAGAGGCCATTCTCCGGAGTTACGAGCTAGTACCTGAAGCGTATAGACAAGGGTTCAGAAATTTACGGAAAGGGTGGAATCAAACGTATACCGAGCTAGCCTACGAAAAGGGTGTGCTCTTGGACCGTTGGTGCACCGCGGAACAGGTGGACGGGGATTATGGGCGTATCAGGGAGTTATTTCTGATTGAGGAATTAAAAGGGTGTGTTCCGGAGGAGATCCGGATGTATTTGAATGAGAAGGCAAATAAGTCCATCTCAGAAAGTGCTAGGTTCGCAGATGAATATGCCCTAACCCACAGGCTAAAGATTTCCTCGCCAGAAGGTTACCCGAGAGACCGTCGGAACGGTAGGGAAAGTCCGCCGGCTGAGGCAGAGGTCCCGCCGGGAGCTAGTGGTAAGGTTGAGGGGGAAAGGCCAGGCGACCCGAGATTTCCGGGCTTGACCTGTTTTAATTGTGGGAAGGGAGGACATATTGCCTCTAGGTGCTTTGCTCCGAGAAAGGAGCCAGAAACAGGCGGTCCCTATCGGGTGTGCCGTGGTAATCAGTAAATTGACGAGAGAGCCCCGGGTAGACAGAGTACGAGAAGGGTCAGAGACCTGGCTGTCACCCGGAACCGTGTCCGTGAAGGGGGGAGACCCACCCATTCCCGTCCGAATCTGGCGAGACACTGGGGCGGAGCTGTCGTTGATCCACCGTGAGATACTAGGTTTCGGTCGGGGAAGGGGAATGGTTGCCGTGAAGGGGATAGGTACAAGAATAGAAATGGTGCCCCTACATCAGGTAATTATGGATTGTGAGCTGGTTTCTGGACCAGTCAAAATAGGGGTGCCAGCAGAATTCCCGAGAACTGACGCGGATGTCCTCCTCGGAAATGATTTAGCCGGGGGGCAAGTTTGGGCCCGGCTCAAACCGCCTGTGAGGATTGCAGCCCCGCCTCTCGCATCTCCAGTCTGTACCACAGGCGCGAGAAAGGCAGCTGAGAAAGCGAGCAGTTTAAATCTGGCCAGTATTGATTTGGCCGAGACGGTCCTACCGACCCTGTACCACGGGGGTTCTGAGGGTGGTAAACCGAAGAGTAGTAAAGTAAAAGGGGTTAAGGGAGAGGAGCGAGATCTTCCCTTAGCGAAGATCCTAGAGGTAGGAAATAAAGATGAGAGACGGGAGAAGCTGTTAAAAGGTCCAGAGTTGGACATGGATGATCTGTCGGGGGTGGCAGCCCTGTTTGAAGAAGTTGAGAGTTGTCAAGGTGTTCCCGATAATGAGATGAAGGTAGTCCTAGATGAAAAGGATGCAATTACCTTGGAGAGGTCCACTGGGTTGGCAGACGAGGTTGTTTCAGCCCGCGGGGTTGAGTTTACTCCGGAAGGGAGTTGCCCAGAGAGGAACTGGGAGGATCAGGGGAATTTAGAATCTGAAAAGGGTACGGGTATTGAAAGCCTGGGAGAGGCAGATGTCCCGTTTGAGTGTGTCCAAGATGTGGATGCACGTGGTACTGAACCTAGTAATGGAGCTCAGAACAAGTCTGAGGTATTTGATTCAGTTGAAAAGGAATGCAGTCCCTGTGGGTCAGATGGACTGGTTTCAGTGAAGACAGGGTTAACCCTGGTAATTGGGGGAAGTGAGGGTTCCCAGGTGTTTGTACACGAAGGAGTGGTGAACCTTAAAGTGGAACTCGACCATGGGGGAATAAACATCATTATTGAAGGGAACGGGAAGTTTGTAGTTCCCAAATCAAATGAAGAAAATTTAAAGTTTAGATTGGTGTCAGAAGAAGCAACCAAGCTACAGAAACGAGGGCTTGGGAACGCGGTGCCTGCGCATCGATTACAGGTTGATTTGGAATGTAAAAGTGCCCCACACGCTGTTGTTATTCAAGACAGCGCTGTGAAAAAGCCAGAATTTAAATGCGGGCTGAGGGAAAGGTTCGAACGGAAACCCATCAGCCTGCATGGTCCTGACAAAAGGGCTAGCCGCCTGGGTAAAATTACAGAATTGGGTGGAAATGGTCTAAGTGGTGTTGATACGATGACCCCGATGAACGAGACGGGTGGGAGTTCACCACGCCAAATTACTCAAGTTCCCCACGGGGGGACTCCCCGAAAAAGAGGCGACGGTTAATTGAAGTCTGATGCTGCAAGATTTTTAGTACGGTACGCGATGTTAAGATATTAAAGAAAGGGACACTGTAATCGCCAACTGTTTAGATACTGACTTGAATGTATAACAGTAGTACTCTGTGAAAAGAAAAGCTTGTGTGTGGTGGTAGGTTCCAAAAATCCTGTAAGACGCTATACCACTGTTTTTAACCTCTGGTAAAAAACGTTTAAGAGGGGAGGTGTTATGATACCAGCCCCCTCCTTTGCAAGAATCGCAAGAGCCCTAGTGAAGGGGGGGGGGTCAATGACCCAAGAGAGAGAGAGACATGCTGAACAGCCACAGGAAATGGGAGAGAGAGGGGGACGTGCTGAATACCACGTTCCACCGGGATGCAGAATAAAGCGACCCTGGCTATTGTCTCATGAAGACCACGTGTAAAGCCCTCGGGCAAAGTGGGCTGGTTGAGAGAGAGATTGACACCTGCGATCCCGTGAGGAAGTATAAAGGAGGGTCTGGGGGGGACGACCCCTCCAGACGCACCAAGGAGACACGATAGCGATCCCGTCGTAGCGGGAAGCCATCTTGAAGGAAGCCACGTGCGTTAGATTCTGAATCGGGAGTCTGTGGCTGGAATCACGGACAATCGCTTTTAACTAACAACAGGAAAGCCTGCTCTCCTGATTCCACAGCTTTGCTTCGTAAGGACCTGGGCAAGTGTTCCTTTTCTCACCAATCTCTCTCTCTCTCTCCAACATGGGAAACTCAGCGGTTCCCAAAAGGCTGAAGCCTGCCGACTTTTGAATGACTGTTATATTTTTCCAAATGGACAAGATATTATCCCCTAGACAACGATAGAGCTTATTTCTGATTGATCATTACTATACCTGCGCTTTAGACTGAGTATTGACGATTTATGGTATCTGAATGTTTGTATTAACCTTCCTTTTGTGCCCCTTTATAAATAAAAACGTTTAAATATGGTACCATCAGACTTCAGTGGACCTCTCTATCTTTGCTGGTAAGTGATCCAGTTACGGGATACGTAACAGATGTGACTCAAGAATATCCTGAAAACACTTGCACTACCCTGAAGGCAGTCCCTGTCACACAAGAGAAATGACAGGAAAGATCCATCTTCATGCCTCAGTGGAACTGTACTTGGCTCTGATACCTTTCAAGACTAACAAGGAATATCACATAAACATATTGATTTCAGCCAGCAGCTGGATTTATAAGGCATTCGTCAGACAAAATAACATATAACATACAACAATCACAGCACGGAAACAGGCCATCTCGGCCCTCCTAGTCCGTGCCGATCTCTTAATCTCACCTAGTCCTACCTACCCGCACTCAGCCCATAACCCTCCACTCCTTTCCTGTCCATATACCTATCCAATTTTACCTTAAATGACACAACTGAACTGGCCTCTACTACTTCTACAGGAAGCTCATTCCACACAGCTATCACTCTCTGAGTAAAGAAATACCCCCTCGTGTTTCCCTTAAACTTTTGCCCCCTAGCTCTCAAATCATGTCCTCTCGTTTGAATCTCCCCTACTCTCAATGGAAACAGCCTATTCACATCAACTCTATCTATCCCTCTTAAAATTTTAAATACCTCGATCAAATCCCCCCTCAACCTTCTATGCTCCAATGAATAGAGACCTAACTTGTTCAACCTTTCTCTGTAACTTAAGTGCTGAAACCCAGGTAACATCCTAGTAAATCGTCTCTGCACTTTCTCTAATTTATTGATATCTTTCCTATAATTCGGTGACCAGAACTGTACACAATATTCCAAATTTGGCCTTACCAATGCCTTGTACAAGTTTAACATTACATCCCAACTTCTGAACTCAATGCTCTGATTTATAAAGGCCAGCATTCCAAAAGCCTTCTTCACCACCCTATCTACATGAGACTCCACCTTCAGGGAACTATGCACTGTTATTCCTAGATCTCTCTGTTCCACTGCATTCCTCAATGCCCTACCATTTACCCTGTATGTTCTATTTGGATTATTCCTGCCAAAATGTAGAACCTCACACTTCTCAGCATTAAACTCCATCTGCCAACATTCAGCCCATTCTTCTAACCGGCATAAAGCTTTGAAAACCCACCTCATTATCCACAACACCTCCCACCTTAGTATCATCAGCATACTTACTAATCCAATTTACCACCCCATCATCCAGATCACTTATGTATATTACAAACATTGGGCCCAAAACAGATCCCTGAGGCACCCCGCTAGTCACCGGCCTCCATCCCGATAAACAATTATCCACCACTACTCTCTGGCATCTCCCATCTAGCCACTGTTGAATCCATTTTATTACTCCAGCATTAATACCTAATGACTGAACCTTCTTAACTAACCTTCCATGTGGAACTTTGTCAAAGGCCTTGCTGAAGTCATTTGGAGTATCGTGAGCAGTTTTGGGCCCCTTATCTAAGAAATGACGTTTTAGCATTGGGTTTGGGGGGTGGTCAATAGGAAATTCATGGGAGTGATCCCAGGAATGAAAGGGTTAACATGTGTATAAGGAGAATTTGATGGCCTTCAGCTTGTGCTCCCTTTAGAAGTGGTGGTGGTGAATTTGTGGAATTTATTGTCACAGATGATTGTGGAGGCCAAGCCATTTGGGTGTATTTAAAGTATTTAGGCTCTTGATTAGTAAGGGCATCAAAGGTTAGAGGGAGAAAGCAGGAGGATGGGGTTGAGGGGGATAATAAATGAGCCATGATAAAATGGTGGAGCAGACTTGATGGCTGAATGGCATAATTCTGCTCCTATATTTTATGGTTATGGTATAATCCTTTCCTTTTCTGTGGCAGCATGTCACAGTACAATGGGAACGCTAGATCAATACATAACTCATTTGTTGACACTTCTTAGTAACACCTAATTAATGTTGGGCCTCTTGTTTCAACCTGTGATTTTTTTTCATCATTATGTTTGGATTACCTTAATTTGGAAAAGATAAATAGACAGAGCTTATGCCTGCTGGGGAATTCTCTTAAAGGCATGTGTGGGTGGTGTGTAGGCCTCCATCGGTTAGGGTCGACATTGATGTTCTGTCCCAGCTGTCTCGAAATGCAAGCCAGGGCAGTAAAATACAGAGACCAAGCTGTTAGGTGCATTTAATAGGTAGTGGGAGCTTATCCCCATTACCACCCCCTGGCTATAGCAACCTTGAGGAGCACTTAATTTAATAGTAGAGGTATAACTGTGTGGAGCTGCAGAGCTTGTGAACAACACAGGTAATTATTGTTTTAAATATTTTAAAGTAGCTGAACAGATAGGGAGACAGATTCTGGGAAGGTGTAATAATAACAGGGTTGTTGTGGTGGGAGATTTTAATTTCCCAAATATTGATTGGCATGCCCCTAGAGTGAGGGGTTTAGATGGGATGGAGTTTGTTAGGTGTGTTCAGGAAGGTTTCTTGACACAATATATAGATAAGCTTACAAGAGGAGAGTGAGAACTTGATCTGGTATTGGGAAATGAACCTGGTCAGGTGTCAGATCTCTCAGTGGGAGAGCATTTTGGAGACATTTCTATCTCCTTTACCATAGCATTGGAGAGGGATAGGAACAGACAAGTTAGGAAAGTGTTTAATTGGATAAAGGGGAAATATGAGGCTATCAGGCAGGAACTTGGATTCATAAATTGGGAACAGATGTTCTCAGGGAAATGTATGGCAGAAATGTTGCAAATATTCAGGGGATATTTGCATGAAGTTCTGGATAGGTACGTTCCAATGAGACAGGGACAGGATGGTAGGGTACAGGAATCATGGTGTACAAAGGTTGCTGTAAATCTAGTCAGGAAGAAAAGAAAAGCTTACAAAAGGCTCAAAAAACTAGGTAATGATGGAGATCTAGAAGATTGTAAGGCTAACAGGAAGGAGCTTAAGAAAGAAATTAGGAGAGCTAGAAGGGGCCATGAGAAGGCCTTGGCGGACAGGATTAAGGAAAACCCCAAGGCATTCTACAAGTATGTGAAGAGCAGGAGGATAAGGCATGAGAGAATAGGACCAATCAAGCATGACAGTGGATAAGTGTGTATGGAACCGGAGAAGATAGCAGAAGTACTCAATGCTTTGCTTCAGTATTCACTACAGAAAAGGATCTTGGGATGACTGACAGTGGACTGTAAAGCTTGAGCATATAGACATTAAGAAAGAGGATCTGCAAGAACTTTTCTAAAGCATCAAGTTGGATAAGTCACCGAGACCAGACGATCTATACTCCAGACTACTGTGGAAGCTGAGGAAGGAGATTGCTGAGCCTCTGGTGATGATCTTTGCATCATAAATGGGGATGAGAGAGGTTCCGGAGGATTGGAGGGTTGCAGATGTTGTTCCCTTATTCAAGAAAGGGAGTAGAGATAACCCAGGAAATTATAGACCAGTGAGTCTTATTTCAGTGGCAGGTAAGTTGTTGGAGAAGATCCTGAGAGGCAGGATTTATGAACATTTGGAGAGGCGTATGTCACATGGGGACAGGAGGCTGGACCCAAGTGCAGGACGCAGGGGCAGGACAGGAATAACTAAAGGATAGAACCAGATGGGGAGACCAGGGCATGTGAAAGAGATGGAGCATGCTAGGTAATCCTGGGGTTCAGAGAGAGTTCGTGGCTGGGTTGGATCCCGGAGTTCGTGGCTAGGCTGGGTCTTGGAGTTCGTGGCTAGGCTGGGTCTTGGAGTTCGTGACCAGGCTGGGTCTTGGAGTTCGTGACCAGGCTGGGTCTTGGAGTTCATGACTAGGCTGGGTCTTGGAGTTCGTGACTAGGCTAGGACTTGGAGTTCCTGGCTAGGCTGGGTCTTGGAGTTCCTGGCTAGGCAGGGTCTTGGAGTTCCTGGCTAGGCAGGGTCTTGGAGTCCATGGCTAGGCAAGAGAGCTCCCTGGGCGGCTGCATAACAAGGGGTAGGAAGGGTCAGAGACCTCAGGGTGGGCCACATACTCCTGGTAGGGCCACCTCCCAGGCGGGAACACGGAGGCCCGGGCAAGACACAGGACACCTGGGCAGGTAGCGGGCACAACACATCAGCGGTGAGGGGTAGGAAGGGGACAGAGTCCCCCCACCGGGCAACGGCAGTTCGGCCTGCTACCCGACGGAGGCAAGGGATAGGAAGGGAACTTGGTCCGGGGTAACTCCAAGACTGAGTCACAGAACTTGAGGATGAAGCCGTGGGCCCTCCAAGCCCGGACAACCAGAACAAACAGAGCCGATTGGACTAAACACCTCGGAACATGGCAAACCACCATGTTCACATGGCAAAACAAGACAACCAGCGAAAGGGGCAAAACAGATTCAGAGCAGGACGACCCCCCAACTAGGCTCGGTCCCGGAGTCCCTTATATCCACCTGCCAGCTGATAGGCAACAGGCGCACCTTCTTAAACCGAGATGATCTTATTTGGCTTAAGGGTGACAGGAGGGATGGCTGCAAGACCCGGAGTCCGCGGACCAGATCAAGACCCGGAATGCGGGCTACAGACTGGACCATAACAGCGTAATATGATTAGGAACAGTCAGCGTGGCTTTGTCAAAGGCAGGTTGTGCCTTACAAGCCTGATTGAATTTTTTGAGGATATGACTAAACATGTTGATGAAGCTAGAGCGACAGACGTAGTGTATATGGATTTTAGCAAGTCATTTGATAAGGTGCCCCGTGCAAGGCTTATTGAGAAAGTAAGAAGGCATGGGATCCAAGGGGACATTGCTTTGTGGATCCAGAATTGTCTTGCCTACAGAAGGCAAAGAGTGGTTGCAGATGGGTCATATTCTGCATGGAGGTCAGGGATGTGTTCTGGGACCCCTTCTCTTCGTGATTTTTATAAATGACCGGGATGAGGAAGTGGAGGGATGGGTTAGTAAATTTGCTGATGACACAGAAGTTGGGGGTGTTGTGGATAGTGTGGAGGGTTCTCAAAGGTTACAGCAGGACATCGACATGGTGCAAAACTGAGCTGCAAGGTGGCAGATAGAGTTCAACCCAGATAAGTGTAAGGTGGTTCATTTTGGTAGGTCAAATATGATGGCAGAATGGTAAAACTCTTGGAGGTGTGGAGGATCAGAGTGATCTTGGGGTCTGAGTCCATAGGACACTTAAGCTGCTACGCAGGTTGAATCTGTAGTTAAGAAGGCATTCATCAACTGTAGGATTGAGTTTAGGAGCTGAGAGGTAATATTGCAGCTATATAGGACCCTGGTCAGACCCCACATGAAGTTCTATGCTCAGTTCTGGTCACCTCACTACAGTACAGATGCAGAAACCTTAGAAAGGTTGCAGAGGAGATTTACAAGGATGTTGCCTGGATTGGGGAGCATGCCTTATGAGAATAGGTTGAGTGAACTCAGCCTTTTCTCCATGGAGCAACGGAGGATGAAAGGTGATCTGATGGAGGTGTATAAGATGATGAGAGGCATTGATCATGTGGATAGTCAGAGGCTTTTTCCCATGGCTGAAATGGCTAGCACAAGAGGGCACAGATTTAAGGTGCTTGGAAGTAGGTACAGAGGAGATGTCAAGGGTAAGTATTTTACACAGAGTGGTGAGTGCGTGGAATGGGCTGCTGGCAACGGTGGTGGAGATGGATACGAATGGGTCCTTTAAGAGACTCCTGGATAGGTCCATAGAGCTCAGAAAAATAGAGGGCTATGGGTAACCCTAGGTAATTTCTGAAACAATTACATGTTCAGCACAGCTTTGTGGGCCGAAGGGCCTGTATTGTGCTGTAGGTTTTCTATGTTTCTAACACAGAACAGGCATCGGTGGGATTAAGTGACAGGGTGTTCAGTTACTGCACGGGCTGGGATTTCATATTAAGTCAATCTGGGGAAAGATAGGCACTTTCCATCCAGGCAAGGGAACATCAGAGAGAGCAGCCTCCAACATCTTTCTGCACAGTGTGTGCCATGTCTTCTGGGTTGTGGGGGGGGGGGGCACTGGGGTGTAAAGTGGTTACTGTCTAAGCCATTAAATGAGAGGATGCGGTGTCAGAGTCACAGTGCCATATAGCACAGTAACAGACTTTGCGGCACATTATGTCTATGGTGCCTATTGTATCTCTATGATAATCACTAATGCCAATGATCACCAATCGTAGTTCATTTCCTGCCACTGTCTGTAAGGAGTTTGTATGTTGTCCTCATGACTGCGTGGATTTCCTCCAGCTACTCTAATTTCTTTCCACATTCTAAAAATGTATGGGTTAGAGTTGGCCAGATGTATGCATGCTATGTTGGTGTCAGAAGCATAATGAGACTTACGGGCTTCCTTTCCCCCAGCACGTCTCTGGACTGTAGTGGTCAAAGACATAGAACAAAGCACTTCCCTGTGTGCTTTGATGTACATCTTTATCTTATTTTAAAATTAACCTTGATCTTTATTTGTTTGCAATGAGCATGCAGCCTTCAGTACCTTGGAGATTCCAGTACTTGTACTTTTGCTTCTTAAATAAAGACTAAGGAGCTGGTGGTGGACCTGAGGAGGGCTAAGGCACCGGTGATCCCTGTTTCCATCCAAGGGGTCAGTGTGGACATGGTGGAGGATTACAAATTGACTATAAACTGGACTGGTCAAAGAACACTGAGGCTGTCTATAAGAAGGGTCAGAGCCGTCTCTACTTCCTGAGGAGACTGAGGTCCTTTAACATCTGCCGGACGATGCTGAGGATGTTCTACGAGTCTGTGGTGGCCAGTGCTATCATGTTTGTTGTTGTGTGCTGGGGCAGCAGGCTGAGGGTAGCAGACACCAACAGAATCAACAAACTCATTTGTAAGGCCAGTGATGTTGTGGGGGTGGAACTGGACTCTCTGACGGTGGTGTCTGAAAAGAGGATGCTGTCCAAGCTGCATGCCATCTTGGAAAATGTCTCCCATCCATTCCATAATGTACTGGTTAGGCACAGGAGTACATTCAGCCAGAGACTCATTCCACCGAGATGCAACACTGAGCGTCATAGGAAGTCATTCCTGCCTGTGGCCATCAAACTTTACAACTCCTCCCTTGGAGTGTCAGACACCCTGAGCCAATAGGCTGGTCCTGGACTAATTTCCACTTGGCATTATTTACTTATTATTATTTAATTATTTATGGTTTTATATTGCTTTATTTCTTCACTATTCTTGGTTGGTGCGGCTGTAACGAAACCCAATTTCCCTCGGGATCAATAAAGTATATCTGTCCGTCTGTAAATGTCATGAGAATGTTTGCTCCCAGCACCTTCTCAGACAGATACAAACTTCAACTGCTATCAGTGTGAAAATTGACCGCCACATCCCATTGAAATCTCTCCTTCCTCTTAACTTAAACCCGCACCCTTTTAAACCAAAGGAATTCAGTAGCGGATGCATGGTTGAGGGAGGATTGGGAGTGTGGGGAAAACTGGAAAGCTCAGACTGGACCTGGCAGTGGGATGGACACTGATGGACTTTTGAATCCGGGGTCCAGTGTTGGTAGAGAACTAGTCTGCTCTGACCAGGGGAGAAGGAGGCGTCATGGGCCTGTGATCCCAATCGGAGAAATGCAAACCCTCTTAGCCCTCTTGGACAACTCTCTGCCTCTTTCCCTTCCCATTACAAAATCTCTCTTACACACTTATCTAGTCCTGACACCCCCCCACACAGATTCTGTTTGAGACGCTCAGTTTCTCCAATAGATTATGTATGTGTGCTCCAGATTCCAGCTTCTTCAGTCTCCTCTAGTTCTTGTTCAGCTTCCCATGTGGATTTTCCATCATCTGTCTGGAGGGTCATTCCACTCCTAACACCCTCTTCCTAACAACTCCATTTTATCCCATCTTCACAAACACAAAATATTCTGAAAATAGAGTTACGTGCACAAAGGACTCAATGGCATATCTATGGAGAGGAATGCATATTAATGCATAAGGAATTTCAGACTGAGACCCTTCATCAGGACTGAAGATAAAAGGGAAGAAGCCAGAATAAGAAGGTGGGTGGGTAGGGCAGGGAGGATGAAGTGAGAAGCTGGGGGGTGATAGGTGGAACCTTGTAACCCATTTCAGCCAGGGAAAGGATGGAGAAGATTCATCCAACAGGCCATCAGTAATCTGCAGTAAGATATGGGTTGAGATAGATGCTGGGGCAGAGAGAGACAATAATAGACAATAGACAGTAGGTGCAGGAGTAGGCCATTTGGCCCTTCTAGCCAGCACCGCCATTCACTGTGATCATGGCTGATCATACACAATCAGTACCCCGTTTCTACCCTCTCCCCATATCCCTTGACCCCACTATCTATAAGAGCTCTATCTAACTCTCTCTTGAATGCATCCAGAGACTTGGCCTCCACTGCCTTCTGGGGCAGAGCATTCCACATATCCACCACACTCTGGGTGAAAAAGTTTTTCTGCATCTCTGTTCTAAATGGCCTACCCCTTATTCTTAAACTGTGGCCTCTAGTTCTGGACTCACCCATCAGCAGGAACATGTTTCCTGCCTCCAGTGTGTCCAATCCCTTAATAATCTTATATGTTTCAATCAGATCCCCTCTCATCCTTCTAAATTCCAGTGTCTACAAGCCCAGTCGCAACAATCTTTCAACATATGACAGTCCCTCCATTCCAGGAATTAACCTTGTGAACCTATGCTGCACTCCCTCAATAGCAAGAATGTCCTTCCTCAAATTTGGAGACCAAAACTGCACACAATACTCCAGGTGGGGTCTCACCAGGGCCCTGTACAGCTGCAGAAGGACCTCTTCACTCCTATACTCAATTCCTCTTGTTATAAAAGCTAGCATGCCATTAGCTTTCTTCACTGCCTGCTGTACCTGCATGCTTGCTTTCATTGACTGATGTACAAGAACACCTAGATCTCGTTGTACTTCCCCTTTTCTTAACTTGACTCCATTTAGATAGTAATCTGCCTTCCTGTTCTTGCCACCAAAGTGGATAACCTCACATTTATCCACATTAAACTGCATCTGCCATACATTTGCCCACTCACCCAACCTGTCCAAGTCACCCTGCATTCTCATAACATCCTCTTGACATTTCACACTGCCACCCAGCTTGTGTCATCAACAAATTTGCTAATGTTACTTTTAATCCCTTAATCTAAATCATTAATGTATATTGTAAACAGCTGCGGTCCCAGCACTGAACCTTGCGGTACCCATTGGTCACAGCCTGCCATTCCGAAAGGGACCCATTAATCACTACTCTTTGTTTCCTGTCAGCCAGCCAATTTTCAATCCATGTCAGTACTCTGCCCCCAATACCATGTGCCCTAATTTTGCCCACTAATCTCCTATGTGGGACTTTATCAAAAGCTTTCTGGAAGTCCAGGTACACTACATCCACTGGCTCTCCCTTGTCCATTTTCATAGTTACATTCTCAAAAAACTCCAGAAGATTAGTCAAGCATGATTTTCCCTTCATAAACCCATGCTGACTCGGACTGATCTTTCTACTGCTATCCAAATGTGTCGTAATTTCCTCTTTTATAATTGACTCCAGCATCTTTCCCACCACTGACATCAGGCTAACAGGTCTATAATTCCCTGTTTTCTCTCTCCCTCCTTTCTTGAAAAGTGGGACAACATTAGCCACCGTCCAATCAGCAGGAACTGTTCCTGAATCTATAGAACATTGGAAAATGATTACCAATGCATCCACGATTTCTAGAGCCACCTCTTTAAGTACCCTGGGATGCAGACCATCAGGTCCTGGGGACTTATCAGCCTTCAGACTCAACAGTCTATCCAACACTGTTTCTTGCCTAATATAAATTTCCTTCAGTTCATCCTTTACCCTAGTTCCTTTGGCCACTATTACATCTGGGAGATTGTTTGTGTCTTCCCTAGTGAAGACAGATCCAAAGTACCTGTTCAACTCTTTTGCCATTTCCTCGTTCCCCATAATAAATTCACCCATTTCTGTCTTCAATGGCCCAATTTTGGTCTTAACTATTTTTTTGCTATTCACATACCTAAAGAAGCTTTTACTATCCTCCTTAATATTCTTGGCTAGTTTACCTTCGTATCTCATTTTTTCTTGGCATATTGCCTTTTTTGTTATCTTCTGTTGCTCTTTAAAAGCTTCCCAGTCCTCCAGTTTCCCGCTCATCTTTGCTATGTTATACTTCTTCTCTTTTATTTTTATACTGCCCTTTACTTCCCTCGTCAGCCACGGCCGCCCCTTACTCCCCTTAGGATCTTTCTTCCTCTTTGGAATGAACCAATCCTGCACCTTCTGCATTATTCCCAGAAATACCTGCCATTTTTGTTCCACTGTCTTCCCTGCTAGGGTATTGTTCCATTGAACTTTGGCCAGCTCCTCCCTCATAGCTCCATAGTTCCCTTTGTTCAACTGTAATACTGACACAAGGGACTGAATATCATTCCTCACCAACAGAGCCACCCCACCCCCTCTGCCTGTCAGTCTGTCCTTTCGATAAGATGTATATCCTTGAATATTCATTTCCCAGGCCGTGTCTCAGTTATTCCCACAACATCGTACTTGCCAATTTCCAACTGAGCCTCAAGCTCATCTACTTTATTTCTTATACTTCGTGCATTCATATATAATATTTTTAATTCGGTACTCCCCTCTCCTTTCATATCAATTCTTGTTTCACTTGGCCATACTGTATGATCTCTTCTTGAGCTTTCTACTCCATTGATTCTGTTGTCCTTTTTAACTTTTCTTATTTTCACTTTCCCTTTAACTCCAGCCTTATATTTCCAGTTCATCCCCTCCCCCCACTTTTAAACACATCCGTTTTGCAGTGGCAAACCTGTCTGCCAGAATGCTGGTCCCCTGCCTATTAAGGTGCAACCCGTCCCTTTTGTACCCTACCCCAAAACAGATCCCAGTGGTCCAAGAATGTAAATCCTTGCTTCCTGCACCAGTTCCTCAGCCACACATTCAGATCCATTATCTCCCTGTTCCTGCCCTCTCCAGCACGAGGAACTGGAAGCAAACCAGAGATAACCACCCTGAAAGTCCTGCTTTTCACCCTTCTTCCGAGTTCTCTGAAGTCCCGCTGCAGAATGTCCTTCCCGATGTCATTTGTGCCGACATGCACTACTCCTTCCGGCTGTTCACCTTCACCCTTGAGGATTCCCTGCAATCGGTCCGTGATGTCCTGGATCCTAGCACCAGGGAGGCAACACACCATCTTTAAATCTCGCCTGTTGCCGAAAAAAACCCCTTTCCGTACCTCTTACTACCACGGTAGTAGTCCCCTACTACCACGGCTCTTCCTGATGTCTGACTCCTCGGCTCTGCTTCTGCACCAATTTTCAGCTCGCAGACCTGTCCGCCTCTCAGACTGGCAGTATCTTCTGTCCTGACAACTTCCAAGAAGGTGAACCTGTTTAAGAGAGGTACATCCCCTGGGGTCTCCTGTACTTCAAGCATCCTTTCCTTCCTCATCGTCGCCCCCTTTCTCTCTTCCGGTTTCCTCGGGGTAACGACCTCACTGGAGGTCCTGTCCAGAAAACCCTCGTTTTCGAGGATAAACCTGAGGTTATCCAGTTCTTTCTTCACTGCTGCAACATGCTCCTTCAGAAGCTGAATCTGGACGCACTTTCCACAGCTGTAGCAGCCGGGGGCACCATCAGTGTCCCTGACCTCCCACATCATGCACGTAGCACACTGAATCAGCTTAGCGGTCATGTCTTCACCCTCTGCAATTGTGCCTGGCATAGTCTCCTCGCCGAAGACTCTCGAGCCAAAGACTAGCACTTCCCTCGACCAGGCCGCTTCCCGACAGCTGTCTGAAGCGTGAGGCCAGCAGGAGGTGGAGGGGGGCTTTGGGGAGTTTGCAGAGAGTCAGGTTTAGATTTCTACCGCTTTTATACCAGAGACCTGATGAAGGGTCTCGGCCCAAAACATTGACTGTTTACTCCCATCCACAGACGCTGCCTGACCTGCTGAGCCGTCAGAGAACATTGTATGTATTGCTCTAGATTTCCAGCATCTGCAGGAACTCTTGTGTCTTCTGATTTTATATATTACTATTCCCCCCACCCCACCCCACCCTTTCTCCCTCCCCTTTCTGCGCTCATTTCACTTTGACCACAAATTCATTTTCGCTTCTGCCTTTTACTTCCCTGCCTTGAAATCAGGAGGTGCGCTGCGAGGGGCAGAGGCGGAGAGAGAGGGCCCCTCCCTTATCACGGAAGGGTACTCCTAGACCAGCTAGCTGTGGCTGGGGACGTCCTTCAGGAAGCTGTCTGCATAAGTTTTAAGAGTTTAAAAACCAGTGCAAACAACTTATGCAGCGGAGATGTTTGAGTGATATCAAATAACAGCAGAACTAATAGATTTTGAATATACGGTGTACTCTCGTGATCACTGGTGTAAAATCACTCAATAAGCTTAGAGTTCATTCTAATCAGAGTGAATAGTTTTACAGACTTTATAAAACCATACTTCAGAGGCCGTTGGTGAAGTGCGCAGCGTTTTAGCCCAGACTCACCCAAATTCCTACAGCCAGGACCAGGAGAAAGTAGATGACAATGACAGAGATGTCGGCCGGGTTGTTGACGGCCAGTGAGTTGCCTGACCCGGTGTCATTGTTTGCAGACACGGTAGTGGTCTCCATCGCCGCTTCGCTGCGCAGGTGCCGACTGTCAAAGCAATACTTGGAGAGAAGCAAAGGCTTCCAAACATTGCACAAGAGTCTCTTTATATCTCGGCAGGTGTGGTTTCTTTCTATTTTCCTCTCCAATTTACAGTTAATAATAAAACCAGGAAATAGAGCCAGGTTTGTGCAATAAACTCAGCATGAGCTGACTAGAGAACGACAGGACGTAACAGTCCGATACTGTCCGAGGCACCCATATGCTAGCTCTAGGTCACCTATTAGACACGGGGAGATACTGCTAGGTTAGAGGACCCAGTCCAGTCCAAAATTTCATCCACGCTGACACAGCTGGACGAGTGAAAAGACAGTTAGAGGGAAGGGGTCAACACAACTGGAGGAGTGAGGGAAGGACAGATGAGGGGTGGGCGAGGACTGGTGGGTGGGGGAAGGACAGATGAAGGGTGAGCAAAAGACAGCTGGGTGGGGGAAGCACAGGTCAGGGGAGGGAAAGGACGTTGGGTGCTGGGGTAAGGACAGGTGGAATGTTGGGGAGATGACAATAGACAGTAGGTGTAGGAGAAGGCCATTCGGCCTTTCTAGCTAGCACTGCCATTCACTGTGATCATGGCTGATCATACACAATCAGTACCCCATTTCTGCCCTCTCCCCATATCCCTTGACCCCGCTATCTATAAGAGCTCTATCTAACTCTCTCTTGAAAGCATCCCGAGACTTGGCCTCCACTGCCTTCTGGGGCAGAGCATTCCACATATCCACCACTCTGGGTGAAAAGGTTTTTCCGCATCTCTGTTCTAAATGGCCTACCCCTTATTCTTAAACAGTGGCCTCCAGTTCTAGACTCACCCATCAGCGGGAACATGCCTCCTGCCTCCAGCGTGTCCAATCCCTTAATAATCTTATATGTTTCAATTAGATCCCCTATCATCCTTCTAAATGACAGGAGGAGGGTTGGTGGAAGGACAAGTGAGAATGGAGGAAGGGCAGGTGAGGAGTGGGGGAAGCACAGGTGGAGGGATGGAGAAGGACAGGTGAGGGTGGGGAAAGGGCAGGTGGAGGGGTGGGGGAGGACAGGTGGTTGGGGAAAGGTCAGGTGGGTGAGGGAAGAACAAGTGGTGGGGTGGGGAGGAAGGACAGGTAGGTGGGGGAAGGGCAGGTGAATGGTTAAAGGGCAGATGAGGAGTGAGGGAAGAACAGGTGGAGTGGAGGGGAAAAGACAGATGAGGGGTGGGGGAAGCACAGGTGATGGAGGAAAGGGAGGTCTGGGGTGGAGGAAGGGCAGGTGGGTAGGGGAAAACAGGTAGAAGGGTGGGGGGACAGTTGAGGAGTGGGGAAAGGACAGGTAAGGAATGAGGGATGGAAAGGTGGAGCGGTAGGGAAAGACGGGAGGGTGGGTGAAACACAGGTGAGTGGTGGGGGAAGCACAAGTAGTGGTGTGGGGGAATGACAAGTGGAGCGATGGGGAAGGACAGGTGGGTGGGGTAAGGAGAGGTGGGGGTGGGGGATGGACAGTTGAGGGGTAGGGGAAGGACAGAATGGTGGGTGAAGGAGAGATGGGTAGGGGAAGGACAGGTGGAAGGGTGGGGGACAGCTGAGGAGTGGGGAAAGGACAGGTGAGGGGTGAGGGATGGCAAAGTGGAGTGGTGGGGAAAGATGGGAGGGTGGGTGAAACAAGTGAGTGGTGGGGAAGCACAGGTGGAGGTGTGGGGGAATGACAAGTGGAGGGATGGGGAAGGACAGGTGGTAGGGGGAAGGAGAGGTGGGGGCAGGGCAAGGATAAGTGAGGGGTAGGGGAAGGACAGGTGGAAACAGAACCATAGAAAACCTACAGCACAATACAGGCCCTTCAGCCCACAATGCCGTGCCAAACTTTTTCCACTGAGGCTAGGGGAGAAAAAAACCAGAGGACATGGGTTAAGGGTGAAGGGGGAAACACTTAAAGGGAACATTAAGAGGGGGCTTCTTCACACAGAGAATGGTGGGAGTGTGGAATGAGCTGCCAGATGAAGTGGTAAATGCTGGCTCACTTTTAGCATTTAAGAAAAACTTGGACAGGTACATGGATGAGAGGCGTATGGAGGGATATGGGTCAGTGGGACTAGGCAGAAAAATGGTTCAGCACAGCCAAGAAGGGCCAAAAGGCCTGTTTCTGTGCTGTAATGTTCTATGGTTCTAAATTACCCAGGGTTACCCACAGCCCTCTATTTTTCCAAGCTCCATGTACCTATCCAGAAGTCTCTTAAAAGACCCTGTCATATCCGCCACCACCACCATCACTGGAACCCCATTCCATACACTCACCAACCTCTGAAAAAACTTTCCCCTGACACCTCCGCTGTACCTACTTCCAAGCACCTTAAATCTGTGCCCTCTCGTGTTAGCCATTTCAGCCCTGGGAAAAAGCCTCTGACTATCCACATGATCAATGCCTCTCATCATCTTATACACCTCTATCAGGTCACCTCTCATTCTCTGTTGCTCCAAGGAAAAGAGGCCAAATTCACTCAACCTATTCTCATAAGGCATGCTCCCCAATCCAAGCAACATCCTTGTAAATCTCCCATGAACCCTTTCTATAGTTTCTACATCCTTCCTGTAGTGAGGTGACCAGAACTGAGCATAGTACTCCACGAGAGTCTGACAAAGGTCCTATAAAGCTGTAACATTACCTCTCGGCTCTTAAACTCAATCCCATGGTTGATGAAGGCCAATGACCTGTATGCTTTCTTAACCACACAGTCAACCTGTGCAGCTGCTTTGAATGTCCTAAGGACTCGGACCCCAAGATCTCTCTGATCCTCCACACTGCCACACTATATTAAGCCATTATATCTGACCTACCAAACTGAACCATCTAACACTTACCTGGGTTGAACTCCATCTGACACTTCTCAGCCCAGTTTTGCATTCTATTGATGTCCCGTTGTAACCTCTGACAGCCCTCCAAACTATCCACAACACCCCCAACCTTTGTGTCAGCAACAAATTTACTAACCCATCCCTCCACTTCCTCATCCAGGTCATTTATAAAAATCACAAAGAGTAGGGGTCCCAGAACAGATCCCTGAGGCACACCATGCAGAAATATGACCTATCTACAACCACACTTTGCTTTCTGTGGGCAAGCTAATTCTGGATCCACAAAGGAAGGTCTGCTTGGATCCCAAGCCTCCTTACTTTCTCAGTAAGCCTTGCATGGGGTACCTTATCAAATGCCTTGCTGAAATCCATATACACTACGTCTGTCGCTCTACCTTCATCAATGTGTTTAGTCACATCCTCAAAAATTTCAATCAGGCTTGCAAGGCATGACCTGCCTTTGACAAAGCCATGCTGACTATTCCTAATCCTTTTATGCCTCTCCAAATGTTCATAAATCCTGCCTCTCAGGAATTTCTCCATCAACTTAGCAACCACTGAACTCACTGGTCTATAATTTCCTGGGCTGTCTCAACTCCATTTCTTGAATAAGGGAACAACATCTGCAACCCTCCAATCCTCCAGAACCTCTCCCATTCCCATTGGTAATGTAAAGATCATTGCCTCCTACTGTAACCTGGAGTATATCTCATTTGGTACCAAAGACTTATCCTACTTGATGCTTTACAAAAGCTCCAGCACATCCTTTTTCTTAATGTCTATATGCTCAAGCTTTTCAGTCCACTGTAAGTCATCCCTACAATTACCAAGATCTTTTTTATGTAGTGAATACTGAAGCCAAGTATTCATTAAGTACATCTGCTATCTCCTCTGGTTCCATACACACTTCTCCACTGTCACACTTGATGGTCCTATTCTCTGATGTCTTATCCTCTTGCTCTTCACATACTCGTAGAATGCCTTGGGGTTTCCTTAATCCTGTCCGCCAAGGACTTCTCATGGCCCCTTCTGCTTCTCCTAATTTCTTTCTTAAGCTCCTTCCTGCTAGCCTTATAATCCTCTAGATCTGTACCATTACCTAGTTTTTCAAACCTTTTGTAAGCTTTTCTTTTCTTCTTGACTAGATTTTCAACAGTCTTTGTACACCACTGTTCCTGTACCCTACCATCTGTTCCCTGTCTAATCGGAATGTACCTATGCAGAACTCCATGCAAATATCCCCTGAACATTTGCCACATTTCTGCCATATGCTTCCAAGTTCCTGCCAAATAGCTTCATATTTCCCCTTACTCCAATTAAGCATTTCCCTAACTTGTCTGTTCCTATTCCTCTCCAATGCTATGGTAAAGGAGACAGAAATGTCTCCAAAATGCTCTCCCACCTGACACCTGACCAGGTTCATTTCCCAATACCAGATCAAATACAGCCTCTCCTCTTGTAGGCTTCTCTACATATTGTGTCAGGAAACCTTTTTGAACACACCTAACAAAGTCCACCCCGTCTAAACCCCTCACTCTAGGGAGATGCCAATCAATATTTGGGAAATTAAAATCTCCCACAATGACAACCCTGTTATTATTACACCTTTCCAGAATCTGTCTCCCTATCTGCTCCTCGAGGTCCCTGTTTCTATTGGGAGGGCTATAAAAACACCCAGTAGGGTTATTGGTCCTTTCTTGTTCCTAACCTCCACCCACAGAGACTCAGTAGACAATCCCTCCATGACTTCCACCTTTTCTGCAGCCATGACACTATTTCTGATTAACAGTGCCACGCCCCACCTCTTTTGCCTCCTCCCTGTCCTTTATGAAACATCTAAAGCCTGGCACTCTTAGTAGCCTTTCCTGCTCTTGAGCCATCCAAGACTCTGTAATGGCCACAATGTCATAGCTCCAAGTACTGATCCATGCTCTAAGCTCATCTACTTTGTTCATGATGCTTCTTGCATTAAAATATCTCAAACCATTGGTCCGAGCGTATCCCTCCTCTGCCTATTCTCCCTCTCACACTGCCTACAATCTTTCTCCATTTGTGAGTCAACTGCCCCTTCCATCTCTTTAGTTTGGTTCCCACCCCCAGCAATTTCAAACTCTCCCCAATAGCCTTAGCAAACCTCCCTGCCAGGATATTGGTCCCCCTTGAATTCAAGTGCAGCCCGTCCTTTTTGTACAGGTCATGTCTGCCCCAAAAGAGGTCCCAATGTTCCAGAAATCTGAATCCCCGTCCCCTGCTCCAATCCCTCAGCCACAGATTTATCCTCCACCTCTCTCTGTTCCTATACTCACTGTCAATTGGCACAGTTAATAATCCCAAGATTACTACTTTTGAGGTCCTGCTTTTCAACATCCTTATTAACTTCCTGTAGTCTGTTTTCAGGACCTCCTCCCTTTTCCTAGCTATGTAGTTGTACCAATATGTACCACAACCTCTGGCTGTTCACCTGGGGGAAATGACAGCATGGTGGCAATGGACAGGTAGAGGGTGGGGGTAGGAGGGGTGGCGGAGGACAGGTGGATAGAGGAAAGATGTGGAGGGTTAGGGAAGCACAGGCGAGGGTTGTGGGAAGGACAGGTGATGGGTGGGGAATGACAGGTGGAGGGGAAAGGAAATGACAGGTGGATGGAAGGGGAGGCACAGGTGAGGGGTGGGAGAAGTATAGATGAGGGTGAGGAGAGTACAGGTTGGTGAGGGTAGAATAGGTGCAGTGGTGAGTGAAGCATAGGTGAGGGGTGGATGAAGGACAGGTGAGGGGTAGGGGAAAACAGGCTGAGGGTGGGAGAAGGACAGGTGAGGGTGGGGGAGGGTATGTGGGTGGTGGAAGGAAAGGTGAAGGGGTTAGGGAAGCACAGATGAGGGTTGCGTTTGGGACAGGTGAGAGGTGCTGCTGACAGGTGGAGGGGTGGGGGTATAGGCAGAGGGGTGTGGGGTGAGGTGAGGGTGGCAGAAGATCTGGTGAGGGGTGGGGGATGGACAGGTGGAGCTGTGAGGGAAGGTCATTTGAATGGGTTAAGGAAAGGTGAGGGTGCAAAAAGGACAGGTGTGTGGGAGAGGGACAGGTGAGGGATGGGAGGAATGACATATGGGTGGGGGATAACAGGTAGGTGGTGTGGAATGACAGGTGTAGGGGAGGACAGATGGGTGGGGTAAGGACAGGTGAGGTGTGGGGAAAGAACAGGTGAGGGGTGGATGAATGACAGGTGGGTGTAGGAAAGACAGGTGGAGGAACTGGGGAATGACAGGTGGAGGGGTAGGGCGATGACAGGTAGAGTGGTGAGAGAAGGACAGGTGGGTGGAGGAAGGATATATGTAGTGTTGGGGGTAGGGCAGCTGGCTGGGGAAGAACAGGTGAGGGTTGAAGGAAGGACAAGTAAGGAGAGGAGAAATGACTTGTGGAGGAGTGGGGAAGACAGATGAATGGCGGGGAGAGGACAGGTGGGTGGGGGAAGGACAGGTGGGGGTGGGGAGAGTTTAGGTTGGTGGAGGATGAACAGGTGGAGTGGTGAGGAAAGGATAGGTGAGGGGAGGGAATTGACAGGTGGAGGTGTGAGGGAAGCGCAGGTAAGAGTGAGAGAAGACTGGTGGGTGGGGGAAAACAGGTGGAGGGGTGTAGAAATGACAGCTGAGGGGTGGGGGAGGAACAGGTGAGTGGGGAAATGACAGAGATGGGGTGGAGAAGGACAGATAGAGAAGTTGGGGAAGGACTGGTGAGGGGTGGATGAAGGACTGGTGAGGGGTGGATGAAGGACTGGTGAGGGGTGGGAGAGGGTAGGTGGATGGTAGAAAGACAGGTGGAGGGGATGGAGAAACACAGGTGAAGGCTGCTGTAAGGACAGGTGGAGGGGTAGTGGTACAGGTGGAGGGATGTGAGAAGGGGAGGTGCATGTGCTGGTAGGTCAGGGGTGGGAGTGACAGGTGGAAGGGTGGGGGATGGACAGTTGGATGGGTTAAGGACAGGTGTGGATGGGGAAAGGACGATGTATGGGAGAAAGACAGGTAAGGGGTAGGGGAAGAACAGGTGGAGGGGAGTGGTAATGAGAGCTGAGGAGTGGGGAAGGACAGATGGAGTGGTAAGTTTAGGACAGGTGGGTAGAGTAAAGGCTGTTAGTGGGGTGTGGGGAAGGATAGGTGGGTGGGGAAAGACAGGTGGAGGGGCGGGGGAAGAACAGGTGAGAGGTGAAAGACTGCACAGTTAGAGTTGTGGGAGAAGCACATCTGGAGGGTTGAGGGTCCACAGCTGGCGAGAGGAGTTGTGGATCTGGTGAGTGGGGGTATGACAAGTGGAAGTGTAAGGGAGGTATCATAGGGCTCCTGTTGTGAGAAGGAAATGCATTGCTTGGTGACTTTTTTCCCATAGACACCTGTGGCCCCAGGATATTATTTCAAGAGATCTCCTGCCATTAGTCCTGGGATCTCATTGAGTGTTCGATTGTCTGTTGTCAGTGTGCCAGGGCCACAGACACTGTCCTCTGCACACAACACACTGCTGGATGGTTTCCACCTCGGTTTCTCTCCCAAAGTGCCCCTGCACAGAACCCAGTATGAGGGCCATAGGTATGAATACCGCACTGCATTTACCCCAGAGAAGGTGAATCTAAAACTAGAGGGCAGAGGGTGAAGGTCAGAGGCAAAGATTCAAAAGAGAGGTGAGGGGCAACTACTTCATGTGGGCAGGATGGTGGGTGGTAGTCCATATATGGACGAGCTGCCAGAGGATGTGTTGAAGCAGATTAATGACATTTAAGACATTTGAACAGGTTCACGGATAGGAAAAGTTTAGAGGGCTGTGGACCAAATGTGAAAATATACATTTAGCTGAGGTGGGAATCATAGATGGGTTCAGCTAAGGAGTCTGTATACCAGATGATTCTACAACTATAGCTTGGGCACAGATCTCTGACTCGGTACAGCCAGGCCGGACACTGGCTGATTCCAGTTTGGATTGTCTTGATTTCTGCCTAGCCCCTTTCAAGCGATGAGTGAAGTGGGACACTCTGCCTGTGGAGCAGAGCCTTACCAAAGGCCATCAGAGTTGGATACCCTCAAGCTAGCTAGCACACATCACAGCAAACATCGAGCTGCAGAGTGTAGAGTTACAGTCGATCCTCTCCCACATCCTCTCCCCACCCACACCCTAACCCCTTCTACATCCTCCCCTCTCCATCACCCTGCCCCTCAACCTTTCCACTCCTCAACCTCTCAATCCCTCACCTTCTCCACCCTTTATTCTTTCCACCCCTTACCCTCATGATCCCTCATCCTCACCCTCTCTCATTCTCTCCACCCCTACCCTCTCGATATCTCATCCTATCGATCCCTCATTGTCCCTCATCCTCTCGACCCTTCATCCTCTCCAACCCTTAACCTCCCTGTCCCTCATCCTCTTTGCCTTTCATCCTCAGAATCTCATATAGATCCCCTTCCATCATCTGCCCTGCCCCTCACCCTCACTATCCCTCATTCTTACTGCCCCTCACATCCTCCTTGTCCCTTATCCACTCTGCCACTCATCCTCCGGTCCCCACATTCTCCCCACCCCATTCTGTTCAAGCTGTGACCCTCGTTGTTGAGCCACACTCTCTCCGTCCACCAACACCTGCAACTACTGTAGTTCTCCTCCATCACTCCTGTCCTCCAGGATCTCTGCACTCCCCCAGGTCCATGTCCTTCACACTTTGCCCTCCCCTCTCCCCACCACTGTCTCTGGACAACAAGCCTCCCAGCTCCACATTTTCCCCATAAACCTCCAACACATCTGCAGTAATTTCCCCTGTGCTTCAGTTCCTTATCCAAAGATTTTGTCATCATTTCTGACAGGACATTAAGTTCATGGCATGTTGCAAAATTCAAACTTTTGCTGACGTTCAGATTTCAGAGTTTATATTTGACCTTTGCCCAGTTAATTGAAAGTTCTGTTCAGTAACAGATACAGGGCCTAATCACACCTTAACCCTAATGGTATTTATGTCTTTATTGATGCTGTTTACAAAATATTAGTAGGTACCGATTAATCATGATGCTACATCTAAAATTAAATGTCAAAGATCCTGGGCTAATGAGAAGATTACTGATTACATCAAAACTGTTCCCGACCCCAGATCAATACCCAGCCCCTGTGACATCGTCCAATTGTGTATGCAGCACATCCTGACACTTTCTGTTTCAACACATGATTGGTTAATCACACCTCCGGGTGCAATTGCCCTCCACTCACTGCATCCTATGTCAAAATGCCTCCCTTTGGAATCAAGCAAGTTTATCAGCAATGTCTCACAATGTGAAATTTGTTGCTTTGTGGCAGCACTGCCATGCAAAGAATAAAGATCTATAAATAGAAGATAAATAAATTGTACAAAGGAAAGGAATAATGGGGTAGTGTTCATAGGTCAATGAACCATTTAGAAATCTGATGGCAGAGAGGAAGAAACTGTTCCTACATCACTGAGTGTGTGTCTTCAGGCTCCTGTACCTCCGCTCTAATGTGTTACAAATGAAGGGAGCAAAGTCGCCCCCCCCTTTTTGAGAATCGCAAAATCGCTATTATTTCGGGTCTGATACCCAGGAAATGAGAGAGATACACATCATGTCAGTAATGAGAGAGAGAGAGATGCAGGATCACAGCAAAGGCAGTTGTTATAGACAACGCAGAATACACAACAAGGTGGAATGTCTCCTATTGACAAAAAGAGAGATTACTGCTATTGTCTCTTGAAGAATGAATTGGGCATTGAGTACTGTTCTATTCATTGAAACCCCTCAGGGAGCAACCAGAGTGGTCTGGTTGAGGGATTGCATCATCCCAACCTGATTGACATCTGAGACCGCGTGAGTGAGGATAAAAGTCGGGTCTGGGGAACACCCCTCAGACACACCAGGAGAAACATACGAGACCGGTGGGGGGCTTGTGTGTGTGTCCATCCTTGCCTGGGTGGCGAGTCCTCCACGGAATGGTCTAGCTAAAGGACGGATATTGGGGGGGACTCTTCACACAGAGTGGTGGGCGTGTGGAATGAGCTGCCAGTTGAAGTGGGCTCACTTTTAACATGTCCATTTAAGAAAAATTTGGACAGGTACATGGATGAGAGGGGTATGGAGGGATATGGTCCAGGTGCAGGTTAGTGGGTCTAGGCAGAAAAATGGTTCGGCACTGCCAAGAAGGGCCAAAAAGTCTGTTTCTGTGCTGTAATGTTCTATGGTTCTATCCTTATAAGACATGCTGTCTAGTCTAGGCAGCATCCTGGTAAATCTCTGCACCCTCATGCAACAAGATCCCTACCTGCTGGTTCTCTGGCTCTCACAGACCAAGAGACGTGAGCCATAGTGTCACACAACCCTTGTGGCTGACTCATCCATGGCAACCAGGATGCTTACCAAGCTGGTTTAATTTGCCTGCATTTGGCCCATATCCCTCTCACTGGACATACACTGGGAAATTGCACAGCAGAAATGTGGAGGTTATTTCAGAAGTACTTGCTTAGGGTTCTGGACAGCTGATCCCATTGAGGAAGGGAAAGGAAGACAGAGTGAAGGAACTTTGACAAGAGATGTAAAATATTTAGTCAAGAAGGAGAAAGAAGCACACAGTACAGCATACAGGTTTAGTAAGCAAGAATCAGACAGAGCTTTTGAGAACTATGAGGAAGACCATAAGGAACTTAAGAATGGATTTAGAAGAGTTAGAAGGGGATATGATTAAGGAAAGTCAAAAAAGTGTTCTACATGTATGTGAAGATCAGGGGAATGACCATAGTGAGGGTAGAACTGATCAGGGGATAAGAGGAACCATGTGCCCAGAGACAAAGGAGGTAGGGGAGCTCTTAATGAATAATTTGCTTCAGTTTCACCAGAGAGCAGGACCTTGACAAAAGTGAGATCAGCATAGAACAAGCTGATGTGCTGGAACATGTTGAGGTTAAGAGAAAGGATGTGTTAGAACTTTTGAAAAATAAGTCCCTGGGGTCAGATGGAATATACCTCAGGTTACAACAGGAAGTGAGGGAAGAGAATGCTGTGTCTTCGACTTCAGCAGTAGTACCAGCAAACTGGAAGATTGCAAACTTTTTTTTTTAATATTTTATTTAGAGATACAGTGCAGAACATGTTCTGCTAGCACAACAAGCTGCACCGTCCAACAACCCACCTACTTAACCCTAGTCTAATAACAAGAGGACCACAACCCTATCATTGGGTTTGGAGGCTTGCATGACTCACTGATCCAGTGAGCTATGTTGGCTGGAGTCAGGATTTTATGCTTTGGTTCTTGGTAGGGTCACCCATGCCAAGCAGGTAGAAGCCAGACTGAGCGCTAACAACCCTGACTGGTAAAACAAAATTATTATGGAAACAGCAATGTAGAATCTTTCTATGTCCAAGTGCCATGGTATTCCGGAGTCTCCACCAGGACTTGTGTGGCTGACAGTAGTGAAAACCACGAGAAAGCTACTGACATGATGAAGGAAGCCTGGAACACCACCGGAAATGGAGAATCTACATTGCTGCCCCAAACGCCAACAGTGTAACAAGCAGTAAGTAAGTAAATAATACCAGGATAATTTACAATAACCATTTAACCTCTGTCATATATCTTTGGAGTGTGTGAGGAAACTGGAGCACCCAGAGGAAACCCACAGGGTCACAGAGAGAACGTATAAACTCCTTATACAGAACGCCGGAATTAACTCCGAACTCTGAGCTGTAACAGTTTAGCGCTAACTGTGCAGATTTTCACAAATAAAATGGCATGAGGCATTTTATGTTTAAGAAATACATTTTACAGTCATTCATTGTACTCCAAGCACTGAACACAAAAAGTGTGGTAACAGAACTTCACGTAATATGACATCATGTCAGACCAGCCTCTTAAAGTGAAACCCCAGCTCAATGTTGGTGGTTGTGAATTATGAACGTATCCCCTAATTACATCACCCTACACAGCCCCCCCCCCCCCCCCCCAAGAATTCACTAAAACTGGCATTGTGAGCCTGTCTGGACTCGGACAAACTGCCCGGCTTGAGTCCTGTGTTCCATGGGTGGAGGAGCATCCTCTGACTCATCCAGACTGGACTTGACACACACACATGCTCACGTTGTGATGTTAGGGGCATGGTAGTGGAATCTACCAAATCATGGTGGGCCAGTTTAGCAATTACATTAGGATTTACCCCTCTTACCTATGATAAAGGTTTTTTCTCACTTTCCAAAACGCAGAACTGGCCATCGTAAGGGGATGTTGGTGTACGTCATGGCGGATTAAAATAAACAAAAACCCAAGACTGCTGTACACCATGATGGGAGGGAGGAATAGGTGAAAAATAATTGATTTACTGAGGGTGGAATGCTGTTGAGAGGCCTGTTATGAATGTACCACAGCTCTGAGGGGCCGAAGGGTGCGGGGGTAGCCCCCTCTTTTGTGAGAATCGCAAGATCACTATTGAGTCAATTCAGGAGACACAGGAAATGAGAGAAAGACATGCAGAATCCACACAAGGGTTAGAATGTGTCCTGGCCTCAAAAGGCGGACCCATTGATACCGGCTATTGTCTCTTGGAGACGGACTTGTGTATTGCATCCTGTACGATGCCATCAAAGCCCCAGGCAATGAACCAAGGAGGAGGTTGGTGGAGGGATTGCATCATCCCCAACCTGATTGACACCTGAGACCCTGTGAGTCAGGATAAAAAAAGAGTCTGTGGGAACAGCCCCTCAGACGCACCAGAAGAAACGCTAGCGATCCCGTAACAGCGAAAGCCAGTGGAAGGCCACGTGCGTCCGCTTCCATTTGCCCGGAATTGGTGACCTTTGCCACGGAAAAACGGTTTTTAGTTAACAACGGGGAACTCAACTCTCAACGACTCTCGAAGGATTGACATCATAAACAGAATGGGCAAGTTTTAACCCGTCTCTCTCTCTCTCCAACAATTGCCACACAGGGTCCCCAATGGTGGCAGCCTGTATGAACTGAACGAACTATATATTTCCATCGGACAATTCATTATCCCCTAGACAATGATACAGCTTATTTCTTATTGATTATTATTATACCTGCGCTTTTAGATTTAGTATTGACGACGTATATTATCTGTGTGTTTGCATTGATATTATTTTTGTGTATTTCTATCAATAAATACTGTTAAAAATAGTACCATCAGACTTCAACGGACCTCTCTATCTTTGCTGGTAAGTGACCCAGTTATGGGGTACGTAACAGGCCAAACAGGTGGTAGTGGCCTCAGGAATAAAAATCAGCTGGCACTCGTAATGGCAGCCCGTATACTCAGCTGTGGATGACTGCAGGTCATCTTTTGGATCCGTTCTGAGCCCCAGCAGGACACAAGGGAGACGATCATGCCAACACTCATGCATCAGGGAAGCTCTCAATGTTGCCCTTAAGAAATGGTAAAACCATTCGCACAGGCTATTGGACCTGGGGTGAATTGCCATGGTGGGATGTAACCTAATGACATCACAGCCCAGAGGTCTGAAATGAATAGGGGACCACGGTCAGAGGAAGTATCAGATAGGATGTCAAACCGAGCAACCCAGGCGCTGATGAATGTCCGAGCCACATCTGCAGCTATTGTTGATACTAGAGGAATGACCTCTGGCCACCTGGGGGTACGGCCTGCCATGGTAAGAAGGTTCTTGAAACAGCAGGGGGTGAAGAGGACAAACAAGGTCCAAGTTGACATGGTCAAACTGTTGCTCAGGGATCTCAAAAGGAACCAATGTTGCCTGGAAATTATGGTTAATTTTTGCCCAATGGCACTCCATGCAGTTTGCAGTCCAATTACACATGTCCTTTCTGAGGCTCTGACAGATAAACTTTAGTCAACCAGTTTCTGTGAGGTCTTCCGGCCCAGATGTGAGAGGCCGTGTATGGAGGCAAAAACAGTTTGGGTCCAGTTTGTGGGCACTGGGGCAAGAGCGACTGGTTGAGAAATTGCACAGGAGAGAAATCCCAGTTTCCTCGAACTTAATGTCAGCCAACCAGAGGCCTGTGACAGTTGTTCAGTAAGCCTGGACCTCTGGGTCAGTAGCTTGGTCAGCTGCCATGCCAGCATAGTCATCCCTTATGTCACTGTGAGAGGCAGTCAGCCATGACAATATTTTTCCTCTTGGTATGTTGTGAACTCGGATATATAGGCCAGGTGGTGTTGCTGCCATGCAGATCAAGGGTCTGACATTTTGGCCACCACTTTGGTGAAGTGTTTCTGGTCAATGAATGTTGTGAAATGGCGACACTCTGGAAGAAAACAAAAGTGGTAGACAGCCAGGTAGAGACTGAGAAGCTCACAGTCAAACGTGCTGTATTTCCTGTCAGGGGGTGGTGGGATGCAGCGACCAGCTGAAGTAGGTGAGCAGATGCCATACATTCCGACCAACCATTTGAGCACAGTACCCACAACATAGTCTGAAATTTCAGTAGCAATGGCGTAATTGGGAAATGGGTGTGCCAGTAAGGTCATGTTAGAAAGAGCTTCTATGGTTTTTTGTATTTTATGACCATCTGCAGAAGCCAAATCTCAGAGTTGAATTCTGCATACATATTTTGATAACAAAATAAACCTTTAAATCTTTCTTAAGATCAACTAACAATCCTTGGGCACACAGGAAATCTGTACTGAGCAGAGGTCTAGCCTTAGTCAGGACGAAACCCCCATGTGTAATGTCACCCACTGAAGCAAAGTGTCACCTGTCGTGTCCCGAAAGTCTGAATCCTGATGCCGTTGGTGGTTTCCAGAGAGGTTTTATCACTCTTTGCCTTCTCATCAAGCGACAATGCTGGCAGCACACTCTCTTAAGCACCCATGTCACAAAGGAAACATCGGCCTGAAAGAGTATCCGTGATGAACAGTAGACGGCTCTGGTAGCTGGAATCCATGGTGTTCACAGACCTCTAATGTCCCAATGCACTGGCACCGTCAAAGCTGCAAAGTCGTTGGATCTTCCTTAGCACTTATACCAAAGCGAGTGTGGTAAAAGCAAAGGCCCGCCAGGGGGTCTTTTGGGGGCCTTGGTGGCTAGGCTTATTGAGGTAGAGAAATGATGAGAAATTATGTATCACTGCCTGGCTGAGTGTAGACTGTCAGCCATTTTTGCAAGTTCCCTATAGTCCTTCATGGGTGCATTAGTGTGGGCTATGTGAACTTGATGAGGCACTTGCTGCATGAAGAGTTCTTTAGAAATAAAACATGGATGGTAATTTCCCAGAGGAGACAGCACATTGTGCATTAGCTCTGATGGCCTAGCATCAGGAGACCAGCTGTTTGGTGCGCTCAGAATCTGATAGTCCAAAAGTCTGTGAAAGGCAAGTTTTCAGTGCTCGGTATTAATCCTGTTCAGGTGGGTGTTCAAGCAGACTCACCACTCTTGCAGCCGGGGATTTTCCAAGCAATGCTACCACATAGTAGAATTTGGTGTCGTCGGTGGTGATTTCTCACAGAGTGAACTAGGCCTTGGCTTCTTCAAACCAAGTGATACCATTTTGCACACCAGACTCCGGCAGTTTCAAAGAGAGTGCATTAACTGACATGTTCACGAACTCTGGAATTGTCCTAGAGCATTGGGTTCTTGCAAATAAAATGAAGTGCGGCAGTTAATGTTTAAGAAAAAATGTACAACTCATTTATTGTAATCCAAACACTGAACACTAAGTGTGGGAACAGAAGTTCACATAATGTGTCAGCTCATCAGATGGGCCTCTTAAAGTGAACCTCAAATTAATGTTGGTGGTTCTGAATTATGTACCTTTCTCCCAATAATCTTACCCAACAACTGCTATGCTACTGTGGTGCTCTTCTCTTATTCTGATGCCCTGAGCCGTAACAATGTAGCACTGACTATGATGGTACTTAGGTGCCCTTTGATAGTTTCAAAGGTACATTTAATGTCAGAGGTGTATTCAATATACATCCTGAAATTCTTTTTCTTCGCAACCATCCATGAAAACAGAGGAGTGTCCCCAAAGAATGAATAACAGTTAAATGTTAGAACGCCAAAGCCCCTGCCCCCAGCTCCCCCTTCCCACATGTGAGCAGTATCAGAGCAACAATCCCCCCACACCAGCCAGCAAAAAAAGCATTGGCTCCCTCCACCGAGCACTCAAGGGTGCAGCAAAGCAACAGTAAAGACACAGACTTGCAAAAACTGCTTGTCCACTTGGTAATTCAGCATACCATAGGCTCTCCCTCTCCCTAATAAGGGAAAAAGAGGTCTCCTTGTTTCACAGCGAGAGGGGAGACATAACAAACAACTTGCTGATTTATGATGTTAAAAGTCAGTTGCATCACTTTTTCTGAGCTCTGTGCCCAAAGAACTCGGGTCTCTGGGCACACAGCCAGCTTTTGATCTTCCGTCTCCCACAACACGACAATTTCCTGCAAAGACACTGACCTTCAGTCTGCCTGTCTCCAGAGCCATGAGATCCCGGAATCCTGAAGGTGTGCCTGTCTTCTAGGCTGAGTCCTTGGTATATCGAATAGCAGTCAGTCGTGACAGTGGGTCCCATTCCTGCAAAGAACCGAAGTCAGTGTGTAACTCCAGGTCAGGGTGTTCAAAAGAATCCTGAAAGGGAAAAACGGAGATAGTAAAAATAGAAATAGAGCTGTCTTGGAAGATGCAAGATTAGGAGTCGCTCTTAGGCACCATTGTCTCCTAAGCTCCACCCCTATAATTTTTTTCAAGTAAAGTAATGGGGATACCTCTGGGAATTATAAAGCATTGGGAATAACCTAGAACCAAAGGTCATAGGTTAAGGGTGACAGTTGATATATTTAATGGGAACATAAGGGAAATCTTCTTCCGTCAGTGGGTGGTGAGAGTGTAAAATGGGTTGTCAGCAGTTGTGGCGAATGGGGGGGGGGGGGTTGGTTTCAATATGAGAGAAATTTGGGTAAGTACAAGGATGGGTCTGGTTTGGAAGGCTATGGTCCAGGTGCAGGTTGACGAAACTGGGCAGAATAATAATGTTCCGCAAAAACTGGAATGGCTTAAGGGCCTTTTCCTGTGCTGTGGTATTCTCTGTGTAAGGAGATGCTCCCTCTATTACCTGCTTGGTTTTCTTGTGCTTCTCTTCCATGATAAGTTATCTGTTCTCTCCTGCTGTATTCCATTCCCTTATGAATGGACTTCACTGCTCTGTTGGCACTTTTTAAATGCTATCTTTGTTTTGTTCATCCTATCATCCCAGTTCCCTGTTTCAGTGCTTTATTTGCAACATATACACACAGCAGTGGAGGAATCAACACATCAGGCAGCATCCATTGAGGGAAATGGACAGCTGATATTTTGGTGGAATGCAGCAGGCCAGGCAGCACCTATAGGAAGAAGCACTGTTGATGTTTCGGGCAGAGACCCTTCGTCAGGACTAACTGAAAGAAAAGATAGTAAGAGATTTGAAAGTAGGAGGGGGAGGGGGAAATCCAAAATGATAGGAGAAGACAGGAGGGGGTGGGGTGAAGCTAAGAGCTAAGAACGTGTTTGCATTTTTAAATTCACTACTGCGAAGCCTCTGCCAGTGATGCCTCATGTTTAAATTTTTTAATTCACTATTGCAAATCCTCTGCCAGTGATATCACCAATCACCTTTCCAGCTCTTAGCTTCACCCCACCTCTCCTGCCTTCTCCTATCATTTCGGATTTCCCCCTCGCCCTCCTACTTTCAAATCTCTTACTATCTTTTCTTTCAGTTAGTCCTGACGAAGGGCTTCAGCCTGAAACGTCGACGGTACTTCTTCCTATAGATGCTGCTTGGCCTGCTGCGTTCCACCAGCATTTTGTGTGTGTTGCTTGAATTTCCAGCATCTCCAGATTTCCTCATGCTTGAGCTAATGTTTTGGGATGAAACCCTTCAGCAGGATCTTGCATTACATTTCCAGCATCTGCTGTCTTTCTGGTGGTCATTGATTCCACAGTCCTTATCTCAGTATTCCCTCGCCACTGTCTCACATCACTGGAGACTTGTTGAGGTCACCTTGGGCTGCTGTCCTTGTTGAGGTTGTACGTTCAGACTGTGTGGGTTTCCTCTAGGCACTCCTACATCACAAGTACAGCTTGCCAGATTTCCTGAGTCCTGAAAGTTCTGACTGCGAGCTTCGGACTCTGTCTCCCACTCCCAGCAGAAACAGTTGCCTTCCATCAGTTCTATTTAACAGGCTGACAACTTCAATTAAGCCCTCTTGTGTGGGTCGGCGGGTTAATTGGCTGCTGTAAATTGCTCCAACATTGTGGGAGAGTTGACAGGAATATGTGGAGAAGAAAACAGAGGATAAAGACATAAAAACTCTGTCCATTCCTCTTCATTGATGCTACCTTACCCGCTGAACACCTCCAGCACTTTGCATGTATTGCTCTGGATTTCCAGCATCTCTGGAATCTCTCGTGTTTGGTAGAAACAAGTGGTTGTTGGTCAGTGTGGAGCTGAGGAGCTGAAAGGCCTGTTTCATGGAATGGCTCTCTGAGCCTCTGACCCTCCACCAGAGCACACTGCCACAGGGAGAACATGCAAACTCCACACAGAAGAGCAACTGAGTCCAGATGGAGCCTATGTCGCCTGAGCAGCAAGGCAGCAGCTCTGCTGGCAGTGCCACGGACAGCATTTCACTGCAGATTACTGCATGGCGTAGAGAGTGTCTTTATGGAGGCATCACTGTGGGTGAGATACAGATCTGAGGTGCCAGGTAATGAACTCGTCCCAGAGCTAGAGCCAACAGAGCATTAATGGCTTAACTCAAAGCATTATGTTGGCAGTGAGCTGCAACTGCAGAACAATGGGACCATTCACACATCCTGAGTCAGGGAAAGTGTCTGTAACCTGAACGGTGTGTGACAGAGATACGAGGGAAAGAGCGCAGCTTCTGGGAAATTGCCAGTAGGCTTGGTCTCCTCAGTATCCAGTGACAATGAGGCCCAGTGGAGTGGACTGTGAGATCCGGGGAATGGTGGAAGCGGATTTATAGAGCAGCTGTGTGGTCTGAGTCAATCACTTAGAGAGGGGATGCACTGAAAGAGGACTGCTCTGGGATGAGGTGGTGGGTAGATCCAAAACATGAAGGTCCCATGAGGGACAGGCGTCACAGCAGGTGTGGACATGGCAACATCAGTGCAGCACATTGCAGCCAGGAGAGAATGTGCTGGGAGGGGATGAGGCTGGAGAGCCATGGACATGGACTGGGAACCTCCAAATTCTAAAGTTCAAAGTAAATTTATTATCAAAGTGCAGTACACATAAGTCACCATGTATTACCCACTTCCCTACTAACATGTATTTCCCTCAGTTCCTCCATCTCACTAGACCCTCAGTCCTCTACTATTTCTAGAAGATTATTTATGTCCTCCTTAATGAAGACAGAACCAAAGTAGTTATTCAATTGGTCTGCCATGTCCTTGTTCCCCATGATCAATTCACCTGTTTTTGACTATAAGGGACCTACATTTGTCTTAACCAAACTTTTTCTTTTCACATATCTATAAAAGCTTTTACAGTGAGTTTTTATGTTCCCTGCCAGCTTTCTCTCATAATCCTTTTTTCCTTTCCTAATTAAGCCATTTGTCCTCCTCTGCTGGACTCTGAATTTCTCCCAGTCCTCAGGTGTGCCGCTTTTTCTGGCTAATTTGTATGTTTCTTCTTTGGACTTGATACTATCCCTAATTTCCCTTGTCAGCCATGGGTGCACTACCTTCCCTGGTTTATTCTTTTGCCAAACTGGGATGAACAATTATTGTTGTTCATCCATGCAATCTTTAAATGCTTGCCATTGCATACCCACCGTCAACCCTTTAAGTATTATTTGCCAGTCAATCTTAGCTAATTCACGTCTCATACCTTCAAAGTTACCCTTCTTTAAGTTCAGAACCTTTGTTTCTGAATTAACTATGTCACTCTCCATCTTAATGAAGAATTCCACCATATTATGGTCACTCTTACCCAAGGGGCCTCGCACAACAAGATTGCTAACTAACCCTTCTTCATTGCTCAATACCCAGTCTAGAATGGCCTGCTCTCTAGTTGGTTCCTCGACATGCTGGTTCAGAAAACCATCCCGCATACATTCCAAGAAATCCTCTTCCTCAGCACCCTTACCAATTTGGCTCACCCAATCTATATGTAGCCTGAAGTCACCCATTATAACTGCTGTTCCTTTATTGCACGCATTTCTGATTTCCTGTTTAATGCCATCCCCAACCTCACTACTACGGTTAGGTGGCCTGTACACAACTCCCACCAGCGTTTTCTGCGCCTTAGTGTTATGCAGCTCTACCAATATTGATTCCACATCCTCCATGCCAATGTCCTTCCTTTCAATTGCGTTAATCTCCCAACCAGCAATGCTACCTCACTTCCTTTTCTTTCCTGTCTATCCCTCCTGAATATTGAATATCCCTGGATGTTGAGCTTCCATCCTTGGTCACCCTGGAGCCATGTCTCTGTGATTCCAATTGTATCATATTCATTTATAACTATATGCACATTCAATTCATCCACCTTGTTACGAATGCTCCTTGCATTGACACACAAAGCCTTCAGGCTTGTTTTTACAGCACTCTTAGCCCTTATACAATTATGTTGAAAAGTTCCTGATGACAGAAGAAAAAGGAGAGACCAGAGAGTCACAAGCACAAATTTGTAGAAATTGGATATAATTTAAAAGACTGGAGTTTCCCATAGCCATATCAACTATTCTCACTGTCACACAACTCCAGGAATGACTCTGTTCCATTTCCCCAGGTTCTCCAGCTCTGTTCTATCTGCATCTATGACAACACTTCCTACACCAATGGACTGAGATGTGAGATCAATGTCAAGATGGCACCAAGCTGCAATCTATATTGAGGTCGCTGCTCAGATTTAGAAGATTTTTATTTGGTTTTTATAGGCTCATTAGGGATGGTTTTGAAGACAGGGAGGGGAGTTAATGGTCAGGTTGGAGTTTAGGAACAGTGATGTGGGGGAATTGGAGTAGATTGGTCTCTGGCCTCTCCTCTAATTCCCCCAGATTCGGATTCAGATAGAACACAGAGAAAGAACATAAAGCAAAAAAATAGCAAAGAAAATAAAACATATACAAGGAATATAGAAACTAGAACACAGAACAATGAACATAATACACAGGACATAAAACATAGAACTTAGAACATAGAAAATAGAGCACAGAGCCTAAAACATAGAACATAAAACAAACAGAGAAAAGAGAACAAAAAACATAGAACACTGAGCATAAAACATTGTATATAGAACACAGAACATAGAAATTAGAGCATAGACCATAGATCATAAAGCATAGATTATACAACATACTGCATAGACCATAGCCCATAGCCCATACAGAGCTTAGACCACAGACCATAGACCAAGAAATATAGTCTGTAGACCATGCTCCAAAGACCATTGATCATAGACCATTAGGGCTTAGACCATCAATCATATTCCATAGGACATGGACCATAGAGTTTAGACCATAGACCATAGAGCATATAATATAGACCATTCAGTATAGACCACAGAACATAGATCATAGACCATAGATCATAGACCATACACCACAGGGCATAGATCATGGACCATAAAGCATAGTGCATAGACCATAGACCATTGATCATTAGATCATACACCATAGACCATAGAGCTTAGACCATAGACCATAGAGCTTAGACCATTGACCATAGAGCTTAGACCATAGACCATACAGCATAGACCATAGACCATACAGCATAGACCATAGACTATACAGCATAGACCATAGACTATAGACCAGAGGTGTTGAACTCAATTGCACATGGGGCCAAAACTCAAAGCACACTTTAGGTCGCGGGTCGAACAGGATAAACATTTATTGAACACACTAAAACTAAACATTTTTTGAACATAAATATGAATAAAAACAGACAGGAATATTATTCCAGAAAAAATAAACTAAAACTTTAAATAACTTAAATATTTTGCTCTCCATAAAAATATCTCCTGTCAGTATTATACAAGTTAGAAATATGAGCATGCTGCAAAAAAACCCTGAAAATATAAATAAAATTTGTGCTTTTCAGCAAAAGTTAAAACAACAACAAATCAAAACACTCAGTTTTCTTTGCTCTTATGCCATTTTGTCAGAGCTGGATGCTTGGCATCTTTTCTTGGCAATAAGTTCGTTTAGGTTTGGTGTAAGGTTCTGTGTTGTGGAGATTCTCAGGATGGACTGCAAGTGTTCATCAGTGAGACGACTCCTGTGTGATGTTTTGTTAATCTTCATCACTGAGAAAAGCTTCTCACACAGATATGTGCTACCAAACATGCACAAGGTTCGAGCTGCATGTAGACGGAGCTGAGGCATTGCTTCAGGAATGGAGCGAATAAACTGTACTTTGTCGTACTTTGCCTTTAGTGTCCCTTTACACTGCAGCTCTATCAGCTCCATCTGAATCTGTACAGGTGCAGTTTCCATGTCAATGGCAAATGGGTTGCGAAGCAGCTCAAAATTAATTTTTTGTGCTTCAAAGTCACCAAAGCGCCGTGCGAACTCAGTGCGAAGTGCGCTCAGTTTATCAGCAAAGTATGCATTTGGGAACATCATTGCGCTGACCTGGTTCAACATTACTTGGCAACAGGGAAAATGAGGCAAGTTGCACTGGTGCATTTGTGTCTCCCATAAGAGCAGCTTCACTTGAAATGCCTTCACTGCATCATACATGTCAGTGATCATGCGGTCACGTCCCTGGAGCTGAAGGTTTAAGACGCTGAGATGTGTTGTTATGTCAGCCAGAAACGCCAACTCACTTTTCATCCCGCAAAACTGTGGAATCTTTTCCTTTACTGTCCATGAACTGACAGATTTCCTTGTTGAGCTTAAAAACTCTGTTGAGAACTTTTCCCCGACTCAGCCAACACACCTCTGTATGATAAGGAATGTCGGCAAACTCTGAATCTATTTCCCGCATAAAATACTGAAATTGCCGGTGATTTAAACCTTTAGCTCGGATAAAGTTTACGGCTTGTGTTACAGTGCTCATTACATGTTCCATCTTTAGTTTCTTGGTGTATGATGCAGTGATATGTTGTTAACTCACCAGTACAGTTCTCCTTCTGCATCTTTACCCGCATCCTTCCCATTTAATCCACTTTTTTCACTGCACATCGCCGGTGCTCCATCTGTTGTAAGTCCAACAAGTTTGTCCCAGGGCAATTTCATGTCGGTTACACTTTGACATACATTTTCAAAAATGTCTTTTCCTGTCGTTGTCCCGTGCATCGATTTAATGTTCAATATTTCCTCTGTAATGCACAAGTTGGAGTCCACTCCTCAGATGAAGATAGCCAGCTGTGCAGTGTCCGTCATATCAGCACTTTCATCCACAGCAAGCGAGTATGCAATAAATGGGTTGCTTCTTTCAATCAACTGTATTCTTAAATCAGTGGCTATCTCACAAACTATACTCAGCAACCCATCGGTTTTGAAAGACTCTTTTTTCAGAATCAACTTTTCTCTTCGCCATTGTTAGGGGTTAGCTTTGACTTCAGAATAGCATTGTATACAGCAACAGACGCTTGATGCGGGAATGTTCCCGGGTAGCCTATCGGCAGCTGTTGCGCTGCATTATGGGATCTGTAGTTTGTGTGTTAACAGCGCTTCATATCGCCGGGCCATTAATAATTAAAATAATAGATCTATCTAAAATGATCTCGCGGGCCGGATATAATTGTACGCTGGGCCGGATATGGCCCGCGGGCCTTGTGTTTGACACATATGCTATAGACCATAGATCATATTCCATACAGCACAGACAATGGAGCTTAGACCATCAACCATAGACCACAGAGCAGAAACCTTAGAGTGTAGAGCATAGATCATGGACCAGGGATCCCAGACCATAGATCATAGAACTTGGAGTATAGAGCCTAGACAATAGATCAGAGATCATAGACCATTAGATAATATACCACAGACCATAGACCATAGAGAATAGACCACAGACTATAGACCATAGAGCACAGAGCTAAAACCATAGATCACAGAGCACAGAACATACACACGTTTGTAGATTGTAGACAATACACCACAGTGCATAGATCCTAGTCCATAGAGCTTAGAGCACAGAGCATAGACCATAGATCATAGAGCATGGAGCACAGGCAATAGTTTATGAACCATAGAGCATAGATCATATACCATGGATCCCAGACCAATGACCATAGACCATAGAACTTACACCAGACAGCATAGACCATAGGCAATTGACCATAGATCATAGATCATAGAACCTAGATCATAGACTATACAGCATAGATCACAGAGCTTAGACCATTGAACATAGACCACAGAGCATGGACTGTAGACCATACACCACAGAGCATAGATCATGGACCATAGAGCATAGAACATAGACTATGGATCATAGACCATACCATAGACAATAGAGCAATGATCATAGATCCTGGACCATAGACCAAAGACCATAGTGACATAATGGGGGCATTGGAAGTAGACCCAAATGCAAGACACAGACACTGAACTACCAGGAACAGGACTAGGTATGAGAAGGAAGCAAGGAAAGTGGGGAAGAAAGGAAGCTGGACATGACACAGGCCCTGGATGAGACAAGGATTCCGGGCCTGGGCTAGGACTTGACTAGGATAGCAGAACCAGGACATGGAACTGGGAACTAGGAGCCTGGGCTTGGATTTTGGATTCCGAGCCAGAGACTGGACAAGGACACAGAACCTGGGTCTTGGTCTCCAGAACTAGGTGAGGACAAGACGTGGCTACAGGACAAGGAGAGGCAACAGGACTGGACGTGAGACTCCTGGACAGGACAAGGGAACCCCAACACCGGGCTGGGCAAGGTACTCCTGGGCTGGGCAAGGAACATGAACAAGATGAGAACACAAAGCCGTGGCTTGGACAGGACAAGGTTTTTGGACGTGGCTAGGACTGGACGAGACCATGAAGCCTTGACTTGAACAAGGAAGAGACAGGAACATGGAACACAGAGCCGGGACCCCTACTTGGAAATAGGACATAGGGCCGGGATTCATTACACAGAATGCAGAATATGATGAGACGGTTCCCAACACAAAGTAGCGGCAGATGGCCAGGCCTCCCTAGTGAAGGCAAGGACACAAAAACGGTTCCCAACACTAGGTAGCGGCAAGCGGCCAGACCTACCTAGCAAAGGCGTGGACACAGAGACAGTTCAAAACAATGAAAGACAGTTCCTTATCTTGCTCCGGTGGTTGAACTTGACAGCGGTGAAGGCAAGGCTCCAAGAGGAAGTTGAAGGGAATGGATACGGACAGGAACAATCCAGCAACCAGAGGCTGAATCCTGAAGCTATTTATGAAGCCAGCCCAAACGAGAAGCAGCTGCCTCAACAAAACTGGGGAAAACTGGAAAACCTGGAATAAGGAACATGGACCGGACCGTGAACATGGACCGGACCATGACACATAGAGTGTAGACCAGACACCATTAAATATAATCCTTAGACTATAGAGATTAGATGATAGAACTTTGAGCATAGACCATAGAGCATAGACCACAGTGACTAGACCATTGATCATAGAACATAGACCACTAAGCATAGAACATAGACCATAGATAAAAATCCATAGAGCATAGACATAAACACATAGAAAACCTACAGCACAATACAGGTCCTTTGCCCAAAATGCTGTGCTGAACATGTACTTACTTAGAAATTACCTAAGGTTACCCATAGCCCTCTATTTTTCTAAGCTCAATGTACCTATCCAGGAGTCTGTTAAAAGACCCTATTGCATCCGCCACCACCACTGTCACCAGCAGCCCATTCCACGCACTCACCACTCCCTGTGTAAAAAACTTATCCCTGACATTTCCTCTGCACCTACTTCCAAGCACCTTAAAACTGTGCTCTCTTGTGTTAGCCATTTCTGCCCTGGGAAAAAGCCTCTGACTATCCACACGATCAATGCCTCTTATCAACTTACACATTTCTATCAGGTCACCTCTCATCCTCCGCCGCTCGAAGGAGAAAAGGCTGTGTTCACTCAACCTATTCTCATAAAGCATGCTCCCCAATCCAGGCAACATCCTTGTAAATCTGCTTTGCACCTTTTCTATAGTTTCCACATCCTTCCTGTAGTGAGGTAACCATAACTGAGCACGATATTCCAAGTGAGGCATGACCAGGGTCCTATATAGCTGCAAAATTACCTCTCGGCTCTTAAACTCAATTCCACGATTGATGAAGGCCAATGCACCATATGCCTTCTTATCCACATAATCAACCTGCGCAGCAGCCTCAAATGTCCTATGGACTTGGACCCCAAGATCCCTCTGATCCTCCACACTGCCAAGAGTCTTACCATTAATACTAATATTCTGCCATCATATTTGACCAACCAAAATGAACCACCTCACACTTATCTGGGTTGAACTCTACCTACCAAACCTCAGCCTAGTTTTGCATCCTGTCATGTCCCACTGACAGCCCTCCACACTATCCACTACACCTCCAACCTTTGCGTCATCAGCAAATTTATTAACCCATTCCTCCACTTTCTCATCCAGATCATTTATAAAAATCATGAGAAGAAGGGGTCCCAGTTCCCTGAGGCACACCACTGGTCACCGCCTTACATATAGAATATGACTCATATACAACCACTTCTTGCTTTCTGTAAGCAAGCCAATTCTGGGTCCCCTTGGATCCCATCCCTCCTTACTTTCTCAATAAGCCTTGCATGGGGTACCTTATCAAATGCCTTGCTGAAATCCATGTACACTACATCTACTACTCTACCTGCAACAGTGTTTAGTTACATCCTCAAAATATTCAATCAGGGTCGTAAAGCACAGCCTGTCTTTCACAACGTCGTGCTGACTATTCCTAATCATATTATGCCTCTCTGAATGTTCATAAATCCTGCCTCTCACAATCTTTTCCATGAACTTACCGACCACTGAAGTAAGACTCACTGCTTTATAATTTCCTGAGCTATCTTTACTCCCTTTCTTGAATAAGGAAACATCTGCAACCCTCCAATTCTCCAGAACCTCTCCCATCCCCATTGATGATGCAAAGGTCATTGCTAGAGGATTGGCAATCTCTTCCCTCACCTCCCACAGTAGCCTGTGATACATCTCATCTGGTCCTGGTGACTTATTCATCTTGATGTTTTCCAAAAGCTCCAGCACATCCTCTTTCTTAATGTCTATATGCTCAATCTTTTCAATGTGCTGTAAGCCATCTCTACAATCACCAAGATCCTTTTCTGTAGTGAATACTGAAGCAAAGTATTCATGAAGTATCTCTGCTGTCTCCTCCAGTTCCATACACACTTTTCCACTGTCACACTTGATTGGTCTTATTCTCTCATGTCTTATCCTCCTGCTCTTCACGTACTTGTAGAATGCCTTGGGGTTTTCCATAATGCAGCTCTCATGGCCCCTTCTAGCTCTTCTGATTTTGTTCTTAAGCCCCTTCCTGCTAGCCTTATAATCTTCTACAGCATTTGTACACCATGTTTCCTGTATTCCACCATCCTTTCCCTGTCTCATTTGAACGTACCTATGCAGAACGTCGCACAAATATCCCCTGAACATTTGCCACATTTTCTGCTGTATATTTCCCTGAGAACATTTCTTCCCAATTTATGCTTCCAAGTTCCTGCCTGTTAGCCTCATATTTCCCCTTACTCCAGTTAAATGCTTTCCTAACTTGTCTGTTCCTATCCCTCTCCAATGCTATGGTAAAGGAGATAGAATTGTGATCACTATCTCCAAATTGCTTCTCTCACTGAGAGACCTGACACCTGACCAGGTTCATTTCCCAATACCAGATCAAGTCCAGCCTCTCCTCTTGTGGGCTTATTTACATATTGTGTCAGGAAACCTTCCTGAACACACCTAACAAACTCCACCCTATCAAAACCATTTGCTCTAGGGAGATGCCAATCAATATTGGATTAAAATATTTTAAAAATTGGATCGGTATATGATCAGGAAAGGAATGGAGGGTTATGGGCTGAGTGCAGGTCGGTGGGACTAGGTGAGAGTAAGCATTCAGCACGGACTAGAAGGGCCAAGATGGCCTGTTTCCGTGCTGTAATTGTGGTATGGTTATAATATTTGGGAAATTAAATCTCCCACCAGATGTTATTATTACTTCTTTCCAGAATCTGTTTCCCTATCTGCTCCTCAATGTCCCTGTTACTATTGGGTGGTCTGTAAAAAACACCCAGTAGAGTTATTGACCCCTTCCTGTTTCTAACTTACACCCACAGAGAGTAATAGAGAATAGACCATGGAGTAGAGATCTTACAGCCTATATCCTGGACCATAAACCATAGACCATATAGCTTAGACCAGAGACCATAGACCTTAGACCAACAAGCTTAGACCAGATTGTATTGAACGTAGTCTATAGTCCATCGACCATAGAGCATAAACCAGAGACCAAACAGCATAGATCATGAAGTATTGATCTTAGACCATTAGATCATACACTAGAGACCATAGACTATGGACCATAGACCATAGAAATTAGACCATAGATCACAGACCATGGAACATAGACCATAGAGCATAGATCATAGGCCATCATATAATGCACATGGAACATTGACCATAGAGCAGAGACGTTAGACGATTGGTCAAAGGACATTGAGAATAAACCACAGTCCAGATGATTGATCATAGAGAGTAGACCATTGAGAAGAGACCATAGAGCTTAGAGCATACACCATAGAACATAGAGCAGAGTTTGTAGACCATAGATCATAGACAATACATAATAGACTATAGACCTTAGACCAAAGTGCATAGACCACAAACCATAGAAACTAGAGCATTCATTATAGAGCATGGACCACTGATTACAGACCATAGACCATAGACCATCGACCACAAACCACAGACCATACACTACAGACATAAATCATAGACCATAGTATGTAGAGCACAGACCATAGACCCTATGGTCTATGGTCTGTGCTCTACATACTATGGTCTATGATTTAAATGATTTAAAGGAGCCTAAATGATTCATTATAGAGTGTAGACCATTGAGCTTGGACCATATCATAGTGCAAAGACCAAATGGAATAGAGCTTAGACCAGAGACCTTAGACCATAGGCCATAGACCATAGACCACAGAGCATAAGCCATCGACCATAGAGAATAGAGCGTGGACCATAGAGCATAGTCCATAGACTATAGACCATCAAGCATAGACTATAAGAGCATTGACTATAGACCATAGATCCTAGACCTTAGATCACAGGCGACAGACCATAGAGCATAGACCCTAGACAATTGATCATAAAGAGTAGACCATAGAGCATACATTACAGACCACAGAGCACAGAGAATAAACCATACAGCCTAGATCATAGACCATAGAGCACGGACAATAGAGGATAGATCATAGACCATTAGATAATAAACATAGTCCATGGAGTGTAGAACGCAGACCATAGATCACAGATCATACAGCATAGACCATAGACCATAGAGCCTAGACGATTGATCAAAGAGTATAGACCATTCAGTATAGAGGCTAGTCCATTGATCATAAAGCATAGACCATAGTCCAGAGACTATAAAGATAGCTGGAGCATTTGCTGACATCTTCAACTGCTCCCTGCTTCAGTCTAAGATCCCCTCGTGTTTTAAGAAGGCAACGATAATCCCAGTGCCGAAGAAAAGCAAGGTGGCATGCCTGAATGACTATCGACCTGTGGCTCTGACATCAATTGCTATGAAGTGCTTCGAGCGATTGGTTATGGCACACATCAACCATAACCTACCAGTCAACCTTGATGCTTTGCAATTCACCTACCAGAGCAACAGGTCAACGGCAGATGCACGACATTCCTCCTTAGAACACCTGGAGAATAAAGACGCATATGTAAGGCTGCTTTTCATTGACTACAGCTCTGCCTTTAATACCATCATTCCAAATAAACTGATTCCTAAGCTCCAGAATCTGTGTCTTAGCACTCAGATCTGCAGCTGGATCTTCAACTTCCTCACAGACAGGACCCAGGCTGTAAAAATAGGGGACAAGCTCTCCTCTACAATCACTCTGAGCACCAGTGCCCCACATGGCTGTGTACTCAGCCCCCTGCTGTACTCACTGTACACACATCATTGTGTAGCCAAGTTTCCATCGAAATCAATTTATGTTTGCTGATGACACCACAATTGTAGGCCATATCTTGGGTAATGATGAGTTTGAGTACAGAGAGGAAGTTAAGAACCTGGTGGCATGGTGCGAAGACAATAACCTATCCCTCAACGTCAGCAAGATGAAGGAATTGGTTGTTGACTTCAGAAGGAGTAGCGGACCACACAACCCCATCTACATCAGTGGTGCGCAGGTGAAACAGGTCAAAAGCTTTAAGTTCCTCGGGGTGAATATCACAAATGACCTGACTTGGTCTAACCAAGCAGAGTCCACTGCCAAGAAGGCCCACCAGTGCCTTTACTTCCTGAGAAAGCTGAAGAAATTTGGCCTGTCCCCTAAAACCCTCACTAATTTTTATAGATGCACCGTAGAAAGCATTCTTCTAGGGTGCATCACAACCTGGTATGGAAGTTGTCCTGTCCAAGACCGGAAGAAGCTGCAGAAGATCGTGAACATAACCCAGCACATCACACAAACCAATCTTCCATCCTTGGACTCACTTTACACCACACGCTGTCGGAGCAGTGCTGCCAGGATAATCAAGGACAAGACCCACCCAACCAACACACTTTTTGTCCCACTTCCCTCCAGGAGAAGGTTCAGGAGCATGAAGACTCGTACGGCCAGATTTGGGAACAGCTTCTTTCCAACTGTGATAAGACTGCTGAATGGATCCTGACCCGGATCTGGGCCGTACCTTCCAAATATCTGGACCTGACTTGCACTACCTCACTTTCCCTTTTCTATTTTCTAATTATGATTTATAGTTTAAATTTTTACTATATTTACTTCGATTTGTACTTCAGGGAGCGCAAAGCGCAGAATCAAATATCACTGTGATGATTGTACGCTCTAGTATCAATTGTTTGGTGACAATAAAGTACAGATCATAGACCATAGACCATTAACCATTAACCATAGATCATAGACCCTAGACCATGGACTATTAACCATAGATCATAGACCCCAGACCATGGACTATAGAACTCAGATTAATGACCATAGACTATTGACCATAGATCAGTGCTAATAGAGCTTACAGACCATAGACCATAGATCATAGATCATTAGATCATACACCATAGACTGTAGACTATAGACCATACATCAGAGATGATAGAGAATAGACCATAGACCATAGACCATAGAACATATACCATAGACCATAAAGCATAAATTATAGAACATAGAGCATAGAGTATTAACAATAGACCATAGATCATAGAGCACAGATAATTGATTATGTACCATAGAGCACAGAGCACAGCCTGTAGACCATAGGCCGTAAGCCATCTACCATAGAGAACAGAGCATAGATAATTGAGAATGCAGCAAAGACCATAGACAATAGACAGATAATACACCATAGACCATATACAGTAGAGAACAGAACGTAGAGCATAGATCATAGAGCACAGAACATTGACCATAGACCATAGACCCTAGACCATATATGTCAAACTCAAGGCCCGTGGGCCAAATCCGGCCCGTGGTGTAATTATCTTTGGCCCGCAAGATAATATCTAATTACTATTAAAGCTGGCCCCAGTAATCGAAGCGCCTATGGCGTATGATATGGCTAATGCTGAGTTTATTCAGGTACCAGGTTTTCAGGGTTTTAGTGTTTATTTGGCAGTCTTCTTCATAAGAAATGGAATTTGTAAAGTGAAACACTTTGTAGTTATAGCAGAGACTGAAACACATGAGAGCAGGCTGAAAAAACGGAGGCAACGAAAGCTGCGTTCGCACACGTCTGACTGATCCGGCCCGCATGAAGCTGCAGTTTGCTCAATCTGGCCCGTGACCTAAAATGAGTTTGACACCCCTGCCCTAGACCATTGCTCATAGACCGTAGACTATAGACCATAAATCATAGACATAGACAATAGTCCATACAACATAGTCTATAGAACAGACAGCTTACAGCATAGACCATAGGGCCTGAAATGAGATCATAGAACATGGAACATAGAACAAAGGACACAGTAGAGAATATAGAAAACTGTACATAGAACATTGTATATAGAGCACAGAGCACATAACATTGAACACAGAGCATAGAACAAATAACATAGAAAACAGAGCATAGAACAGACAGCACAGAACATAGTCCATCGGGAATAGAGCATAGACCATAGAGGCTAGAGTATACAGCATAGACCATAGAGTATAAACCATAGATGATAAATCATAGATTATGGACAACAGAGCTCAGACCAGAGACTATAGCTAAGAGGCCATAGATAACAGACTATAGAGCGTAGACCATAGACCATCAATCAAAGACCACACAGCTTAGAACGTAGAGCATAGAACATAGAATAGTACAGCACAGTACAGGCCCTTTGGCCCACAATGTTGTGCCAACCTTTAAACCCTGCCTCCCATATACTCCCCCCCCACATTAGATTTCTCCATATACCTGTCTAGTAGTCTCTTAAATTTCACTAGTGTAGCAGCTCCACCACTGACTCAGGCAGTGCATTCCACACACCCATCACATTATGTAGATAAACCTACAAGAGGAGAGGCTGTACTTGATCTGGTATTGGGTAATGAACCTGGTCAGATATCAGATCACTCAGTGGGAAAGCATTTTGGAGATAATGATCACAATTCTATCTTCTTTACTAGTGGTCCCCAACCATCAAGCTGTGGACTGGTACGGGGCCACAAAGCATGTGCTACCGGACTATGAGGAAACAATATGATTTGGTGGTATGAAACGAAATGAGTCAGCTGCATCTTTCCTCATTTCCTGTCACGCCCACTGTTGAACTTGAATGTACGCGAGGTCCACAAGGATATTTTCAATATTAAACTGTTCCACAGTGCAAAAAAGGTTGGTGACTCCTCTTTTTTACCATAAATGAATAGGAACAGACAAGTTAGGAAAGCGTTTAATTAGAGTAAGGGGAAATATGAGGCTGTTAAGCAGGAACTTGGTAGCGTAAATTGGGAACAGATGTTCTCAGGGAAATGTTCAGCAGAAATGTGACAAATGTTCAGGGTATATTTGCATGGAGTTCATGCATTGGTACATTCCGATGAGACAGAAAGGATGATCATTCCACTGAGAAGCAACACTGAGCATCATAGGAAGTCATTCCTGCCTGTGGTCATCAAACTTTACAACTTCTCCCTCAGAGTGTCAGACACTGAGCCAATAGGCTGGTCTTGGACTTATTTCCACGGCATAATTTACTTATTATCATTTAATTATTTCTGGTTTTATTTTGCTATATTTCTACTCTATTATTGGTTGGTGCAACTGTAACGAAACCCAATTTACCTCAGGATCAATAAAGTAGGTCTGTCTGTAGGGTATAGAAACCGTGGTGTACAAAGGCTGTTGAAAATTTAGTCAAGAAGAAAAGAAAAGCTTACGAATGTTACAAGGTGGGGGGCAAGGGTGCTCGAGGAGGACCTAAAAGCAGGACACAAATACGTTTTTCTAAGGTTCAAGAAAATAGAGTTTATTACTCTTTACAAGGAAAATCGTGACGCAAGGATAGAACAGGGAAATCAAGGAGGCAGAGAGGAAATGGGAATAGGTGTAATGAACGAGGGTTCAGGCCCGGGTCTAGACTGGGACTTGGGGTCTGGGGGGCCAGGACTTGGAGATTGGGGATCAGAACCAGGACTCAGAACACAGACCTTGGACTTGGAAACTTGGAGGAACACAGACCTTGGACTTGGAGGAACACAGACCTTGGGCTTGGAGGAACACAGACCTTGGGCTTGGAGGAACACAGACCTTGGACTTTGAGGCTTGAAGGAACACAGACCTTGGGCTTGGAGACTTGAAGGAACACAGACCTTGGGCTTGGAGACTTGAAGGAACACAGACCTTGGTCTTGGAGACGAAGGAACACAGACCTTGGGCTTGGAGACTTGGAGGAACACAGACCTTGGGCTTGGAGGAACCCAGATCTTGGGCTTGGAGACTTGAAGGAACACAGACCTTGGACTTGGAGACGAAGGAACACAGACCTTGGGCTTGGAGACTTGAAGGAACACAGACCTTGGGCTTGGAGACTTGAAGGAACACAGACCTTGGTCTTGGAGACGAAGGAACACAGACCTTGGGCTTGGAGACTTGGAGGAACACAGACCTTGGGCTTGGAGGAACCCAGATCTTGGGCTTGGAGACTTGAAGGAACACAGACCTTGGACTTGGAGACTTGAAGGAACACAGACCTTGGACTTGGAGACGAAGGAACACAGACCTTGGGCTTGGAGACTTGGAGGAACACAGACCTTGGGCTTGGAGACTTGAAAGAACACAGACCTTGGACTTGGAGACTTGAAGGAACACAGACCTTGGTCTTGGAGACGAAGGAACACAGACCTTGGGCTTGGAGACTTGGAGGAACACAGACCTTGGGCTTGGAGACTTGAAAGAACACAGACCTTGGACTTGGAGACTTGAAGGAACACAGACCTTGGTCTTGGAGACGAAGGAACACAGACCTTGGGCTTGGAGACTTGAAGGAACACAGACCTTGGACTTGGAGACTTGAAGGAACACAGACCTTGGACTTGGAGACGAAGGAACACAGACCTTGGGCTTGGAGACTTGGAGGAACACAGACCTTGGGCTTGGAGGAACCCAGATCTTGGGCTTGGAGACTTGAAGGAACACAGACCTTGGACTTGGAGGAACAGAGACCTTAGACTTGGAGGAACACAGACTTTGGGCTTGGAGACTTGAAGGAACACAGACCTTGGGCTTGGAGACTTAGAGGAACACAGACCTTGGGCTTGGAGACTTGGAGGAACACAGACCTTGGGCTTGGAGACTTGGAGGAACACAGACCTTGGGCTTGAAGGAACACAGACCTTGGGCTTGGAGACTTGAAGGAACACAGACCTTGGACTTGGAGGAACAGAGACTTTGGGCTTGGAGACTTGAAGGAACACAGACCTTGGGCTTGGAGACTTGGAGGAACACAGACCTTGGGCTTGGAGACTTGGAGGAACACAGACCTTGGGCTTGAAGGAACACAGACCTTGGGCTTGGAGACTTGGAGGAACCCAGACCTTGGACTTGGAGGAACACAGACCTTGGGCTTGGAGACTTGAAGGAACACAGACCTTGGGCTTGGAGACTTGGAGGAACACAGACCTTGGGCTTGAAGGAACACAGACCTTGGGCTTGGAGACTTGGAGGAACACAGACCTTGGGCTTGGAGACTTGGAGGAACACAGACCTTGGGCTTGAAGGAACACAGACCTTGGGCTTGGAGACTTGGAGGAACACAGACCTTGGGCTTGGAGACTTGGAGGAACACAGACCTTGGGCTTGAAGGAACACAGACCTTGGGCTTGGAGACTTGGAGGAACACAGACCTTGGGCTTGAAGGAACACAGACCTTGGGCTTGGAGACTTGGAGGAACACAGACCTTGGGCTTGGAGACTTGGAGGAACACAGACCTTGGACTTGGAGACTTGGAACGCCACAGCCAGGACTTGGACACTTGCAACTTGGATCATCACTGCCAGCACTTGGTACTTTGGACTTGGAACACCAGGGCCAGGACTTGATACTCAAACACAGGACATGAAACACTGAGCCAGGACTCCGCCTTAAGACACCAGGCATGGAGCCGGGACTCTTTAACACAGGGTCAGGACCCTTCTAGGGTACAGGTCCAGGACCCCTCTTTAGACTGGACATGGATACAGAGACCACACAACAACAGTCCATTCGAGTAGTGGCAAACGGCCTGCCTACTGAACTGGATACAAGACGACAAGACAATGGACGGTACTATCTCCAAGTCCAAGGTCTAGGTTCCTCTAAGTCCAAGGTCTGTGTTCCTTCAAGTCTCCAAGTTTGTTCCAAGCTGTTGGAGCTCTTAACTCACCCCTGGCAGGTTAATCTTGCCCGGACCCAACTGGTAAGGGAAGGCAAATTGCTGGCACTTGCTGTGGGAGAAGTCTTGGTTTGCTCCGGCAAGAAACTTAGCTGGCTCTGGCTAGATGACTTTGGCTCGCGGTAGCTATGGTGACTTCGCTAATGCTCCATGACTCTCTCGCGCCCAACAGCTGAAGCCGGGGGCTTATAAACTGCCAGTTCGGTCAAGAGTAGATTGTCTTAATCCCCAAGCTTGAGGGACATGGGAAACAGGGAATTAAAGGGGAACAAGGAGTCAACGGTCCGGATCATAACACAACCTAGATAAATTTAAAGGGAACCTGATCTGGTTCATGACAACGAAAGGTTCAAAAACTAGGTAATAATAGAGATCTTAAAGATTATAAGGCTAGCAGGAAGAAGCTTAAGAATGAAATTAGAAGAGCCAGAAGGGGCCAGGCGAAGACCTTGTCAAGCCAGATTAAGAAAACCCCAAGTCATTCTAATAAGGATGTGAAGAGCAAGAGGATAAGATGTGAGAGAATAGGACCAATCAAGCGTGACAGTGGAAATGTGTGTATGGAACCGGAAGAGATAGCAGTGATATTTAATGAATACTTTGCTTCAGTATTCACTACAGAAAAGGAGCTTGGCGATTGTAGGGATGACTTACAGTGGAATGAAAAGACTGAATATATAGACATTAAGAAAGAGGCATGTTTAGCTGGAAATTTAATTTTTTCCAAAGTCAGTCTAGTTAGAAGCTGGTGTCTCTGTTAGAACTGGTGTCTCTGTGTTCAGAGGACATTCCCAGAAAAGCTGTGAAAACTTGTTTTGGTCTTTGGGCTGAAAAATGCAGCACAGGCTTTCCAGTGGCTGATGAACTTTGTATTAAAAGACTAATGTTTTCTTTTTGTTTACCTAGATGACATACAAATGCAAGCATGTGTCTCATCTCCGTACTCTTTTCAAGCAACTAAGTCAACATGGGTTGATAATTAATCTTGCTAAATGCCAGTTTGGTTTGTCAACCATTAACTTTCTCAGCCATCACATCTTTGCAGAAGGTCTGAAACCCTCCTATCAAAGTTAACCACTATTATGGATTACCCAATGCCCTGCATTACTAAAAACCTATGGCATTTTATAGTTATGGTGAAATCCTAACGCTGCTTCATTCTGCAAGCTGCTGAACTTGTGCTTCCCCTGTATAGTGTGCTTAAAGGTAATGCTCCTAATCTTGTGCTTGACTGGTCAGGAGTCATGATCAGGGCATTTAAACATAGAAACATAGAAAACCTACAGCACAAAAGTTGTGTCGAATGTGTCCATGCCTTAGAAATTGCTAGGCTTACCTATAGCCCTCTATTTTACTAAGCTCCGTGTACCTATCTAAAAGTCTCTTAAAAGACCCTATCGTAGCCGCCTCCACCACTGTTGCTGGCAGCTCATTCCACGTACTCACCACTCTCTGAGTAAAAACTTACCCCTGACTCCTCCTCTGTACCTACTCCCAAATGAGATATTTTCAATGCAACCTTACTGGTGCACCTGCTCCCCAACGCACCCATAGCCATTACCATTGTCACTGCACACTATGCTGTGGGTACTGTGCATGGACAGTTGGTCAGAGGTGTGTGGCAGCTGCTAGCCTTCTTCGGCGGGTGGGTCCACCCCCCCGAAAGGAAGTACATCATGTTTGACCGTGAATTTCTCGGTCTCTATCTGGCTGCCTGTCATTTTCATTTTCTTCTCGAGTGTCGCCATTTCACAACGTTTGTTGACCAAGTACTTGATAGCCAAAATATCAGGCCATCTGGCCTACATATCTGAGTTCACAACTGAGATAGAACATATCAAGGGGAAAAATAATGCCGTGGCTGATTGCCTCTCCAGGAAGCTGGGGTTTCTCTCCTGTGCAATCTCTCAAATAGTCACCCTCACCCATCGTGCCTGCAAACTGGAGACAGACTGTTTTTAATTCTGTGCATGGCCTCCCGCATCTGGGCTGGAAGACCTCACAGAAACTGGTTGCCCTATAGTTTGTTTGGCACAGCCTTAGGAAGGATATATGCCATTGGAGTATTGGCCTTGTGGGAATGTCTGCGGGCAAAAATTAACCGTCATATTCAGGCACCATAGGGACATTTTGAGGTCTCTGAGCAATGGTTTGACCATGTTAATATGGATCTTGTTTGTCCTATTACCATTCCTGTGGTTTCACACATCTTACCATGATGGACCACACAGAGGTCATCCCTCTAGCATCGACAATGGCCACAAACAGGAATTAGTGGCACCTGCTTTGCTCTGTTTGGCATCCCATCTCACGATGCAATATTTCAGATGTGGCCTAACCAGAGTTTTATAAAGTTGCAGCATAACCTCTTGACTTTTGAACTAAGTACCTCAATTAATAGAAACAAGCATTCCATAAGCCTTATTAACCACCCTATCAACCTGTTTAGCCACTTTCAAGGAGCTATGAACTTGGATCATGCTATCAACAGTGTACTGTCTCCTTGCATTTGCCCTACCAAGGTGCAACACCTCACAATTATCTCAGTTAAACTTCACCTGCTATTTTTCTGCCCATATCTGCAACTGATCTAAATCACTGTATTCTTTGTCAATCTTCTACATTATCCACAACTCCACCAATTTTGGTACCATCTGAAAACTTATTAACCAATCCATCTACATTTTCATCCATGTCATTTATATACATCACAAACAGCAGAGGTCCCAGCACAGATCCCTGTGGAACATCAGTAGTTACAGACCTTCAGCTTGAAAATAAGTCCCTTCAGCCACTACTCTGTCTCCTATGTTCAAGCCAGAACTGAACTCGAACAGCTAATTTGCCATGGAACACGTGCACCTTAATCTTCTGCTATTGCCTTCCATGAGGGATTTTGTTAAACATGAACTGAACTCACAGCAGCCAGAATATCAGAAATTAAGGACTGAGTTTTATGATGCTTTCCACTCTGTTCCTGATTATTCATAAAGCAAATATCATTTGATTGTGTCTTATTTGCATAGTGAAATACTTTTCTGTTTTGTTGAATGTAAGTACCAGTGGACATGCATTTAAGTGGAAGTGTTTATCTGTTTTGTTGAAGATTGTCCTTGTAAACCTCCCTGCCTCTCTTTCTTCATCCTACTGGTTTAGTTCGAGTCTCTGGATGAAATCTCACCCTTCAGACTCTGCAGTAAAATACCCTAGTGGCAGCTCAGCCTGAGTCCTGACAGGTCATGGGTTTGACAGCTCTTCCTTGCCATGTCAAGTCAATTCAAGTCAAGTCAAGTCAAGCCACTTTTTATTGTCATTTCAACCATAACTGCTGGTACAGTACACAGTAAAAACAAGACAACATTTTTCAGGACCAGTACAAAAACGACACTGAACTACGTAAAAAAAAAAACACAGTAGACTACCCAGGACTGCATAAGGTGCACAAAACAGTGCAGGGATTACAATAAATATAGACAAGACAATAGACACAGTAGAGGTCAGTAAGTTGGTGTCAGTCCAGGCTCTGGGTATTGAGGAGTCTGATAACTTGGGGGAAGAAACTGTTGCATAGTCTGGTCGTTAGAGCCCGAATGCTTCGGTGCCTTTTCTCAGATGGCAGGAGGGAGAAGAGTTTGTATGAGGGATGCGTGGGGTCCTTAATGCTGTTATGAATGCTTATAATGTTCATAATACATAAACCTTAGCCCATCACCGAACCTAAATGCCAGGCACCTCACTTCCTACTCTGTGGCTTCTGTCTGGATGCATAATGGTTTGGTATGACAACTGCCTTGCTAGTGAGCACAAGAAACTGAAGAAAGTTGTGGATACAGCTCAGCCTATCACAAGAGCCAGCCTCTCTACATGGATTCTTTCTCTGCCTCAGTAAAGAAGCCAGAATAATCAAAGACCCATCAGTTTGGGCATTATTTATTCTCTCCCCCACCCATTGGGCAGAAGATATAAAAGTCCAAGCTCAAGAACAGCTTCTATCACTATCAGACTTGTGAATAATAAAATGGACTCTTGACCTCAAGTTCCAGCTCGTTATGATCTTGCACTTTATAGTTTACTTGCACTGCACCTATTCTGTAGCTTTTATACTTTATTCTGTATTGTTATTGTTTAACCTTGTTCTAGCCCAATGCACTGTATAATGATTTGATCTGTATGAAGAGTATGCAAGAGCCAGACCAACAAAAAACAAAGGGATTGTGGAGTCCACGTCCATAAATTCCTCAAAGTTGTCATGCAAGTTGACAGGGTTGTTAAGTTGTATGGTGCATTGGCCACCTTTAGTTGGGGATTGATTTCCAGAGCTGCAACTCTCTAAAACTCTGGTTAAACCACACTTGGAATATTGTGTTCTGTTTGGGTCACCTCGTTATAGGAAGGATGTAGAAACTTTTGAGAGGGTGCAGAGGAGATTCCAGCATGTTGCCTAGATTAGAAAGCATGTCTTATGAGGAAAGACTGAGTGAACTAGAATTTTTCTCTTTAGACTGAAGGAGGATGAGTGGTGATTTGATAGAAGTGTATACAATGATAAGAGATATATATCAAGTGGATCGCCAGAAACATTTGCAGGGCAAATATGGCTAACACGAGGCTGCATAATTTTAAGGCGATTGGAAGAAAGTATAGGTGAATGTCAGGTGTGGGCTGTACACAGAGAGTTGGTGGGTGCATGGAATGTCCTGCTATATTGGTGGGAGAAGCAAGTACATTAAGAGCATTTAAGAATCTTTTAGGCACATGGGTAAAAGAAAAAAAAAGAAGGCTATGTAGGAGTGAGGGGTTAAATTTATCTTATAGTAGGTTAAAAGGTCAGCACAACATCATGGGCCAAAGAGCCTGTAGTTCTGAGTTTATCTTTTAATGTTCTGTGTTCTATGGTCTAAAACTGGGTGATTTCAGTTAGCCAGGGCTGAACTATGACATAGTCTGTGCAAACAGTGCAGAGAAACACTGAATTCCAAAGTTTCCCTTCAGAGGGAAGTCTCTAGCTGTGGTATATCTCTGCCAGGGGGAGTGGAGTTTTGCTTTTAGGTTCAGCAGATGAGGCCAGGCAAGAGGAAGGAGTGTCAGTGGGAAAACAGTCTTTGGCCTTATGTCAGTGGGAGAACAATCTGAGTCACAGCTGAATCAGACCTGGTGTAGAAATGGTGAAAGAGAAGTAGATTCTAAGCTTGGGAAAAGCTGATGTTACCACACTCGGGCAATGATGAAACAAAAATGGACTGGACACAGTTAACTGAAAGTGAATCAGTGTCAGGGCAAAGGGAAGCACTGGAGAAGCAAATTCAAGGGCTTTTGGGCAAATGGGTTTCCAAAGAGGGAATAAGGTGGGATCATGAATTCCAGAGTCCCCTAGGTGGCAAGCTGCATACAGGATTGGGAATGGCAAAAACATCAGGCACCAAGAACCTGGTCCAAAGACATCCCAAAAAGAGCAGAGGATGGGGATGGTATAATGGGAAATGGGAAAGGAAAGAGAGCACAATGACAAAGTCAAAGAAAAGCCAATCATTGAACTATGAGCAAGAGAAAATCATTCTATGTCTTATGACAATAGGTAGAGCAAGCAAGTGCTTTTCTTTCTGGAGCAAAAGAGGATGAGAGGTGACTTGATAGAGGGGTACAAGATAATAAGAAGCACAGATCAAGTGGATAGCCAGAGACCTTTATCCAGAGTGGGAATGGCTGAGAGGTGGGGGCATAATTTAATGAAGGAATATACAGAGGTATTTTTTTAACCTAGAGAGAGGTGGGTACATGGAATACCCTACAGCAGAGGTGGTAGAGGCAGATACAGTAGGGACATTTAAGAAACTCAAAGATAGGCACATGCAAGGGGTCATAATTTTAAGGTGACTGGAAGAAAGGATGGGTAGCTGGTGGGAAGTATAGATTATGTTCTTTATACAGTGAGTGGTGGGTGTGTGGAATGTTCTGCCAGGGGTGGCAGACACAGATACACTAGGAGTATTTATGTACCTAACTGAGGTAAAAGTGGTTAGGGGGCATTGGGGAAGGGAGGAGATACAGGACAATGGAAGGAGACAAAACAGAGCGTGGGAGCTAGATAACAATGATAACTAAAAGCTGCACAGAACAATGTGAAGAGTACAGAGCAACATCAGATAATTGCACTGTGAGGGAGCACAATTTGCTGGAGAAATTGTGGAAATTAAAATGCAAATCATTATCATATTTTTTGGCACTGTCCTGTTATCAAAAACTACTGGAGGGAGATACACAATACCCAACAAGAATCCTTAAATGTGAAATACCCTTGGAGAGTAAGACCATATATTTTGGATATATACCTCAAGAATGGTTGAAAAGAGATAAATATTTAATTAATATACTGTTGGTGGCTGGTAAAAAGACTCTTACTAGGGTGTGGTTACCAAAGGAGAGCCCAACTTTAAATACATGGATGCACATTTACAACGCACATTTATAAAATGGAGAAGATAACAGCATCTGTTAATCATAACCTGCAACAATTTGATTCATACTGAGAAAAATGGTTTAACTACATAATGCCTCATAGGCCTGATTTTATTCTGACAAATCAATGAATCTGTTGTAAAAAAAAAGAGATCACTCCCTACTTGAACATAGTTCTTTCCTTTTGCTTGAATATTCTTTCCACTCTTTTATATAAGTGTATACCTCAGATACGTACATTGTGGAGAGTTATGATATACATGATTGTAAGATACATATGTACAATATCAGAAATAAATATGGAAATGTTTGTTTGATGAACAGCAAAAAAAATTACAAAAAAGAAAACGCTAGTGTTCCAGTATATGCAAATGGTGATATTACCTAAAGAAACTTCTCTAACTTCAATCACACACACAGAAAAATGGTTGCAGACACCTCTACAGCATACGGAAAGTAGAATTTAAAGGTTTACATGAAGTTAATACATAGTACTTCTGAGCAAAATTCAAAGGTTCTCTCTTTTGAACGGAATGCATTCTCTTCTGTTCTGGGCATAATATGTTCAAATTGATGTAAATAACTATTAGGCTTCAACTGTAGCAGTATAGAAACGGCAGGAATACTAGTCAGAACCATGGAATACTCAAAGCACAAATGCTACAACATAGCATTTACATTGGAACTGCCATTATCTTTCTTTGGCTTTGAAAACGCTTGTGTTCTACAATGTGCAAATGATGATATTATCTAAAAAAAACTAACTTTATATAACACACACATAAAAATGGTTGCAGAAAACTCTACGCCATATGAAAAGTAGAATTTAAAGGTTTACATCAAGTTTGCATTTAGTACATTTGAGCAAAATTGAACTGAAAACAGTACTTCCTATTCTGTGAATATAATGTTGAAGGGATTTACATAACTATAATGCTTCAGCTGTAGGTATATAGAAACGGCAGGAATAGTAGTCAGAACCATGGAATGCTCAAATAAAGCTGAATACAGGAACCTACCATACAACATTTACATTGGAACTGACATTACATTTCCTTGTCTTTGAAAATGCTATTGTTCTACTATGTGCAAAAAGTGATAATAGTTCTTTAACTACTCTAACTTTAATAACACACACATTAAAATGGTTCCAGACAACTCAAAACAATATGGAACGTAGAATTTAAAGGTTTACATAAAGATAGCACTTCGTACTTTCGAGGAAAATTCAAAGGTAAACTCTATTGAAGTGAAAACATTACATTGTATTCTGTACATAATGTGATAAATGGATATACATAACAGTTCTACTATGTGCAACTGATAATATTACCTAAAGTAACTTCTCTAACTTTAATAGCACACAGATAAAAACTGTTGCAGACAACTCTAAAGCATAAGAAAAGTTGAATTTTAAGGTTTACATGAAGTTAGCACACAGTACTTTGCAGAAAAATTCAAACTTACACTCTTTTGAACTGTATGCATTACATTATATTCTGTACACAATGTGATAAATGTATGTACATAACAATGAGGCTTCATCCGTAACTGCATAGAAACGGCAGGAATTGTAGTCACAACCATGGAATGCTCAACGTAAAGCAAAATTCAGGAACATACCACACAGCATTGATATTGGAACAGCCATTAACTGTCCTTAGTTTTGTAAATGCTTGTATTCTACCATCTGCAACAAATAATATTACCTAAAGTAACTTCTCTAACCAATAGCACACAGATAAAAATGGTTGCAGACAACTCTAAAGCATAGGAAAAATAGAATTTTAAAGTTTACATGAAGTTAGCACACATTACCTTCCAGCAAAATTCAAACTTACACTCTTTTGAAATGAATGCATTACATTCTATTCTGTGCATAACGTCATAAATGGATGTACATTACAATGAGGTTTCTGCTGTAACTGTAGAGAACCGGCAGGAATAGTAGTCACAACCATGGAATATTCAATGTAAAGCTGAAGTCTGGAACATAACCACACAGTATTTACAATGGAAGCCATTATCTTTGCTTAGCTTTGTTAACGTTTGTGTTCTACTATGTGTAACTGATAATATTACCTGAAATAACTTCTATAACTTCAATAGCACACAGATAAAAATGGTTGCAGACAAGTCTAACGCATAAGAAAAGTAGAATTTTAAGGTATACATGTACTTTACATATACATATACAAGCAAACAGTACTTTCCAGCAAAATTCAAAGGTTCTCTCTTTTGAACGGAATGCATTCTCTTCTGTTCTGGGCATAATATGTTCAAATTGATGTAAATAACTATTAGGCTTCAACTGTAGCAGTATAGAAACGGCAGGAAATGTAGAATTCTAAGGTTTACATGAGGTTAGGACACGGTACTTTCCAGCAAAATTCAAACTTACCCTCTTTTGAACTGAATGCATTACATTATATTCGGCGCATAATATGGGAAATGAATGTACATTACAGTGAAGCTTAAGCTGTAACAATAGAACCGGCATGAATGATAGTCACAACCATGGATTACTCAAAGTAAAGCTGAATTCAGGAACATACCACATAGCATTTACATTGGAACAGCCATTCACTTTCCTTTGCTTTCTAAACGCTTGTGTTCTAAGATGTGCAACTGATAATGTTACCTGAAGTAAAATCTATAACTTCAATAGCACACAGATAAAAATGGTTCCAGAGAACTCTAAGCCACAAGAAAAGTAGAAATCTGTTTACATGAAGTTAGCACACAGTACATTCATGCAAAATTCAAACTTACCCTCTTTTGAACTGAATGCATTACATAATATAATGTGGAAATGAATGTACATTACAATGAAGTTTCAGATGTAACTATAGAACCGGCATGAATGATAGTCACAACCATGGATTACTCAAAGTAAAGCAGAATTCAGGAACATAACATAACATTTACATTGGAACAGCCATTACCTTTCTTTAGCTTTCTAAACGCTTGTTTTCTACTATGTGTAACTGATAATTTTACCGGAAGTAACTTTTATAACTTTAATACCACAGCGATAAAAATGGTTGCATACAACTCTACACCATGTATAATTTTAAGGTTTACATGAAGTTATCAGACAGTACGTTCCAGCAAAGTTCAAACGAACACTCTTTTGAACTGAATGCATTATTTCCTATTCTGAGCATAATGTTATAAATGGATGCACTTAACTATTCGTGTTCAGCTGTAAGTGTATAGAACCGGCAGGAATAGTAGTCACAACCATGGAATACTCAAAGTAAAGCTGAATTCAGGAACTTACCACACATTGGAACAGCCATTACCTTTCCTTATCTTTGTAAACGCTTGTGCTCTACTATCTGCAACTGATAATATTACCTAAAGTAACTTCTGTAACTTCAATAGCTCACAGATGAAAATTGTGTCAGACAACTCTAAAGCATAAGAAATGTAGAATTTTAACGTTTACATGAAGTTAGCACACTGTACTTTGCTTTGCTTAGCTTTGCTTAGCTTTGCTTAGCTTTGTAAACGATTGTGTTCTACTATGAGCAACTGATAATATTACCTGAAGTAACTTCTATAACTTCAATAGAAAACATCTAAAAAAGGTTCCAGACAACTCTAAAGCATAGGAAATGTAGAATTCTAAGGTTTACATGAGGTTAGGACACGGTACTTTTCAGCAAAATTCAAACTTACCCTCTTTTGAACTGAATGCATTACATTATATTCGGTGCATAATATGGGAAATGAATGTACATTACAGTGAAGCTTCAGCTGTAACAATAGAACCTGCATGAATGATAGTCACAACCATGGATTACTCAAAGTAAAGCTGAATTCAGGAACATACCACATAGCATTTACATTGGAACTGCCACTAACTTTCTTTGGCTTTGAAAACGCTTGTGTTCTACTATGTGCAAATGATGATATTACCTAAAAAAAACTACTCTAACTTTATATAACACACACATAAAAATGGTTGCAGACAACTCTACACCATATGAAAAGTAGAATTTAAAGGTTTACATCAAGTTAGCACTTAGTACATTTGAGCAAAATGAACTGAAAACAGTACTTTCTATGTGAATATAATGTTGAAGGAATTTACATAACTATAATGCTTCAGCTGTAGGTATATAGAAACGGCAGGAATAGTAGTCAGAACCATGGAATGCTCAAATAAAGCTGAATACAGGAACCTACCATACAACATTTACATTGGAACTGACATTACATTTCCTTGTCTTTGAAAATGCTATTGTTCTACTATGTGCAAAAAGTGATAATAGTTCTTTAACTACTCTAACTTTAATAACACACACATTAAAATGGTTCCAGACAACTCAAAACAATATGGAACGTAGAATTTAAAGGTTTACATAAAGATAGCACTTCGTACTTTCGAGGAAAATTCAAAGGTAAACTCTAAGTGAAAACATTACATTGTATTCTGTACATAATGTGATAAATGGATATACATAACAGTTCTACTATGTGCAACTGATAATATTACCTAAAGTAACTTCTCTAACTTCAATAGCACACAGATAAAAATGGTTGCAGACAACTCTAAAGCATAGGAAAAATAGAATTTTAAAGTTTACATGAAGTTAGCACACATTACCTTCCAGCAAAATTCAAACTTACACTCTTTTGAAATGAATGCATTACATTCTATTCTGTGCATAACGTCATAAATGGATGTACATTACAATGAGGTTTCTGCTGTAACTGTAGAGAACCGGCAGGAATATTAGTCACAACCATGGAATACTCAAAGTAAAACTGAAGTCAAGAACATACCACACAGCATTTACATTAGAACAGCAATTACTTCTCCTTAGCTTTGTAAACGCTTGTGTTCTACTATGTGCAACTGATAATATTACCTAAAGTAACTTCTCTAACTTCAATAGCTCACAGATGAAAATTGTGTCAGACAACTCTAAAGCATAGGAAATGTAGAATTCTAAGGTTTACATGAGGTTAGGACACGGTACTTTCCAGCAAAATTCAAACTTACCCTCTTTTGAACTGAATGCATTACATTATATTCGGCGCATAATATGGGAAATGAATGTACATTACAGTGAAGCTTAAGCTGTAACAATAGAACCGGCATGAATGATAGTCACAACCATGGATTACTCAAAGTAAAGCTGAATTCAGGAACGTACCACATAGCATTTACATTGGAACAGCCATTCACTTTCCTTTGCTTTCTAAACGCTTGTGTTCTAAGATGTGCAACTGATAATGTTACCTGAAGTAAAATCTATAACTTCAATAGCACACAGATAAAAATGGTTCCAGAGAACTCTAAGCCACAAGAAAAGTAGAAATCTGTTTACATGAAGTTAGCACACAGTACATTCATGCAAAATTCAAACTTACCCTCTTTTGAACTGAATGCATTACATAATATAATGTGGAAATGAATGTACATTACAATGAAGTTTCAGATGTAACTATAGAACCGGCATGAATGATAGTCACAACCATGGAATACTCAAAGTAAAGCTGAATTCAGGAACTTACCACACATTGGAACAGCCATTACCTTTCTTTAGCTTTCTAAACGCTTGTTTTCTACTATGTGTAACTGATAATTTTACCGGAAGTAACTTTTATAACTTTAATACCACAGCGATAAAAATGGTTGCATACAACTCTACACCATAAGTATAATTTTAAGGTTTACATGAAGTTATCAGACAGTACGTTCCAGCAAAGTTCAAACGAACACTCTTTTGAACTGAATGCATTATTTCCTATTCTGAGCATAATGTTATAAATGGATGCACTTAACTATTCGTGTTCAGCTGTAAGTGTATAGAACCGGCAGGAATAGTAGTCACAACCATGGAATACTCAAAGTAAAGCTGAATTCAGGAACTTACCACACATTGGAACAGCCATTACCTTTCCTTATCTTTGTAAACGCTTGTGCTCTACTATCTGCAACTGATAATATTACCTAAAGTAACTTCTGTAACTTCAATAGCTCACAGATGAAAATTGTGTCAGACAACTCTAAAGCATAAGAAATGTAGAATTTTAACGTTTACATGAAGTTAGCACACTGTACTTTGCTTTGCTTAGCTTTGCTTAGCTTTGCTTAGCTTTGTAAACGATTGTGTTCTACTATGAGCAACTGATAATATTACCTGAAGTAACTTCTATAACTTCAATAGAAAACATCTAAAAAAGGTTCCAGACAACTCTAAAGCATAGGAAATGTAGAATTCTAAGGTTTACATGAGGTTAGGACACGGTACTTTTCAGCAAAATTCAAACTTACCCTCTTTTGAACTGAATGCATTACATTATATTCGGTGCATAATATGGGAAATGAATGTACATTACAGTGAAGCTTCAGCTGTAACAATAGAACCGGCATGAATGATAGTTACAGCCATGGATTACTCAAAGTAAAGCTGAATTCAGGAACATACCACATAGCATTTACATTGGAACTGCCACTAACTTTCTTTGGCTTTGAAAACGCTTGTGTTCTACTATGTGCAAATGATGATATTACCTAAAAAAAACTACTCTAACTTTATATAACACACACATAAAAATGGTTGCAGACAACTCTACACCATATGAAAAGTAGAATTTAAAGGTTTACATCAAGTTAGCACTTAGTACATTTGAGCAAAATGAACTGAAAACAGTACTTTCTATTCTGTGAATATAATGTTGAAGGAATTTACATAACTATAATGCTTCAGCTGTAGCTATATAGAAACGGCAGGAATAGTAGTCAGAACCATGGAATGCTCAAAATAAAGCTGAATACAGGAACCTACCATACAACATTTACATTGGAACTGACATTACATTTCCTTGTCTTTGAAAATGCTATTGTTCTACTATGTGCAAAAAGTGATAATAGTTCTTTAACTACTCTAACTTTAATAACACACACATTAAAATGGTTCCAGACAACTCAAAACAATATGGAACGTAGAATTTAAAGGTTTACATAAAGATAGCACTTAGTACTTTCGAGGAAAATTCAAAGGTAAACTCTATTGAAGTGAAAACATTACATTGTATTCTGTACATAATGTGATAAATGGATATACATAACAGTTCTACTATGTGCAACTGATAATATTACCTAAAGTAACTTCTCTAACTTTAATAGCGCACAGATAAAAACTGTTGCAGACAACTCTAAAGCATAAGAAAAGTTGAATTTTAAGGTTTACATGAAGTTAGCACACAGTACTTTGCAGAAAAATTCAAACTTACACTCTTTTGAACTGTATGCATTACATTATATTCTGTACACAATGTGATAAATGTATGTACATAACAATGAGGCTTCATCCGTAACTGCATAGAAACGGCAGGAATTGTAGTCACAACCATGGAATGCTCAACGTAAAGCAAAATTCAGGAACATACCACACAGCATTGATATTGGAACAGCCATTAACTGTCCTTAGTTTTGTAAATGCTTGTATTCTACCATCTGCAACAAATAATATTACCTAAAGTAACTTCTCTAACTTCAATAGCACACAGATAAAAATGGTTGCAGACAACTCTAAAGCATAGGAAAAATAGAATTTTAAAGTTTACATGAAGTTAGCACACATTACCTTCCAGCAAAATTCAAACTTACACTCTTTTGAAATGAATGCATTACATTCTATTCTGTGCATAACGTCATAAATGGATGTACATTACAATGAGGTTTCTGCTGTAACTGTAGAGAACCGGCAGGAATAGTAGTCACAACCATGGAATATTCAATGTAAAGCTGAAGTCTGGAACATAACCACACAGTATTTACAATGGAAGCCATTATCTTTGCTTAGCTTTGTTAACGTTTGTGTTCTACTATGTGTAACTGATAATATTACCTGAAATAACTTCTATAACTTCAATAGCACACAGATAAAAATGGTTGCAGACAAGTCTAACGCATAAGAAAAGTAGAATTTTAAGGTATACATGTACTTTACATATACATATACAAGCAAACAGTACTTTCCAGCAAAATTCAAAGGTTCTCTCTTTTGAACGGAATGCATTCTCTTCTGTTCTGGGCATAATATGTTCAAATTGATGTAAATAACTATTAGGCTTCAACTGTAGCAGTATAGAAACGGCAGGAAATGTAGAATTCTAAGGTTTACATGAGGTTAGGACACGGTACTTTCCAGCAAAATTCAAACTTACCCTCTTTTGAACTGAATGCATTACATTATATTCGGCGCATAATATGGGAAATGAATGTACATTACAGTGAAGCTTAAGCTGTAACAATAGAACCGGCATGAATGATAGTCACAACCATGGATTACTCAAAGTAAAGCTGAATTCAGGAACATACCACATAGCATTTACATTGGAACAGCCATTCACTTTCCTTTGCTTTCTAAACGCTTGTGTTCTAAGATGTGCAACTGATAATGTTACCTGAAGTAAAATCTATAACTTCAATAGCACACAGATAAAAATGGTTCCAGAGAACTCTAAGCCACAAGAAAAGTAGAAATCTGTTTACATGAAGTTAGCACACAGTACATTCATGCAAAATTCAAACTTACCCTCTTTTGAACTGAATGCATTACATAATATAATGTGGAAATGAATGTACATTACAATGAAGTTTCAGATGTAACTATAGAACCGGCATGAATGATAGTCACAACCATGGATTACTCAAAGTAAAGCAGAATTCAGGAACATAACATAACATTTACATTGGAACAGCCATTACCTTTCTTTAGCTTTCTAAACGCTTGTGTTCTACTACGTGTAACTGATAATTTTACCGGAAGTAACTTTTATAACTTTAATACCACAGCGATAAAAATGGTTGCATACAACTCTACACCATAAGTATAATTTTAAGGTTTACATGAAGTTATCAGACAGTACGTTCCAGCAAAGTTCAAACGAACACTCTTTTGAACTGAATGCATTATTTCCTATTCTGAGCATAATGTTATAAATGGATGCACTTAACTATTCGTGTTCAGCTGTAAGTGTATAGAACCGGCAGGAATAGTAGTCACAACCATGGAATACTCAAAGTAAAGCTGAATTCAGGAACTTACCACACATTGGAACAGCCATTACCTTTCCTTATCTTTGTAAACGCTTGTGCTCTACTATCTGCAACTGATAATATTACCTAAAGTAACTTCTGTAACTTCAATAGCTCACAGATGAAAATTGTGTCAGACAACTCTAAAGCATAAGAAATGTAGAATTTTAACGTTTACATGAAGTTAGCACACTGTACTTTGCTTTGCTTAGCTTTGCTTAGCTTTCTAAACGATTGTGTTCTACTATGAGCAACTGATAATATTACCTGAAGTAACTTCTATAACTTCAATAGAAAACATCTAAAAAAGGTTCCAGACAACTCTAAAGCATAGGAAATGTAGAATTCTAAGGTTTACATGAGGTTAGGACACGGTACTTTTCAGCAAAATTCAAACTTACCCTCTTTTGAACTGAATGCATTACATTATATTCGGTGCATAATATGGGAAATGAATGTACATTACAGTGAAGCTTCAGCTGTAACAATAGAACCTGCATGAATGATAGTCACAACCATGGATTACTCAAAGTAAAGCTGAATTCAGGAACATACCACATAGCATTTACATTGGAACTGCCACTAACTTTCTTTGGCTTTGAAAACGCTTGTGTTCTACTATGTGCAAATGATGATATTACCTAAAAAAAACTACTCTAACTTTATATAACACACACATAAAAATGGTTGCAGACAACTCTACACCATATGAAAAGTAGAATTTAAAGGTTTACATCAAGTTAGCACTTAGTACATTTGAGCAAAATGAACTGAAAACAGTACTTTCTATGTGAATATAATGTTGAAGGAATTTACATAACTATAATGCTTCAGCTGTAGGTATATAGAAACGGCAGGAATAGTAGTCAGAACCATGGAATGCTCAAATAAAGCTGAATACAGGAACCTACCATACAACATTTACATTGGAACTGACATTACATTTCCTTGTCTTTGAAAATGCTATTGTTCTACTATGTGCAAAAAGTGATAATAGTTCTTTAACTACTCTAACTTTAATAACACACACATTAAAATGGTTCCAGACAACTCAAAACAATATGGAACGTAGAATTTAAAGGTTTACATAAAGATAGCACTTCGTACTTTCGAGGAAAATTCAAAGGTAAACTCTAAGTGAAAACATTACATTGTATTCTGTACATAATGTGATAAATGGATATACATAACAGTTCTACTATGTGCAACTGATAATATTACCTAAAGTAACTTCTCTAACTTCAATAGCACACAGATAAAAATGGTTGCAGACAACTCTAAAGCATAGGAAAAATAGAATTTTAAAGTTTACATGAAGTTAGCACACATTACCTTCCAGCAAAATTCAAACTTACACTCTTTTGAAATGAATGCATTACATTCTATTCTGTGCATAACGTCATAAATGGATGTACATTACAATGAGGTTTCTGCTGTAACTGTAGAGAACCGGCAGGAATATTAGTCACAACCATGGAATACTCAAAGTAAAACTGAAGTCAAGAACATACCACACAGCATTTACATTAGAACAGCAATTACTTCTCCTTAGCTTTGTAAACGCTTGTGTTCTACTATGTGCAACTGATAATATTACCTAAAGTAACTTCTCTAACTTCAATAGCTCACAGATGAAAATTGTGTCAGACAACTCTAAAGCATAGGAAATGTAGAATTCTAAGGTTTACATGAGGTTAGGACACGGTACTTTCCAGCAAAATTCAAACTTACCCTCTTTTGAACTGAATGCATTACATTATATTCGGCGCATAATATGGGAAATGAATGTACATTACAGTGAAGCTTAAGCTGTAACAATAGAACCGGCATGAATGATAGTCACAACCATGGATTACTCAAAGTAAAGCTGAATTCAGGAACGTACCACATAGCATTTACATTGGAACAGCCATTCACTTTCCTTTGCTTTCTAAACGCTTGTGTTCTAAGATGTGCAACTGATAATGTTACCTGAAGTAAAATCTATAACTTCAATAGCACACAGATAAAAATGGTTCCAGAGAACTCTAAGCCACAAGAAAAGTAGAAATCTGTTTACATGAAGTTAGCACACAGTACATTCATGCAAAATTCAAACTTACCCTCTTTTGAACTGAATGCATTACATAATATAATGTGGAAATGAATGTACATTACAATGAAGTTTCAGATGTAACTATAGAACCGGCATGAATGATAGTCACAACCATGGAATACTCAAAGTAAAGCTGAATTCAGGAACTTACCACACATTGGAACAGCCATTACCTTTCTTTAGCTTTCTAAACGCTTGTTTTCTACTATGTGTAACTGATAATTTTACCGGAAGTAACTTTTATAACTTTAATACCACAGCGATAAAAATGGTTGCATACAACTCTACACCATAAGTATAATTTTAAGGTTTACATGAAGTTATCAGACAGTACGTTCCAGCAAAGTTCAAACGAACACTCTTTTGAACTGAATGCATTATTTCCTATTCTGAGCATAATGTTATAAATGGATGCACTTAACTATTCGTGTTCAGCTGTAAGTGTATAGAACCGGCAGGAATAGTAGTCACAACCATGGAATACTCAAAGTAAAGCTGAATTCAGGAACTTACCACACATTGGAACAGCCATTACCTTTCCTTATCTTTGTAAACGCTTGTGCTCTACTATCTGCAACTGATAATATTACCTAAAGTAACTTCTGTAACTTCAATAGCTCACAGATGAAAATTGTGTCAGACAACTCTAAAGCATAAGAAATGTAGAATTTTAACGTTTACATGAAGTTAGCACACTGTACTTTGCTTTGCTTAGCTTTGCTTAGCTTTGCTTAGCTTTGTAAACGATTGTGTTCTACTATGAGCAACTGATAATATTACCTGAAGTAACTTCTATAACTTCAATAGAAAACATCTAAAAAAGGTTCCAGACAACTCTAAAGCATAGGAAATGTAGAATTCTAAGGTTTACATGAGGTTAGGACACGGTACTTTTCAGCAAAATTCAAACTTACCCTCTTTTGAACTGAATGCATTACATTATATTCGGTGCATAATATGGGAAATGAATGTACATTACAGTGAAGCTTCAGCTGTAACAATAGAACCGGCATGAATGATAGTTACAGCCATGGATTACTCAAAGTAAAGCTGAATTCAGGAACATACCACATAGCATTTACATTGGAACTGCCACTAACTTTCTTTGGCTTTGAAAACGCTTGTGTTCTACTATGTGCAAATGATGATATTACCTAAAAAAAACTACTCTAACTTTATATAACACACACATAAAAATGGTTGCAGACAACTCTACACCATATGAAAAGTAGAATTTAAAGGTTTACATCAAGTTAGCACTTAGTACATTTGAGCAAAATGAACTGAAAACAGTACTTTCTATTCTGTGAATATAATGTTGAAGGAATTTACAAAACTATAATGCTTCAGCTGTAGCTATATAGAAACGGCAGGAATAGTAGTCAGAACCATGGAATGCTCAAAATAAAGCTGAATACAGGAACCTACCATACAACATTTACATTGGAACTGACATTACATTTCCTTGTCTTTGAAAATGCTATTGTTCTACTATGTGCAAAAAGTGATAATAGTTCTTTAACTACTCTAACTTTAATAACACACACATTAAAATGGTTCCAGACAACTCAAAACAATATGGAACGTAGAATTTAAAGGTTTACATAAAGATAGCACTTAGTACTTTCGAGGAAAATTCAAAGGTAAACTCTATTGAAGTGAAAACATTACATTGTATTCTGTACATAATGTGATAAATGGATATACATAACAGTTCTACTATGTGCAACTGATAATATTACCTAAAGTAACTTCTCTAACTTTAATAGCGCACAGATAAAAACTGTTGCAGACAACTCTAAAGCATAAGAAAAGTTGAATTTTAAGGTTTACATGAAGTTAGCACACAGTACTTTGCAGAAAAATTCAAACTTACACTCTTTTGAACTGTATGCATTACATTATATTCTGTACACAATGTGATAAATGTATGTACATAACAATGAGGCTTCATCCGTAACTGCATAGAAACGGCAGGAATTGTAGTCACAACCATGGAATGCTCAACGTAAAGCAAAATTCAGGAACATACCACACAGCATTGATATTGGAACAGCCATTAACTGTCCTTAGTTTTGTAAATGCTTGTATTCTACCATCTGCAACAAATAATATTACCTAAAGTAACTTCTCTAACTTCAATAGCACACAGATAAAAATGGTTGCAGACAACTCTAAAGCATAGGAAAAATAGAATTTTAAAGTTTACATGAAGTTAGCACACATTACCTTCCAGCAAAATTCAAACTTACACTCTTTTGAAATGAATGCATTACATTCTATTCTGTGCATAACGTCATAAATGGATGTACATTACAATGAGGTTTCTGCTGTAACTGTAGAGAACCGGCAGGAATAGTAGTCACAACCATGGAATATTCAATGTAAAGCTGAAGTCTGGAACATAACCACACAGTATTTACAATGGAAGCCATTATCTTTGCTTAGCTTTGTTAACGTTTGTGTTCTACTATGTGTAACTGATAATATTACCTGAAATAACTTCTATAACTTCAATAGCACACAGATAAAAATGGTTGCAGACAAGTCTAACGCATAAGAAAAGTAGAATTTTAAGGTATACATGTACTTTACATATACATATACAAGCAAACAGTACTTTCCAGCAAAATTCAAAGGTTCTCTCTTTTGAACGGAATGCATTCTCTTCTGTTCTGGGCATAATATGTTCAAATTGATGTAAATAACTATTAGGCTTCAACTGTAGCAGTATAGAAACGGCAGGAAATGTAGAATTCTAAGGTTTACATGAGGTTAGGACACGGTACTTTCCAGCAAAATTCAAACTTACCCTCTTTTGAACTGAATGCATTACATTATATTCGGCGCATAATATGGGAAATGAATGTACATTACAGTGAAGCTTAAGCTGTAACAATAGAACCGGCATGAATGATAGTCACAACCATGGATTACTCAAAGTAAAGCTGAATTCAGGAACATACCACATAGCATTTACATTGGAACAGCCATTCACTTTCCTTTGCTTTCTAAACGCTTGTGTTCTAAGATGTGCAACTGATAATGTTACCTGAAGTAAAATCTATAACTTCAATAGCACACAGATAAAAATGGTTCCAGAGAACTCTAAGCCACAAGAAAAGTAGAAATCTGTTTACATGAAGTTAGCACACAGTACATTCATGCAAAATTCAAACTTACCCTCTTTTGAACTGAATGCATTACATAATATAATGTGGAAATGAATGTACATTACAATGAAGTTTCAGATGTAACTATAGAACCGGCATGAATGATAGTCACAACCATGGATTACTCAAAGTAAAGCAGAATTCAGGAACATAACATAACATTTACATTGGAACAGCCATTACCTTTCTTTAGCTTTCTAAACGCTTGTGTTCTACTACGTGTAACTGATAATTTTACCGGAAGTAACTTTTATAACTTTAATACCACAGCGATAAAAATGGTTGCATACAACTCTACACCATAAGTATAATTTTAAGGTTTACATGAAGTTATCAGACAGTACGTTCCAGCAAAGTTCAAACGAACACTCTTTTGAACTGAATGCATTATTTCCTATTCTGAGCATAATGTTATAAATGGATGCACTTAACTATTCGTGTTCAGCTGTAAGTGTATAGAACCGGCAGGAATAGTAGTCACAACCATGGAATACTCAAAGTAAAGCTGAATTCAGGAACTTACCACACATTGGAACAGCCATTACCTTTCCTTATCTTTGTAAACGCTTGTGCTCTACTATCTGCAACTGATAATATTACCTAAAGTAACTTCTGTAACTTCAATAGCTCACAGATGAAAATTGTGTCAGACAACTCTAAAGCATAAGAAATGTAGAATTTTAACGTTTACATGAAGTTAGCACACTGTACTTTGCTTTGCTTAGCTTTGCTTAGCTTTGCTTAGCTTTCTAAACGATTGTGTTCTACTATGAGCAACTGATAATATTACCTGAAGTAACTTCTATAACTTCAATAGAAAACATCTAAAAAAGGTTCCAGACAACTCTAAAGCATAGGAAATGTAGAATTCTAAGGTTTACATGAGGTTAGGACACGGTACTTTTCAGCAAAATTCAAACTTACCCTCTTTTGAACTGAATGCATTACATTATATTCGGTGCATAATATGGGAAATGAATGTACATTACAGTGAAGCTTCAGCTGTAACAATAGAACCTGCATGAATGATAGTCACAACCATGGATTACTCAAAGTAAAGCTGAATTCAGGAACATACCACATAGCATTTACATTGGAACTGCCACTAACTTTCTTTGGCTTTGAAAACGCTTGTGTTCTACTATGTGCAAATGATGATATTACCTAAAAAAAACTACTCTAACTTTATATAACACACACATAAAAATGGTTGCAGACAACTCTACACCATATGAAAAGTAGAATTTAAAGGTTTACATCAAGTTAGCACTTAGTACATTTGAGCAAAATGAACTGAAAACAGTACTTTCTATGTGAATATAATGTTGAAGGAATTTACATAACTATAATGCTTCAGCTGTAGGTATATAGAAACGGCAGGAATAGTAGTCAGAACCATGGAATGCTCAAATAAAGCTGAATACAGGAACCTACCATACAACATTTACATTGGAACTGACATTACATTTCCTTGTCTTTGAAAATGCTATTGTTCTACTATGTGCAAAAAGTGATAATAGTTCTTTAACTACTCTAACTTTAATAACACACACATTAAAATGGTTCCAGACAACTCAAAACAATATGGAACGTAGAATTTAAAGGTTTACATAAAGATAGCACTTCGTACTTTCGAGGAAAATTCAAAGGTAAACTCTAAGTGAAAACATTACATTGTATTCTGTACATAATGTGATAAATGGATATACATAACAGTTCTACTATGTGCAACTGATAATATTACCTAAAGTAACTTCTCTAACTTCAATAGCACACAGATAAAAATGGTTGCAGACAACTCTAAAGCATAGGAAAAATAGAATTTTAAAGTTTACATGAAGTTAGCACACATTACCTTCCAGCAAAATTCAAACTTACACTCTTTTGAAATGAATGCATTACATTCTATTCTGTGCATAACGTCATAAATGGATGTACATTACAATGAGGTTTCTGCTGTAACTGTAGAGAACCGGCAGGAATATTAGTCACAACCATGGAATACTCAAAGTAAAACTGAAGTCAAGAACATACCACACAGCATTTACATTAGAACAGCAATTACTTCTCCTTAGCTTTGTAAACGCTTGTGTTCTACTATGTGCAACTGATAATATTACCTAAAGTAACTTCTCTAACTTCAATAGCTCACAGATGAAAATTGTGTCAGACAACTCTAAAGCATAGGAAATGTAGAATTCTAAGGTTTACATGAGGTTAGGACACGGTACTTTCCAGCAAAATTCAAACTTACCCTCTTTTGAACTGAATGCATTACATTATATTCGGCGCATAATATGGGAAATGAATGTACATTACAGTGAAGCTTAAGCTGTAACAATAGAACCGGCATGAATGATAGTCACAACCATGGATTACTCAAAGTAAAGCTGAATTCAGGAACGTACCACATAGCATTTACATTGGAACAGCCATTCACTTTCCTTTGCTTTCTAAACGCTTGTGTTCTAAGATGTGCAACTGATAATGTTACCTGAAGTAAAATCTATAACTTCAATAGCACACAGATAAAAATGGTTCCAGAGAACTCTAAGCCACAAGAAAAGTAGAAATCTGTTTACATGAAGTTAGCACACAGTACATTCATGCAAAATTCAAACTTACCCTCTTTTGAACTGAATGCATTACATAATATAATGTGGAAATGAATGTACATTACAATGAAGTTTCAGATGTAACTATAGAACCGGCATGAATGATAGTCACAACCATGGAATACTCAAAGTAAAGCTGAATTCAGGAACTTACCACACATTGGAACAGCCATTACCTTTCTTTAGCTTTCTAAACGCTTGTTTTCTACTATGTGTAACTGATAATTTTACCGGAAGTAACTTTTATAACTTTAATACCACAGCGATAAAAATGGTTGCATACAACTCTACACCATAAGTATAATTTTAAGGTTTACATGAAGTTATCAGACAGTACGTTCCAGCAAAGTTCAAACGAACACTCTTTTGAACTGAATGCATTATTTCCTATTCTGAGCATAATGTTATAAATGGATGCACTTAACTATTCGTGTTCAGCTGTAAGTGTATAGAACCGGCAGGAATAGTAGTCACAACCATGGAATACTCAAAGTAAAGCTGAATTCAGGAACTTACCACACATTGGAACAGCCATTACCTTTCCTTATCTTTGTAAACGCTTGTGCTCTACTATCTGCAACTGATAATATTACCTAAAGTAACTTCTGTAACTTCAATAGCTCACAGATGAAAATTGTGTCAGACAACTCTAAAGCATAAGAAATGTAGAATTTTAACGTTTACATGAAGTTAGCACACTGTACTTTGCTTTGCTTAGCTTTGCTTAGCTTTGCTTAGCTTTGTAAACGATTGTGTTCTACTATGAGCAACTGATAATATTACCTGAAGTAACTTCTATAACTTCAATAGAAAACATCTAAAAAAGGTTCCAGACAACTCTAAAGCATAGGAAATGTAGAATTCTAAGGTTTACATGAGGTTAGGACACGGTACTTTTCAGCAAAATTCAAACTTACCCTCTTTTGAACTGAATGCATTACATTATATTCGGTGCATAATATGGGAAATGAATGTACATTACAGTGAAGCTTCAGCTGTAACAATAGAACCGGCATGAATGATAGTTACAGCCATGGATTACTCAAAGTAAAGCTGAATTCAGGAACATACCACATAGCATTTACATTGGAACTGCCACTAACTTTCTTTGGCTTTGAAAACGCTTGTGTTCTACTATGTGCAAATGATGATATTACCTAAAAAAAACTACTCTAACTTTATATAACACACACATAAAAATGGTTGCAGACAACTCTACACCATATGAAAAGTAGAATTTAAAGGTTTACATCAAGTTAGCACTTAGTACATTTGAGCAAAATGAACTGAAAACAGTACTTTCTATTCTGTGAATATAATGTTGAAGGAATTTACATAACTATAATGCTTCAGCTGTAGCTATATAGAAACGGCAGGAATAGTAGTCAGAACCATGGAATGCTCAAAATAAAGCTGAATACAGGAACCTACCATACAACATTTACATTGGAACTGACATTACATTTCCTTGTCTTTGAAAATGCTATTGTTCTACTATGTGCAAAAAGTGATAATAGTTCTTTAACTACTCTAACTTTAATAACACACACATTAAAATGGTTCCAGACAACTCAAAACAATATGGAACGTAGAATTTAAAGGTTTACATAAAGATAGCACTTAGTACTTTCGAGGAAAATTCAAAGGTAAACTCTATTGAAGTGAAAACATTACATTGTATTCTGTACATAATGTGATAAATGGATATACATAACAGTTCTACTATGTGCAACTGATAATATTACCTAAAGTAACTTCTCTAACTTTAATAGCGCACAGATAAAAACTGTTGCAGACAACTCTAAAGCATAAGAAAAGTTGAATTTTAAGGTTTACATGAAGTTAGCACACAGTACTTTGCAGAAAAATTCAAACTTACACTCTTTTGAACTGTATGCATTACATTATATTCTGTACACAATGTGATAAATGTATGTACATAACAATGAGGCTTCATCCGTAACTGCATAGAAACGGCAGGAATTGTAGTCACAACCATGGAATGCTCAACGTAAAGCAAAATTCAGGAACATACCACACAGCATTGATATTGGAACAGCCATTAACTGTCCTTAGTTTTGTAAATGCTTGTATTCTACCATCTGCAACAAATAATATTACCTAAAGTAACTTCTCTAACTTCAATAGCACACAGATAAAAATGGTTGCAGACAACTCTAAAGCATAGGAAAAATAGAATTTTAAAGTTTACATGAAGTTAGCACACATTACCTTCCAGCAAAATTCAAACTTACACTCTTTTGAAATGAATGCATTACATTCTATTCTGTGCATAACGTCATAAATGGATGTACATTACAATGAGGTTTCTGCTGTAACTGTAGAGAACCGGCAGGAATAGTAGTCACAACCATGGAATATTCAATGTAAAGCTGAAGTCTGGAACATAACCACACAGTATTTACAATGGAAGCCATTATCTTTGCTTAGCTTTGTTAACGTTTGTGTTCTACTATGTGTAACTGATAATATTACCTGAAATAACTTCTATAACTTCAATAGCACACAGATAAAAATGGTTGCAGACAAGTCTAACGCATAAGAAAAGTAGAATTTTAAGGTATACATGTACTTTACATATACATATACAAGCAAACAGTACTTTCCAGCAAAATTCAAAGGTTCTCTCTTTTGAACGGAATGCATTCTCTTCTGTTCTGGGCATAATATGTTCAAATTGATGTAAATAACTATTAGGCTTCAACTGTAGCAGTATAGAAACGGCAGGAAATGTAGAATTCTAAGGTTTACATGAGGTTAGGACACGGTACTTTCCAGCAAAATTCAAACTTACCCTCTTTTGAACTGAATGCATTACATTATATTCGGCGCATAATATGGGAAATGAATGTACATTACAGTGAAGCTTAAGCTGTAACAATAGAACCGGCATGAATGATAGTCACAACCATGGATTACTCAAAGTAAAGCTGAATTCAGGAACATACCACATAGCATTTACATTGGAACAGCCATTCACTTTCCTTTGCTTTCTAAACGCTTGTGTTCTAAGATGTGCAACTGATAATGTTACCTGAAGTAAAATCTATAACTTCAATAGCACACAGATAAAAATGGTTCCAGAGAACTCTAAGCCACAAGAAAAGTAGAAATCTGTTTACATGAAGTTAGCACACAGTACATTCATGCAAAATTCAAACTTACCCTCTTTTGAACTGAATGCATTACATAATATAATGTGGAAATGAATGTACATTACAATGAAGTTTCAGATGTAACTATAGAACCGGCATGAATGATAGTCACAACCATGGATTACTCAAAGTAAAGCAGAATTCAGGAACATAACATAACATTTACATTGGAACAGCCATTACCTTTCTTTAGCTTTCTAAACGCTTGTTTTCTACTATGTGTAACTGATAATTTTACCGGAAGTAACTTTTATAACTTTAATACCACAGCGATAAAAATGGTTGCATACAACTCTACACCATAAGTATAATTTTAAGGTTTACATGAAGTTATCAGACAGTACGTTCCAGCAAAGTTCAAACGAACACTCTTTTGAACTGAATGCATTATTTCCTATTCTGAGCATAATGTTATAAATGGATGCACTTAACTATTCGTGTTCAGCTGTAAGTGTATAGAACCGGCAGGAATAGTAGTCACAACCATGGAATACTCAAAGTAAAGCTGAATTCAGGAACTTACCACACATTGGAACAGCCATTACCTTTCCTTATCTTTGTAAACGCTTGTGCTCTACTATCTGCAACTGATAATATTACCTAAAGTAACTTCTGTAACTTCAATAGCTCACAGATGAAAATTGTGTCAGACAACTCTAAAGCATAAGAAATGTAGAATTTTAACGTTTACATGAAGTTAGCACACTGTACTTTGCTTTGCTTAGCTTTGCTTAGCTTTGCTTAGCTTTGTAAACGATTGTGTTCTACTATGAGCAACTGATAATATTACCTGAAGTAACTTCTATAACTTCAATAGAAAACATCTAAAAAAGGTTCCAGACAACTCTAAAGCATAGGAAATGTAGAATTCTAAGGTTTACATGAGGTTAGGACACGGTACTTTTCAGCAAAATTCAAACTTACCCTCTTTTGAACTGAATGCATTACATTATATTCGGTGCATAATATGGGAAATGAATGTACATTACAGTGAAGCTTCAGCTGTAACAATAGAACCGGCATGAATGATAGTTACAGCCATGGATTACTCAAAGTAAAGCTGAATTCAGGAACATACCACATAGCATTTACATTGGAACTGCCACTAACTTTCTTTGGCTTTGAAAACGCTTGTGTTCTACTATGTGCAAATGATGATATTACCTAAAAAAAACTACTCTAACTTTATATAACACACACATAAAAATGGTTGCAGACAACTCTACACCATATGAAAAGTAGAATTTAAAGGTTTACATCAAGTTAGCACTTAGTACATTTGAGCAAAATGAACTGAAAACAGTACTTTCTATTCAGTGAATATAATGTTGAAGGAATTTACATAACTATAATGCTTCAGCTGTAGCTATATAGAAACGGCAGGAATAGTAGTCAGAACCATGGAATGCTCAAAATAAAGCTGAATACAGGAACCTACCATACAACATTTACATTGGAACTGACATTACATTTCCTTGTCTTTGAAAATGCTATTGTTCTACTATGTGCAAAAAGTGATAATAGTTCTTTAACTACTCTAACTTTAATAACACACACATTAAAATGGTTCCAGACAACTCAAAACAATATGGAACGTAGAATTTAAAGGTTTACATAAAGATAGCACTTAGTACTTTCGAGGAAAATTCAAAGGTAAACTCTATTGAAGTGAAAACATTACATTGTATTCTGTACATAATGTGATAAATGGATATACATAACAGTTCTACTATGTGCAACTGATAATATTACCTAAAGTAACTTCTCTAACTTTAATAGCGCACAGATAAAAACTGTTGCAGACAACTCTAAAGCATAAGAAAAGTTGAATTTTAAGGTTTACATGAAGTTAGCACACAGTACTTTGCAGAAAAATTCAAACTTACACTCTTTTGAACTGTATGCATTACATTATATTCTGTACACAATGTGATAAATGTATGTACATAACAATGAGGCTTCATCCGTAACTGCATAGAAACGGCAGGAATTGTAGTCACAACCATGGAATGCTCAACGTAAAGCAAAATTCAGGAACATACCACACAGCATTGATATTGGAACAGCCATTAACTGTCCTTAGTTTTGTAAATGCTTGTATTCTACCATCTGCAACAAATAATATTACCTAAAGTAACTTCTCTAACTTCAATAGCACACAGATAAAAATGGTTGCAGACAACTCTAAAGCATAGGAAAAATAGAATTTTAAAGTTTACATGAAGTTAGCACACATTACCTTCCAGCAAAATTCAAACTTACACTCTTTTGAAATGAATGCATTACATTCTATTCTGTGCATAACGTCATAAATGGATGTACATTACAATGAGGTTTCTGCTGTAACTGTAGAGAACCGGCAGGAATAGTAGTCACAACCATGGAATATTCAATGTAAAGCTGAAGTCTGGAACATAACCACACAGTATTTACAATGGAAGCCATTATCTTTGCTTAGCTTTGTTAACGTTTGTGTTCTACTATGTGTAACTGATAATATTACCTGAAATAACTTCTATAACTTCAATAGCACACAGATAAAAATGGTTGCAGACAAGTCTAACGCATAAGAAAAGTAGAATTTTAAGGTATACATGTACTTTACATATACATATACAAGCAAACAGTACTTTCCAGCAAAATTCAAAGGTTCTCTCTTTTGAACGGAATGCATTCTCTTCTGTTCTGGGCATAATATGTTCAAATTGATGTAAATAACTATTAGGCTTCAACTGTAGCAGTATAGAAACGGCAGGAAATGTAGAATTCTAAGGTTTACATGAGGTTAGGACACGGTACTTTCCAGCAAAATTCAAACTTACCCTCTTTTGAACTGAATGCATTACATTATATTCGGCGCATAATATGGGAAATGAATGTACATTACAGTGAAGCTTAAGCTGTAACAATAGAACCGGCATGAATGATAGTCACAACCATGGATTACTCAAAGTAAAGCTGAATTCAGGAACATACCACATAGCATTTACATTGGAACAGCCATTCACTTTCCTTTGCTTTCTAAACGCTTGTGTTCTAAGATGTGCAACTGATAATGTTACCTGAAGTAAAATCTATAACTTCAATAGCACACAGATAAAAATGGTTCCAGAGAACTCTAAGCCACAAGAAAAGTAGAAATCTGTTTACATGAAGTTAGCACACAGTACATTCATGCAAAATTCAAACTTACCCTCTTTTGAACTGAATGCATTACATAATATAATGTGGAAATGAATGTACATTACAATGAAGTTTCAGATGTAACTATAGAACCGGCATGAATGATAGTCACAACCATGGATTACTCAAAGTAAAGCAGAATTCAGGAACATAACATAACATTTACATTGGAACAGCCATTACCTTTCTTTAGCTTTCTAAACGCTTGTGTTCTACTACGTGTAACTGATAATTTTACCGGAAGTAACTTTTATAACTTTAATACCACAGCGATAAAAATGGTTGCATACAACTCTACACCATAAGTATAATTTTAAGGTTTACATGAAGTTATCAGACAGTACGTTCCAGCAAAGTTCAAACGAACACTCTTTTGAACTGAATGCATTATTTCCTATTCTGAGCATAATGTTATAAATGGATGCACTTAACTATTCGTGTTCAGCTGTAAGTGTATAGAACCGGCAGGAATAGTAGTCACAACCATGGAATACTCAAAGTAAAGCTGAATTCAGGAACTTACCACTCATTGGAACAGCCATTACCTTTCCTTATCTTTGTAAACGCTTGTGTTCTACTATCTGCAACTGATAATATTACCTAAAGTAACTTCTCTAACATCAATAGCTCACAGATGAAAATTGTGTCAGACAACTCTAAAGCATAAGAAATGTAGAATTTTAACGTTTACATGAAGTTAGCACACCGTACTTTGCTTTGCTTAGCTTTGCTTAGCTTTGTAAACGATTGTGTTCTACTATGTGCAACTGATAATATTACCTGAAGTAACTTCTCTAACTTCAATAGCTCACAGATGAAAATTGTGTCAGACAACTCTAAAGCATAAGAAATGTAGAATTTTAACGTTTACATGAAGTTAGCACACTGTACTTTGCTTTGCTTAGCTTTGCTTAGCTTTGCTTAGCTTTCTAAACGATTGTGTTCTACTATGAGCAACTGATAATATTACCTGAAGTAACTTCTATAACTTCAATAGAAAACATCTAAAAAAGGTTCCAGACAACTCTAAAGCATAGGAAATGTAGAATTCTAAGGTTTACATGAGGTTAGGACACGGTACTTTTCAGCAAAATTCAAACTTACCCTCTTTTGAACTGAATGCATTACATTATATTCGGTGCATAATATGGGAAATGAATGTACATTACAGTGAAGCTTCAGCTGTAACAATAGAACCTGCATGAATGATAGTCACAACCATGGATTACTCAAAGTAAAGCTGAATTCAGGAACATACCACATAGCATTTACATTGGAACTGCCACTAACTTTCTTTGGCTTTGAAAACGCTTGTGTTCTACTATGTGCAAATGATGATATTACCTAAAAAAAACTACTCTAACTTTATATAACACACACATAAAAATGGTTGCAGACAACTCTACACCATATGAAAAGTAGAATTTAAAGGTTTACATCAAGTTAGCACTTAGTACATTTGAGCAAAATGAACTGAAAACAGTACTTTCTATTCTGTGAATATAATGTTGAAGGAATTTACATAACTATAATGCTTCAGCTGTAGCTATATAGAAACGGCAGGAATAGTAGTCAGAACCATGGAATGCTCAAAATAAAGCTGAATACAGGAACCTACCATACAACATTTACATTGGAACTGACATTACATTTCCTTGGCTTTGAAAATGCTATTGTTCTACTATGTGCAAAAAGTGATAATAGTTCTTTAACTACTCTAACTTTAATAACACACACATTAAAATGGTTCCAGACAACTCAAAACAATATGGAACGTAGAATTTAAAGGTTTACATAAAGATAGCACTTAGTACTTTCGAGGAAAATTCAAAGGTAAACTCTATTGAAGTGAAAACATTACATTGTATTCTGTACATAATGTGATAAATGGATGCATTTATCATCCATTCTACTATGTGCACACACAGTTCTACTATGTGCAACTGATAATATTACCTAAAGTAACTTCTCTAACTTTAATAGCACACAGATAAAAACTGTTGCAGACAACTCTAAAGCATAAGAAAAGTTGAATTTTAAGGTTTACATGAAGTTAGCACACAGTACTTTGCAGAAAAATTCAAACTTACACTCTTTTGAACTGTATGCATTACATTATATTCTGTACACAATGTGATAAATGTATGTACATAACAATGAGGCTTCATCCGTAACTGCATAGAAACGGCAGGAATTGTAGTCACAACCATGGAATGCTCAACGTAAAGCAAAATTCAGGAACATACCACACAGCATTGATATTGGAACAGCCATTAACTGTCCTTAGTTTTGTAAATGCTTGTATTCTACCATCTGCAACAAATAATATTACCTAAAGTAACTTCTCTAACTTCAATAGCACACAGATAAAAATGGTTGCAGACAACTCTAAAGCATAGGAAAAATAGAATTTTAAAGTTTACATGAAGTTAGCACACATTACCTTCCAGCAAAATTCAAACTTACACTCTTTTGAAATGAATGCATTACATTCTATTCTGTGCATAACGTCATAAATGGATGTACATTACAATGAGGTTTCTGCTGTAACTGTAGAGAACCGGCAGGAATAGTAGTCACAACCATGGAATATTCAATGTAAAGCTGAAGTCTGGAACATAACCACACAGTATTTACAATGGAAGCCATTATCTTTGCTTAGCTTTGTTAACGTTTGTGTTCTACTATGTGTAACTGATAATATTACCTGAAATAACTTCTATAACTTCAATAGCACACAGATAAAAATGGTTGCAGACAAGTCTAACGCATAAGAAAAGTAGAATTTTAAGGTATACATGTACTTTACATATACATATACAAGCAAACAGTACTTTCCAGCAAAATTCAAAGGTTCTCTCTTTTGAACGGAATGCATTCTCTTCTGTTCTGGGCATAATATGTTCAAATTGATGTAAATAACTATTAGGCTTCAACTGTAGCAGTATAGAAACGGCAGGAAATGTAGAATTCTAAGGTTTACATGAGGTTAGGACACGGTACTTTCCAGCAAAATTCAAACTTACCCTCTTTTGAACTGAATGCATTACATTATATTCGGCGCATAATATGGGAAATGAATGTACATTACAGTGAAGCTTAAGCTGTAACAATAGAACCGGCATGAATGATAGTCACAACCATGGATTACTCAAAGTAAAGCTGAATTCAGGAACATACCACATAGCATTTACATTGGAACAGCCATTCACTTTCCTTTGCTTTCTAAACGCTTGTGTTCTAAGATGTGCAACTGATAATGTTACCTGAAGTAAAATCTATAACTTCAATAGCACACAGATAAAAATGGTTCCAGAGAACTCTAAGCCACAAGAAAAGTAGAAATCTGTTTACATGAAGTTAGCACACAGTACATTCATGCAAAATTCAAACTTACCCTCTTTTGAACTGAATGCATTACATAATATAATGTGGAAATGAATGTACATTACAATGAAGTTTCAGATGTAACTATAGAACCGGCATGAATGATAGTCACAACCATGGATTACTCAAAGTAAAGCAGAATTCAGGAACATAACATAACATTTACATTGGAACAGCCATTACCTTTCTTTAGCTTTCTAAACGCTTGTGTTCTACTACGTGTAACTGATAATTTTACCGGAAGTAACTTTTATAACTTTAATACCACAGCGATAAAAATGGTTGCATACAACTCTACACCATAAGTATAATTTTAAGGTTTACATGAAGTTATCAGACAGTACGTTCCAGCAAAGTTCAAACGAACACTCTTTTGAACTGAATGCATTATTTCCTATTCTGAGCATAATGTTATAAATGGATGCACTTAACTATTCGTGTTCAGCTGTAAGTGTATAGAACCGGCAGGAATAGTAGTCACAACCATGGAATACTCAAAGTAAAGCTGAATTCAGGAACTTACCACTCATTGGAACAGCCATTACCTTTCCTTATCTTTGTAAACGCTTGTGTTCTACTATCTGCAACTGATAATATTACCTAAAGTAACTTCTCTAACATCAATAGCTCACAGATGAAAATTGTGTCAGACAACTCTAAAGCATAAGAAATGTAGAATTTTAACGTTTACATGAAGTTAGCACACCGTACTTTGCTTTGCTTAGCTTTGCTTAGCTTTGTAAACGATTGTGTTCTACTATGTGCAACTGATAATATTACCTGAAGTAACTTCTCTAACTTCAATAGCTCACAGATGAAAATTGTGTCAGACAACTCTAAAGCATAGGAAATGTAGAATTCTAAGGTTTACATGAGGTTAGGACACGGTACTTTCCAGCAAAATTCAAACTTACCCTCTTTTGAACTGAATGCATTACATTATATTCGGCGCATAATATGGGAAATGAATGTACATTACAGTGAAGCTTCAGCTGTAACAATAGAACCGGCATGAATGATAGTCACAACCATGGATTACTCAAAGTAAAGCTGAATTCAGGAACATACCACATAGCATTTACATTGGAACTGCCACTAACTTTCTTTGGCTTTGAAAACGCTTGTGTTCTACAATGTGCAAATGATGATATTACCTAAAAAAAACTACTCTAACTTTATATAACACACACATAAAAATGGTTGCAGACAACTCTACACCATATGAAAAGTAGAATTTAAAGGTTTACATCAAGTTAGCACTTAGTACATTTGAGCAAAATGAACTGAAAACAGTACTTTCTATTCTGTGAATATAATGTTGAAGGAATTTACATAACTATAATGCTTCAGCTGTAGCTATATAGAAACGGCAGGAATAGTAGTCAGAACCATGGAATGCTCAAAATAAAGCTGAATACAGGAACCTACCATACAACATTTACATTGGAACTGACATTACATTTCCTTGGCTTTGAAAATGCTATTGTTCTACTATGTGCAAAAAGTGATAATAGTTCTTTAACTACTCTAACTTTAATAACACACACATTAAAATGGTTCCAGACAACTCAAAACAATATGGAACGTAGAATTTAAAGGTTTACATAAAGATAGCACTTAGTACTTTCGAGGAAAATTCAAAGGTAAACTCTATTGAAGTGAAAACATTACATTGTATTCTGTACATAATGTGATAAATGGATATACATAACAGTTCTACTATGTGCAACTGATAATATTACCTAAAGTAACTTCTCTAACTTTAATAGCGCACAGATAAAAACTGTTGCAGACAACTCTAAAGCATAAGAAAAGTTGAATTTTAAGGTTTACATGAAGTTAGCACACAGTACTTTGCAGAAAAATTCAAACTTACACTCTTTTGAACTGTATGCATTACATTATATTCTGTACACAATGTGATAAATGTATGTACATAACAATGAGGCTTCATCCGTAACTGCATAGAAACGGCAGGAATTGTAGTCACAACCATGGAATGCTCAACGTAAAGCAAAATTCAGGAACATACCACACAGCATTGATATTGGAACAGCCATTAACTGTCCTTAGTTTTGTAAATGCTTGTATTCTACCATCTGCAACAAATAATATTACCTAAAGTAACTTCTCTAACTTCAATAGCACACAGATAAAAATGGTTGCAGACAACTCTAAAGCATAGGAAAAATAGAATTTTAAAGTTTACATGAAGTTAGCACACATTACCTTCCAGCAAAATTCAAACTTACACTCTTTTGAAATGAATGCATTACATTCTATTCTGTGCATAACGTCATAAATGGATGTACATTACAATGAGGTTTCTGCTGTAACTGTAGAGAACCGGCAGGAATAGTAGTCACAACCATGGAATATTCAATGTAAAGCTGAAGTCTGGAACATAACCACACAGTATTTACAATGGAAGCCATTATCTTTGCTTAGCTTTGTTAACGTTTGTGTTCTACTATGTGTAACTGATAATATTACCTGAAATAACTTCTATAACTTCAATAGCACACAGATAAAAATGGTTGCAGACAAGTCTAACGCATAAGAAAAGTAGAATTTTAAGGTATACATGTACTTTACATATACATATACAAGCAAACAGTACTTTCCAGCAAAATTCAAAGGTTCTCTCTTTTGAACGGAATGCATTCTCTTCTGTTCTGGGCATAATATGTTCAAATTGATGTAAATAACTATTAGGCTTCAACTGTAGCAGTATAGAAACGGCAGGAAATGTAGAATTCTAAGGTTTACATGAGGTTAGGACACGGTACTTTCCAGCAAAATTCAAACTTACCCTCTTTTGAACTGAATGCATTACATTATATTCGGCGCATAATATGGGAAATGAATGTACATTACAGTGAAGCTTAAGCTGTAACAATAGAACCGGCATGAATGATAGTCACAACCATGGATTACTCAAAGTAAAGCTGAATTCAGGAACATACCACATAGCATTTACATTGGAACAGCCATTCACTTTCCTTTGCTTTCTAAACGCTTGTGTTCTAAGATGTGCAACTGATAATGTTACCTGAAGTAAAATCTATAACTTCAATAGCACACAGATAAAAATGGTTCCAGAGAACTCTAAGCCACAAGAAAAGTAGAAATCTGTTTACATGAAGTTAGCACACAGTACATTCATGCAAAATTCAAACTTACCCTCTTTTGAACTGAATGCATTACATAATATAATGTGGAAATGAATGTACATTACAATGAAGTTTCAGATGTAACTATAGAACCGGCATGAATGATAGTCACAACCATGGATTACTCAAAGTAAAGCAGAATTCAGGAACATAACATAACATTTACATTGGAACAGCCATTACCTTTCTTTAGCTTTCTAAACGCTTGTTTTCTACTATGTGTAACTGATAATTTTACCGGAAGTAACTTTTATAACTTTAATACCACAGCGATAAAAATGGTTGCATACAACTCTACACCATAAGTATAATTTTAAGGTTTACATGAAGTTATCAGACAGTACGTTCCAGCAAAGTTCAAACGAACACTCTTTTGAACTGAATGCATTATTTCCTATTCTGAGCATAATGTTATAAATGGATGCACTTAACTATTCGTGTTCAGCTGTAAGTGTATAGAACCGGCAGGAATAGTAGTCACAACCATGGAATACTCAAAGTAAAGCTGAATTCAGGAACTTACCACACATTGGAACAGCCATTACCTTTCCTTATCTTTGTAAACGCTTGTGCTCTACTATCTGCAACTGATAATATTACCTAAAGTAACTTCTGTAACTTCAATAGCTCACAGATGAAAATTGTGTCAGACAACTCTAAAGCATAAGAAATGTAGAATTTTAACGTTTACATGAAGTTAGCACACTGTACTTTGCTTTGCTTAGCTTTGCTTAGCTTTGCTTAGCTTTGTAAACGATTGTGTTCTACTATGAGCAACTGATAATATTACCTGAAGTAACTTCTATAACTTCAATAGAAAACATCTAAAAAAGGTTCCAGACAACTCTAAAGCATAGGAAATGTAGAATTCTAAGGTTTACATGAGGTTAGGACACGGTACTTTTCAGCAAAATTCAAACTTACCCTCTTTTGAACTGAATGCATTACATTATATTCGGTGCATAATATGGGAAATGAATGTACATTACAGTGAAGCTTCAGCTGTAACAATAGAACCGGCATGAATGATAGTTACAGCCATGGATTACTCAAAGTAAAGCTGAATTCAGGAACATACCACATAGCATTTACATTGGAACTGCCACTAACTTTCTTTGGCTTTGAAAACGCTTGTGTTCTACTATGTGCAAATGATGATATTACCTAAAAAAAACTACTCTAACTTTATATAACACACACATAAAAATGGTTGCAGACAACTCTACACCATATGAAAAGTAGAATTTAAAGGTTTACATCAAGTTAGCACTTAGTACATTTGAGCAAAATGAACTGAAAACAGTACTTTCTATTCAGTGAATATAATGTTGAAGGAATTTACATAACTATAATGCTTCAGCTGTAGCTATATAGAAACGGCAGGAATAGTAGTCAGAACCATGGAATGCTCAAAATAAAGCTGAATACAGGAACCTACCATACAACATTTACATTGGAACTGACATTACATTTCCTTGTCTTTGAAAATGCTATTGTTCTACTATGTGCAAAAAGTGATAATAGTTCTTTAACTACTCTAACTTTAATAACACACACATTAAAATGGTTCCAGACAACTCAAAACAATATGGAACGTAGAATTTAAAGGTTTACATAAAGATAGCACTTAGTACTTTCGAGGAAAATTCAAAGGTAAACTCTATTGAAGTGAAAACATTACATTGTATTCTGTACATAATGTGATAAATGGATATACATAACAGTTCTACTATGTGCAACTGATAATATTACCTAAAGTAACTTCTCTAACTTTAATAGCGCACAGATAAAAACTGTTGCAGACAACTCTAAAGCATAAGAAAAGTTGAATTTTAAGGTTTACATGAAGTTAGCACACAGTACTTTGCAGAAAAATTCAAACTTACACTCTTTTGAACTGTATGCATTACATTATATTCTGTACACAATGTGATAAATGTATGTACATAACAATGAGGCTTCATCCGTAACTGCATAGAAACGGCAGGAATTGTAGTCACAACCATGGAATGCTCAACGTAAAGCAAAATTCAGGAACATACCACACAGCATTGATATTGGAACAGCCATTAACTGTCCTTAGTTTTGTAAATGCTTGTATTCTACCATCTGCAACAAATAATATTACCTAAAGTAACTTCTCTAACTTCAATAGCACACAGATAAAAATGGTTGCAGACAACTCTAAAGCATAGGAAAAATAGAATTTTAAAGTTTACATGAAGTTAGCACACATTACCTTCCAGCAAAATTCAAACTTACACTCTTTTGAAATGAATGCATTACATTCTATTCTGTGCATAACGTCATAAATGGATGTACATTACAATGAGGTTTCTGCTGTAACTGTAGAGAACCGGCAGGAATAGTAGTCACAACCATGGAATATTCAATGTAAAGCTGAAGTCTGGAACATAACCACACAGTATTTACAATGGAAGCCATTATCTTTGCTTAGCTTTGTTAACGTTTGTGTTCTACTATGTGTAACTGATAATATTACCTGAAATAACTTCTATAACTTCAATAGCACACAGATAAAAATGGTTGCAGACAAGTCTAACGCATAAGAAAAGTAGAATTTTAAGGTATACATGTACTTTACATATACATATACAAGCAAACAGTACTTTCCAGCAAAATTCAAAGGTTCTCTCTTTTGAACGGAATGCATTCTCTTCTGTTCTGGGCATAATATGTTCAAATTGATGTAAATAACTATTAGGCTTCAACTGTAGCAGTATAGAAACGGCAGGAAATGTAGAATTCTAAGGTTTACATGAGGTTAGGACACGGTACTTTCCAGCAAAATTCAAACTTACCCTCTTTTGAACTGAATGCATTACATTATATTCGGCGCATAATATGGGAAATGAATGTACATTACAGTGAAGCTTAAGCTGTAACAATAGAACCGGCATGAATGATAGTCACAACCATGGATTACTCAAAGTAAAGCTGAATTCAGGAACATACCACATAGCATTTACATTGGAACAGCCATTCACTTTCCTTTGCTTTCTAAACGCTTGTGTTCTAAGATGTGCAACTGATAATGTTACCTGAAGTAAAATCTATAACTTCAATAGCACACAGATAAAAATGGTTCCAGAGAACTCTAAGCCACAAGAAAAGTAGAAATCTGTTTACATGAAGTTAGCACACAGTACATTCATGCAAAATTCAAACTTACCCTCTTTTGAACTGAATGCATTACATAATATAATGTGGAAATGAATGTACATTACAATGAAGTTTCAGATGTAACTATAGAACCGGCATGAATGATAGTCACAACCATGGATTACTCAAAGTAAAGCAGAATTCAGGAACATAACATAACATTTACATTGGAACAGCCATTACCTTTCTTTAGCTTTCTAAACGCTTGTGTTCTACTACGTGTAACTGATAATTTTACCGGAAGTAACTTTTATAACTTTAATACCACAGCGATAAAAATGGTTGCATACAACTCTACACCATAAGTATAATTTTAAGGTTTACATGAAGTTATCAGACAGTACGTTCCAGCAAAGTTCAAACGAACACTCTTTTGAACTGAATGCATTATTTCCTATTCTGAGCATAATGTTATAAATGGATGCACTTAACTATTCGTGTTCAGCTGTAAGTGTATAGAACCGGCAGGAATAGTAGTCACAACCATGGAATACTCAAAGTAAAGCTGAATTCAGGAACTTACCACTCATTGGAACAGCCATTACCTTTCCTTATCTTTGTAAACGCTTGTGTTCTACTATCTGCAACTGATAATATTACCTAAAGTAACTTCTCTAACATCAATAGCTCACAGATGAAAATTGTGTCAGACAACTCTAAAGCATAAGAAATGTAGAATTTTAACGTTTACATGAAGTTAGCACACCGTACTTTGCTTTGCTTAGCTTTGCTTAGCTTTGTAAACGATTGTGTTCTACTATGTGCAACTGATAATATTACCTGAAGTAACTTCTCTAACTTCAATAGCTCACAGATGAAAATTGTGTCAGACAACTCTAAAGCATAAGAAATGTAGAATTTTAACGTTTACATGAAGTTAGCACACTGTACTTTGCTTTGCTTAGCTTTGCTTAGCTTTGCTTAGCTTTCTAAACGATTGTGTTCTACTATGAGCAACTGATAATATTACCTGAAGTAACTTCTATAACTTCAATAGAAAACATCTAAAAAAGGTTCCAGACAACTCTAAAGCATAGGAAATGTAGAATTCTAAGGTTTACATGAGGTTAGGACACGGTACTTTTCAGCAAAATTCAAACTTACCCTCTTTTGAACTGAATGCATTACATTATATTCGGTGCATAATATGGGAAATGAATGTACATTACAGTGAAGCTTCAGCTGTAACAATAGAACCTGCATGAATGATAGTCACAACCATGGATTACTCAAAGTAAAGCTGAATTCAGGAACATACCACATAGCATTTACATTGGAACTGCCACTAACTTTCTTTGGCTTTGAAAACGCTTGTGTTCTACTATGTGCAAATGATGATATTACCTAAAAAAAACTACTCTAACTTTATATAACACACACATAAAAATGGTTGCAGACAACTCTACACCATATGAAAAGTAGAATTTAAAGGTTTACATCAAGTTAGCACTTAGTACATTTGAGCAAAATGAACTGAAAACAGTACTTTCTATGTGAATATAATGTTGAAGGAATTTACATAACTATAATGCTTCAGCTGTAGGTATATAGAAACGGCAGGAATAGTAGTCAGAACCATGGAATGCTCAAATAAAGCTGAATACAGGAACCTACCATACAACATTTACATTGGAACTGACATTACATTTCCTTGTCTTTGAAAATGCTATTGTTCTACTATGTGCAAAAAGTGATAATAGTTCTTTAACTACTCTAACTTTAATAACACACACATTAAAATGGTTCCAGACAACTCAAAACAATATGGAACGTAGAATTTAAAGGTTTACATAAAGATAGCACTTCGTACTTTCGAGGAAAATTCAAAGGTAAACTCTAAGTGAAAACATTACATTGTATTCTGTACATAATGTGATAAATGGATATACATAACAGTTCTACTATGTGCAACTGATAATATTACCTAAAGTAACTTCTCTAACTTCAATAGCACACAGATAAAAATGGTTGCAGACAACTCTAAAGCATAGGAAAAATAGAATTTTAAAGTTTACATGAAGTTAGCACACATTACCTTCCAGCAAAATTCAAACTTACACTCTTTTGAAATGAATGCATTACATTCTATTCTGTGCATAACGTCATAAATGGATGTACATTACAATGAGGTTTCTGCTGTAACTGTAGAGAACCGGCAGGAATATTAGTCACAACCATGGAATACTCAAAGTAAAACTGAAGTCAAGAACATACCACACAGCATTTACATTAGAACAGCAATTACTTCTCCTTAGCTTTGTAAACGCTTGTGTTCTACTATGTGCAACTGATAATATTACCTAAAGTAACTTCTCTAACTTCAATAGCTCACAGATGAAAATTGTGTCAGACAACTCTAAAGCATAGGAAATGTAGAATTCTAAGGTTTACATGAGGTTAGGACACGGTACTTTCCAGCAAAATTCAAACTTACCCTCTTTTGAACTGAATGCATTACATTATATTCGGCGCATAATATGGGAAATGAATGTACATTACAGTGAAGCTTAAGCTGTAACAATAGAACCGGCATGAATGATAGTCACAACCATGGATTACTCAAAGTAAAGCTGAATTCAGGAACGTACCACATAGCATTTACATTGGAACAGCCATTCACTTTCCTTTGCTTTCTAAACGCTTGTGTTCTAAGATGTGCAACTGATAATGTTACCTGAAGTAAAATCTATAACTTCAATAGCACACAGATAAAAATGGTTCCAGAGAACTCTAAGCCACAAGAAAAGTAGAAATCTGTTTACATGAAGTTAGCACACAGTACATTCATGCAAAATTCAAACTTACCCTCTTTTGAACTGAATGCATTACATAATATAATGTGGAAATGAATGTACATTACAATGAAGTTTCAGATGTAACTATAGAACCGGCATGAATGATAGTCACAACCATGGAATACTCAAAGTAAAGCTGAATTCAGGAACTTACCACACATTGGAACAGCCATTACCTTTCTTTAGCTTTCTAAACGCTTGTTTTCTACTATGTGTAACTGATAATTTTACCGGAAGTAACTTTTATAACTTTAATACCACAGCGATAAAAATGGTTGCATACAACTCTACACCATAAGTATAATTTTAAGGTTTACATGAAGTTATCAGACAGTACGTTCCAGCAAAGTTCAAACGAACACTCTTTTGAACTGAATGCATTATTTCCTATTCTGAGCATAATGTTATAAATGGATGCACTTAACTATTCGTGTTCAGCTGTAAGTGTATAGAACCGGCAGGAATAGTAGTCACAACCATGGAATACTCAAAGTAAAGCTGAATTCAGGAACTTACCACACATTGGAACAGCCATTACCTTTCCTTATCTTTGTAAACGCTTGTGCTCTACTATCTGCAACTGATAATATTACCTAAAGTAACTTCTGTAACTTCAATAGCTCACAGATGAAAATTGTGTCAGACAACTCTAAAGCATAAGAAATGTAGAATTTTAACGTTTACATGAAGTTAGCACACTGTACTTTGCTTTGCTTAGCTTTGCTTAGCTTTGCTTAGCTTTGTAAACGATTGTGTTCTACTATGAGCAACTGATAATATTACCTGAAGTAACTTCTATAACTTCAATAGAAAACATCTAAAAAAGGTTCCAGACAACTCTAAAGCATAGGAAATGTAGAATTCTAAGGTTTACATGAGGTTAGGACACGGTACTTTTCAGCAAAATTCAAACTTACCCTCTTTTGAACTGAATGCATTACATTATATTCGGTGCATAATATGGGAAATGAATGTACATTACAGTGAAGCTTCAGCTGTAACAATAGAACCGGCATGAATGATAGTTACAGCCATGGATTACTCAAAGTAAAGCTGAATTCAGGAACATACCACATAGCATTTACATTGGAACTGCCACTAACTTTCTTTGGCTTTGAAAACGCTTGTGTTCTACTATGTGCAAATGATGATATTACCTAAAAAAAACTACTCTAACTTTATATAACACACACATAAAAATGGTTGCAGACAACTCTACACCATATGAAAAGTAGAATTTAAAGGTTTACATCAAGTTAGCACTTAGTACATTTGAGCAAAATGAACTGAAAACAGTACTTTCTATTCTGTGAATATAATGTTGAAGGAATTTACATAACTATAATGCTTCAGCTGTAGCTATATAGAAACGGCAGGAATAGTAGTCAGAACCATGGAATGCTCAAAATAAAGCTGAATACAGGAACCTACCATACAACATTTACATTGGAACTGACATTACATTTCCTTGTCTTTGAAAATGCTATTGTTCTACTATGTGCAAAAAGTGATAATAGTTCTTTAACTACTCTAACTTTAATAACACACACATTAAAATGGTTCCAGACAACTCAAAACAATATGGAACGTAGAATTTAAAGGTTTACATAAAGATAGCACTTAGTACTTTCGAGGAAAATTCAAAGGTAAACTCTATTGAAGTGAAAACATTACATTGTATTCTGTACATAATGTGATAAATGGATATACATAACAGTTCTACTATGTGCAACTGATAATATTACCTAAAGTAACTTCTCTAACTTTAATAGCGCACAGATAAAAACTGTTGCAGACAACTCTAAAGCATAAGAAAAGTTGAATTTTAAGGTTTACATGAAGTTAGCACACAGTACTTTGCAGAAAAATTCAAACTTACACTCTTTTGAACTGTATGCATTACATTATATTCTGTACACAATGTGATAAATGTATGTACATAACAATGAGGCTTCATCCGTAACTGCATAGAAACGGCAGGAATTGTAGTCACAACCATGGAATGCTCAACGTAAAGCAAAATTCAGGAACATACCACACAGCATTGATATTGGAACAGCCATTAACTGTCCTTAGTTTTGTAAATGCTTGTATTCTACCATCTGCAACAAATAATATTACCTAAAGTAACTTCTCTAACTTCAATAGCACACAGATAAAAATGGTTGCAGACAACTCTAAAGCATAGGAAAAATAGAATTTTAAAGTTTACATGAAGTTAGCACACATTACCTTCCAGCAAAATTCAAACTTACACTCTTTTGAAATGAATGCATTACATTCTATTCTGTGCATAACGTCATAAATGGATGTACATTACAATGAGGTTTCTGCTGTAACTGTAGAGAACCGGCAGGAATAGTAGTCACAACCATGGAATATTCAATGTAAAGCTGAAGTCTGGAACATAACCACACAGTATTTACAATGGAAGCCATTATCTTTGCTTAGCTTTGTTAACGTTTGTGTTCTACTATGTGTAACTGATAATATTACCTGAAATAACTTCTATAACTTCAATAGCACACAGATAAAAATGGTTGCAGACAAGTCTAACGCATAAGAAAAGTAGAATTTTAAGGTATACATGTACTTTACATATACATATACAAGCAAACAGTACTTTCCAGCAAAATTCAAAGGTTCTCTCTTTTGAACGGAATGCATTCTCTTCTGTTCTGGGCATAATATGTTCAAATTGATGTAAATAACTATTAGGCTTCAACTGTAGCAGTATAGAAACGGCAGGAAATGTAGAATTCTAAGGTTTACATGAGGTTAGGACACGGTACTTTCCAGCAAAATTCAAACTTACCCTCTTTTGAACTGAATGCATTACATTATATTCGGCGCATAATATGGGAAATGAATGTACATTACAGTGAAGCTTAAGCTGTAACAATAGAACCGGCATGAATGATAGTCACAACCATGGATTACTCAAAGTAAAGCTGAATTCAGGAACATACCACATAGCATTTACATTGGAACAGCCATTCACTTTCCTTTGCTTTCTAAACGCTTGTGTTCTAAGATGTGCAACTGATAATGTTACCTGAAGTAAAATCTATAACTTCAATAGCACACAGATAAAAATGGTTCCAGAGAACTCTAAGCCACAAGAAAAGTAGAAATCTGTTTACATGAAGTTAGCACACAGTACATTCATGCAAAATTCAAACTTACCCTCTTTTGAACTGAATGCATTACATAATATAATGTGGAAATGAATGTACATTACAATGAAGTTTCAGATGTAACTATAGAACCGGCATGAATGATAGTCACAACCATGGATTACTCAAAGTAAAGCAGAATTCAGGAACATAACATAACATTTACATTGGAACAGCCATTACCTTTCTTTAGCTTTCTAAACGCTTGTGTTCTACTACGTGTAACTGATAATTTTACCGGAAGTAACTTTTATAACTTTAATACCACAGCGATAAAAATGGTTGCATACAACTCTACACCATAAGTATAATTTTAAGGTTTACATGAAGTTATCAGACAGTACGTTCCAGCAAAGTTCAAACGAACACTCTTTTGAACTGAATGCATTATTTCCTATTCTGAGCATAATGTTATAAATGGATGCACTTAACTATTCGTGTTCAGCTGTAAGTGTATAGAACCGGCAGGAATAGTAGTCACAACCATGGAATACTCAAAGTAAAGCTGAATTCAGGAACTTACCACTCATTGGAACAGCCATTACCTTTCCTTATCTTTGTAAACGCTTGTGTTCTACTATCTGCAACTGATAATATTACCTAAAGTAACTTCTCTAACATCAATAGCTCACAGATGAAAATTGTGTCAGACAACTCTAAAGCATAAGAAATGTAGAATTTTAACGTTTACATGAAGTTAGCACACCGTACTTTGCTTTGCTTAGCTTTGCTTAGCTTTGTAAACGATTGTGTTCTACTATGTGCAACTGATAATATTACCTGAAGTAACTTCTCTAACTTCAATAGCTCACAGATGAAAATTGTGTCAGACAACTCTAAAGCATAAGAAATGTAGAATTTTAACGTTTACATGAAGTTAGCACACTGTACTTTGCTTTGCTTAGCTTTGCTTAGCTTTGCTTAGCTTTCTAAACGATTGTGTTCTACTATGAGCAACTGATAATATTACCTGAAGTAACTTCTATAACTTCAATAGAAAACATCTAAAAAAGGTTCCAGACAACTCTAAAGCATAGGAAATGTAGAATTCTAAGGTTTACATGAGGTTAGGACACGGTACTTTTCAGCAAAATTCAAACTTACCCTCTTTTGAACTGAATGCATTACATTATATTCGGTGCATAATATGGGAAATGAATGTACATTACAGTGAAGCTTCAGCTGTAACAATAGAACCTGCATGAATGATAGTCACAACCATGGATTACTCAAAGTAAAGCTGAATTCAGGAACATACCACATAGCATTTACATTGGAACTGCCACTAACTTTCTTTGGCTTTGAAAACGCTTGTGTTCTACTATGTGCAAATGATGATATTACCTAAAAAAAACTACTCTAACTTTATATAACACACACATAAAAATGGTTGCAGACAACTCTACACCATATGAAAAGTAGAATTTAAAGGTTTACATCAAGTTAGCACTTAGTACATTTGAGCAAAATGAACTGAAAACAGTACTTTCTATGTGAATATAATGTTGAAGGAATTTACATAACTATAATGCTTCAGCTGTAGGTATATAGAAACGGCAGGAATAGTAGTCAGAACCATGGAATGCTCAAATAAAGCTGAATACAGGAACCTACCATACAACATTTACATTGGAACTGACATTACATTTCCTTGTCTTTGAAAATGCTATTGTTCTACTATGTGCAAAAAGTGATAATAGTTCTTTAACTACTCTAACTTTAATAACACACACATTAAAATGGTTCCAGACAACTCAAAACAATATGGAACGTAGAATTTAAAGGTTTACATAAAGATAGCACTTCGTACTTTCGAGGAAAATTCAAAGGTAAACTCTAAGTGAAAACATTACATTGTATTCTGTACATAATGTGATAAATGGATATACATAACAGTTCTACTATGTGCAACTGATAATATTACCTAAAGTAACTTCTCTAACTTCAATAGCACACAGATAAAAATGGTTGCAGACAACTCTAAAGCATAGGAAAAATAGAATTTTAAAGTTTACATGAAGTTAGCACACATTACCTTCCAGCAAAATTCAAACTTACACTCTTTTGAAATGAATGCATTACATTCTATTCTGTGCATAACGTCATAAATGGATGTACATTACAATGAGGTTTCTGCTGTAACTGTAGAGAACCGGCAGGAATATTAGTCACAACCATGGAATACTCAAAGTAAAACTGAAGTCAAGAACATACCACACAGCATTTACATTAGAACAGCAATTACTTCTCCTTAGCTTTGTAAACGCTTGTGTTCTACTATGTGCAACTGATAATATTACCTAAAGTAACTTCTCTAACTTCAATAGCTCACAGATGAAAATTGTGTCAGACAACTCTAAAGCATAGGAAATGTAGAATTCTAAGGTTTACATGAGGTTAGGACACGGTACTTTCCAGCAAAATTCAAACTTACCCTCTTTTGAACTGAATGCATTACATTATATTCGGCGCATAATATGGGAAATGAATGTACATTACAGTGAAGCTTAAGCTGTAACAATAGAACCGGCATGAATGATAGTCACAACCATGGATTACTCAAAGTAAAGCTGAATTCAGGAACGTACCACATAGCATTTACATTGGAACAGCCATTCACTTTCCTTTGCTTTCTAAACGCTTGTGTTCTAAGATGTGCAACTGATAATGTTACCTGAAGTAAAATCTATAACTTCAATAGCACACAGATAAAAATGGTTCCAGAGAACTCTAAGCCACAAGAAAAGTAGAAATCTGTTTACATGAAGTTAGCACACAGTACATTCATGCAAAATTCAAACTTACCCTCTTTTGAACTGAATGCATTACATAATATAATGTGGAAATGAATGTACATTACAATGAAGTTTCAGATGTAACTATAGAACCGGCATGAATGATAGTCACAACCATGGAATACTCAAAGTAAAGCTGAATTCAGGAACTTACCACACATTGGAACAGCCATTACCTTTCTTTAGCTTTCTAAACGCTTGTTTTCTACTATGTGTAACTGATAATTTTACCGGAAGTAACTTTTATAACTTTAATACCACAGCGATAAAAATGGTTGCATACAACTCTACACCATAAGTATAATTTTAAGGTTTACATGAAGTTATCAGACAGTACGTTCCAGCAAAGTTCAAACGAACACTCTTTTGAACTGAATGCATTATTTCCTATTCTGAGCATAATGTTATAAATGGATGCACTTAACTATTCGTGTTCAGCTGTAAGTGTATAGAACCGGCAGGAATAGTAGTCACAACCATGGAATACTCAAAGTAAAGCTGAATTCAGGAACTTACCACACATTGGAACAGCCATTACCTTTCCTTATCTTTGTAAACGCTTGTGCTCTACTATCTGCAACTGATAATATTACCTAAAGTAACTTCTGTAACTTCAATAGCTCACAGATGAAAATTGTGTCAGACAACTCTAAAGCATAAGAAATGTAGAATTTTAACGTTTACATGAAGTTAGCACACTGTACTTTGCTTTGCTTAGCTTTGCTTAGCTTTGCTTAGCTTTGTAAACGATTGTGTTCTACTATGAGCAACTGATAATATTACCTGAAGTAACTTCTATAACTTCAATAGAAAACATCTAAAAAAGGTTCCAGACAACTCTAAAGCATAGGAAATGTAGAATTCTAAGGTTTACATGAGGTTAGGACACGGTACTTTTCAGCAAAATTCAAACTTACCCTCTTTTGAACTGAATGCATTACATTATATTCGGTGCATAATATGGGAAATGAATGTACATTACAGTGAAGCTTCAGCTGTAACAATAGAACCGGCATGAATGATAGTTACAGCCATGGATTACTCAAAGTAAAGCTGAATTCAGGAACATACCACATAGCATTTACATTGGAACTGCCACTAACTTTCTTTGGCTTTGAAAACGCTTGTGTTCTACTATGTGCAAATGATGATATTACCTAAAAAAAACTACTCTAACTTTATATAACACACACATAAAAATGGTTGCAGACAACTCTACACCATATGAAAAGTAGAATTTAAAGGTTTACATCAAGTTAGCACTTAGTACATTTGAGCAAAATGAACTGAAAACAGTACTTTCTATTCTGTGAATATAATGTTGAAGGAATTTACATAACTATAATGCTTCAGCTGTAGCTATATAGAAACGGCAGGAATAGTAGTCAGAACCATGGAATGCTCAAAATAAAGCTGAATACAGGAACCTACCATACAACATTTACATTGGAACTGACATTACATTTCCTTGTCTTTGAAAATGCTATTGTTCTACTATGTGCAAAAAGTGATAATAGTTCTTTAACTACTCTAACTTTAATAACACACACATTAAAATGGTTCCAGACAACTCAAAACAATATGGAACGTAGAATTTAAAGGTTTACATAAAGATAGCACTTAGTACTTTCGAGGAAAATTCAAAGGTAAACTCTATTGAAGTGAAAACATTACATTGTATTCTGTACATAATGTGATAAATGGATATACATAACAGTTCTACTATGTGCAACTGATAATATTACCTAAAGTAACTTCTCTAACTTTAATAGCGCACAGATAAAAACTGTTGCAGACAACTCTAAAGCATAAGAAAAGTTGAATTTTAAGGTTTACATGAAGTTAGCACACAGTACTTTGCAGAAAAATTCAAACTTACACTCTTTTGAACTGTATGCATTACATTATATTCTGTACACAATGTGATAAATGTATGTACATAACAATGAGGCTTCATCCGTAACTGCATAGAAACGGCAGGAATTGTAGTCACAACCATGGAATGCTCAACGTAAAGCAAAATTCAGGAACATACCACACAGCATTGATATTGGAACAGCCATTAACTGTCCTTAGTTTTGTAAATGCTTGTATTCTACCATCTGCAACAAATAATATTACCTAAAGTAACTTCTCTAACTTCAATAGCACACAGATAAAAATGGTTGCAGACAACTCTAAAGCATAGGAAAAATAGAATTTTAAAGTTTACATGAAGTTAGCACACATTACCTTCCAGCAAAATTCAAACTTACACTCTTTTGAAATGAATGCATTACATTCTATTCTGTGCATAACGTCATAAATGGATGTACATTACAATGAGGTTTCTGCTGTAACTGTAGAGAACCGGCAGGAATAGTAGTCACAACCATGGAATATTCAATGTAAAGCTGAAGTCTGGAACATAACCACACAGTATTTACAATGGAAGCCATTATCTTTGCTTAGCTTTGTTAACGTTTGTGTTCTACTATGTGTAACTGATAATATTACCTGAAATAACTTCTATAACTTCAATAGCACACAGATAAAAATGGTTGCAGACAAGTCTAACGCATAAGAAAAGTAGAATTTTAAGGTATACATGTACTTTACATATACATATACAAGCAAACAGTACTTTCCAGCAAAATTCAAAGGTTCTCTCTTTTGAACGGAATGCATTCTCTTCTGTTCTGGGCATAATATGTTCAAATTGATGTAAATAACTATTAGGCTTCAACTGTAGCAGTATAGAAACGGCAGGAAATGTAGAATTCTAAGGTTTACATGAGGTTAGGACACGGTACTTTCCAGCAAAATTCAAACTTACCCTCTTTTGAACTGAATGCATTACATTATATTCGGCGCATAATATGGGAAATGAATGTACATTACAGTGAAGCTTAAGCTGTAACAATAGAACCGGCATGAATGATAGTCACAACCATGGATTACTCAAAGTAAAGCTGAATTCAGGAACATACCACATAGCATTTACATTGGAACAGCCATTCACTTTCCTTTGCTTTCTAAACGCTTGTGTTCTAAGATGTGCAACTGATAATGTTACCTGAAGTAAAATCTATAACTTCAATAGCACACAGATAAAAATGGTTCCAGAGAACTCTAAGCCACAAGAAAAGTAGAAATCTGTTTACATGAAGTTAGCACACAGTACATTCATGCAAAATTCAAACTTACCCTCTTTTGAACTGAATGCATTACATAATATAATGTGGAAATGAATGTACATTACAATGAAGTTTCAGATGTAACTATAGAACCGGCATGAATGATAGTCACAACCATGGATTACTCAAAGTAAAGCAGAATTCAGGAACATAACATAACATTTACATTGGAACAGCCATTACCTTTCTTTAGCTTTCTAAACGCTTGTGTTCTACTACGTGTAACTGATAATTTTACCGGAAGTAACTTTTATAACTTTAATACCACAGCGATAAAAATGGTTGCATACAACTCTACACCATAAGTATAATTTTAAGGTTTACATGAAGTTATCAGACAGTACGTTCCAGCAAAGTTCAAACGAACACTCTTTTGAACTGAATGCATTATTTCCTATTCTGAGCATAATGTTATAAATGGATGCACTTAACTATTCGTGTTCAGCTGTAAGTGTATAGAACCGGCAGGAATAGTAGTCACAACCATGGAATACTCAAAGTAAAGCTGAATTCAGGAACTTACCACTCATTGGAACAGCCATTACCTTTCCTTATCTTTGTAAACGCTTGTGTTCTACTATCTGCAACTGATAATATTACCTAAAGTAACTTCTCTAACATCAATAGCTCACAGATGAAAATTGTGTCAGACAACTCTAAAGCATAAGAAATGTAGAATTTTAACGTTTACATGAAGTTAGCACACCGTACTTTGCTTTGCTTAGCTTTGCTTAGCTTTGTAAACGATTGTGTTCTACTATGTGCAACTGATAATATTACCTGAAGTAACTTCTCTAACTTCAATAGCTCACAGATGAAAATTGTGTCAGACAACTCTAAAGCATAGGAAATGTAGAATTCTAAGGTTTACATGAGGTTAGGACACGGTACTTTCCAGCAAAATTCAAACTTACCCTCTTTTGAACTGAATGCATTACATTATATTCGGCGCATAATATGGGAAATGAATGTACATTACAGTGAAGCTTCAGCTGTAACAATAGAACCGGCATGAATGATAGTCACAACCATGGATTACTCAAAGTAAAGCTGAATTCAGGAACATACCACATAGCATTTACATTGGAACTGCCACTAACTTTCTTTGGCTTTGAAAACGCTTGTGTTCTACAATGTGCAAATGATGATATTACCTAAAAAAAACTACTCTAACTTTATATAACACACACATAAAAATGGTTGCAGACAACTCTACACCATATGAAAAGTAGAATTTAAAGGTTTACATCAAGTTAGCACTTAGTACATTTGAGCAAAATGAACTGAAAACAGTACTTTCTATTCTGTGAATATAATGTTGAAGGAATTTACATAACTATAATGCTTCAGCTGTAGCTATATAGAAACGGCAGGAATAGTAGTCAGAACCATGGAATGCTCAAAATAAAGCTGAATACAGGAACCTACCATACAACATTTACATTGGAACTGACATTACATTTCCTTGGCTTTGAAAATGCTATTGTTCTACTATGTGCAAAAAGTGATAATAGTTCTTTAACTACTCTAACTTTAATAACACACACATTAAAATGGTTCCAGACAACTCAAAACAATATGGAACGTAGAATTTAAAGGTTTACATAAAGATAGCACTTAGTACTTTCGAGGAAAATTCAAAGGTAAACTCTATTGAAGTGAAAACATTACATTGTATTCTGTACATAATGTGATAAATGGATGCATTTATCATCCATTCTACTATGTGCACACACAGTTCTACTATGTGCAACTGATAATATTACCTAAAGTAACTTCTCTAACTTTAATAGCACACAGATAAAAACTGTTGCAGACAACTCTAAAGCATAAGAAAAGTTGAATTTTAAGGTTTACATGAAGTTAGCACACAGTACTTTGCAGAAAAATTCAAACTTACACTCTTTTGAACTGTATGCATTACATTATATTCTGTACACAATGTGATAAATGTATGTACATAACAATGAGGCTTCATCCGTAACTGCATAGAAACGGCAGGAATTGTAGTCACAACCATGGAATGCTCAACGTAAAGCAAAATTCAGGAACATACCACACAGCATTGATATTGGAACAGCCATTAACTGTCCTTAGTTTTGTAAATGCTTGTATTCTACCATCTGCAACAAATAATATTACCTAAAGTAACTTCTCTAACTTCAATAGCACACAGATAAAAATGGTTGCAGACAACTCTAAAGCATAGGAAAAATAGAATTTTAAAGTTTACATGAAGTTAGCACACATTACCTTCCAGCAAAATTCAAACTTACACTCTTTTGAAATGAATGCATTACATTCTATTCTGTGCATAACGTCATAAATGGATGTACATTACAATGAGGTTTCTGCTGTAACTGTAGAGAACCGGCAGGAATAGTAGTCACAACCATGGAATATTCAATGTAAAGCTGAAGTCTGGAACATAACCACACAGTATTTACAATGGAAGCCATTATCTTTGCTTAGCTTTGTTAACGTTTGTGTTCTACTATGTGTAACTGATAATATTACCTGAAATAACTTCTATAACTTCAATAGCACACAGATAAAAATGGTTGCAGACAAGTCTAACGCATAAGAAAAGTAGAATTTTAAGGTATACATGTACTTTACATATACATATACAAGCAAACAGTACTTTCCAGCAAAATTCAAAGGTTCTCTCTTTTGAACGGAATGCATTCTCTTCTGTTCTGGGCATAATATGTTCAAATTGATGTAAATAACTATTAGGCTTCAACTGTAGCAGTATAGAAACGGCAGGAAATGTAGAATTCTAAGGTTTACATGAGGTTAGGACACGGTACTTTCCAGCAAAATTCAAACTTACCCTCTTTTGAACTGAATGCATTACATTATATTCGGCGCATAATATGGGAAATGAATGTACATTACAGTGAAGCTTAAGCTGTAACAATAGAACCGGCATGAATGATAGTCACAACCATGGATTACTCAAAGTAAAGCTGAATTCAGGAACATACCACATAGCATTTACATTGGAACAGCCATTCACTTTCCTTTGCTTTCTAAACGCTTGTGTTCTAAGATGTGCAACTGATAATGTTACCTGAAGTAAAATCTATAACTTCAATAGCACACAGATAAAAATGGTTCCAGAGAACTCTAAGCCACAAGAAAAGTAGAAATCTGTTTACATGAAGTTAGCACACAGTACATTCATGCAAAATTCAAACTTACCCTCTTTTGAACTGAATGCATTACATAATATAATGTGGAAATGAATGTACATTACAATGAAGTTTCAGATGTAACTATAGAACCGGCATGAATGATAGTCACAACCATGGATTACTCAAAGTAAAGCAGAATTCAGGAACATAACATAACATTTACATTGGAACAGCCATTACCTTTCTTTAGCTTTCTAAACGCTTGTGTTCTACTACGTGTAACTGATAATTTTACCGGAAGTAACTTTTATAACTTTAATACCACAGCGATAAAAATGGTTGCATACAACTCTACACCATAAGTATAATTTTAAGGTTTACATGAAGTTATCAGACAGTACGTTCCAGCAAAGTTCAAACGAACACTCTTTTGAACTGAATGCATTATTTCCTATTCTGAGCATAATGTTATAAATGGATGCACTTAACTATTCGTGTTCAGCTGTAAGTGTATAGAACCGGCAGGAATAGTAGTCACAACCATGGAATACTCAAAGTAAAGCTGAATTCAGGAACTTACCACTCATTGGAACAGCCATTACCTTTCCTTATCTTTGTAAACGCTTGTGTTCTACTATCTGCAACTGATAATATTACCTAAAGTAACTTCTCTAACATCAATAGCTCACAGATGAAAATTGTGTCAGACAACTCTAAAGCATAAGAAATGTAGAATTTTAACGTTTACATGAAGTTAGCACACCGTACTTTGCTTTGCTTAGCTTTGCTTAGCTTTGTAAACGATTGTGTTCTACTATGTGCAACTGATAATATTACCTGAAGTAACTTCTCTAACTTCAATAGCTCACAGATGAAAATTGTGTCAGACAACTCTAAAGCATAGGAAATGTAGAATTCTAAGGTTTACATGAGGTTAGGACACGGTACTTTCCAGCAAAATTCAAACTTACCCTCTTTTGAACTGAATGCATTACATTATATTCGGCGCATAATATGGGAAATGAATGTACATTACAGTGAAGCTTCAGCTGTAACAATAGAACCGGCATGAATGATAGTCACAACCATGGATTACTCAAAGTAAAGCTGAATTCAGGAACATACCACATAGCATTTACATTGGAACTGCCACTAACTTTCTTTGGCTTTGAAAACGCTTGTGTTCTACAATGTGCAAATGATGATATTACCTAAAAAAAACTACTCTAACTTTATATAACACACACATAAAAATGGTTGCAGACAACTCTACACCATATGAAAAGTAGAATTTAAAGGTTTACATCAAGTTAGCACTTAGTACATTTGAGCAAAATGAACTGAAAACAGTACTTTCTATTCTGTGAATATAATGTTGAAGGAATTTACATAACTATAATGCTTCAGCTGTAGCTATATAGAAACGGCAGGAATAGTAGTCAGAACCATGGAATGCTCAAAATAAAGCTGAATACAGGAACCTACCATACAACATTTACATTGGAACTGACATTACATTTCCTTGGCTTTGAAAATGCTATTGTTCTACTATGTGCAAAAAGTGATAATAGTTCTTTAACTACTCTAACTTTAATAACACACACATTAAAATGGTTCCAGACAACTCAAAACAATATGGAACGTAGAATTTAAAGGTTTACATAAAGATAGCACTTAGTACTTTCGAGGAAAATTCAAAGGTAAACTCTATTGAAGTGAAAACATTACATTGTATTCTGTACATAATGTGATAAATGGATGCATTTATCATCCATTCTACTATGTGCACACACAGTTCTACTATGTGCAACTGATAATATTACCTAAAGTAACTTCTCTAACTTTAATAGCACACAGATAAAAACTGTTGCAGACAACTCTAAAGCATAAGAAAAGTTGAATTTTAAGGTTTACATGAAGTTAGCACACAGTACTTTGCAGAAAAATTCAAACTTACACTCTTTTGAACTGTATGCATTACATTATATTCTGTACACAATGTGATAAATGTATGTACATAACAATGAGGCTTCATCCGTAACTGCATAGAAACGGCAGGAATTGTAGTCACAACCATGGAATGCTCAACGTAAAGCAAAATTCAGGAACATACCACACAGCATTGATATTGGAACAGCCATTAACTGTCCTTAGTTTTGTAAATGCTTGTATTCTACCATCTGCAACAAATAATATTACCTAAAGTAACTTCTCTAACTTCAATAGCACACAGATAAAAATGGTTGCAGACAACTCTAAAGCATAGGAAAAATAGAATTTTAAAGTTTACATGAAGTTAGCACACATTACCTTCCAGCAAAATTCAAACTTACACTCTTTTGAAATGAATGCATTACATTCTATTCTGTGCATAACGTCATAAATGGATGTACATTACAATGAGGTTTCTGCTGTAACTGTAGAGAACCGGCAGGAATAGTAGTCACAACCATGGAATATTCAATGTAAAGCTGAAGTCTGGAACATAACCACACAGTATTTACAATGGAAGCCATTATCTTTGCTTAGCTTTGTTAACGTTTGTGTTCTACTATGTGTAACTGATAATATTACCTGAAATAACTTCTATAACTTCAATAGCACACAGATAAAAATGGTTGCAGACAAGTCTAACGCATAAGAAAAGTAGAATTTTAAGGTATACATGTACTTTACATATACATATACAAGCAAACAGTACTTTCCAGCAAAATTCAAAGGTTCTCTCTTTTGAACGGAATGCATTCTCTTCTGTTCTGGGCATAATATGTTCAAATTGATGTAAATAACTATTAGGCTTCAACTGTAGCAGTATAGAAACGGCAGGAATACTAGTCAGAACCATGGAATACTCAAAGCACAAATGCTACAACATAGCATTTACATTGGAACTGCCATTATCTTTCTTTGGCTTTGAAAACGCTTGTGTTCTACAATGTGCAAATGATGATATTATCTAAAAAAAAACTACTCTAACTTTATATAACACACACATAAAAATGGTTGCAGAAAACTCTACGCCATATGAAAAGTAGAATTTAAAGGTTTACATCAAGTTTGCATTTAGTACATTTGAGCAAAATTGAACTGAAAACAGTACTTCCTATTCTGTGAATATAATGTTGAAGGGATTTACATAACTATAATGCTTCAGCTGTAGCTATATAGAAACGGCAGGAATAGTAGTCAGAACCATGGAATGCTCAAATAAAGCTGAATACAGGAACCTACCATACAACATTTACATTGGAACTGACATTACATTTCCTTGTCTTTGAAAATGCTATTGTTCTACTATGTGCAAAAAGTGATAATAGTTCTTTAACTACTCTAACTTTAATAACACACACATTAAAATGGTTCCAGACAACTCAAAACAATATGGAAAGTAGAATTTAAAGGTTTACATAAAGATAGCACTTCGTACTTTCGAGGAAAATTCAAAGGTAAACTCTAAGTGAAAACATTACATTGTATTCTGTACATAATGTGATAAATGGATATACATAACAGTTCTACTATGTGCAACTGATAATATTACCTAAAGTAACTTCTCTAACTTCAATAGCACACAGATAAAAATGGTTGCAGACAACTCTAAAGCATAGGAAAAATAGAATTTTAAAGTTTACATGAAGTTAGCACACATTACCTTCCAGCAAAATTCAAACTTACACTCTTTTGAAATGAATGCATTACATTCTATTCTGTGCATAACGTCATAAATGGATGTACATTACAATGAGGTTTCTGCTGTAACTGTAGAGAACCGGCAGGAATATTAGTCACAACCATGGAATACTCAAAGTAAAACTGAAGTCAAGAACATACCACACAGCATTTACATTAGAACAGCAATTACTTCTCCTTAGCTTTGTAAACGCTTGTGTTCTACTATGTGCAACTGATAATATTACCTAAAGTAACTTCTCTAACTTCAATAGCTCACAGATGAAAATTGTGTCAGACAACTCTAAAGCATAGGAAATGTAGAATTCTAAGGTTTACATGAGGTTAGGACACGGTACTTTCCAGCAAAATTCAAACTTACCCTCTTTTGAACTGAATGCATTACATTATATTCGGCGCATAATATGGGAAATGAATGTACATTACAGTGAAGCTTAAGCTGTAACAATAGAACCGGCATGAATGATAGTCACAACCATGGATTACTCAAAGTAAAGCTGAATTCAGGAACATACCACATAGCATTTACATTGGAACAGCCATTCACTTTCCTTTGCTTTCTAAACGCTTGTGTTCTAAGATGTGCAACTGATAATGTTACCTGAAGTAAAATCTATAACTTCAATAGCACACAGATAAAAATGGTTCCAGAGAACTCTAAGCCACAAGAAAAGTAGAAATCTGTTTACATGAAGTTAGCACACAGTACATTCATGCAAAATTCAAACTTACCCTCTTTTGAACTGAATGCATTACATAATATAATGTGGAAATGAATGTACATTACAATGAAGTTTCAGATGTAACTATAGAACCGGCATGAATGATAGTCACAACCATGGATTACTCAAAGTAAAGCAGAATTCAGGAACATAACATAACATTTACATTGGAACAGCCATTACCTTTCTTTAGCTTTCTAAACGCTTGTGTTCTACTATGTGTAACTGATAATTTTACCGGAAGTAACTTTTATAACTTTAATACCACAGCGATAAAAATGGTTGCATACAACTCTACACCATAAGTATAATTTTAAGGTTTACATGAAGTTATCAGACAGTACGTTCCAGCAAAGTTCAAACGAACACTCTTTTGAACTGAATGCATTATTTCCTATTCTGAGCATAATGTTATAAATGGATGCACTTAACTATTCGTGTTCAGCTGTAAGTGTATAGAACCGGCAGGAATAGTAGTCACAACCATGGAATACTCAAAGTAAAGCTGAATTCAGGAACTTACCACTCATTGGAACAGCCATTACCTTTCCTTATCTTTGTAAACGCTTGTGTTCTACTATCTGCAACTGATAATATTACCTAAAGTAACTTCTCTAACATCAATAGCTCACAGATGAAAATTGTGTCAGACAACTCTAAAGCATAAGAAATGTAGAATTTTAACGTTTACATGAAGTTAGCACACCGTACTTTGCTTTGCTTAGCTTTGCTTAGCTTTGTAAACGATTGTGTTCTACTATGTGCAACTGATAATATTACCTGAAGTAACTTCTATAACTTCAATAGAACACATCTAAAAAAGGTTCCAGACAACTCTAAAGCATAGGAAATGTAGAATTCTAAGGTTTACATGAGGTTAGGACACGGTACTTTTCAGCAAAATTCAAACTTACCCTCTTCTGAACTGAATGCATTACATTATATTCGGTGCATAATATGGGAAATGAATGTACATTACAGTGAAGCTTCAGCTGTAACAATAGAACCGGCATGAATGATAGTCACAACCATGGATTACTCAAAGTAAAGCTGAATTCAGGAACATACCACATAGCATTTACATTGGAACTGCCACTAACTTTCTTTGGCTTTGAAAACGCTTGTGTTCTACAATGTGCAAATGATGATATTACCTAAAAAAAACTACTCTAACTTTATATAACACACACATAAAAATGGTTGCAGACAACTCTACACCATATGAAAAGTAGAATTTAAAGGTTTACATCAAGTTAGCAGTACATTTGAGCAAAATGAACTGAAAACAGTACTTTCTATTCTGTGAATATAATGTTGAAGGAATTTACATAACTATAATGCTTCAGCTGTAGCTATATAGAAACGGCAGGAATAATAGTCAGAACCATGGAATGCTCAAAATAAAGCTGAATACAGGAACCTACCATACAACATTTACATTGGAACTGACATTACATTTCCTTGGCTTTGAAAATGCTATTGTTCTACTATGTGCAAAAAGTGATAATAGTTCTTTAACTACTCTAACTTTAATAACACACACATTAAAATGGTTCCAGACAACTCAAAACAATATGGAACGTAGAATTTAAAGGTTTACATAAAGATAGCACTTAGTACTTTCGAGGAAAATTCAAAGGTAAACTCTATTGAAGTGAAAACATTACATTGTATTCTGTACATAATGTGATAAATGGATATACATAACAGTTCTACTATGTGCAACTGATAATATTACCTAAAGTAACTTCTCTAACTTTAATAGCACACAGATAAAAACTGTTGCAGACAACTCTAAAGCATAAGAAAAGTTGAATTTTAAGGTTTACATGAAGTTAGCACACAGTACTTTGCAGAAAAATTCAAACTTACACTCTTTTGAACTGTATGCATTACATTATATTCTGTACACAATGTGATAAATGTATGTACATAACAATGAGGCTTCATCCGTAACTGCATAGAAACGGCAGGAATTGTAGTCACAACCATGGAATGCTCAACGTAAAGCAAAATTCAGGAACATACCACACAGCATTGATATTGGAACAGCCATTAACTGTCCTTAGTTTTGTAAATGCTTGTATTCTACCATCTGCAACAAATAATATTACCTAAAGTAACTTCTCTAACTTCAATAGCACACAGATAAAAATGGTTGCAGACAACTCTAAAGCATAGGAAAAATAGAATTTTAAAGTTTACATGAAGTTAGCACACATTACCTTCCAGCAAAATTCAAACTTACACTCTTTTGAAATGAATGCATTACATTCTATTCTGTGCATAACGTCATAAATGGATGTACATTACAATGAGGTTTCTGCTGTAACTGTAGAGAACCGGCAGGAATAGTAGTCACAACCATGGAATATTCAATGTAAAGCTGAAGTCTGGAACATAACCACACAGTATTTACAATGGAAGCCGTTATCTTTGCTTAGCTTTGTTAACGTTTGTGTTCTACTATGTGTAACTGATAATATTACCTGAAGTAACTTCTATAACTTCAATAGCACACAGATAAAAATGGTTGCAGACAAGTCTAACGCATAAGAAAAGTAGAATTTTAAGGTATACATGTACTTTACATATACATATACAAGCAAACAGTACTTTCCAGCAAAATTCAAAGGTTCTCTCTTTTGAACGGAATGCATTCTCTTCTGTTCTGGGCATAATATGTTCAAATTGATGTAAATAACTATTAGGCTTCAACTGTAGCAGTATAGAAACGGCAGGAATACTAGTCAGAACCATGGAATACTCAAAGCACAAATGCTACAACATAGCATTTACATTGGAACTGCCATTATCTTTCTTTGGCTTTGAAAACGCTTGTGTTCTACAATGTGCAAATGATGATATTATCTAAAAAAAAACTACTCTAACTATATAACACACACATAAAAATGGTTGCAGAAAACTCTACGCCATATGAAAAGTAGAATTTAAAGGTTTACATCAAGTTTGCATTTAGTACATTTGAGCAAAATTGAACAGTACTTCCTATTCTGTGAATATAATGTTGAAGGGATTTACATAACTATAATGCTTCAGCTGTAGGTATATAGAAACGGCAGGAATAGTAGTCAGAACCATGGAATGCTCAAATAAAGCTGAATACAGGAACCTACCATACAACATTTACATTGGAACTGACATTACATTTCCTTGTCTTTGAAAATGCTATTGTTCTACTATGTGCAAAAAGTGATAATAGTTCTTTAACTACTCTAACTTTAATAACACACACATTAAAATGGTTCCAGACAACTCAAAACAATATGGAACGTAGAATTTAAAGGTTTACATAAAGATAGCACTTCGTACTTTCGAGGAAAATTCAAAGGTAAACTCTAAGTGAAAACATTACATTGTATTCTGTACATAATGTGATAAATGGATATACATAGTTCTACTATGTGCAACTGATAATATTACCTAAAGTAACTTCTCTAACTTCAATAGCACACAGATAAAAATGGTTGCAGACAACTCTAAAGCATAGGAAAAATAGAATTTTAAAGTTTTCATGAAGTTAGCACACATTACCTTCCAGCAAAATTCAAACTTACACACTTTTGAAATGAATGCATTACATTCTATTCTGTGCATAACGTCATAAATGGATGTACATTACAATGAGGTTTCTGCTGTAACTGTAGAGAACCGGCAGGAATATTAGTCACAACCATGGAATACTCAAAGTAAAACTGAAGTCAAGAACATACCACACAGCATTTACATTAGAACAGCAATTACTTCTCCTTAGCTTTGTAAACGCTTGTGTTCTACTATGTGCAACTGATAATATTACCTAAAGTAACTTCTCTAACTTCAATAGCTCACAGATGAAAATTGTGTCAGACAACTCTAAAGCATAGGAAATGTAGAATTCTAAGGTTTACATGAGGTTAGGACACGGTACTTTCCAGCAAAATTCAAACTTACCCTCTTTTGAACTGAATGCATTACATTATATTCGGCGCATAATATGGGAAATGAATGTACATTACAGTGAAGCTTAAGCTGTAACAATAGAACCGGCATGAATGATAGTCACAACCATGGATTACTCAAAGTAAAGCTGAATTCAGGAACATACCACATAGCATTTACATTAGAACAGCCATTCACTTTCCTTTGCTTTCTAAACGCTTGTGTTCTAAGATGTGCAACTGATAATGTTACCTGAAGTAAAATCTATAACTTCAATAGCACACAGATAAAAATGGTTCCAGAGAACTCTAAGCCACAAGAAAAGTAGAAATCTGTTTACATGAAGTTAGCACACAGTACATTCATGCAAAATTCAAACTTACCCTCTTTTGAACTGAATGCATTACATAATATAATGTGGAAATGAATGTACATTACAATGAAGTTTCAGATGTAACTATAGAACCGGCATGAATGATAGTCACAACCATGGATTACTCAAAGTAAAGCAGAATTCAGGAACATAACATAACATTTACATTGGAACAGCCATTACCTTTCTTTAGCTTTCTAAACGCTTGTGTTCTACTATGTGTAACTGATAATTTTACCGGAAGTAACTTTTATAACTTTAATACCACAGCGATAAAAATGGTTGCATACAACTCTACACCATAAGTATAATTTTAAGGTTTACATGAAGTTATCAGACAGTACGTTCCAGCAAAGTTCAAACGAACACTCTTTTGAACTGAATGCATTATTTCCTATTCTGAGCATAATGTTATAAATGGATGCACTTAACTATTCGTGTTCAGCTGTAAGTGTATAGAACCGGCAGGAATAGTAGTCACAACCATGGAATACTCAAAGTAAAGCTGAATTCAGGAACTTACCACACATTGGAACAGCCATTACCTTTCCTTATCTTTGTAAACGCTTGTGCTCTACTATCTGCAACTGATAATATTACCTAAAGTAACTTCTGTAACTTCAATAGCTCACAGATGAAAATTGTGTCAGACAACTCTAAAGCATAAGAAATGTAGAATTTTAACGTTTACATGAAGTTAGCACACTGTACTTTGCTTTGCTTAGCTTTGCTTAGCTTTGCTTAGCTTTGTAAACGATTGTGTTCTACTATGAGCAACTGATAATATTACCTGAAGTAACTTCTATAACTTCAATAGAAAACATCTAAAAAAGGTTCCAGACAACTCTAAAGCATAGGAAATGTAGAATTCTAAGGTTTACATGAGGTTAGGACACGGTACTTTTCAGCAAAATTCAAACTTACCCTCTTTTGAACTGAATGCATTACATTATATTCGGTGCATAATATGGGAAATGAATGTACATTACAGTGAAGCTTCAGCTGTAACAATAGAACCGGCATGAATGATAGTCACAACCATGGATTACTCAAAGTAAAGCTGAATTCAGGAACATACCACATAGCATTTACATTGGAACTGCCACTAACTTTCTTTGGCTTTGAAAACGCTTGTGTTCTACTATGTGCAAATGATGATATTACCTAAAAAAAACTACTCTAACTTTATATAACACACACATAAAAATGGTTGCAGACAACTCTACACCATATGAAAAGTAGAATTTAAAGGTTTACATCAAGTTAGCACTTAGTACATTTGAGCAAAATGAACTGAAAACAGTACTTTCTATTCTGTGAATATAATGTTGAAGGAATTTACATAACTATAATGCTTCAGCTGTAGCTATATAGAAACGGCAGGAATAGTAGTCAGAACCATGGAATGCTCAAAATAAAGCTGAATACAGGAACCTACCATACAACATTTACATTGGAACTGACATTACATTTCCTTGGCTTTGAAAATGCTATTGTTCTACTATGTGCAAAAAGTGATAATAGTTCTTTAACTACTCTAACTTTAATAACACACACATTAAAATGGTTCCAGACAACTCAAAACAATATGGAACGTAGAATTTAAAGGTTTACATAAAGATAGCACTTAGTACTTTCGAGGAAAATTCAAAGGTAAACTCTATTGAAGTGAAAACATTACATTGTATTCTGTGAATATTGTGTTCAAGGGATTTACATAACAATACGGCTTCAGCTGTATCTGTATAGAAACGGCAGGAATACTAGTCACAGCCATGGAATCCTCAAAGTAAAGCTGAATTCAGGAACAAACAACATCATTTAAATTGGAACAGACATTCACTTTCCTTAGCTTTCTAAACGCTTGTTCTAATATGTGCAACTGATAATGTTACCTGAAGTAAAATCTATAACGTCAATAGCACATAGATAAAAATGGATCCAGAGAACTCTAAACCACAAGAAAAGTAGAAATCTAAGGTTTACCTGAAGTTAGCACACAGTACATTCATGCAAAATTCAAACTTACCCTCTTTTGAACTGAATGCATTACATAATATAATGTGGAAATGAATGTACATTACAATGAAGCTTCAGATGTAACTATAGAACCGGCATGAATGATAGTCACAACCATGGATTACTCAAAGTAAAGCTGAATTCAGGAACATACCACATAGCATTTACATTGGAACAGACATTCACTTTCCTTAGCTTTCTAAACGCTTGTGTTCTACTATGTGCAACTGATAATATTACCTAAAGTAACTTCTCTAACTTTAATAGCACACAGATAAAAACTGTTGCAGACAACTCTAAAGCATAAGAAAAGTTGAATTTTAAGGTTTACATGAAGTTAGCACACAGTACTTTGCAGAAAAATTCAAACTTACACTCTTTTGAACTGTATGCATTACATTATATTCTGTACACAATGTGATAAATGTATGTACATAACAATGAGGCTTCATCCGTAACTGCATAGAAACGGCAGGAATTGTAGTCACAACCATGGAATGCTCAACGTAAAGCAAAATTCAGGAACATACCACACAGCATTGATATTGGAACAGCCATTAACTGTCCTTAGTTTTGTAAATGCTTGTATTCTACCATCTGCAACAAATAATATTACCTAAAGTAACTTCTCTAACTTCAATAGCACACAGATAAAAATGGTTGCAGACAACTCTAAAGCATAGGAAAAATAGAATTTTAAAGTTTACATGAAGTTAGCACACATTACCTTCCAGCAAAATTCAAACTTACACTCTTTTGAAATGAATGCATTACATTCTATTCTGTGCATAACGTCATAAATGGATGTACATTACAATGAGGTTTCTGCTGTAACTGTAGAGAACCGGCAGGAATAGTAGTCACAACCATGGAATATTCAATGTAAAGCTGAAGTCTGGAACATAACCACACAGTATTTACAATGGAAGCCGTTATCTTTGCTTAGCTTTGTTAACGTTTGTGTTCTACTATGTGTAACTGATAATATTACCTGAAGTAACTTCTATAACTTCAATAGCACACAGATAAAAATGGTTGCAGACAAGTCTAACGCATAAGAAAAGTAGAATTTTAAGGTATACATGTACTTTACATATACATATACAAGCAAACAGTACTTTCCAGCAAAATTCAAAGGTTCTCTCTTTTGAACGGAATGCATTCTCTTCTGTTCTGGGCATAATATGTTCAAATTGATGTAAATAACTATTAGGCTTCAACTGTAGCAGTATAGAAACGGCAGGAATACTAGTCAGAACCATGGAATACTCAAAGCACAAATGCTACAACATAGCATTTACATTGGAACTGCCATTATCTTTCTTTGGCTTTGAAAACGCTTGTGTTCTACAATGTGCAAATGATGATATTATCTAAAAAAAAACTACTCTAACTATATAACACACACATAAAAATGGTTGCAGAAAACTCTACGCCATATGAAAAGTAGAATTTAAAGGTTTACATCAAGTTTGCATTTAGTACATTTGAGCAAAATTGAACAGTACTTCCTATTCTGTGAATATAATGTTGAAGGGATTTACATAACTATAATGCTTCAGCTGTAGGTATATAGAAACGGCAGGAATAGTAGTCAGAACCATGGAATGCTCAAATAAAGCTGAATACAGGAACCTACCATACAACATTTACATTGGAACTGACATTACATTTCCTTGTCTTTGAAAATGCTATTGTTCTACTATGTGCAAAAAGTGATAATAGTTCTTTAACTACTCTAACTTTAATAACACACACATTAAAATGGTTCCAGACAACTCAAAACAATATGGAACGTAGAATTTAAAGGTTTACATAAAGATAGCACTTCGTACTTTCGAGGAAAATTCAAAGGTAAACTCTGTGAAAACATTACATTGTATTCTGTACATAATGTGATAAATGGATATACATAGTTCTACTATGTGCAACTGATAATATTACCTAAAGTAACTTCTCTAACTTCAATAGCACACAGATAAAAATGGTTGCAGACAACTCTAAAGCATAGGAAAAATAGAATTTTAAAGTTTTCATGAAGTTAGCACACATTACCTTCCAGCAAAATTCAAACTTACACTCTTTTGAAATGAATGCATTACATTCTATTCTGTGCATAACGTCATAAATGGATGTACATTACAATGAGGTTTCTGCTGTAACTGTAGAGAACCGGCAGGAATATTAGTCACAACCATGGAATACTCAAAGTAAAACTGAAGTCAAGAACATACCACACAGCATTTACATTAGAACAGCAATTACTTCTCCTTAGCTTTGTAAACGCTTGTGTTCTACTATGTGCAACTGATAATATTACCTAAAGTAACTTCTCTAACTTCAATAGCTCACAGATGAAAATTGTGTCAGACAACTCTAAAGCATAGGAAATGTAGAATTCTAAGGTTTACATGAGGTTAGGACACGGTACTTTCCAGCAAAATTCAAACTTACCCTCTTTTGAACTGAATGCATTACATTATATTCGGCGCATAATATGGGAAATGAATGTACATTACAGTGAAGCTTAAGCTGTAACAATAGAACCGGCATGAATGATAGTCACAACCATGGATTACTCAAAGTAAAGCTGAATTCAGGAACATACCACATAGCATTTACATTAGAACAGCCATTCACTTTCCTTTGCTTTCTAAACGCTTGTGTTCTAAGATGTGCAACTGATAATGTTACCTGAAGTAAAATCTATAACTTCAATAGCACACAGATAAAAATGGTTCCAGAGAACTCTAAGCCACAAGAAAAGTAGAAATCTGTTTACATGAAGTTAGCACACAGTACATTCATGCAAAATTCAAACTTACCCTCTTTTGAACTGAATGCATTACATAATATAATGTGGAAATGAATGTACATTACAATGAAGTTTCAGATGTAACTATAGAACCGGCATGAATGATAGTCACAACCATGGATTACTCAAAGTAAAGCAGAATTCAGGAACATAACATAACATTTACATTGGAACAGCCATTACCTTTCTTTAGCTTTCTAAACGCTTGTGTTCTACTATGTGTAACTGATAATTTTACCGGAAGTAACTTTTATAACTTTAATACCACAGCGATAAAAATGGTTGCATACAACTCTACACCATAAGTATAATTTTAAGGTTTACATGAAGTTATCAGACAGTACGTTCCAGCAAAGTTCAAACGAACACTCTTTTGAACTGAATGCATTATTTCCTATTCTGAGCATAATGTTATAAATGGATGCACTTAACTATTCGTGTTCAGCTGTAAGTGTATAGAACCGGCAGGAATAGTAGTCACAACCATGGAATACTCAAAGTAAAGCTGAATTCAGGAACTTACCACACATTGGAACAGCCATTACCTTTCCTTATCTTTGTAAACGCTTGTGCTCTACTATCTGCAACTGATAATATTACCTAAAGTAACTTCTGTAACTTCAATAGCTCACAGATGAAAATTGTGTCAGACAACTCTAAAGCATAAGAAATGTAGAATTTTAACGTTTACATGAAGTTAGCACACTGTACTTTGCTTTGCTTAGCTTTGCTTAGCTTTGCTTAGCTTTGTAAACGATTGTGTTCTACTATGAGCAACTGATAATATTACCTGAAGTAACTTCTATAACTTCAATAGAAAACATCTAAAAAAGGTTCCAGACAACTCTAAAGCATAGGAAATGTAGAATTCTAAGGTTTACATGAGGTTAGGACACGGTACTTTTCAGCAAAATTCAAACTTACCCTCTTTTGAACTGAATGCATTACATTATATTCGGTGCATAATATGGGAAATGAATGTACATTACAGTGAAGCTTCAGCTGTAACAATAGAACCGGCATGAATGATAGTCACAACCATGGATTACTCAAAGTAAAGCTGAATTCAGGAACATACCACATAGCATTTACATTGGAACTGCCACTAACTTTCTTTGGCTTTGAAAACGCTTGTGTTCTACTATGTGCAAATGATGATATTACCTAAAAAAAACTACTCTAACTTTATATAACACACACATAAAAATGGTTGCAGACAACTCTACACCATATGAAAAGTAGAATTTAAAGGTTTACATCAAGTTAGCACTTAGTACATTTGAGCAAAATGAACTGAAAACAGTACTTTCTATTCTGTGAATATAATGTTGAAGGAATTTACATAACTATAATGCTTCAGCTGTAGCTATATAGAAACGGCAGGAATAGTAGTCAGAACCATGGAATGCTCAAAATAAAGCTGAATACAGGAACCTACCATACAACATTTACATTGGAACTGACATTACATTTCCTTGGCTTTGAAAATGCTATTGTTCTACTATGTGCAAAAAGTGATAATAGTTCTTTAACTACTCTAACTTTAATAACACACACATTAAAATGGTTCCAGACAACTCAAAACAATATGGAACGTAGAATTTAAAGGTTTACATAAAGATAGCACTTAGTACTTTCGAGGAAAATTCAAAGGTAAACTCTATTGAAGTGAAAACATTACATTGTATTCTGTGAATATTGTGTTCAAGGGATTTACATAACAATACGGCTTCAGCTGTATCTGTATAGAAACGGCAGGAATACTAGTCACAGCCATGGAATCCTCAAAGTAAAGCTGAATTCAGGAACAAACAACATCATTTAAATTGGAACAGACATTCACTTTCCTTAGCTTTCTAAACGCTTGTTCTAATATGTGCAACTGATAATGTTACCTGAAGTAAAATCTATAACGTCAATAGCACATAGATAAAAATGGATCCAGAGAACTCTAAACCACAAGAAAAGTAGAAATCTAAGGTTTACCTGAAGTTAGCACACAGTACATTCATGCAAAATTCAAACTTACCCTCTTTTGAACTGAATGCATTACATAATATAATGTGGAAATGAATGTACATTACAATGAAGCTTCAGATGTAACTATAGAACCGGCATGAATGATAGTCACAACCATGGATTACTCAAAGTAAAGCTGAATTCAGGAACATACCACATAGCATTTACATTGGAACAGACATTCACTTTCCTTAGCTTTCTAAACGCTTGTGTTCTACTATGTGCAACTGATAATATTACCTAAAGTAACTTCTCTAACTTTAATAGCACACAGATAAAAACTGTTGCAGACAACTCTAAAGCATAAGAAAAGTTGAATTTTAAGGTTTACATGAAGTTAGCACACAGTACTTTGCAGAAAAATTCAAACTTACACTCTTTTGAACTGTATGCATTACATTATATTCTGTACACAATGTGATAAATGTATGTACATAACAATGAGGCTTCATCCGTAACTGCATAGAAACGGCAGGAATTGTAGTCACAACCATGGAATGCTCAACGTAAAGCAAAATTCAGGAACATACCACACAGCATTGATATTGGAACAGCCATTAACTGTCCTTAGTTTTGTAAATGCTTGTATTCTACCATCTGCAACAAATAATATTACCTAAAGTAACTTCTCTAACTTCAATAGCACACAGATAAAAATGGTTGCAGACAACTCTAAAGCATAGGAAAAATAGAATTTTAAAGTTTACATGAAGTTAGCACACATTACCTTCCAGCAAAATTCAAACTTACACTCTTTTGAAATGAATGCATTACATTCTATTCTGTGCATAACGTCATAAATGGATGTACATTACAATGAGGTTTCTGCTGTAACTGTAGAGAACCGGCAGGAATAGTAGTCACAACCATGGAATATTCAATGTAAAGCTGAAGTCTGGAACATAACCACACAGTATTTACAATGGAAGCCGTTATCTTTGCTTAGCTTTGTTAACGTTTGTGTTCTACTATGTGTAACTGATAATATTACCTGAAGTAACTTCTATAACTTCAATAGCACACAGATAAAAATGGTTGCAGACAAGTCTAACGCATAAGAAAAGTAGAATTTTAAGGTATACATGTACTTTACATATACATATACAAGCAAACAGTACTTTCCAGCAAAATTCAAAGGTTCTCTCTTTTGAACGGAATGCATTCTCTTCTGTTCTGGGCATAATATGTTCAAATTGATGTAAATAACTATTAGGCTTCAACTGTAGCAGTATAGAAACGGCAGGAATACTAGTCAGAACCATGGAATACTCAAAGCACAAATGCTACAACATAGCATTTACATTGGAACTGCCATTATCTTTCTTTGGCTTTGAAAACGCTTGTGTTCTACAATGTGCAAATGATGATATTATCTAAAAAAAAACTACTCTAACTATATAACACACACATAAAAATGGTTGCAGAAAACTCTACGCCATATGAAAAGTAGAATTTAAAGGTTTACATCAAGTTTGCATTTAGTACATTTGAGCAAAATTGAACAGTACTTCCTATTCTGTGAATATAATGTTGAAGGGATTTACATAACTATAATGCTTCAGCTGTAGGTATATAGAAACGGCAGGAATAGTAGTCAGAACCATGGAATGCTCAAATAAAGCTGAATACAGGAACCTACCATACAACATTTACATTGGAACTGACATTACATTTCCTTGTCTTTGAAAATGCTATTGTTCTACTATGTGCAAAAAGTGATAATAGTTCTTTAACTACTCTAACTTTAATAACACACACATTAAAATGGTTCCAGACAACTCAAAACAATATGGAACGTAGAATTTAAAGGTTTACATAAAGATAGCACTTCGTACTTTCGAGGAAAATTCAAAGGTAAACTCTGTGAAAACATTACATTGTATTCTGTACATAATGTGATAAATGGATATACATAGTTCTACTATGTGCAACTGATAATATTACCTAAAGTAACTTCTCTAACTTCAATAGCACACAGATAAAAATGGTTGCAGACAACTCTAAAGCATAGGAAAAATAGAATTTTAAAGTTTTCATGAAGTTAGCACACATTACCTTCCAGCAAAATTCAAACTTACACTCTTTTGAAATGAATGCATTACATTCTATTCTGTGCATAACGTCATAAATGGATGTACATTACAATGAGGTTTCTGCTGTAACTGTAGAGAACCGGCAGGAATATTAGTCACAACCATGGAATACTCAAAGTAAAACTGAAGTCAAGAACATACCACACAGCATTTACATTAGAACAGCAATTACTTCTCCTTAGCTTTGTAAACGCTTGTGTTCTACTATGTGCAACTGATAATATTACCTAAAGTAACTTCTCTAACTTCAATAGCTCACAGATGAAAATTGTGTCAGACAACTCTAAAGCATAGGAAATGTAGAATTCTAAGGTTTACATGAGGTTAGGACACGGTACTTTCCAGCAAAATTCAAACTTACCCTCTTTTGAACTGAATGCATTACATTATATTCGGCGCATAATATGGGAAATGAATGTACATTACAGTGAAGCTTAAGCTGTAACAATAGAACCGGCATGAATGATAGTCACAACCATGGATTACTCAAAGTAAAGCTGAATTCAGGAACATACCACATAGCATTTACATTAGAACAGCCATTCACTTTCCTTTGCTTTCTAAACGCTTGTGTTCTAAGATGTGCAACTGATAATGTTACCTGAAGTAAAATCTATAACTTCAATAGCACACAGATAAAAATGGTTCCAGAGAACTCTAAGCCACAAGAAAAGTAGAAATCTGTTTACATGAAGTTAGCACACAGTACATTCATGCAAAATTCAAACTTACCCTCTTTTGAACTGAATGCATTACATAATATAATGTGGAAATGAATGTACATTACAATGAAGTTTCAGATGTAACTATAGAACCGGCATGAATGATAGTCACAACCATGGATTACTCAAAGTAAAGCAGAATTCAGGAACATAACATAACATTTACATTGGAACAGCCATTACCTTTCTTTAGCTTTCTAAACGCTTGTGTTCTACTATGTGTAACTGATAATTTTACCGGAAGTAACTTTTATAACTTTAATACCACAGCGATAAAAATGGTTGCATACAACTCTACACCATAAGTATAATTTTAAGGTTTACATGAAGTTATCAGACAGTACGTTCCAGCAAAGTTCAAACGAACACTCTTTTGAACTGAATGCATTATTTCCTATTCTGAGCATAATGTTATAAATGGATGCACTTAACTATTCGTGTTCAGCTGTAAGTGTATAGAACCGGCAGGAATAGTAGTCACAACCATGGAATACTCAAAGTAAAGCTGAATTCAGGAACTTACCACACATTGGAACAGCCATTACCTTTCCTTATCTTTGTAAACGCTTGTGCTCTACTATCTGCAACTGATAATATTACCTAAAGTAACTTCTGTAACTTCAATAGCTCACAGATGAAAATTGTGTCAGACAACTCTAAAGCATAAGAAATGTAGAATTTTAACGTTTACATGAAGTTAGCACACTGTACTTTGCTTTGCTTAGCTTTGCTTAGCTTTGCTTAGCTTTGTAAACGATTGTGTTCTACTATGAGCAACTGATAATATTACCTGAAGTAACTTCTATAACTTCAATAGAAAACATCTAAAAAAGGTTCCAGACAACTCTAAAGCATAGGAAATGTAGAATTCTAAGGTTTACATGAGGTTAGGACACGGTACTTTTCAGCAAAATTCAAACTTACCCTCTTTTGAACTGAATGCATTACATTATATTCGGTGCATAATATGGGAAATGAATGTACATTACAGTGAAGCTTCAGCTGTAACAATAGAACCGGCATGAATGATAGTCACAACCATGGATTACTCAAAGTAAAGCTGAATTCAGGAACATACCACATAGCATTTACATTGGAACTGCCACTAACTTTCTTTGGCTTTGAAAACGCTTGTGTTCTACTATGTGCAAATGATGATATTACCTAAAAAAAACTACTCTAACTTTATATAACACACACATAAAAATGGTTGCAGACAACTCTACACCATATGAAAAGTAGAATTTAAAGGTTTACATCAAGTTAGCACTTAGTACATTTGAGCAAAATGAACTGAAAACAGTACTTTCTATTCTGTGAATATAATGTTGAAGGAATTTACATAACTATAATGCTTCAGCTGTAGCTATATAGAAACGGCAGGAATAGTAGTCAGAACCATGGAATGCTCAAAATAAAGCTGAATACAGGAACCTACCATACAACATTTACATTGGAACTGACATTACATTTCCTTGGCTTTGAAAATGCTATTGTTCTACTATGTGCAAAAAGTGATAATAGTTCTTTAACTACTCTAACTTTAATAACACACACATTAAAATGGTTCCAGACAACTCAAAACAATATGGAACGTAGAATTTAAAGGTTTACATAAAGATAGCACTTAGTACTTTCGAGGAAAATTCAAAGGTAAACTCTATTGAAGTGAAAACATTACATTGTATTCTGTGAATATTGTGTTCAAGGGATTTACATAACAATACGGCTTCAGCTGTATCTGTATAGAAACGGCAGGAATACTAGTCACAGCCATGGAATCCTCAAAGTAAAGCTGAATTCAGGAACAAACAACACATCATTTAAATTGGAACAGACATTCACTTTCCTTAGCTTTCTAAACGCTTGTTCTAATATGTGCAACTGATAATGTTACCTGAAGTAAAATCTATAACGTCAATAGCACATAGATAAAAATGGATCCAGAGAACTCTAAACCACAAGAAAAGTAGAAATCTAAGGTTTACCTGAAGTTAGCACACAGTACATTCATGCAAAATTCAAACTTACCCTCTTTTGAACTGAATGCATTACATAATATAATGTGGAAATGAATGTACATTACAATGAAGCTTCAGATGTAACTATAGAACCGGCATGAATGATAGTCACAACCATGGATTACTCAAAGTAAAGCTGAATTCAGGAACATACCACATAGCATTTACATTGGAACAGACATTCACTTTCCTTAGCTTTCTAAACGCTTGTGTTCTAATATGTGCAACTGATAATGTTAGTTGAAGTAAAATCTATAACTTCAATAGCAGACAGATAAAAATGGTTCCAGGGAACTCTAAACCACAAGAAAAGTAGAAATCTAAGGTTTACCTGAAGTTAGCACACAGTACATTCATGCAAAATTCAAACTTACACTCTTCTGAACTGAATGCATTACTTTCTATTCTGTGCATAATGTGATCAATGGACGCACATAACTTTTAGTGTTCAGCTGTAAGTGTATAGAACCGGCAGGAATAGTAGTCACAACCATGGAAAACTCAAAGTAAAGCTGAATTCAGGTACATACCACACAGTATTTACATTGAAAGAGCCGTTACCTTTGCTTAGCTTTGTAAACGCTTGTGTTCTACTATGTGCAACTGATAATATTACCTAAAGTAACTTCTCTAACTTCAATAGCACGCAGATAAAAATTGTTGCAGACAAGTCTAAAGCATAAGAAAAGTAGAATTTTAAGGTATACATGAAGTTAGCACACAGTACTTTCCAGCAAAATTCAAAGGTTCTCTCTTTTGAACGGAATGCATTCTCTTCTGATCTGGGCATAATATGTTCAAATTGATGTAAATAACTATTAGGCTTCAACTGTAGCAGTATAGAAACGGCAGGAATACTAGTCAGAACCATGGAATACTCAAAGCACAAATGCTACAACATAGCATTTACATTGGAACTGCCATTATCTTTCTTTGGCTTTGAAAACGCTTGTGTTCTACAATGTGCAAATGATGATATTACCTAAAAAAAACTACTCTAACTTTATATAACACACACATTAAAATGGTTGCAGAAAACTCTACGCCATATGAAAAGTAGAATTTAGTTTACATCAAGTTAGCACAGTACTTTCGAGGAAAATTCAAAGGTACACTCTATTGAAGTGAAAACATTACATTGTATTCTGTGAATATTGTGTTCAAGGGATTTACATAACAATTCGGCTTCAGCTGTATCTGTATAGAAACGGCAGGAATACTAGTCACAGCCATGGAATCCTCAAAGTAAAGCTGAATTCAGGAACATACAACACAGCATTTACATTGGAACAGCCATTCACTTTCCTTTGCTTTGTAAACGCTTGTGTTCTACTATGTGCAAATGATAATATTACCTAAAGTAACTTCTCTAACTTTAATAGCACACAGATAAAAACTGTTGCAGACAACTCTAAAGCATAAGAAAAGTTGAATTTTAAGGTTTACATGAAGTTAGCACACAGTACTTTGCAGAAAAATTCAAACTTACACTCTTTTGAACTGTATGCATTACATTATATTCTGTACACAATGTGATAAATGTATGTACATAACAAAGAGGCTTCATCCGTAACTGCATAGAAACGGCAGGAATTGTAGTCACAACCATGGAATGCTCAACGTAAAGCAAAATTCAGGAAAATACCACACAGCATTGATATTGGAACAGCCATTAACTGTCCTTAGTTTTGTAAATGCTTGTATTCTACCATCTGCAACAAATAATATTACCTAAAGTAACTTCTCAAACTTCAATAGCACACAGATAAAAATGGTTGCAGACAACTCTAAAGCATAGGAAAAATAGAATTTTAAAGTTTACATGAAGTTAGCACACATTACCTTCCAGCAAAATTCAAACTTACACTCTTTTGAAATGAATGCATTACATTCTATTCTGTGCATAACGTCATAAATGGATGTACATTACAATGAGGTTTCTGCTGTAACTGTAGAGAACCGGCAGGAATATTAGTCACAACCATGGAATACTCAAAGTAAAACTGAAGTCAAGAACATACAACACAGCATTTACATTGGAACAGCCATTCACTTTCCTTTGCTTTCTAAACGCTTGTGTTCTAATATGTGCAACTGATAATGTTACCTGAAGTAAAATCTATAACTTCAATAGCACACAGATAAAAATGGTTCCAGAGAACTCTAAACCACAAGAAAAGTAGAAATCTAAGGTTTACATGAAGTTAGCACACAGTACATTCATGCAAAATTCAAACTTACCCTCTTTTGAACTGAATGCATTGCATAATATAATGTGGAAATGAATGTACATTACAATGAAGTTTCAGATGTAACTATAGAACCGGCATGAATGATAGTCACAACCATGGATTACTCAAAGTAAAGCAGAATTCAGGAACATAACATAACATTTACATTGGAACAGCCATTACCTTTCTTTAGCTTTCTAAACGCTTGTGTTCTACTATGTGTAACTGATAATTTTACCGGAAGTAACTTTTATAACTTTAATACCACAGCGATAAAAATGGTTCCATACAACTCTACACCATAAGTATAATTTTAAGGTTTACATGAAGTTATCAGACAGTACGTTCCAGCAAATTCAGGAACTTACCGCACATTGGAACAGCCATTACCTTTCCTTATCTTTGTAAACGCTTGTGCTCTACTATCTGCAACTGATAATATTACCTAAAGTAACTTCTGTAACTTCAATAGCTCACAGATGAAAATTGTGTCAGACAACTCTAAAGCATAGGAAATGTAGAATTTTAACGTTTACATGAAGTTAGCACACTGTACTTTGCTTAGCTTTGCTTAGCTTTGTAAACGATTGTGTTCTACTATGAGCAACTGATAATATTACCTGAAGTAACTTCTATAACTTCAATAGAACACATCTAAAAAAGGTTCCAGACAACTCTAAAGCATAGGAAATGTAGAATTCTAAGGTTTACATGAGGTTAGGACACGGTACATTCCAGCAAAATTCAAACTTACCCTCTTTTGAACTGAATGCATTACATTATATTCGGTGCATAATATGGGAAATGAATGTACATGACAGTGAAGCTTCAGCTGTAACAATAGAACCGGCATGAATGATAGTCACAACCATGGATTACTCAAAGTAAAGCTGAATTCAGGAACATACCACATAGCATTTACATTGGAACTGCCACTAACTTTCTTTGGCTTTGAAAACGCTTGTGTTCTACTATGTGCAAATGATGATATTACCTAAAAAAAACTACTCTAACTTTATATAACACACATAAAAATGGTTGCAGACAACTCTACACCATATGAAAAGTAGAATTTAAAGGTTTACATCAAGTTAGCACTTAGTACATTTGAGCAAAATTGAACTGAAAACAGTACTTTCTATTCTGTGAATATAATGTTGAAGGGATTTACATAACTATAATGCTTCAGCTGTAGCTATATAGAAACGGCAGGAATAGTAGTCAGAACCATGGAATGCTCAAAATAAAGCTGAATACAGGAACCTACCATACAACATTTACATTGGAACTGACATTACATTTCCTTGGCTTTGAAAATGCTATTGTTCTACTATGTGCAAAAAGTGATAATAGTTCTTTAACTACTCTAACTTTAATAACACACACATTAAAATGGTTCCAGACAACTCAAAACAATATGGAACGTAGAATTTAAAGGTTTACATAAAGATAGCACTTAGTACTTTCGAGGAAAATTCAAAGGTAAACTCTATTGAAGTGAAAACATTACATTGTATTCTGTGAATATTGTGTTCAAGGGATTTACATAACAATACGGCTTCAGCTGTATCTGTATAGAAACGGCAGGAATACTAGTCACAGCCATGGAATCCTCAAAGTAAAGCTGAATTCAGGAACAAACAACACATCATTTAAATTGGAACAGACATTCACTTTCCTTAGCTTTCTAAACGCTTGTTCTAATATGTGCAACTGATAATGTTACCTGAAGTAAAATCTATAACGTCAATAGCACATAGATAAAAATGGATCCAGAGAACTCTAAACCACAAGAAAAGTAGAAATCTAAGGTTTACCTGAAGTTAGCACACAGTACATTCATGCAAAATTCAAACTTACCCTCTTTTGAACTGAATGCATTACATAATATAATGTGGAAATGAATGTACATTACAATGAAGCTTCAGATGTAACTATAGAACCGGCATGAATGATAGTCACAACCATGGATTACTCAAAGTAAAGCTGAATTCAGGAACATACCACATAGCATTTACATTGGAACAGACATTCACTTTCCTTAGCTTTCTAAACGCTTGTGTTCTAATATGTGCAACTGATAATGTTAGTTGAAGTAAAATCTATAACTTCAATAGCAGACAGATAAAAATGGTTCCAGGGAACTCTAAACCACAAGAAAAGTAGAAATCTAAGGTTTACATGAAGTTAGCACACAGTACATTCATGCAAAATTCAAACTTACCCTCTTTTGAACTGAATGCATTACATAATATAATGTGGAAATGAATGTACATTACAATGAAGCTTCAGATGTAACTATAGAACATGCATGAATGATAGTCACAACCATGGATTACTCAAAATAAAGCTGAATTCAAGAACATACCACATAGCATTTACATTGGAACAGACATTCACTTTCCTTAGCTTTCTAAACGCTTGTGTTCTACTATGTGTAACTGATAATTTTACCGGAAGTAACTTTTATAACTTTAATACCACAGCGATAAAAATGGTTGCATACAACTCTACACCATAAGTATAATTTTAAGGTTTACATGAAGTTATCAGACAGTACGTTCCAGCAAATTTCAAACGAACACTCTTTGGAACTGAATGCATTATTTCCTATTCTGAGCATAATGTTATAAATGGATGCACTTAACTATTCGTGTTCAGCTGTAAGTGTATAGAACCGGCAGGAATAGTAGTCACAACCATGGAATACTCAAAGTAAAGCTGAATTCAGGAACTTACCGCACATTGGAACAGCCATTACCTTTCCTTATCTTTGTAAACGCTTGTGCTCTACTATCTGCAACTGATAATATTACCTAAAGTAACTTCTGTAACTTCAATAGCTCACAGATGAAAATTGTGTCAGACAACTCTAAAGCATAGGAAATGTAGAATTTTAACGTTTACATGAAGTTAGCACACTGTACTTTGCTTAGCTTTGCTTAGCTTTGTAAACGATTGTGTTCTACTATGAGCAACTGATAATATTACCTGAAGTAACCTATAACTTCAATAGAACACATCTAAAAAAGGTTCCAGACAACTCTAAAGCATAGGAAATGTAGAATTCTAAGGTTTACATGAGGTTAGGACACGGTACATTCCAGCAAAATTCAAACTTACCCTCTTTTGAACTGAATGCATTACATTATATTCGGTGCATAATATGGGAAATGAATGTACATGACAGTGAAGCTTCAGCTGTAACAATAGAACCGGCATGAATGATAGTCACAACCATGGATTACTCAAAGTAAAGCTGAATTCAGGAACATACCACATAGCATTTACATTGGAACTGCCACTAACTTTCTTTGGCTTTGAAAACGCTTGTGTTCTACTATGTGCAAATGATGATATTACCTAAAAAAAACTACTCTAACTTTATATAACACACATAAAAATGGTTGCAGACAACTCTACACCATATGAAAAGTAGAATTTAAAGGTTTACATCAAGTTAGCACTTAGTACATTTGAGCAAAATTGAACTGAAAACAGTACTTTCTATTCTGTGAATATAATGTTGAAGGGATTTACATAACTATAATGCTTCAGCTGTAGCTATATAGAAACGGCAGGAATAGTAGTCAGAACCATGGAATGCTCAAAATAAAGCTGAATACAGGAACCTACCATACAACATTTACATTGGAACTGACATTACATTTCCTTGGCTTTGAAAATGCTATTGTTCTACTATGTGCAAAAAGTGATAATAGTTCTTTAACTACTCTAACTTTAATAACACACACATTAAAATGGTTCCAGACAACTCAAAACAATATGGAACGTAGAATTTAAAGGTTTACATAAAGATAGCACTTAGTACTTTCGAGGAAAATTCAAAGGTAAACTCTATTGAAGTGAAAACATTACATTGTATTCTGTGAATATTGTGTTCAAGGGATTTACATAACAATACGGCTTCAGCTGTATCTGTATAGAAACGGCAGGAATACTAGTCACAGCCATGGAATCCTCAAAGTAAAGCTGAATTCAGGAACAAACAACACATCATTTAAATTGGAACAGACATTCACTTTCCTTAGCTTTCTAAACGCTTGTTCTAATATGTGCAACTGATAATGTTACCTGAAGTAAAATCTATAACGTCAATAGCACATAGATAAAAATGGATCCAGAGAACTCTAAACCACAAGAAAAGTAGAAATCTAAGGTTTACCTGAAGTTAGCACACAGTACATTCATGCAAAATTCAAACTTACACTCTTCTGAACTGAATGCATTACTTTCTATTCTGTGCATAATGTGATCAATGGACGCACATAACTTTTAGTGTTCAGCTGTAAGTGTATAGAACCGGCAGGAATAGTAGTCACAACCATGGAAAACTCAAAGTAAAGCTGAATTCAGGTACATACCACACAGTATTTACATTGAAAGAGCCGTTACCTTTGCTTAGCTTTGTAAACGCTTGTGTTCTACTATGTGCAACTGATAATATTACCTAAAGTAACTTCTCTAACTTCAATAGCACGCAGATAAAAATTGTTGCAGACAAGTCTAAAGCATAAGAAAAGTAGAATTTTAAGGTATACATGAAGTTAGCACACAGTACTTTCCAGCAAAATTCAAAGGTTCTCTCTTTTGAACGGAATGCATTCTCTTCTGTTCTGGGCATAATATGTTCAAATTGATGTAAATAACTATTAGGCTTCAACTGTAGCAGTATAGAAACGGCAGGAATACTAGTCAGAACCATGGAATACTCAAAGCACAAATGCTACAACATAGCATTTACATTGGAACTGACATTATCTTTCTTTGGCTTTGAAAACGCTTGTGTTCTACAATGTGCAAATGATGATATTACCTAAAAAAAACTACTCTAACTTTATATAACACACACATAAAAATGGTTGCAGAAAACTCTACGCCATATGAAAAGTAGAATTTAGTTTACATCAAGTTAGCACAGTACTTTCGAGGAAAATTCAAAGGTACACTCTATTGAAGTGAAAACATTACATTGTATTCTGTGAATATTGTGTTCAAGGGATTTACATAACAATTCGGCTTCAGCTGTATCTGTATAGAAACGGCAGGAATACTAGTCACAGCCATGGAATCCTCAAAGTAAAGCTGAATTCAGGAACATACAACACAGCATTTACATTGGAACAGCCATTCACTTTGCTTTGTAAACGCTTGTGTTCTACTATGTGCAAATGATAATATTACCTAAAGTAACTTCTCTAACTTTAATAGCACACAGATAAAAACTGTTGCAGACAACTCTAAAGCATAAGAAAAGTTGAATTTTAAGGTTTACATGAAGTTAGCACACAGTACTTTGCAGAAAAATTCAAACTTACACTCTTTTGAACTGTATGCATTACATTATATTCTGTACACAATGTGATAAATGTATGTACATAACAAAGAGGCTTCATCCGTAACTGCATAGAAACGGCAGGAATTGTAGTCACAACCATGGAATGCTCAACGTAAAGCAAAATTCAGGAACATACCACACAGCATTGATATTGGAACAGCCATTAACTGTCCTTAGTTTTGTAAATGCTTGTATTCTACCATCTGCAACAAATAATATTACCTAAAGTAACTTCTCAAACTTCAATAGCACACAGATAAAAATGGTTGCAGACAACTCTAAAGCATAGGAAAAATAGAATTTTAAAGTTTACATGAAGTTAGCACACATTACCTTCCAGCAAAATTCAAACTTACACTCTTTTGAAATGAATGCATTACATTCTATTCTGTGCATAACGTCATAAATGGATGTACATTACAATGAGGTTTCTGCTGTAACTGTAGAGAACCGGCAGGAATATTAGTCACAACCATGGAATACTCAAAGTAAAACTGAAGTCAAGAACATACAACACAGCATTTACATTGGAACAGCCATTCACTTTCCTTTGCTTTCTAAACGCTTGTGTTCTAATATGTGCAACTGATAATGTTACCTGAAGTAAAATCTATAACTTCAATAGCACACAGATAAAAATGGTTCCAGAGAACTCTAAACCACAAGAAAAGTAGAAATCTAAGGTTTACATGAAGTTAGCACACAGTACATTCATGCAAAATTCAAACTTACCCTCTTTTGAACTGAATGCATTGCATAATATAATGTGGAAATGAATGTACATTACAATGAAGTTTCAGATGTAACTATAGAACCGGCATGAATGATAGTCACAACCATGGATTACTCAAAGTAAAGCAGAATTCAGGAACATAACATAACATTTACATTGGAACAGCCATTACCTTTCTTTAGCTTTCTAAACGCTTGTGTTCTACTATGTGTAACTGATAATTTTACCGGAAGTAACTTTTATAACTTTAATACCACAGCGATAAAAATGGTTGCATACAACTCTACACCATGTATAATTTTAAGGTTTACATGAAGTTATCAGACAGTACGTTCCAGCAAATTTCAAACGAACACTCTTTGGAACTGAATGCATTATTTCCTATTCTGAGCATAATGTTATAAATGGATGCACTTAACTATTCGTGTTCAGCTGTAAGTGTATAGAACCGGCAGGAATAGTAGTCACAACCATGGAATACTCAAAGTAAAGCTGAATTCAGGAACTTACCGCACATTGGAACAGCCATTACCTTTCCTTATCTTTGTAAACGCTTGTGCTCTACTATCTGCAACTGATAATATTACCTAAAGTAACTTCTGTAACTTCAATAGCTCACAGATGAAAATTGTGTCAGACAACTCTAAAGCATAGGAAATGTAGAATTTTAACGTTTACATGAAGTTAGCACACTGTACTTTGCTTAGCTTTGCTTAGCTTTGTAAACGATTGTGTTCTACTATGAGCAACTGATAATATTACCTGAAGTAACTTCTATAACTTCAATAGAACACATCTAAAAAAGGTTCCAGACAACTCTAAAGCATAGGAAATGTAGAATTCTAAGGTTTACATGAGGTTAGGACACGGTACATTCCAGCAAAATTCAAACTTACCCTCTTTTGAACTGAATGCATTACATTATATTCGGTGCATAATATGGGAAATGAATGTACATGACAGTGAAGCTTCAGCTGTAACAATAGAACCGGCATGAATGATAGTCACAACCATGGATTACTCAAAGTAAAGCTGAATTCAGGAACATACCACATAGCATTTACATTGGAACTGCCACTAACTTTCTTTGGCTTTGAAAACGCTTGTGTTCTACTATGTGCAAATGATGATATTACCTAAAAAAAACTACTCTAACTTTATATAACACACATAAAAATGGTTGCAGACAACTCTACACCATATGAAAAGTAGAATTTAAAGGTTTACATCAAGTTAGCACAGTACATTTGAGCAAAATTGAACTGAAAACAGTACTTTCTATTCTGTGAATATAATGTTGAAGGGATTTACATAACTATAATGCTTCAGCTGTAGCTATATAGAAACGGCAGGAATAGTAGTCAGAACCATGGAATGCTCAAAATAAAGCTGAATACAGGAACCTACCATACAACATTTACATTGGAACTGACATTACATTTCCTTGGCTTTGAAAATGCTATTGTTCTACTATGTGCAAAAAGTGATAATAGTTCTTTAACTACTCTAACTTTAATAACACACACATTAAAATGGTTCCAGACAACTCAAAACAATATGGAACGTAGAATTTAAAGGTTTACATAAAGATAGCACTTAGTACTTTCGAGGAAAATTCAAAGGTAAACTCTATTGAAGTGAAAACATTACATTGTATTCTGTGAATATTGTGTTCAAGGGATTTACATAACAATACGGCTTCAGCTGTATCTGTATAGAAACGGCAGGAATACTAGTCACAGCCATGGAATCATCAAAGTAAAGCTGAATTCAGGAACAAACAACACATCATTTAAATTGGAACAGACATTCACTTTCCTTAGCTTTCTAAACGCTTGTTCTAATATGTGCAACTGATAATGTTACCTGAAGTAAAATCTATAACGTCAATAGCACATAGATAAAAATGGATCCAGAGAACTCTAAACCACAAGAAAAGTAGAAATCTAAGGTTTACCTGAAGTTAGCACACAGTACATTCATGCAAAATTCAAACTTACCCTCTTTTGAACTGAATGCATTACATAATATAATGTGGAAATGAATGTACATTACAATGAAGCTTCAGATGTAACTATAGAACCGGCATGAATGATAGTCACAACCATGGATTACTCAAAGTAAAGCTGAATTCAGGAACATACCACATAGCATTTACATTGGAACAGACATTCACTTTCCTTAGCTTTCTAAACGCTTGTGTTCTAATATGTGCAACTGATAATGTTAGTTGAAGTAAAATCTATAACTTCAATAGCAGACAGATAAAAATGGTTCCAGGGAACTCTAAACCACAAGAAAAGTAGAAATCTAAGGTTTACCTGAAGTTAGCACACAGTACATTCATGCAAAATTCAAACTTACACTCTTCTGAACTGAATGCATTACTTTCTATTCTGTGCATAATGTGATCAATGGACGCACATAACTTTTAGTGTTCAGCTGTAAGTGTATAGAACCGGCAGGAATAGTAGTCACAACCATGGAAAACTCAAAGTAAAGCTGAATTCAGGTACATACCACACAGTATTTACATTGAAAGAGCCGTTACCTTTGCTTAGCTTTGTAAACGCTTGTGTTCTACTATGTGCAACTGATAATATTACCTAAAGTAACTTCTCTAACTTCAATAGCACGCAGATAAAAATTGTTGCAGACAAGTCTAAAGCATAAGAAAAGTAGAATTTTAAGGTATACATGAAGTTAGCACACAGTACTTTCCAGCAAAATTCAAAGGTTCTCTCTTTTGAACGGAATGCATTCTCTTCTGTTCTGGGCATAATATGTTCAAATTGATGTAAATAACTATTAGGCTTCAACTGTAGCAGTATAGAAACGGCAGGAATACTAGTCAGAACCATGGAATACTCAAAGCACAAATGCTACAACATAGCATTTACATTGGAACTGCCATTATCTTTCTTTGGCTTTGAAAACGCTTGTGTTCTACAATGTGCAAATGATGATATTACCTAAAAAAAACTACTCTAACTTTATATAACACACACATAAAAATGGTTGCAGAAAACTCTACGCCATATGAAAAGTAGAATTTAGTTTACATCAAGTTAGCACAGTACTTTCGAGGAAAATTCAAAGGTACACTCTATTGAAGTGAAAACATTACATTGTATTCTGTGAATATTGTGTTCAAGGGATTTACATAACAATTCGGCTTCAGCTGTATCTGTATAGAAACGGCAGGAATACTAGTCACAGCCATGGAATCCTCAAAGTAAAGCTGAATTCAGGAACATACAACACAGCATTTACATTGGAACAGCCATTCACTTTGCTTTGTAAACGCTTGTGTTCTACTATGTGCAAATGATAATATTACCTAAAGTAACTTCTCTAACTTTAATAGCACACAGATAAAAACTGTTGCAGACAACTCTAAAGCATAAGAAAAGTTGAATTTTAAGGTTTACATGAAGTTAGCACACAGTACTTTGCAGAAAAATTCAAACTTACACTCTTTTGAACTGTATGCATTACATTATATTCTGTACACAATGTGATAAATGTATGTACATAACAAAGAGGCTTCATCCGTAACTGCATAGAAACGGCAGGAATTGTAGTCACAACCATGGAATGCTCAACGTAAAGCAAAATTCAGGAACATACCACACAGCATTGATATTGGAACAGCCATTAACTGTCCTTAGTTTTGTAAATGCTTGTATTCTACCATCTGCAACAAATAATATTACCTAAAGTAACTTTTCAAACTTCAATAGCACACAGATAAAAATGGTTGCAGACAACTCTAAAGCATAGGAAAAATAGAATTTTAAAGTTTGCATGAAGTTAGCACACATTACCTTCCAGCAAAATTCAAACTTACACTCTTTTGAAATGAATGCATTACATTCTATTCTGTGCATAACGTCATAAATGGATGTACATTACAATGAGGTTTCTGCTGTAACTGTAGAGAACCGGCAGGAATATTAGACACAACCATGGAATACTCAAAGTAAAACTGAAGTCAAGAACATACAACACAGCATTTACATTGGAACAGCCATTCACTTTCCTTTGCTTTCTAAACGCTTGTGTTCTAATATGTGCAACTGATAATGTTACCTGAAGTAAAATCTATAACTTCAATAGCACACAGATAAAAATGGTTCCAGAGAACTCTAAACCACAAGAAAAGTAGAAATCTAAGGTTTACATGAAGTTAGCACACAGTACATTCATGCAAAATTCAAACTTACCCTCTTTTGAACTGAATGCATTGCATAATATAATGTGGAAATGAATGTACATTACAATGAAGTTTCAGATGTAACTATAGAACCGGCATGAATGATAGTCACAACCATGGATTACTCAAAGTAAAGCAGAATTCAGGAACATAACATAACATTTACATTGGAACAGCCATTACCTTTCTTTAGCTTTCTAAACGCTTGTGTTCTACTATGTGTAACTGATAATTTTACCGGAAGTAACTTTTATAACTTTAATACCACAGCGATAAAAATGGTTGCATACAACTCTACACCATAAGTATAATTTTAAGGTTTACATGAAGTTATCAGACAGTACGTTCCAGCAAATTTCAAACGAACACTCTTTGGAACTGAATGCATTATTTCCTATTCTGAGCATAATGTTATAAATGGATGCACTTAACTATTCGTGTTCAGCTGTAAGTGTATAGAACCGGCAGGAATAGTAGTCACAACCATGGAATACTCAAAGTAAAGCTGAATTCAGGAACTTACCGCACATTGGAACAGCCATTACCTTTCCTTATCTTTGTAAACGCTTGTGCTCTACTATCTGCAACTGATAATATTACCTAAAGTAACTTCTGTAACTTCAATAGCTCACAGATGAAAATTGTGTCAGACAACTCTAAAGCATAGGAAATGTAGAATTTTAACGTTTACATGAAGTTAGCACACTGTACTTTGCTTAGCTTTGCTTAGCTTTGTAAACGATTGTGTTCTACTATGAGCAACTGATAATATTACCTGAAGTAACTTCTATAACTTCAATAGAACACATCTAAAAAAGGTTCCAGACAACTCTAAAGCATAGGAAATGTAGAATTCTAAGGTTTACATGAGGTTAGGACACGGTACATTCCAGCAAAATTCAAACTTACCCTCTTTTGAACTGAATGCATTACATTATATTCGGTGCATAATATGGGAAATGAATGTACATGACAGTGAAGCTTCAGCTGTAACAATAGAACCGGCATGAATGATAGTCACAACCATGGATTACTCAAAGTAAAGCTGAATTCAGGAACATACCACATAGCATTTACATTGGAACTGCCACTAACTTTCTTTGGCTTTGAAAACGCTTGTGTTCTACTATGTGCAAATGATGATATTACCTAAAAAAAACTACTCTAACTTTATATAACACACATAAAAATGGTTGCAGACAACTCTACACCATATGAAAAGTAGAATTTAAAGGTTTACATCAAGTTAGCACTTAGTACATTTGAGCAAAATTGAACTGAAAACAGTACTTTCTATTCTGTGAATATAATGTTGAAGGGATTTACATAACTATAATGCTTCAGCTGTAGCTATATAGAAACGGCAGGAATAGTAGTCAGAACCATGGAATGCTCAAAATAAAGCTGAATACAGGAACCTACCATACAACATTTACATTGGAACTGACATTACATTTCCTTGGCTTTGAAAATGCTATTGTTCTACTATGTGCAAAAAGTGATAATAGTTCTTTAACTACTCTAACTTTAATAACACACACATTAAAATGGTTCCAGACAACTCAAAACAATATGGAACGTAGAATTTAAAGGTTTACATAAAGATAGCACTTAGTACTTTCGAGGAAAATTCAAAGGTAAACTCTATTGAAGTGAAAACATTACATTGTATTCTGTGAATATTGTGTTCAAGGGATTTACATAACAATACGGCTTCAGCTGTATCTGTATAGAAACGGCAGGAATACTAGTCACAGCCATGGAATCCTCAAAGTAAAGCTGAATTCAGGAACATACAACACAGCATTTACATTGGAACAGCCATTCACTTTCCTTTGCTTTGTAAACGCTTGTGTTCTACTATGTGCAAATGATAATATTACCTAAAGTAACTTCTCTAACTTTAATAGCACACAGATAAAAACTGTTGCAGACAACTCTAAAGCATAAGAAAAGTTGAATTTTAAGGTTTACATGAAGTTAGCACACAGTACTTTGCAGAAAAATTCAAACTTACACTCTTTTGAACTGTATGCATTACATTATATTCTGTACACAATGTGATAAATGTATGTACATAACAAAGAGGCTTCATCCGTAACTGCATAGAAACGGCAGGAATTGTAGTCACAACCATGGAATGCTCAACGTAAAGCAAAATTCAGGAACATACCACACAGCATTGATATTGGAACAGCCATTAACTGTCCTTAGTTTTGTAAATGCTTGTATTCTACCATCTGCAACAAATAATATTACCTAAAGTAACTTCTCAAACTTCAATAGCACACAGATAAAAATGGTTGCAGACAACTCTAAAGCATAGGAAAAATAGAATTTTAAAGTTTACATGAAGTTAGCACACATTACCTTCCAGCAAAATTCAAACTTACACTCTTTTGAAATGAATGCATTACATTCTATTCTGTGCATAACGTCATAAATGGATGTACATTACAATGAGGTTTCTGCTGTAACTGTAGAGAACCGGCAGGAATATTAGTCACAACCATGGAATACTCAAAGTAAAACTGAAGTCAAGAACATACAACACAGCATTTACATTGGAACAGCCATTCACTTTCCTTTGCTTTCTAAACGCTTGTGTTCTAATATGTGCAACTGATAATGTTACCTGAAGTAAAATCTATAACTTCAATAGCACACAGATAAAAATGGTTCCAGAGAACTCTAAACCACAAGAAAAGTAGAAATCTAAGGTTTACATGAAGTTAGCACACAGTACATTCATGCAAAATTCAAACTTACCCTCTTTTGAACTGAATGCATTGCATAATATAATGTGGAAATGAATGTACATTACAATGAAGTTTCAGATGTAACTATAGAACCGGCATGAATGATAGTCACAACCATGGATTACTCAAAGTAAAGCAGAATTCAGGAACATAACATAACATTTACATTGGAACAGCCATTACCTTTCTTTAGCTTTCTAAACGCTTGTGTTCTACTATGTGTAACTGATAATTTTACCGGAAGTAACTTTTATAACTTTAATACCACAGCGATAAAAATGGTTGCATACAACTCTACACCATAAGTATAATTTTAAGGTTTACATGAAGTTATCAGACAGTACGTTCCAGCAAATTTCAAACGAACACTCTTTGGAACTGAATGCATTATTTCCTTTTCTGAGCATAATGTTATAAATGGATGCACTTAACTATTCGTGTTCAGCTGTAAGTGTATAGAACCGGCAGGAATAGTAGTCACAACCATGGAATACTCAAAGTAAAGCTGAATTCAGGAACTTACCGCACATTGGAACAGCCATTACCTTTCCTTATCTTTGTAAACGCTTGTGCTCTACTATCTGCAACTGATAATATTACCTAAAGTAACTTCTGTAACTTCAATAGCTCACAGATGAAAATTGTGTCAGACAACTCTAAAGCATAGGAAATGTAGAATTTTAACGTTTACATGAAGTTAGCACACTGTACTTTGCTTAGCTTTGCTTAGCTTTGTAAACGATTGTGTTCTACTATGAGCAACTGATAATATTACCTGAAGTAACTTCTATAACTTCAATAGAACACATCTAAAAAAGGTTCCAGACAACTCTAAAGCATAGGAAATGTAGAATTCTAAGGTTTACATGAGGTTAGGACACGGTACATTCCAGCAAAATTCAAACTTACCCTCTTTTGAACTGAATGCATTACATTATATTCGGTGCATAATATGGGAAATGAATGTACATTACAGTGAAGCTTCAGCTGTAACAATAGAACCGGCATGAATGATAGTCACAACCATGGATTACTAAAAGTAAAGCTGAATTCAGGAACATACCACATAGCATTTACATTGGAACTGCCACTAACTTTCTTTGGCTTTGAAAACGCTTGTGTTCTACTATGTGCAAATGATGATATTACCTAAAAAAAACTACTCTAACTTTATATAACACACATAAAAATGGTTGCAGACAACTCTACACCATATGAAAAGTAGAATTTAAAGGTTTACATCAAGTTAGCACTTAGTACATTTGAGCAAAATTGAACTGAAAACAGTATTCTATTCTGTGAATATAATGTTGAAGGGATTTACATAACTATAATGCTTCAGCTGTAGCTATATAGAAACGGCAGGAATAGTAGTCAGAACCATGGAATGCTCAAAATAAAGCTGAATACAGGAACCTACCATACAACATTTACATTGGAACTGACATTACATTTCCTTGGCTTTGAAAATGCTATTGTTCTACTATGTGCAAAAAGTGATAATAGTTCTTTAACTACTCTAACTTTAATAACACACACATTAAAATGGTTCCAGACAACTCAAAACAATATGGAACGTAGAATTTAAAGGTTTACATAAAGATAGCACTTAGTACTTTCGAGGAAAATTCAAAGGTAAACTCTATTGAAGTGAAAACATTACATTGTATTCTGTGAATATTGTGTTCAAGGGATTTACATAACAATACGGCTTCAGCTGTATCTGTATAGAAACGGCAGGAATACTAGTCACAGCCATGGAATCCTCAAAGTAAAGCTGAATTCAGGAACAAACAACACATCATTTAAATTGGAACAGACATTCACTTTCCTTAGCTTTCTAAACGCTTGTTCTAATATGTGCAACTGATAATGTTACCTGAAGTAAAATCTATAACGTCAATAGCACATAGATAAAAATGGATCCAGAGAACTCTAAACCACAAGAAAAGTAGAAATCTAAGGTTTACCTGAAGTTAGCACACAGTACATTCATGCAAAATTCAAACTTACCCTCTTTTGAACTGAATGCATTACATAATATAATGTGGAAATGAATGTACATTACAATGAAGCTTCAGATGTAACTATAGAACCGGCATGAATGATAGTCACAACCATGGAATACTCAAAGTAAAACTGAAGTCAAGAACATACAACACAGCATTTACATTGGAACAGCCATTCACTTTCCTTTGCTTTCTAAACGCTTGTGTTCTAATATGTGCAACTGATAATGTTACCTGAAGTAAAATCTATAACTTCAATAGCACACAGATAAAAATGGTTCCAGAGAACTCTAAACCACAAGAAAAGTAGAAATCTAAGGTTTACATGAAGTTAGCACACATTACCTTCCAGCAAAATTCAAACTTACACTCTTTTGAAATGAATGCATTACATTCTATTCTGTGCATAACGTCATAAATGGATGTACATTACAATGAGGTTTCTGCTGTAACTGTAGAGAACCGGCAGGAATATTAGTCACAACCATGGAATACTCAAAGTAAAACTGAAGTCAAGAACATACAACACAGCATTTACATTGGAACAGCCATTCACTTTCCTTTGCTTTCTAAACGCTTGTGTTCTAATATGTGCAACTGATAATGTTACCTGAAGTAAAATCTATAACTTCAATAGCACACAGATAAAAATGGTTCCAGAGAACTCTAAACCACAAGAAAAGTAGAAATCTAAGGTTTACATGAAGTTAGCACACAGTACATTCATGCAAAATTCAAACTTACCCTCTTTTGAACTGAATGCATTGCATAATATAATGTGGAAATGAATGTACATTACAATGAAGTTTCAGATGTAACTATAGAACCGGCATGAATGATAGTCACAACCATGGATTACTCAAAGTAAAGCAGAATTCAGGAACATAACATAACATTTACATTGGAACAGCCATTACCTTTCTTTAGCTTTCTAAACGCTTGTGTTCTACTATGTGTAACTGATAATTTTACCGGAAGTAACTTTTATAACTTTAATACCACAGCGATAAAAATGGTTGCATACAACTCTACACCATAAGTATAATTTTAAGGTTTACATGAAGTTATCAGACAGTACGTTCCAGCAAATTTCAAACGAACACTCTTTGGAACTGAATGCATTATTTCCTATTCTGAGCATAATGTTATAAATGGATGCACTTAACTATTCGTGTTCAGCTGTAAGTGTATAGAACCGGCAGGAATAGTAGTCACAACCATGGAATACTCAAAGTAAAGCTGAATTCAGGAACTTACCGCACATTGGAACAGCCATTACCTTTCCTTATCTTTGTAAACGCTTGTGCTCTACTATCTGCAACTGATAATATTACCTAAAGTAACTTCTGTAACTTCAATAGCTCACAGATGAAAATTGTGTCAGACAACTCTAAAGCATAGGAAATGTAGAATTTTAACGTTTACATGAAGTTAGCACACTGTACTTTGCTTAGCTTTGCTTAGCTTTGTAAACGATTGTGTTCTACTATGAGCAACTGATAATATTACCTGAAGTAACTTCTATAACTTCAATAGAACACATCTAAAAAAGGTTCCAGACAACTCTAAAGCATAGGAAATGTAGAATTCTAAGGTTTACATGAGGTTAGGACACGGTACATTCCAGCAAAATTCAAACTTACCCTCTTTTGAACTGAATGCATTACATTATATTCGGTGCATAATATGGGAAATGAATGTACATGACAGTGAAGCTTCAGCTGTAACAATAGAACCGGCATGAATGATAGTCACAACCATGGATTACTCAAAGTAAAGCTGAATTCAGGAACATACCACATAGCATTTACATTGGAACTGCCACTAACTTTCTTTGGCTTTGAAAACGCTTGTGTTCTACTATGTGCAAATGATGATATTACCTAAAAAAAACTACTCTAACTTTATATAACACACATAAAAATGGTTGCAGACAACTCTACACCATATGAAAAGTAGAATTTAAAGGTTTACATCAAGTTAGCACTTAGTACATTTGAGCAAAATTGAACTGAAAACTACTTTCTATTCTGTGAATATAATGTTGAAGGGATTTACATAACTATAATGCTTCAGCTGTAGCTATATAGAAACGGCAGGAATAGTAGTCAGAACCATGGAATGCTCAAAATAAAGCTGAATACAGGAACCTACCATACAACATTTACATTGGAACTGACATTACATTTCCTTGGCTTTGAAAATGCTATTGTTCTACTATGTGCAAAAAGTGATAATAGTTCTTTAACTACTCTAACTTTAATAACACACACATTAAAATGGTTCCAGACAACTCAAAACAATATGGAACGTAGAATTTAAAGGTTTACATAAAGATAGCACTTAGTACTTTCGAGGAAAATTCAAAGGTAAACTCTATTGAAGTGAAAACATTACATTGTATTCTGTGAATATTGTGTTCAAGGGATTTACATAATACGGCTTCAGCTGTATCTGTATAGAAACGGCAGGAATACTAGTCACAGCTATGGAATCCTCAAAGTAAAGCTGAATTCAGGAACAAACAACACATCATTTAAATTGGAACAGACATTCACTTTCTTTAGCTTTCTAAACGCTTGTTCTAATATGTGCAACTGATAATGTTACCTGAAGTAAAATCTATAACGTCAATAGCACATAGATAAAAATGGATCCAGAGAACTCTAAACCACAAGAAAAGTAGAAATCTAAGGTTTACCTGAAGTTAGCACACAGTACATTCATGCAAAATTCAAACTTACCCTCTTTTGAACTGAATGCATTACATAATATAATGTGGAAATGAATGTACATTACAATGAAGCTTCAGATGTAACTATAGAACCGGCATGAATGATAGTCACAACCATGGAATACTCAAAGTAAAACTGAAGTCAAGAACATACAACACAGCATTTACATTGGAACAGCCATTCACTTTCCTTTGCTTTCTAAACGCTTGTGTTCTAATATGTGCAACTGATAATGTTACCTGAAGTAAAATCTATAACTTCAATAGCACACAGATAAAAATGGTTCCAGAGAACTCTAAACCACAAGAAAAGTAGAAATCTAAGGTTTACATGAAGTTAGCACACATTACCTTCCAGCAAAATTCAAACTTACACTCTTTTGAAATGAATGCATTACATTCTATTCTGTGCATAACGTCATAAATGGATGTACATTACAATGAGGTTTCTGCTGTAACTGTAGAGAACCGGCAGGAATATTAGTCACAACCATGGAATACTCAAAGTAAAACTGAAGTCAAGAACATACAACACAGCATTTACATTGGAACAGCCATTCACTTTCCTTTGCTTTCTAAACGCTTGTGTTCTAATATGTGCAACTGATAATGTTACCTGAAGTAAAATCTATAACTTCAATAGCACACAGATAAAAATGGTTCCAGAGAACTCTAAACCACAAGAAAAGTAGAAATCTAAGGTTTACATGAAGTTAGCACACAGTACATTCATGCAAAATTCAAACTTACCCTCTTTTGAACTGAATGCATTGCATAATATAATGTGGAAATGAATGTACATTACAATGAAGTTTCAGATGTAACTATAGAACCGGCATGAATGATAGTCACAACCATGGATTACTCAAAGTAAAGCAGAATTCAGGAACATAACATAACATTTACATTGGAACAGCCATTACCTTTCTTTAGCTTTCTAAACGCTTGTGTTCTACTATGTGTAACTGATAATTTTACCGGAAGTAACTTTTATAACTTTAATACCACAGCGATAAAAATGGTTGCATACAACTCTACACCATAAGTATAATTTTAAGGTTTACATGAAGTTATCAGACAGTACGTTCCAGCAAATTTCAAACGAACACTCTTTGGAACTGAATGCATTATTTCCTATTCTGAGCATAATGTTATAAATGGATGCACTTAACTATTCGTGTTCAGCTGTAAGTGTATAGAACCGGCAGGAATAGTAGTCACAACCATGGAATACTCAAAGTAAAGCTGAATTCAGGAACTTACCGCACATTGGAACAGCCATTACCTTTCCTTATCTTTGTAAACGCTTGTGCTCTACTATCTGCAACTGATAATATTACCTAAAGTAACTTCTGTAACTTCAATAGCTCACAGATGAAAATTGTGTCAGACAACTCTAAAGCATAGGAAATGTAGAATTCTAAGGTTTACATGAGGTTAGGACACGGTACATTCCAGCAAAATTCAAACTTACCCTCTTTTGAACTGAATGCATTACATTATATTCGGTGCATAATATGGGAAATGAATGTACATGACAGTGAAGCTTCAGCTGTAACAATAGAACCGGCATGAATGATAGTCACAACCATGGATTACTCAAAGTAAAGCTGAATTCAGGAACATACCACATAGCATTTACATTGGAACTGCCACTAACTTTCTTTGGCTTTGAAAACGCTTGTGTTCTACTATGTGCAAATGATGATATTACCTAAAAAAAACTACTCTAACTTTATATAACACACATAAAAATGGTTGCAGACAACTCTACACCATATGAAAAGTAGAATTTAAAGGTTTACATCAAGTTAGCACTTAGTACATTTGAGCAAAATTGAACTGAAAACAGTACTTTCTATTCTGTGAATATAATGTTGAAGGGATTTACATAACTATAATGCTTCAGCTGTAGCTATATAGAAACGGCAGGAATAGTAGTCAGAACCATGGAATGCTCAAAATAAAGCTGAATACAGGAACCTACCATACAACATTTACATTGGAACTGACATTACATTTCCTTGGCTTTGAAAATGCTATTGTTCTACTATGTGCAAAAAGTGATAATAGTTCTTTAACTACTCTAACTTTAATAACACACACATTAAAATGGTTCCAGACAACTCAAAACAATATGGAACGTAGAATTTAAAGGTTTACATAAAGATAGCACTTAGTACTTTCGAGGAAAATTCAAAGGTAAACTCTATTGAAGTGAAAACATTACATTGTATTCTGTGAATATTGTGTTCAAGGGATTTACATAACAATACGGCTTCAGCTGTATCTGTATAGAAACGGCAGGAATACTAGTCACAGCCATGGAATCCTCAAAGTAAAGCTGAATTCAGGAACAAACAACACATCATTTAAATTGGAACAGACATTCACTTTCCTTAGCTTTCTAAACGCTTGTTCTAATATGTGCAACTGATAATGTTACCTGAAGTAAAATCTATAACGTCAATAGCACATAGATAAAAATGGATCCAGAGAACTCTAAACCACAAGAAAAGTAGAAATCTAAGGTTTACCTGAAGTTAGCACACAGTACATTCATGCAAAATTCAAACTTACCCTCTTTTGAACTGAATGCATTACATAATATAATGTGGAAATGAATGTACATTACAATGAAGCTTCAGATGTAACTATAGAACCGGCATGAATGATAGTCACAACCATGGAATACTCAAAGTAAAACTGAAGTCAAGAACATACAACACAGCATTTACATTGGAACAGCCATTCACTTTCCTTTGCTTTCTAAACGCTTGTGTTCTAATATGTGCAACTGATAATGTTACCTGAAGTAAAATCTATAACTTCAATAGCACACAGATAAAAATGGTTCCAGAGAACTCTAAACCACAAGAAAAGTAGAAATCTAAGGTTTACATGAAGTTAGCACACATTACCTTCCAGCAAAATTCAAACTTACACTCTTTTGAAATGAATGCATTACATTCTATTCTGTGCATAACGTCATAAATGGATGTACATTACAATGAGGTTTCTGCTGTAACTGTAGAGAACCGGCAGGAATATTAGTCACAACCATGGAATACTCAAAGTAAAACTGAAGTCAAGAACATACAACACAGCATTTACATTGGAACAGCCATTCACTTTCCTTTGCTTTCTAAACGCTTGTGTTCTAATATGTGCAACTGATAATGTTACCTGAAGTAAAATCTATAACTTCAATAGCACACAGATAAAAATGGTTCCAGAGAACTCTAAACCACAAGAAAAGTAGAAATCTAAGGTTTACATGAAGTTAGCACACAGTACATTCATGCAAAATTCAAACTTACCCTCTTTTGAACTGAATGCATTGCATAATATAATGTGGAAATGAATGTACATTACAATGAAGTTTCAGATGTAACTATAGAACCGGCATGAATGATAGTCACAACCATGGATTACTCAAAGTAAAGCAGAATTCAGGAACATAACATAACATTTACATTGGAACAGCCATTACCTTTCTTTAGCTTTCTAAACGCTTGTGTTCTACTATGTGTAACTGATAATTTTACCGGAAGTAACTTTTATAACTTTAATACCACAGCGATAAAAATGGTTGCATACAACTCTACACCATAAGTATAATTTTAAGGTTTACATGAAGTTATCAGACAGTACGTTCCAGCAAATTTCAAACGAACACTCTTTGGAACTGAATGCATTATTTCCTATTCTGAGCATAATGTTATAAATGGATGCACTTAACTATTCGTGTTCAGCTGTAAGTGTATAGAACCGGCAGGAATAGTAGTCACAACCATGGAATACTCAAAGTAAAGCTGAATTCAGGAACTTACCGCACATTGGAACAGCCATTACCTTTCCTTATCTTTGTAAACGCTTGTGCTCTACTATCTGCAACTGATAATATTACCTAAAGTAACTTCTGTAACTTCAATAGCTCACAGATGAAAATTGTGTCAGACAACTCTAAAGCATAGGAAATGTAGAATTTTAACGTTTACATGAAGTTAGCACACTGTACTTTGCTTAGCTTTGCTTAGCTTTGTAAACGATTGTGTTCTACTATGAGCAACTGATAATATTACCTGAAGTAACTTCTATAACTTCAATAGAACACATCTAAAAAAGGTTCCAGACAACTCTAAAGCATAGGAAATGTAGAATTCTAAGGTTTACATGAGGTTAGGACACGGTACATTCCAGCAAAATTCAAACACCCTCTTTTGAACTGAATGCATTACATTATATTCGGTGCATAATATGGGAAATGAATGTACATGACAGTGAAGCTTCAGCTGTAACAATAGAACCGGCATGAATGATAGTCACAACCATGGATTACTCAAAGTAAAGCTGAATTCAGGAACATACCACATAGCATTTACATTGGAACTGCCACTAACTTTCTTTGGCTTTGAAAACGCTTGTGTTCTACTATGTGCAAATGATGATATTACCTAAAAAAAACTACTCTAACTTTATATAACACACATAAAAATGGTTGCAGACAACTCTACACCATATGAAAAGTAGAATTTAAAGGTTTACATCAAGTTAGCACTTAGTACATTTGAGCAAAATTGAACTGAAAACAGTACTTTCTATTCTGTGAATATAATGTTGAAGGGATTTACATAACTATAATGCTTCAGCTGTAGCTATATAGAAACGGCAGGAATAGTAGTCAGAACCATGGAATGCTCAAAATAAAGCTGAATACAGGAACCTACCATACAACATTTACATTGGAACTGACATTACATTTCCTTGGCTTTGAAAATGCTATTGTTCTACTATGTGCAAAAAGTGATAATAGTTCTTTAACTACTCTAACTTTAATAACACACACATTAAAATGGTTCCAGACAACTCAAAACAATATGGAACGTAGAATTTAAAGGTTTACATAAAGATAGCACTTAGTACTTTCGAGGAAAATTCAAAGGTAAACTCTATTGAAGTGAAAACATTACATTGTATTCTGTGAATATTGTGTTCAAGGGATTTACATAATACGGCTTCAGCTGTATCTGTATAGAAACGGCAGGAATACTAGTCACAGCTATGGAATCCTCAAAGTAAAGCTGAATTCAGGAACAAACAACACATCATTTAAATTGGAACAGACATTCACTTTCTTTAGCTTTCTAAACGCTTGTTCTAATATGTGCAACTGATAATGTTACCTGAAGTAAAATCTATAACGTCAATAGCACATAGATAAAAATGGATCCAGAGAACTCTAAACCACAAGAAAAGTAGAAATCTAAGGTTTACCTGAAGTTAGCACACAGTACATTCATGCAAAATTCAAACTTACCCTCTTTTGAACTGAATGCATTACATAATATAATGTGGAAATGAATGTACATTACAATGAAGCTTCAGATGTAACTATAGAACCGGCATGAATGATAGTCACAACCATGGAATACTCAAAGTAAAACTGAAGTCAAGAACATACAACACAGCATTTACATTGGAACAGCCATTCACTTTCCTTTGCTTTCTAAACGCTTGTGTTCTAATATGTGCAACTGATAATGTTACCTGAAGTAAAATCTATAACTTCAATAGCACACAGATAAAAATGGTTCCAGAGAACTCTAAACCACAAGAAAAGTAGAAATCTAAGGTTTACATGAAGTTAGCACACATTACCTTCCAGCAAAATTCAAACTTACACTCTTTTGAAATGAATGCATTACATTCTATTCTGTGCATAACGTCATAAATGGATGTACATTACAATGAGGTTTCTGCTGTAACTGTAGAGAACCGGCAGGAATATTAGTCACAACCATGGAATACTCAAAGTAAAACTGAAGTCAAGAACATACAACACAGCATTTACATTGGAACAGCCATTCACTTTCCTTTGCTTTCTAAACGCTTGTGTTCTAATATGTGCAACTGATAATGTTACCTGAAGTAAAATCTATAACTTCAATAGCACACAGATAAAAATGGTTCCAGAGAACTCTAAACCACAAGAAAAGTAGAAATCTAAGGTTTACATGAAGTTAGCACACAGTACATTCATGCAAAATTCAAACTTACCCTCTTTTGAACTGAATGCATTGCATAATATAATGTGGAAATGAATGTACATTACAATGAAGTTTCAGATGTAACTATAGAACCGGCATGAATGATAGTCACAACCATGGATTACTCAAAGTAAAGCAGAATTCAGGAACATAACATAACATTTACATTGGAACAGCCATTACCTTTCTTTAGCTTTCTAAACGCTTGTGTTCTACTATGTGTAACTGATAATTTTACCGGAAGTAACTTTTATAACTTTAATACCACAGCGATAAAAATGGTTGCATACAACTCTACACCATAAGTATAATTTTAAGGTTTACATGAAGTTATCAGACAGTACGTTCCAGCAAATTTCAAACGAACACTCTTTGGAACTGAATGCATTATTTCCTATTCTGAGCATAATGTTATAAATGGATGCACTTAACTATTCGTGTTCAGCTGTAAGTGTATAGAACCGGCAGGAATAGTAGTCACAACCATGGAATACTCAAAGTAAAGCTGAATTCAGGAACTTACCGCACATTGGAACAGCCATTACCTTTCCTTATCTTTGTAAACGCTTGTGCTCTACTATCTGCAACTGATAATATTACCTAAAGTAACTTCTGTAACTTCAATAGCTCACAGATGAAAATTGTGTCAGACAACTCTAAAGCATAGGAAATGTAGAATTTTAACGTTTACATGAAGTTAGCACACTGTACTTTGCTTAGCTTTGCTTAGCTTTGTAAACGATTGTGTTCTACTATGAGCAACTGATAATATTACCTGAAGTAACTTCTATAACTTCAATAGAACACATCTAAAAAAGGTTCCAGACAACTCTAAAGCATAGGAAATGTAGAATTCTAAGGTTTACATGAGGTTAGGACACGGTACATTCCAGCAAAATTCAAACTTACCCTCTTTTGAACTGAATGCATTACATTATATTCGGTGCATAATATGGGAAATGAATGTACATGACAGTGAAGCTTCAGCTGTAACAATAGAACCGGCATGAATGATAGTCACAACCATGGATTACTCAAAGTAAAGCTGAATTCAGGAACATACCACATAGCATTTACATTGGAACTGCCACTAACTTTCTTTGGCTTTGAAAACGCTTGTGTTCTACTATGTGCAAATGATGATATTACCTAAAAAAAACTACTCTAACTTTATATAACACACATAAAAATGGTTGCAGACAACTCTACACCATATGAAAAGTAGAATTTAAAGGTTTACATCAAGTTAGCACTTAGTACATTTGAGCAAAATTGAACTGAAAACAGTACTTTCTATTCTGTGAATATAATGTTGAAGGGATTTACATAACTATAATGCTTCAGCTGTAGCTATATAGAAACGGCAGGAATAGTAGTCAGAACCATGGAATGCTCAAAATAAAGCTGAATACAGGAACCTACCATACAACATTTACATTGGAACTGACATTACATTTCCTTGGCTTTGAAAATGCTATTGTTCTACTATGTGCAAAAAGTGATAATAGTTCTTTAACTACTCTAACTTTAATAACACACACATTAAAATGGTTCCAGACAACTCAAAACAATATGGAACGTAGAATTTAAAGGTTTACATAAAGATAGCACTTAGTACTTTCGAGGAAAATTCAAAGGTAAACTCTATTGAAGTGAAAACATTACATTGTATTCTGTGAATATTGTGTTCAAGGGATTTACATAACAATACGGCTTCAGCTGTATCTGTATAGAAACGGCAGGAATACTAGTCACAGCCATGGAATCCTCAAAGTAAAGCTGAATTCAGGAACAAACAACACATCATTTAAATTGGAACAGACATTCACTTTCCTTAGCTTTCTAAACGCTTGTTCTAATATGTGCAACTGATAATGTTACCTGAAGTAAAATCTATAACGTCAATAGCACATAGATAAAAATGGATCCAGAGAACTCTAAACCACAAGAAAAGTAGAAATCTAAGGTTTACCTGAAGTTAGCACACAGTACATTCATGCAAAATTCAAACTTACCCTCTTTTGAACTGAATGCATTACATAATATAATGTGGAAATGAATGTACATTACAATGAAGCTTCAGATGTAACTATAGAACCGGCATGAATGATAGTCACAACCATGGAATACTCAAAGTAAAACTGAAGTCAAGAACATACAACACAGCATTTACATTGGAACAGCCATTCACTTTCCTTTGCTTTCTAAACGCTTGTGTTCTAATATGTGCAACTGATAATGTTACCTGAAGTAAAATCTATAACTTCAATAGCACACAGATAAAAATGGTTCCAGAGAACTCTAAACCACAAGAAAAGTAGAAATCTAAGGTTTACATGAAGTTAGCACACATTACCTTCCAGCAAAATTCAAACTTACACTCTTTTGAAATGAATGCATTACATTCTATTCTGTGCATAACGTCATAAATGGATGTACATTACAATGAGGTTTCTGCTGTAACTGTAGAGAACCGGCAGGAATATTAGTCACAACCATGGAATACTCAAAGTAAAACTGAAGTCAAGAACATACAACACAGCATTTACATTGGAACAGCCATTCACTTTCCTTTGCTTTCTAAACGCTTGTGTTCTAATATGTGCAACTGATAATGTTACCTGAAGTAAAATCTATAACTTCAATAGCACACAGATAAAAATGGTTCCAGAGAACTCTAAACCACAAGAAAAGTAGAAATCTAAGGTTTACATGAAGTTAGCACACAGTACATTCATGCAAAATTCAAACTTACCCTCTTTTGAACTGAATGCATTGCATAATATAATGTGGAAATGAATGTACATTACAATGAAGTTTCAGATGTAACTATAGAACCGGCATGAATGATAGTCACAACCATGGATTACTCAAAGTAAAGCAGAATTCAGGAACATAACATAACATTTACATTGGAACAGCCATTACCTTTCTTTAGCTTTCTAAACGCTTGTGTTCTACTATGTGTAACTGATAATTTTACCGGAAGTAACTTTTATAACTTTAATACCACAGCGATAAAAATGGTTGCATACAACTCTACACCATAAGTATAATTTTAAGGTTTACATGAAGTTATCAGACAGTACGTTCCAGCAAATTTCAAACGAACACTCTTTGGAACTGAATGCATTATTTCCTATTCTGAGCATAATGTTATAAATGGATGCACTTAACTATTCGTGTTCAGCTGTAAGTGTATAGAACCGGCAGGAATAGTAGTCACAACCATGGAATACTCAAAGTAAAGCTGAATTCAGGAACTTACCGCACATTGGAACAGCCATTACCTTTCCTTATCTTTGTAAACGCTTGTGCTCTACTATCTGCAACTGATAATATTACCTAAAGTAACTTCTGTAACTTCAATAGCTCACAGATGAAAATTGTGTCAGACAACTCTAAAGCATAGGAAATGTAGAATTTTAACGTTTACATGAAGTTAGCACACTGTACTTTGCTTAGCTTTGCTTAGCTTTGTAAACGATTGTGTTCTACTATGAGCAACTGATAATATTACCTGAAGTAACTTCTATAACTTCAATAGAACACATCTAAAAAAGGTTCCAGACAACTCTAAAGCATAGGAAATGTAGAATTCTAAGGTTTACATGAGGTTAGGACACGGTACATTCCAGCAAAATTCAAACTTACCCTCTTTTGAACTGAATGCATTACATTATATTCGGTGCATAATATGGGAAATGAATGTACATGACAGTGAAGCTTCAGCTGTAACAATAGAACCGGCATGAATGATAGTCACAACCATGGATTACTCAAAGTAAAGCTGAATTCAGGAACATACCACATAGCATTTACATTGGAACTGCCACTAACTTTCTTTGGCTTTGAAAACGCTTGTGTTCTACTATGTGCAAATGATGATATTACCTAAAAAAAACTACTCTAACTTTATATAACACACATAAAAATGGTTGCAGACAACTCTACACCATATGAAAAGTAGAATTTAAAGGTTTACATCAAGTTAGCACTTAGTACATTTGAGCAAAATTGAACTGAAAACAGTACTTTCTATTCTGTGAATATAATGTTGAAGGGATTTACATAACTATAATGCTTCAGCTGTAGCTATATAGAAACGGCAGGAATAGTAGTCAGAACCATGGAATGCTCAAAATAAAGCTGAATACAGGAACCTACCATACAACATTTACATTGGAACTGACATTACATTTCCTTGGCTTTGAAAATGCTATTGTTCTACTATGTGCAAAAAGTGATAATAGTTCTTTAACTACTCTAACTTTAATAACACACACATTAAAATGGTTCCAGACAACTCAAAACAATATGGAACGTAGAATTTAAAGGTTTACATAAAGATAGCACTTAGTACTTTCGAGGAAAATTCAAAGGTAAACTCTATTGAAGTGAAAACATTACATTGTATTCTGTGAATATTGTGTTCAAGGGATTTACATAACAATACGGCTTCAGCTGTATCTGTATAGAAACGGCAGGAATACTAGTCACAGCCATGGAATCCTCAAAGTAAAGCTGAATTCAGGAACAAACAACACATCATTTAAATTGGAACAGACATTCACTTTCCTTAGCTTTCTAAACGCTTGTTCTAATATGTGCAACTGATAATGTTACCTGAAGTAAAATCTATAACGTCAATAGCACATAGATAAAAATGGATCCAGAGAACTCTAAACCACAAGAAAAGTAGAAATCTAAGGTTTACCTGAAGTTAGCACACAGTACATTCATGCAAAATTCAAACTTACCCTCTTTTGAACTGAATGCATTACATAATATAATGTGGAAATGAATGTACATTACAATGAAGCTTCAGATGTAACTATAGAACCGGCATGAATGATAGTCACAACCATGGAATACTCAAAGTAAAACTGAAGTCAAGAACATACAACACAGCATTTACATTGGAACAGCCATTCACTTTCCTTTGCTTTCTAAACGCTTGTGTTCTAATATGTGCAACTGATAATGTTACCTGAAGTAAAATCTATAACTTCAATAGCACACAGATAAAAATGGTTCCAGAGAACTCTAAACCACAAGAAAAGTAGAAATCTAAGGTTTACATGAAGTTAGCACACATTACCTTCCAGCAAAATTCAAACTTACACTCTTTTGAAATGAATGCATTACATTCTATTCTGTGCATAACGTCATAAATGGATGTACATTACAATGAGGTTTCTGCTGTAACTGTAGAGAACCGGCAGGAATATTAGTCACAACCATGGAATACTCAAAGTAAAACTGAAGTCAAGAACATACAACACAGCATTTACATTGGAACAGCCATTCACTTTCCTTTGCTTTCTAAACGCTTGTGTTCTAATATGTGCAACTGATAATGTTACCTGAAGTAAAATCTATAACTTCAATAGCACACAGATAAAAATGGTTCCAGAGAACTCTAAACCACAAGAAAAGTAGAAATCTAAGGTTTACATGAAGTTAGCACACAGTACATTCATGCAAAATTCAAACTTACCCTCTTTTGAACTGAATGCATTGCATAATATAATGTGGAAATGAATGTACATTACAATGAAGTTTCAGATGTAACTATAGAACCGGCATGAATGATAGTCACAACCATGGATTACTCAAAGTAAAGCAGAATTCAGGAACATAACATAACATTTACATTGGAACAGCCATTACCTTTCTTTAGCTTTCTAAACGCTTGTGTTCTACTATGTGTAACTGATAATTTTACCGGAAGTAACTTTTATAACTTTAATACCACAGCGATAAAAATGGTTGCATACAACTCTACACCATAAGTATAATTTTAAGGTTTACATGAAGTTATCAGACAGTACGTTCCAGCAAATTTCAAACGAACACTCTTTGGAACTGAATGCATTATTTCCTATTCTGAGCATAATGTTATAAATGGATGCACTTAACTATTCGTGTTCAGCTGTAAGTGTATAGAACCGGCAGGAATAGTAGTCACAACCATGGAATACTCAAAGTAAAGCTGAATTCAGGAACTTACCGCACATTGGAACAGCCATTACCTTTCCTTATCTTTGTAAACGCTTGTGCTCTACTATCTGCAACTGATAATATTACCTAAAGTAACTTCTGTAACTTCAATAGCTCACAGATGAAAATTGTGTCAGACAACTCTAAAGCATAGGAAATGTAGAATTTTAACGTTTACATGAAGTTAGCACACTGTACTTTGCTTAGCTTTGCTTAGCTTTGTAAACGATTGTGTTCTACTATGAGCAACTGATAATATTACCTGAAGTAACTTCTATAACTTCAATAGAACACATCTAAAAAAGGTTCCAGACAACTCTAAAGCATAGGAAATGTAGAATTCTAAGGTTTACATGAGGTTAGGACACGGTACATTCCAGCAAAATTCAAACTTACCCTCTTTTGAACTGAATGCATTACATTATATTCGGTGCATAATATGGGAAATGAATGTACATGACAGTGAAGCTTCAGCTGTAACAATAGAACCGGCATGAATGATAGTCACAACCATGGATTACTCAAAGTAAAGCTGAATTCAGGAACATACCACATAGCATTTACATTGGAACTGCCACTAACTTTCTTTGGCTTTGAAAACGCTTGTGTTCTACTATGTGCAAATGATGATATTACCTAAAAAAAACTACTCTAACTTTATATAACACACATAAAAATGGTTGCAGACAACTCTACACCATATGAAAAGTAGAATTTAAAGGTTTACATCAAGTTAGCACTTAGTACATTTGAGCAAAATTGAACTGAAAACAGTACTTTCTATTCTGTGAATATAATGTTGAAGGGATTTACATAACTATAATGCTTCAGCTGTAGCTATATAGAAACGGCAGGAATAGTAGTCAGAACCATGGAATGCTCAAAATAAAGCTGAATACAGGAACCTACCATACAACATTTACATTGGAACTGACATTACATTTCCTTGGCTTTGAAAATGCTATTGTTCTACTATGTGCAAAAAGTGATAATAGTTCTTTAACTACTCTAACTTTAATAACACACACATTAAAATGGTTCCAGACAACTCAAAACAATATGGAACGTAGAATTTAAAGGTTTACATAAAGATAGCACTTAGTACTTTCGAGGAAAATTCAAAGGTAAACTCTATTGAAGTGAAAACATTACATTGTATTCTGTGAATATTGTGTTCAAGGGATTTACATAATACGGCTTCAGCTGTATCTGTATAGAAACGGCAGGAATACTAGTCACAGCTATGGAATCCTCAAAGTAAAGCTGAATTCAGGAACAAACAACACATCATTTAAATTGGAACAGACATTCACTTTCTTTAGCTTTCTAAACGCTTGTTCTAATATGTGCAACTGATAATGTTACCTGAAGTAAAATCTATAACGTCAATAGCACATAGATAAAAATGGATCCAGAGAACTCTAAACCACAAGAAAAGTAGAAATCTAAGGTTTACCTGAAGTTAGCACACAGTACATTCATGCAAAATTCAAACTTACCCTCTTTTGAACTGAATGCATTACATAATATAATGTGGAAATGAATGTACATTACAATGAAGCTTCAGATGTAACTATAGAACCGGCATGAATGATAGTCACAACCATGGAATACTCAAAGTAAAACTGAAGTCAAGAACATACAACACAGCATTTACATTGGAACAGCCATTCACTTTCCTTTGCTTTCTAAACGCTTGTGTTCTAATATGTGCAACTGATAATGTTACCTGAAGTAAAATCTATAACTTCAATAGCACACAGATAAAAATGGTTCCAGAGAACTCTAAACCACAAGAAAAGTAGAAATCTAAGGTTTACATGAAGTTAGCACACATTACCTTCCAGCAAAATTCAAACTTACACTCTTTTGAAATGAATGCATTACATTCTATTCTGTGCATAACGTCATAAATGGATGTACATTACAATGAGGTTTCTGCTGTAACTGTAGAGAACCGGCAGGAATATTAGTCACAACCATGGAATACTCAAAGTAAAACTGAAGTCAAGAACATACAACACAGCATTTACATTGGAACAGCCATTCACTTTCCTTTGCTTTCTAAACGCTTGTGTTCTAATATGTGCAACTGATAATGTTACCTGAAGTAAAATCTATAACTTCAATAGCACACAGATAAAAATGGTTCCAGAGAACTCTAAACCACAAGAAAAGTAGAAATCTAAGGTTTACATGAAGTTAGCACACAGTACATTCATGCAAAATTCAAACTTACCCTCTTTTGAACTGAATGCATTGCATAATATAATGTGGAAATGAATGTACATTACAATGAAGTTTCAGATGTAACTATAGAACCGGCATGAATGATAGTCACAACCATGGATTACTCAAAGTAAAGCAGAATTCAGGAACATAACATAACATTTACATTGGAACAGCCATTACCTTTCTTTAGCTTTCTAAACGCTTGTGTTCTACTATGTGTAACTGATAATTTTACCGGAAGTAACTTTTATAACTTTAATACCACAGCGATAAAAATGGTTGCATACAACTCTACACCATAAGTATAATTTTAAGGTTTACATGAAGTTATCAGACAGTACGTTCCAGCAAATTTCAAACGAACACTCTTTGGAACTGAATGCATTATTTCCTATTCTGAGCATAATGTTATAAATGGATGCACTTAACTATTCGTGTTCAGCTGTAAGTGTATAGAACCGGCAGGAATAGTAGTCACAACCATGGAATACTCAAAGTAAAGCTGAATTCAGGAACTTACCGCACATTGGAACAGCCATTACCTTTCCTTATCTTTGTAAACGCTTGTGCTCTACTATCTGCAACTGATAATATTACCTAAAGTAACTTCTGTAACTTCAATAGCTCACAGATGAAAATTGTGTCAGACAACTCTAAAGCATAGGAAATGTAGAATTTTAACGTTTACATGAAGTTAGCACACTGTACTTTGCTTAGCTTTGCTTAGCTTTGTAAACGATTGTGTTCTACTATGAGCAACTGATAATATTACCTGAAGTAACTTCTATAACTTCAATAGAACACATCTAAAAAAGGTTCCAGACAACTCTAAAGCATAGGAAATGTAGAATTCTAAGGTTTACATGAGGTTAGGACACGGTACATTCCAGCAAAATTCAAACTTACCCTCTTTTGAACTGAATGCATTACATTATATTCGGTGCATAATATGGGAAATGAATGTACATGACAGTGAAGCTTCAGCTGTAACAATAGAACCGGCATGAATGATAGTCACAACCATGGATTACTCAAAGTAAAGCTGAATTCAGGAACATACCACATAGCATTTACATTGGAACTGCCACTAACTTTCTTTGGCTTTGAAAACGCTTGTGTTCTACTATGTGCAAATGATGATATTACCTAAAAAAAACTACTCTAACTTTATATAACACACATAAAAATGGTTGCAGACAACTCTACACCATATGAAAAGTAGAATTTAAAGGTTTACATCAAGTTAGCACTTAGTACATTTGAGCAAAATTGAACTGAAAACAGTACTTTCTATTCTGTGAATATAATGTTGAAGGGATTTACATAACTATAATGCTTCAGCTGTAGCTATATAGAAACGGCAGGAATAGTAGTCAGAACCATGGAATGCTCAAAATAAAGCTGAATACAGGAACCTACCATACAACATTTACATTGGAACTGACATTACATTTCCTTGGCTTTGAAAATGCTATTGTTCTACTATGTGCAAAAAGTGATAATAGTTCTTTAACTACTCTAACTTTAATAACACACACATTAAAATGGTTCCAGACAACTCAAAACAATATGGAACGTAGAATTTAAAGGTTTACATAAAGATAGCACTTAGTACTTTCGAGGAAAATTCAAAGGTAAACTCTATTGAAGTGAAAACATTACATTGTATTCTGTGAATATTGTGTTCAAGGGATTTACATAATACGGCTTCAGCTGTATCTGTATAGAAACGGCAGGAATACTAGTCACAGCTATGGAATCCTCAAAGTAAAGCTGAATTCAGGAACAAACAACACATCATTTAAATTGGAACAGACATTCACTTTCTTTAGCTTTCTAAACGCTTGTTCTAATATGTGCAACTGATAATGTTACCTGAAGTAAAATCTATAACGTCAATAGCACATAGATAAAAATGGATCCAGAGAACTCTAAACCACAAGAAAAGTAGAAATCTAAGGTTTACCTGAAGTTAGCACACAGTACATTCATGCAAAATTCAAACTTACCCTCTTTTGAACTGAATGCATTACATAATATAATGTGGAAATGAATGTACATTACAATGAAGCTTCAGATGTAACTATAGAACCGGCATGAATGATAGTCACAACCATGGAATACTCAAAGTAAAACTGAAGTCAAGAACATACAACACAGCATTTACATTGGAACAGCCATTCACTTTCCTTTGCTTTCTAAACGCTTGTGTTCTAATATGTGCAACTGATAATGTTACCTGAAGTAAAATCTATAACTTCAATAGCACACAGATAAAAATGGTTCCAGAGAACTCTAAACCACAAGAAAAGTAGAAATCTAAGGTTTACATGAAGTTAGCACACATTACCTTCCAGCAAAATTCAAACTTACACTCTTTTGAAATGAATGCATTACATTCTATTCTGTGCATAACGTCATAAATGGATGTACATTACAATGAGGTTTCTGCTGTAACTGTAGAGAACCGGCAGGAATATTAGTCACAACCATGGAATACTCAAAGTAAAACTGAAGTCAAGAACATACAACACAGCATTTACATTGGAACAGCCATTCACTTTCCTTTGCTTTCTAAACGCTTGTGTTCTAATATGTGCAACTGATAATGTTACCTGAAGTAAAATCTATAACTTCAATAGCACACAGATAAAAATGGTTCCAGAGAACTCTAAACCACAAGAAAAGTAGAAATCTAAGGTTTACATGAAGTTAGCACACAGTACATTCATGCAAAATTCAAACTTACCCTCTTTTGAACTGAATGCATTGCATAATATAATGTGGAAATGAATGTACATTACAATGAAGTTTCAGATGTAACTATAGAACCGGCATGAATGATAGTCACAACCATGGATTACTCAAAGTAAAGCAGAATTCAGGAACATAACATAACATTTACATTGGAACAGCCATTACCTTTCTTTAGCTTTCTAAACGCTTGTGTTCTACTATGTGTAACTGATAATTTTACCGGAAGTAACTTTTATAACTTTAATACCACAGCGATAAAAATGGTTGCATACAACTCTACACCATAAGTATAATTTTAAGGTTTACATGAAGTTATCAGACAGTACGTTCCAGCAAATTTCAAACGAACACTCTTTGGAACTGAATGCATTATTTCCTATTCTGAGCATAATGTTATAAATGGATGCACTTAACTATTCGTGTTCAGCTGTAAGTGTATAGAACCGGCAGGAATAGTAGTCACAACCATGGAATACTCAAAGTAAAGCTGAATTCAGGAACTTACCGCACATTGGAACAGCCATTACCTTTCCTTATCTTTGTAAACGCTTGTGCTCTACTATCTGCAACTGATAATATTACCTAAAGTAACTTCTGTAACTTCAATAGCTCACAGATGAAAATTGTGTCAGACAACTCTAAAGCATAGGAAATGTAGAATTTTAACGTTTACATGAAGTTAGCACACTGTACTTTGCTTAGCTTTGCTTAGCTTTGTAAACGATTGTGTTCTACTATGAGCAACTGATAATATTACCTGAAGTAACTTCTATAACTTCAATAGAACACATCTAAAAAAGGTTCCAGACAACTCTAAAGCATAGGAAATGTAGAATTCTAAGGTTTACATGAGGTTAGGACACGGTACATTCCAGCAAAATTCAAACTTACCCTCTTTTGAACTGAATGCATTACATTATATTCGGTGCATAATATGGGAAATGAATGTACATGACAGTGAAGCTTCAGCTGTAACAATAGAACCGGCATGAATGATAGTCACAACCATGGATTACTCAAAGTAAAGCTGAATTCAGGAACATACCACATAGCATTTACATTGGAACTGCCACTAACTTTCTTTGGCTTTGAAAACGCTTGTGTTCTACTATGTGCAAATGATGATATTACCTAAAAAAAACTACTCTAACTTTATATAACACACATAAAAATGGTTGCAGACAACTCTACACCATATGAAAAGTAGAATTTAAAGGTTTACATCAAGTTAGCACTTAGTACATTTGAGCAAAATTGAACTGAAAACAGTACTTTCTATTCTGTGAATATAATGTTGAAGGGATTTACATAACTATAATGCTTCAGCTGTAGCTATATAGAAACGGCAGGAATAGTAGTCAGAACCATGGAATGCTCAAAATAAAGCTGAATACAGGAACCTACCATACAACATTTACATTGGAACTGACATTACATTTCCTTGGCTTTGAAAATGCTATTGTTCTACTATGTGCAAAAAGTGATAATAGTTCTTTAACTACTCTAACTTTAATAACACACACATTAAAATGGTTCCAGACAACTCAAAACAATATGGAACGTAGAATTTAAAGGTTTACATAAAGATAGCACTTAGTACTTTCGAGGAAAATTCAAAGGTAAACTCTATTGAAGTGAAAACATTACATTGTATTCTGTGAATATTGTGTTCAAGGGATTTACATAACAATACGGCTTCAGCTGTATCTGTATAGAAACGGCAGGAATACTAGTCACAGCCATGGAATCCTCAAAGTAAAGCTGAATTCAGGAACAAACAACACATCATTTAAATTGGAACAGACATTCACTTTCCTTAGCTTTCTAAACGCTTGTTCTAATATGTGCAACTGATAATGTTACCTGAAGTAAAATCTATAACGTCAATAGCACATAGATAAAAATGGATCCAGAGAACTCTAAACCACAAGAAAAGTAGAAATCTAAGGTTTACCTGAAGTTAGCACACAGTACATTCATGCAAAATTCAAACTTACCCTCTTTTGAACTGAATGCATTACATAATATAATGTGGAAATGAATGTACATTACAATGAAGCTTCAGATGTAACTATAGAACCGGCATGAATGATAGTCACAACCATGGAATACTCAAAGTAAAACTGAAGTCAAGAACATACAACACAGCATTTACATTGGAACAGCCATTCACTTTCCTTTGCTTTCTAAACGCTTGTGTTCTAATATGTGCAACTGATAATGTTACCTGAAGTAAAATCTATAACTTCAATAGCACACAGATAAAAATGGTTCCAGAGAACTCTAAACCACAAGAAAAGTAGAAATCTAAGGTTTACATGAAGTTAGCACACATTACCTTCCAGCAAAATTCAAACTTACACTCTTTTGAAATGAATGCATTACATTCTATTCTGTGCATAACGTCATAAATGGATGTACATTACAATGAGGTTTCTGCTGTAACTGTAGAGAACCGGCAGGAATATTAGTCACAACCATGGAATACTCAAAGTAAAACTGAAGTCAAGAACATACAACACAGCATTTACATTGGAACAGCCATTCACTTTCCTTTGCTTTCTAAACGCTTGTGTTCTAATATGTGCAACTGATAATGTTACCTGAAGTAAAATCTATAACTTCAATAGCACACAGATAAAAATGGTTCCAGAGAACTCTAAACCACAAGAAAAGTAGAAATCTAAGGTTTACATGAAGTTAGCACACAGTACATTCATGCAAAATTCAAACTTACCCTCTTTTGAACTGAATGCATTGCATAATATAATGTGGAAATGAATGTACATTACAATGAAGTTTCAGATGTAACTATAGAACCGGCATGAATGATAGTCACAACCATGGATTACTCAAAGTAAAGCAGAATTCAGGAACATAACATAACATTTACATTGGAACAGCCATTACCTTTCTTTAGCTTTCTAAACGCTTGTGTTCTACTATGTGTAACTGATAATTTTACCGGAAGTAACTTTTATAACTTTAATACCACAGCGATAAAAATGGTTGCATACAACTCTACACCATAAGTATAATTTTAAGGTTTACATGAAGTTATCAGACAGTACGTTCCAGCAAATTTCAAACGAACACTCTTTGGAACTGAATGCATTATTTCCTATTCTGAGCATAATGTTATAAATGGATGCACTTAACTATTCGTGTTCAGCTGTAAGTGTATAGAACCGGCAGGAATAGTAGTCACAACCATGGAATACTCAAAGTAAAGCTGAATTCAGGAACTTACCGCACATTGGAACAGCCATTACCTTTCCTTATCTTTGTAAACGCTTGTGCTCTACTATCTGCAACTGATAATATTACCTAAAGTAACTTCTGTAACTTCAATAGCTCACAGATGAAAATTGTGTCAGACAACTCTAAAGCATAGGAAATGTAGAATTTTAACGTTTACATGAAGTTAGCACACTGTACTTTGCTTAGCTTTGCTTAGCTTTGTAAACGATTGTGTTCTACTATGAGCAACTGATAATATTACCTGAAGTAACTTCTATAACTTCAATAGAACACATCTAAAAAAGGTTCCAGACAACTCTAAAGCATAGGAAATGTAGAATTCTAAGGTTTACATGAGGTTAGGACACGGTACATTCCAGCAAAATTCAAACTTACCCTCTTTTGAACTGAATGCATTACATTATATTCGGTGCATAATATGGGAAATGAATGTACATGACAGTGAAGCTTCAGCTGTAACAATAGAACCGGCATGAATGATAGTCACAACCATGGATTACTCAAAGTAAAGCTGAATTCAGGAACATACCACATAGCATTTACATTGGAACTGCCACTAACTTTCTTTGGCTTTGAAAACGCTTGTGTTCTACTATGTGCAAATGATGATATTACCTAAAAAAAACTACTCTAACTTTATATAACACACATAAAAATGGTTGCAGACAACTCTACACCATATGAAAAGTAGAATTTAAAGGTTTACATCAAGTTAGCACTTAGTACATTTGAGCAAAATTGAACTGAAAACAGTACTTTCTATTCTGTGAATATAATGTTGAAGGGATTTACATAACTATAATGCTTCAGCTGTAGCTATATAGAAACGGCAGGAATAGTAGTCAGAACCATGGAATGCTCAAAATAAAGCTGAATACAGGAACCTACCATACAACATTTACATTGGAACTGACATTACATTTCCTTGGCTTTGAAAATGCTATTGTTCTACTATGTGCAAAAAGTGATAATAGTTCTTTAACTACTCTAACTTTAATAACACACACATTAAAATGGTTCCAGACAACTCAAAACAATATGGAACGTAGAATTTAAAGGTTTACATAAAGATAGCACTTAGTACTTTCGAGGAAAATTCAAAGGTAAACTCTATTGAAGTGAAAACATTACATTGTATTCTGTGAATATTGTGTTCAAGGGATTTACATAACAATACGGCTTCAGCTGTATCTGTATAGAAACGGCAGGAATACTAGTCACAGCCATGGAATCCTCAAAGTAAAGCTGAATTCAGGAACAAACAACACATCATTTAAATTGGAACAGACATTCACTTTCCTTAGCTTTCTAAACGCTTGTTCTAATATGTGCAACTGATAATGTTACCTGAAGTAAAATCTATAACGTCAATAGCACATAGATAAAAATGGATCCAGAGAACTCTAAACCACAAGAAAAGTAGAAATCTAAGGTTTACCTGAAGTTAGCACACAGTACATTCATGCAAAATTCAAACTTACCCTCTTTTGAACTGAATGCATTACATAATATAATGTGGAAATGAATGTACATTACAATGAAGCTTCAGATGTAACTATAGAACCGGCATGAATGATAGTCACAACCATGGAATACTCAAAGTAAAACTGAAGTCAAGAACATACAACACAGCATTTACATTGGAACAGCCATTCACTTTCCTTTGCTTTCTAAACGCTTGTGTTCTAATATGTGCAACTGATAATGTTACCTGAAGTAAAATCTATAACTTCAATAGCACACAGATAAAAATGGTTCCAGAGAACTCTAAACCACAAGAAAAGTAGAAATCTAAGGTTTACATGAAGTTAGCACACATTACCTTCCAGCAAAATTCAAACTTACACTCTTTTGAAATGAATGCATTACATTCTATTCTGTGCATAACGTCATAAATGGATGTACATTACAATGAGGTTTCTGCTGTAACTGTAGAGAACCGGCAGGAATATTAGTCACAACCATGGAATACTCAAAGTAAAACTGAAGTCAAGAACATACAACACAGCATTTACATTGGAACAGCCATTCACTTTCCTTTGCTTTCTAAACGCTTGTGTTCTAATATGTGCAACTGATAATGTTACCTGAAGTAAAATCTATAACTTCAATAGCACACAGATAAAAATGGTTCCAGAGAACTCTAAACCACAAGAAAAGTAGAAATCTAAGGTTTACATGAAGTTAGCACACAGTACATTCATGCAAAATTCAAACTTACCCTCTTTTGAACTGAATGCATTGCATAATATAATGTGGAAATGAATGTACATTACAATGAAGTTTCAGATGTAACTATAGAACCGGCATGAATGATAGTCACAACCATGGATTACTCAAAGTAAAGCAGAATTCAGGAACATAACATAACATTTACATTGGAACAGCCATTACCTTTCTTTAGCTTTCTAAACGCTTGTGTTCTACTATGTGTAACTGATAATTTTACCGGAAGTAACTTTTATAACTTTAATACCACAGCGATAAAAATGGTTGCATACAACTCTACACCATAAGTATAATTTTAAGGTTTACATGAAGTTATCAGACAGTACGTTCCAGCAAATTTCAAACGAACACTCTTTGGAACTGAATGCATTATTTCCTATTCTGAGCATAATGTTATAAATGGATGCACTTAACTATTCGTGTTCAGCTGTAAGTGTATAGAACCGGCAGGAATAGTAGTCACAACCATGGAATACTCAAAGTAAAGCTGAATTCAGGAACTTACCGCACATTGGAACAGCCATTACCTTTCCTTATCTTTGTAAACGCTTGTGCTCTACTATCTGCAACTGATAATATTACCTAAAGTAACTTCTGTAACTTCAATAGCTCACAGATGAAAATTGTGTCAGACAACTCTAAAGCATAGGAAATGTAGAATTTTAACGTTTACATGAAGTTAGCACACTGTACTTTGCTTAGCTTTGCTTAGCTTTGTAAACGATTGTGTTCTACTATGAGCAACTGATAATATTACCTGAAGTAACTTCTATAACTTCAATAGAACACATCTAAAAAAGGTTCCAGACAACTCTAAAGCATAGGAAATGTAGAATTCTAAGGTTTACATGAGGTTAGGACACGGTACATTCCAGCAAAATTCAAACTTACCCTCTTTTGAACTGAATGCATTACATTATATTCGGTGCATAATATGGGAAATGAATGTACATGACAGTGAAGCTTCAGCTGTAACAATAGAACCGGCATGAATGATAGTCACAACCATGGATTACTCAAAGTAAAGCTGAATTCAGGAACATACCACATAGCATTTACATTGGAACTGCCACTAACTTTCTTTGGCTTTGAAAACGCTTGTGTTCTACTATGTGCAAATGATGATATTACCTAAAAAAAACTACTCTAACTTTATATAACACACATAAAAATGGTTGCAGACAACTCTACACCATATGAAAAGTAGAATTTAAAGGTTTACATCAAGTTAGCACTTAGTACATTTGAGCAAAATTGAACTGAAAACAGTACTTTCTATTCTGTGAATATAATGTTGAAGGGATTTACATAACTATAATGCTTCAGCTGTAGCTATATAGAAACGGCAGGAATAGTAGTCAGAACCATGGAATGCTCAAAATAAAGCTGAATACAGGAACCTACCATACAACATTTACATTGGAACTGACATTACATTTCCTTGGCTTTGAAAATGCTATTGTTCTACTATGTGCAAAAAGTGATAATAGTTCTTTAACTACTCTAACTTTAATAACACACACATTAAAATGGTTCCAGACAACTCAAAACAATATGGAACGTAGAATTTAAAGGTTTACATAAAGATAGCACTTAGTACTTTCGAGGAAAATTCAAAGGTAAACTCTATTGAAGTGAAAACATTACATTGTATTCTGTGAATATTGTGTTCAAGGGATTTACATAATACGGCTTCAGCTGTATCTGTATAGAAACGGCAGGAATACTAGTCACAGCTATGGAATCCTCAAAGTAAAGCTGAATTCAGGAACAAACAACACATCATTTAAATTGGAACAGACATTCACTTTCTTTAGCTTTCTAAACGCTTGTTCTAATATGTGCAACTGATAATGTTACCTGAAGTAAAATCTATAACGTCAATAGCACATAGATAAAAATGGATCCAGAGAACTCTAAACCACAAGAAAAGTAGAAATCTAAGGTTTACCTGAAGTTAGCACACAGTACATTCATGCAAAATTCAAACTTACCCTCTTTTGAACTGAATGCATTACATAATATAATGTGGAAATGAATGTACATTACAATGAAGCTTCAGATGTAACTATAGAACCGGCATGAATGATAGTCACAACCATGGAATACTCAAAGTAAAACTGAAGTCAAGAACATACAACACAGCATTTACATTGGAACAGCCATTCACTTTCCTTTGCTTTCTAAACGCTTGTGTTCTAATATGTGCAACTGATAATGTTACCTGAAGTAAAATCTATAACTTCAATAGCACACAGATAAAAATGGTTCCAGAGAACTCTAAACCACAAGAAAAGTAGAAATCTAAGGTTTACATGAAGTTAGCACACATTACCTTCCAGCAAAATTCAAACTTACACTCTTTTGAAATGAATGCATTACATTCTATTCTGTGCATAACGTCATAAATGGATGTACATTACAATGAGGTTTCTGCTGTAACTGTAGAGAACCGGCAGGAATATTAGTCACAACCATGGAATACTCAAAGTAAAACTGAAGTCAAGAACATACAACACAGCATTTACATTGGAACAGCCATTCACTTTCCTTTGCTTTCTAAACGCTTGTGTTCTAATATGTGCAACTGATAATGTTACCTGAAGTAAAATCTATAACTTCAATAGCACACAGATAAAAATGGTTCCAGAGAACTCTAAACCACAAGAAAAGTAGAAATCTAAGGTTTACATGAAGTTAGCACACAGTACATTCATGCAAAATTCAAACTTACCCTCTTTTGAACTGAATGCATTGCATAATATAATGTGGAAATGAATGTACATTACAATGAAGTTTCAGATGTAACTATAGAACCGGCATGAATGATAGTCACAACCATGGATTACTCAAAGTAAAGCAGAATTCAGGAACATAACATAACATTTACATTGGAACAGCCATTACCTTTCTTTAGCTTTCTAAACGCTTGTGTTCTACTATGTGTAACTGATAATTTTACCGGAAGTAACTTTTATAACTTTAATACCACAGCGATAAAAATGGTTGCATACAACTCTACACCATAAGTATAATTTTAAGGTTTACATGAAGTTATCAGACAGTACGTTCCAGCAAATTTCAAACGAACACTCTTTGGAACTGAATGCATTATTTCCTATTCTGAGCATAATGTTATAAATGGATGCACTTAACTATTCGTGTTCAGCTGTAAGTGTATAGAACCGGCAGGAATAGTAGTCACAACCATGGAATACTCAAAGTAAAGCTGAATTCAGGAACTTACCGCACATTGGAACAGCCATTACCTTTCCTTATCTTTGTAAACGCTTGTGCTCTACTATCTGCAACTGATAATATTACCTAAAGTAACTTCTGTAACTTCAATAGCTCACAGATGAAAATTGTGTCAGACAACTCTAAAGCATAGGAAATGTAGAATTTTAACGTTTACATGAAGTTAGCACACTGTACTTTGCTTAGCTTTGCTTAGCTTTGTAAACGATTGTGTTCTACTATGAGCAACTGATAATATTACCTGAAGTAACTTCTATAACTTCAATAGAACACATCTAAAAAAGGTTCCAGACAACTCTAAAGCATAGGAAATGTAGAATTCTAAGGTTTACATGAGGTTAGGACACGGTACATTCCAGCAAAATTCAAACTTACCCTCTTTTGAACTGAATGCATTACATTATATTCGGTGCATAATATGGGAAATGAATGTACATGACAGTGAAGCTTCAGCTGTAACAATAGAACCGGCATGAATGATAGTCACAACCATGGATTACTCAAAGTAAAGCTGAATTCAGGAACATACCACATAGCATTTACATTGGAACTGCCACTAACTTTCTTTGGCTTTGAAAACGCTTGTGTTCTACTATGTGCAAATGATGATATTACCTAAAAAAAACTACTCTAACTTTATATAACACACATAAAAATGGTTGCAGACAACTCTACACCATATGAAAAGTAGAATTTAAAGGTTTACATCAAGTTAGCACTTAGTACATTTGAGCAAAATTGAACTGAAAACAGTACTTTCTATTCTGTGAATATAATGTTGAAGAGATTTACATAACTATAATGCTTCAGCTGTAGCTATATAGAAACGGCAGGAATAGTAGTCAGAACCATGGAATGCTCAAAATAAAGCTGAATACAGGAACCTACCATACAACATTTACATTGGAACTGACATTACATTTCCTTGGCTTTGAAAATGCTATTGTTCTACTATGTGCAAAAAGTGATAATAGTTCTTTAACTACTCTAACTTTAATAACACACACATTAAAATGGTTCCAGACAACTCAAAACAATATGGAACGTAGAATTTAAAGGTTTACATAAAGATAGCACTTAGTACTTTCGAGGAAAATTCAAAGGTAAACTCTATTGAAGTGAAAACATTACATTGTATTCTGTGAATATTGTGTTCAAGGGATTTACATAATACGGCTTCAGCTGTATCTGTATAGAAACGGCAGGAATACTAGTCACAGCTATGGAATCCTCAAAGTAAAGCTGAATTCAGGAACAAACAACACATCATTTAAATTGGAACAGACATTCACTTTCTTTAGCTTTCTAAACGCTTGTTCTAATATGTGCAACTGATAATGTTACCTGAAGTAAAATCTATAACGTCAATAGCACATAGATAAAAATGGATCCAGAGAACTCTAAACCACAAGAAAAGTAGAAATCTAAGGTTTACCTGAAGTTAGCACACAGTACATTCATGCAAAATTCAAACTTACCCTCTTTTGAACTGAATGCATTACATAATATAATGTGGAAATGAATGTACATTACAATGAAGCTTCAGATGTAACTATAGAACCGGCATGAATGATAGTCACAACCATGGAATACTCAAAGTAAAACTGAAGTCAAGAACATACAACACAGCATTTACATTGGAACAGCCATTCACTTTCCTTTGCTTTCTAAACGCTTGTGTTCTAATATGTGCAACTGATAATGTTACCTGAAGTAAAATCTATAACTTCAATAGCACACAGATAAAAATGGTTCCAGAGAACTCTAAACCACAAGAAAAGTAGAAATCTAAGGTTTACATGAAGTTAGCACACATTACCTTCCAGCAAAATTCAAACTTACACTCTTTTGAAATGAATGCATTACATTCTATTCTGTGCATAACGTCATAAATGGATGTACATTACAATGAGGTTTCTGCTGTAACTGTAGAGAACCGGCAGGAATATTAGTCACAACCATGGAATACTCAAAGTAAAACTGAAGTCAAGAACATACAACACAGCATTTACATTGGAACAGCCATTCACTTTCCTTTGCTTTCTAAACGCTTGTGTTCTAATATGTGCAACTGATAATGTTACCTGAAGTAAAATCTATAACTTCAATAGCACACAGATAAAAATGGTTCCAGAGAACTCTAAACCACAAGAAAAGTAGAAATCTAAGGTTTACATGAAGTTAGCACACAGTACATTCATGCAAAATTCAAACTTACCCTCTTTTGAACTGAATGCATTGCATAATATAATGTGGAAATGAATGTACATTACAATGAAGTTTCAGATGTAACTATAGAACCGGCATGAATGATAGTCACAACCATGGATTACTCAAAGTAAAGCAGAATTCAGGAACATAACATAACATTTACATTGGAACAGCCATTACCTTTCTTTAGCTTTCTAAACGCTTGTGTTCTACTATGTGTAACTGATAATTTTACCGGAAGTAACTTTTATAACTTTAATACCACAGCGATAAAAATGGTTGCATACAACTCTACACCATAAGTATAATTTTAAGGTTTACATGAAGTTATCAGACAGTACGTTCCAGCAAATTTCAAACGAACACTCTTTGGAACTGAATGCATTATTTCCTATTCTGAGCATAATGTTATAAATGGATGCACTTAACTATTCGTGTTCAGCTGTAAGTGTATAGAACCGGCAGGAATAGTAGTCACAACCATGGAATACTCAAAGTAAAGCTGAATTCAGGAACTTACCGCACATTGGAACAGCCATTACCTTTCCTTATCTTTGTAAACGCTTGTGCTCTACTATCTGCAACTGATAATATTACCTAAAGTAACTTCTGTAACTTCAATAGCTCACAGATGAAAATTGTGTCAGACAACTCTAAAGCATAGGAAATGTAGAATTTTAACGTTTACATGAAGTTAGCACACTGTACTTTGCTTAGCTTTGCTTAGCTTTGTAAACGATTGTGTTCTACTATGAGCAACTGATAATATTACCTGAAGTAACTTCTATAACTTCAATAGAACACATCTAAAAAAGGTTCCAGACAACTCTAAAGCATAGGAAATGTAGAATTCTAAGGTTTACATGAGGTTAGGACACGGTACATTCCAGCAAAATTCAAACTTACCCTCTTTTGAACTGAATGCATTACATTATATTCGGTGCATAATATGGGAAATGAATGTACATGACAGTGAAGCTTCAGCTGTAACAATAGAACCGGCATGAATGATAGTCACAACCATGGATTACTCAAAGTAAAGCTGAATTCAGGAACATACCACATAGCATTTACATTGGAACTGCCACTAACTTTCTTTGGCTTTGAAAACGCTTGTGTTCTACTATGTGCAAATGATGATATTACCTAAAAAAAACTACTCTAACTTTATATAACACACATAAAAATGGTTGCAGACAACTCTACACCATATGAAAAGTAGAATTTAAAGGTTTACATCAAGTTAGCACTTAGTACATTTGAGCAAAATTGAACTGAAAACAGTACTTTCTATTCTGTGAATATAATGTTGAAGGGATTTACATAACTATAATGCTTCAGCTGTAGCTATATAGAAACGGCAGGAATAGTAGTCAGAACCATGGAATGCTCAAAATAAAGCTGAATACAGGAACCTACCATACAACATTTACATTGGAACTGACATTACATTTCCTTGGCTTTGAAAATGCTATTGTTCTACTATGTGCAAAAAGTGATAATAGTTCTTTAACTACTCTAACTTTAATAACACACACATTAAAATGGTTCCAGACAACTCAAAACAATATGGAACGTAGAATTTAAAGGTTTACATAAAGATAGCACTTAGTACTTTCGAGGAAAATTCAAAGGTAAACTCTATTGAAGTGAAAACATTACATTGTATTCTGTGAATATTGTGTTCAAGGGATTTACATAACAATACGGCTTCAGCTGTATCTGTATAGAAACGGCAGGAATACTAGTCACAGCCATGGAATCCTCAAAGTAAAGCTGAATTCAGGAACAAACAACACATCATTTAAATTGGAACAGACATTCACTTTCCTTAGCTTTCTAAACGCTTGTTCTAATATGTGCAACTGATAATGTTACCTGAAGTAAAATCTATAACGTCAATAGCACATAGATAAAAATGGATCCAGAGAACTCTAAACCACAAGAAAAGTAGAAATCTAAGGTTTACCTGAAGTTAGCACACAGTACATTCATGCAAAATTCAAACTTACCCTCTTTTGAACTGAATGCATTACATAATATAATGTGGAAATGAATGTACATTACAATGAAGCTTCAGATGTAACTATAGAACCGGCATGAATGATAGTCACAACCATGGAATACTCAAAGTAAAACTGAAGTCAAGAACATACAACACAGCATTTACATTGGAACAGCCATTCACTTTCCTTTGCTTTCTAAACGCTTGTGTTCTAATATGTGCAACTGATAATGTTACCTGAAGTAAAATCTATAACTTCAATAGCACACAGATAAAAATGGTTCCAGAGAACTCTAAACCACAAGAAAAGTAGAAATCTAAGGTTTACATGAAGTTAGCACACATTACCTTCCAGCAAAATTCAAACTTACACTCTTTTGAAATGAATGCATTACATTCTATTCTGTGCATAACGTCATAAATGGATGTACATTACAATGAGGTTTCTGCTGTAACTGTAGAGAACCGGCAGGAATATTAGTCACAACCATGGAATACTCAAAGTAAAACTGAAGTCAAGAACATACAACACAGCATTTACATTGGAACAGCCATTCACTTTCCTTTGCTTTCTAAACGCTTGTGTTCTAATATGTGCAACTGATAATGTTACCTGAAGTAAAATCTATAACTTCAATAGCACACAGATAAAAATGGTTCCAGAGAACTCTAAACCACAAGAAAAGTAGAAATCTAAGGTTTACATGAAGTTAGCACACAGTACATTCATGCAAAATTCAAACTTACCCTCTTTTGAACTGAATGCATTGCATAATATAATGTGGAAATGAATGTACATTACAATGAAGTTTCAGATGTAACTATAGAACCGGCATGAATGATAGTCACAACCATGGATTACTCAAAGTAAAGCAGAATTCAGGAACATAACATAACATTTACATTGGAACAGCCATTACCTTTCTTTAGCTTTCTAAACGCTTGTGTTCTACTATGTGTAACTGATAATTTTACCGGAAGTAACTTTTATAACTTTAATACCACAGCGATAAAAATGGTTGCATACAACTCTACACCATAAGTATAATTTTAAGGTTTACATGAAGTTATCAGACAGTACGTTCCAGCAAATTTCAAACGAACACTCTTTGGAACTGAATGCATTATTTCCTATTCTGAGCATAATGTTATAAATGGATGCACTTAACTATTCGTGTTCAGCTGTAAGTGTATAGAACCGGCAGGAATAGTAGTCACAACCATGGAATACTCAAAGTAAAGCTGAATTCAGGAACTTACCGCACATTGGAACAGCCATTACCTTTCCTTATCTTTGTAAACGCTTGTGCTCTACTATCTGCAACTGATAATATTACCTAAAGTAACTTCTGTAACTTCAATAGCTCACAGATGAAAATTGTGTCAGACAACTCTAAAGCATAGGAAATGTAGAATTTTAACGTTTACATGAAGTTAGCACACTGTACTTTGCTTAGCTTTGCTTAGCTTTGTAAACGATTGTGTTCTACTATGAGCAACTGATAATATTACCTGAAGTAACTTCTATAACTTCAATAGAACACATCTAAAAAAGGTTCCAGACAACTCTAAAGCATAGGAAATGTAGAATTCTAAGGTTTACATGAGGTTAGGACACGGTACATTCCAGCAAAATTCAAACTTACCCTCTTTTGAACTGAATGCATTACATTATATTCGGTGCATAATATGGGAAATGAATGTACATGACAGTGAAGCTTCAGCTGTAACAATAGAACCGGCATGAATGATAGTCACAACCATGGATTACTCAAAGTAAAGCTGAATTCAGGAACATACCACATAGCATTTACATTGGAACTGCCACTAACTTTCTTTGGCTTTGAAAACGCTTGTGTTCTACTATGTGCAAATGATGATATTACCTAAAAAAAACTACTCTAACTTTATATAACACACATAAAAATGGTTGCAGACAACTCTACACCATATGAAAAGTAGAATTTAAAGGTTTACATCAAGTTAGCACTTAGTACATTTGAGCAAAATTGAACTGAAAACAGTACTTTCTATTCTGTGAATATAATGTTGAAGGGATTTACATAACTATAATGCTTCAGCTGTAGCTATATAGAAACGGCAGGAATAGTAGTCAGAACCATGGAATGCTCAAAATAAAGCTGAATACAGGAACCTACCATACAACATTTACATTGGAACTGACATTACATTTCCTTGGCTTTGAAAATGCTATTGTTCTACTATGTGCAAAAAGTGATAATAGTTCTTTAACTACTCTAACTTTAATAACACACACATTAAAATGGTTCCAGACAACTCAAAACAATATGGAACGTAGAATTTAAAGGTTTACATAAAGATAGCACTTAGTACTTTCGAGGAAAATTCAAAGGTAAACTCTATTGAAGTGAAAACATTACATTGTATTCTGTGAATATTGTGTTCAAGGGATTTACATAACAATACGGCTTCAGCTGTATCTGTATAGAAACGGCAGGAATACTAGTCACAGCCATGGAATCCTCAAAGTAAAGCTGAATTCAGGAACAAACAACACATCATTTAAATTGGAACAGACATTCACTTTCCTTAGCTTTCTAAACGCTTGTTCTAATATGTGCAACTGATAATGTTACCTGAAGTAAAATCTATAACGTCAATAGCACATAGATAAAAATGGATCCAGAGAACTCTAAACCACAAGAAAAGTAGAAATCTAAGGTTTACCTGAAGTTAGCACACAGTACATTCATGCAAAATTCAAACTTACCCTCTTTTGAACTGAATGCATTACATAATATAATGTGGAAATGAATGTACATTACAATGAAGCTTCAGATGTAACTATAGAACCGGCATGAATGATAGTCACAACCATGGAATACTCAAAGTAAAACTGAAGTCAAGAACATACAACACAGCATTTACATTGGAACAGCCATTCACTTTCCTTTGCTTTCTAAACGCTTGTGTTCTAATATGTGCAACTGATAATGTTACCTGAAGTAAAATCTATAACTTCAATAGCACACAGATAAAAATGGTTCCAGAGAACTCTAAACCACAAGAAAAGTAGAAATCTAAGGTTTACATGAAGTTAGCACACATTACCTTCCAGCAAAATTCAAACTTACACTCTTTTGAAATGAATGCATTACATTCTATTCTGTGCATAACGTCATAAATGGATGTACATTACAATGAGGTTTCTGCTGTAACTGTAGAGAACCGGCAGGAATATTAGTCACAACCATGGAATACTCAAAGTAAAACTGAAGTCAAGAACATACAACACAGCATTTACATTGGAACAGCCATTCACTTTCCTTTGCTTTCTAAACGCTTGTGTTCTAATATGTGCAACTGATAATGTTACCTGAAGTAAAATCTATAACTTCAATAGCACACAGATAAAAATGGTTCCAGAGAACTCTAAACCACAAGAAAAGTAGAAATCTAAGGTTTACATGAAGTTAGCACACAGTACATTCATGCAAAATTCAAACTTACCCTCTTTTGAACTGAATGCATTGCATAATATAATGTGGAAATGAATGTACATTACAATGAAGTTTCAGATGTAACTATAGAACCGGCATGAATGATAGTCACAACCATGGATTACTCAAAGTAAAGCAGAATTCAGGAACATAACATAACATTTACATTGGAACAGCCATTACCTTTCTTTAGCTTTCTAAACGCTTGTGTTCTACTATGTGTAACTGATAATTTTACCGGAAGTAACTTTTATAACTTTAATACCACAGCGATAAAAATGGTTGCATACAACTCTACACCATAAGTATAATTTTAAGGTTTACATGAAGTTATCAGACAGTACGTTCCAGCAAATTTCAAACGAACACTCTTTGGAACTGAATGCATTATTTCCTATTCTGAGCATAATGTTATAAATGGATGCACTTAACTATTCGTGTTCAGCTGTAAGTGTATAGAACCGGCAGGAATAGTAGTCACAACCATGGAATACTCAAAGTAAAGCTGAATTCAGGAACTTACCGCACATTGGAACAGCCATTACCTTTCCTTATCTTTGTAAACGCTTGTGCTCTACTATCTGCAACTGATAATATTACCTAAAGTAACTTCTGTAACTTCAATAGCTCACAGATGAAAATTGTGTCAGACAACTCTAAAGCATAGGAAATGTAGAATTTTAACGTTTACATGAAGTTAGCACACTGTACTTTGCTTAGCTTTGCTTAGCTTTGTAAACGATTGTGTTCTACTATGAGCAACTGATAATATTACCTGAAGTAACTTCTATAACTTCAATAGAACACATCTAAAAAAGGTTCCAGACAACTCTAAAGCATAGGAAATGTAGAATTCTAAGGTTTACATGAGGTTAGGACACGGTACATTCCAGCAAAATTCAAACTTACCCTCTTTTGAACTGAATGCATTACATTATATTCGGTGCATAATATGGGAAATGAATGTACATGACAGTGAAGCTTCAGCTGTAACAATAGAACCGGCATGAATGATAGTCACAACCATGGATTACTCAAAGTAAAGCTGAATTCAGGAACATACCACATAGCATTTACATTGGAACTGCCACTAACTTTCTTTGGCTTTGAAAACGCTTGTGTTCTACTATGTGCAAATGATGATATTACCTAAAAAAAACTACTCTAACTTTATATAACACACATAAAAATGGTTGCAGACAACTCTACACCATATGAAAAGTAGAATTTAAAGGTTTACATCAAGTTAGCACTTAGTACATTTGAGCAAAATTGAACTGAAAACAGTACTTTCTATTCTGTGAATATAATGTTGAAGGGATTTACATAACTATAATGCTTCAGCTGTAGCTATATAGAAACGGCAGGAATAGTAGTCAGAACCATGGAATGCTCAAAATAAAGCTGAATACAGGAACCTACCATACAACATTTACATTGGAACTGACATTACATTTCCTTGGCTTTGAAAATGCTATTGTTCTACTATGTGCAAAAAGTGATAATAGTTCTTTAACTACTCTAACTTTAATAACACACACATTAAAATGGTTCCAGACAACTCAAAACAATATGGAACGTAGAATTTAAAGGTTTACATAAAGATAGCACTTAGTACTTTCGAGGAAAATTCAAAGGTAAACTCTATTGAAGTGAAAACATTACATTGTATTCTGTGAATATTGTGTTCAAGGGATTTACATAATACGGCTTCAGCTGTATCTGTATAGAAACGGCAGGAATACTAGTCACAGCTATGGAATCCTCAAAGTAAAGCTGAATTCAGGAACAAACAACACATCATTTAAATTGGAACAGACATTCACTTTCTTTAGCTTTCTAAACGCTTGTTCTAATATGTGCAACTGATAATGTTACCTGAAGTAAAATCTATAACGTCAATAGCACATAGATAAAAATGGATCCAGAGAACTCTAAACCACAAGAAAAGTAGAAATCTAAGGTTTACCTGAAGTTAGCACACAGTACATTCATGCAAAATTCAAACTTACCCTCTTTTGAACTGAATGCATTACATAATATAATGTGGAAATGAATGTACATTACAATGAAGCTTCAGATGTAACTATAGAACCGGCATGAATGATAGTCACAACCATGGAATACTCAAAGTAAAACTGAAGTCAAGAACATACAACACAGCATTTACATTGGAACAGCCATTCACTTTCCTTTGCTTTCTAAACGCTTGTGTTCTAATATGTGCAACTGATAATGTTACCTGAAGTAAAATCTATAACTTCAATAGCACACAGATAAAAATGGTTCCAGAGAACTCTAAACCACAAGAAAAGTAGAAATCTAAGGTTTACATGAAGTTAGCACACATTACCTTCCAGCAAAATTCAAACTTACACTCTTTTGAAATGAATGCATTACATTCTATTCTGTGCATAACGTCATAAATGGATGTACATTACAATGAGGTTTCTGCTGTAACTGTAGAGAACCGGCAGGAATATTAGTCACAACCATGGAATACTCAAAGTAAAACTGAAGTCAAGAACATACAACACAGCATTTACATTGGAACAGCCATTCACTTTCCTTTGCTTTCTAAACGCTTGTGTTCTAATATGTGCAACTGATAATGTTACCTGAAGTAAAATCTATAACTTCAATAGCACACAGATAAAAATGGTTCCAGAGAACTCTAAACCACAAGAAAAGTAGAAATCTAAGGTTTACATGAAGTTAGCACACAGTACATTCATGCAAAATTCAAACTTACCCTCTTTTGAACTGAATGCATTGCATAATATAATGTGGAAATGAATGTACATTACAATGAAGTTTCAGATGTAACTATAGAACCGGCATGAATGATAGTCACAACCATGGATTACTCAAAGTAAAGCAGAATTCAGGAACATAACATAACATTTACATTGGAACAGCCATTACCTTTCTTTAGCTTTCTAAACGCTTGTGTTCTACTATGTGTAACTGATAATTTTACCGGAAGTAACTTTTATAACTTTAATACCACAGCGATAAAAATGGTTGCATACAACTCTACACCATAAGTATAATTTTAAGGTTTACATGAAGTTATCAGACAGTACGTTCCAGCAAAGTTCAAACGAACACTCTTTTGAACTGAATGCATTATTTCCTATTCTGAGCATAATGTTATAAATGGATGCACTTAACTATTCGTGTTCAGCTGTAAGTGTATAGAACCGGCAGGAATAGTAGTCACAACCATGGAATACTCAAAGTAGAGCTGAATTCAGGAGCATACCACACAGTACTTACAGTGGGATAACCGTTAGCTTTGCTTAGCTTTCTAAACGATTGTGTTCTACAATGTGCAACTGATAATATTACCTGAAGTAACTTCTATAACTTTAATACCACAGCGATAAAAATTGTTGCATACAACTCTAAACCATAAGTATAATTTTGTGTACATGAAGTTAGCTCACCGTACTTTCCAGCAAAATTCAAACACACTCTTTTGAACTGAATGCATTACTTTCCAATCTGTGCATAATGTGATCAATGGATGCACATAACTACTAGTGTTCAGCTATAAATGTATAGAACAGGCAGGAATCGTAGTCACAACCATGGAATACACAAAGTGAAGCTGAATTCAGGAACTTACCACGCAGTACTTACAGTGGAATAACCATTGGTTTTGCTTAGCTTTCTAAACGATTGTGTTTTACTATGTGCAACTGATAATATTACCTGAAGTAACTTCTATAACTTTAATACCACAGCGATAAAAATTGTTGCATACAACTCTAAACCATAAGTATAATTTTAAGGTGTACATGAAGTTAGCACACAGTAGTTTCCAGCAAAGTTCAAAGGAACACTCTTTTGAACTGAATGCATTACTTTCCATTCTGTGCATAATATGATCAATGGATGCACATAACTATTAGTGTTCAGCTATAAATGTATATAACAGGCAGGAATCGTAGTCACAACCATGGAATACTCAAAGTGAAGCTGAATTCAGGAACTTACCACGCAGTACTTACAGTGGAATAACCGTTAGCTTTGCTTAGCTTTCTAAAAGATTGTGTTCTACTATGTGCCACTGATAATATTCCCTGAAGTAACTTCTATAACTTCAATAGCACACAGCTAATAAAGGTTCCAGACAACTCCAAACAACAATAGATGTAGAATTCTAAGGTTTACATGAAGTTAGCACACAGTAGTTTCCAGCAAAGTTCAAACTTACACTCTTTTGAACTGTATGCATTACATTATATCCTGAGCATGATGTGATAAATGGATGTGCATTACAATGAGGCTTCAGCTGTAATTGTATAGAACAGGCAGGAATAGTAGTCATAACCATGGAAAACTCAAAGTAAATCTGAATTCAGCGGCATACCACACAGTACTTACAGTGGAATAACCGTTAGCGTTGCTTAGCTTTCTAAACGATTGTGTTCTACTATGTGCAACTGATAATATTACCTGAAGTAACTTCTATAACTTCAATAGCACACAGCTGAAAAAGGTTCCAGACAACTCTAAACGGCAAGAACTGTAGAATTCTGAGGTTTACATGAAGTTAGCTCACCGTACTTTCCAGCAAAATTCAAAGGAACACTCTTTTGAACTGAATGCATTACTTTCTAATCTGTGCATAATGTGATCAATGATTGCACATAACTATTAGTGTTCAGCTATAAATGTATAGAACAGGCAGGAATAGTAGTAACAACCATGGAATACTCAAAGTAAAGCTGAATTCAGGAACATACCACTCAGCATTTACATTGGAAGAGCCATTACTTTTGCTTAGCTTTCTAAACGATTGTGTCCTGCTATGTGCTACCGATAATATTACCTGAAGCAACATCTATATCTTCAATAGCACACAGATAAAAATGGTTCCAGACAACTCGAAACCACAAGAAATGTAGAATTCTAAGGTTTACATGAAGTTAGCAGACAGTACTTTCCAGCAAAGTTCAAACGTACACTCTTTTGAACTGAATGCATTACTTTCTATTCTGTGCATAATGTGACAAATGGATGTATCATAATGAGGGTTCACCTGTAACTGTATAGTAACAGCACGAATAGCAGTTACATCCATGGAATACTCAAAGTAAAGCTGAATTCAGAAACATACCACACAGCATTTACATTGGAACAGCCATTACCTTTCCTTGGATTTGAAAACGCTTGTGTTCTACTATGTGCAACTGATCATATTACCTGAAGTAACTTCTATAACTGCAAGAGCACACAGCTAAAAAATGTTCCAGACAACTCTAAACCACAAAAAAAGTAGAATTCTACGGTTTACATAAAGTTAGCACACAGTACTTTTAAGCAAAATTCAAACTTCACTCTTTTGAACTGAATGCATTAGATTATATTCTGTGCAGAATGTGATAAATGGATGTACATTACAATGAGGCTTCCGCTGTAACTGTATAGAACAAGCAGGAATGACAGTCACAGCCATGGATTATTCAAAGTAAAGCTGAATTCAGGAACATACCACACAGCATTTACATTGGAACAACCATTACATTTCCTTATCTTTGTATACGCTTGTGTTCTAATATCTGCAAATGATAATATTATATGAGGTAACTTCTATAACTTTAATACAACAGCGATAAAAATGGCTGCATACAACTCTACACCATAAGTATAATTTTAAGGTTTACATGACGTTAGCACACAGTACTTTCCAGCAAAGTTCAAACGAACACTCTTTTGAACTGAATGCATTACTTTCTATTCTGTGCATAATGTTATAAATGGATGCAGTTAACTATTAGTGTTCGGCTGTAAGTGTATAGAACCAGCAGGAATAGTAGTCACAATAATGGAATACTCAAATTAAAGCTGAATTCAGGAACGTACCACACAGCATTTACATTGGTAGAGCCTTTACTTTTGCTTAGCTTTCTAAACGATTGTGTTCTGCTATGTGCAACTAATACTGTTACCTGAAATAACATCTATAACTTCAATAGCGCAAAATTAAAAATGGTTTCAGAGAACTCTAAACCACAAGAAAAGTAGATTTCCAAGGTTTACATGAAGTTAGCACTCAGTACATTCATGCAAAATTCAAACTTACACTCTTTTGAACTGAATGTATTACTTTGTATTCTGTGCATAATGTGACCAATGGATGTACATAATGAGGGTTCACCTGTAATTGTATAGTAACAGAAGGAACCGGCAGGAATAGTAGTCACAACCATGGAATACTCAAAGTAAAGCTGAATTCAGGAACGTACCACACAGCATTTACATTGGAACAGCCATTACCTTTCCATAGCTTTGTTAACGCTTGTGTTCTACTACCTTCAACTGATAATATTACTTAAAGTAACTTCTCTAACTTCAATAGCACACAGATGAAAATTGTGGCAGACAACTCTAAAGCATAAGAAAAGTAGAATTTTAAGGTTTACATGAAGTTAGCACAGAGTACATTCCAGCAAAATTCAAACTTACACTCTTTTGAACTGACTTCATTACTTCCTATTCTTTGCATATTGTGATAAATTGATGTACATAACTATTAGACGTTTGCTGTAACTGTATAGAAAAGGCAGGGATAGTAGTCACAACCATGGAATACTCAAAGTAAAGCTGATCTCAGGTACATACCACACAGCATTTACATTGGAACAGCCATTACCTTTCCATAGCTTTGTTAACGCTTGTGTTCTACTATGTGCAACTGATAGTATTACCTAATGTAACTTTACTTTGAGTGTTCCATGGTTGTGACTACTATTCCTGTCATTTCCATATGGTTACATCTGAAGCCTAGTAGTTATGTACATACATTTATCACATTAATCACCGAATTGAAAGTAATGCATTCAGTTCAAAAGAGTGTAAGTTTGATTTTTGATGGAAAGTACAGTGTGCTAACTTCATGTAAACCTTAAAATTCTACTTTTTTATGGTTTAGGAGTTATCTGCAACCATTTTTATCTGTGTGCTATTGAAGTTACAGAAGTTACTTCAGATAATATTATCAGTTGCACCTAGTAAAACACAAGCGTTTACAAAGCTAAGGAAAGTTAATGGGAGTTCCAATGTAAATGCTGTGTGGTATGTTCCTGAATTCAGCTTTACTTTGAGTATTCCATGGTTGTGACTACTATTCCTGCCGTTTCCATAAGGTTACAGCTGAAGCCTAATAGTTATGTACATACATTTATCACTATGCACAGAATAGAAAGTAATGCATTCAGTTGAAAAGAGTGTACGTTTGAATTTTTCTGGGAAATACTTGTGGTGAACTACATATATCTGTCTGGTCACGCTCCCCCCGCTGACTGTTCCTCTGGCTCCTCCCACAGACCCCGGTATAAAGGCAAGTGGAGGCACAGACCCTTCCTCAGTCTCCAGGATGTTGTGCGGTGGTCACTTGCTGCTTGTGCTTTCTTCCAGCCAAGAAAAGCCTACCTTAACCCACGTCTCAGAGTTATTGATGGTGCATCAGTACTGTGTGCTAACCACATGTAAATCTTAAAATTCTACTTTTCTTATGCTTTAGAGTTGTCTACAACCATTTTTATGTGTGTGTTAGAGAATTTTGCTGGAAAGTACTGTGTGCTGTTACGAAGGATAAACAGTTCTGATGGGCAGAAGGGTGCAGAGTTGCCCATGTCCCCCTCCCCGGGAGAATCACAAACTGCTACTGTTACCACACTGCTAATGAGAGAGGAAGAGAAGTAAAGGGAAAACATACTGGGACTGCTTCAGATAAGGGAGAGATAACACCGGGGAGAGAGAGACTTGCTGACCCACCATATTATGATTGCTGAAAGACTTATGGCTCCGGAGAGGCCTCTTTACTTGGTACCATTCTGTTCATTAAAATTCCTCAGTGGACAGCCGGAGTGGGCTGGTTTGATGGACTAAGCCATTCAAAGCTGATTGACACCTGAGACCCCGTGAGTGGGGATAAAAGTGAGGTCTGGGGAGACACCCCTCAGAGACACACTATTCAGCACTGCTTGAGTGTTGGAACCCACGAGAAGGTGTGGGGCATCGGGGACCGAACAAAGGATCGGTCAGTTTAACTCTCAGTGTTATAGCAGTGCCGGTGGGGGCTTGTGTGTGTGTGCCCACCCTTGCCTGGGTGACAAGTCCACCACAGGTCTAGCTGAAGGACAGAGGGATCATACCTGAATGGCCACAACACACCGACGGATCAAGAACGTAAAGGAAGGTTTGCCTGACTGTTTGCTCACTCTCTCTCTCCAACGATTGAAAGACAAGAACCAACAACTACCTCAGCACGTATGAACAGAACTGAACTTTATATTCACATAAAATTCATTATCCCCTAGACATCGATAGAGCTTGTTTATTATTGATTATTATTATACCCAAACTTTTAGGTTTAATATTGCTAACGTGTATTATCTATATATTTGCATTGTTCATATATTGATTTGTATATTTTACTAATAAACACTGTTTGAAAATAGTACCACCAGACTCCAACAGATTCTTCTATCTTTGCTGGTAAGACACCCAGTTACGGGGTACGTCACAGTGCTAACTTCATGCAAACATTAAAATTCTACTTTTTTATGGTTTAGAGTTGTCTGCAACAATTTTTATCTGGGTACTATTGAAGTTAGAGAAGTTACTTTAGGTAATATTATCAGTTGCACATAGTAGAACACAAGCGTTTACAAAGCTAAGGAAAGGTAATGGCAGTTCCAATGTAAATGCTGTGTTGTATGTTCCTGAATTCAGCTTTACTTTGAGTATTCCATGGTTGTGACTACTATTCCTGCCGTTTCCATACAGTTATAGCTGAAGCCTAATAGTTATATACATTCATTTATCACATTATGCACAGAATAGAAAGTAATGCATTCAGTTCAAAAGAGTGTAAGTTTGAATTTTGCTGGAAAGTACTGTATGCTAATTTCATGTAAACCTTAAAATTCTACTTTTCTTGTGGTTTGGAGTTGTCTGCAACCGTTTTTATATGTGTGCTATTGAAGTTAGAGAAGTTACTTTCGGTAATATTATCAGTTGCACATAGTAAAACACAAGCTTTTACAAAGCTAAGGAAAGGTAATGGCAGTTCCAATGTAAATGCTGTGTGGTATGTTCCTGAATTCAGCCTAATAGTTATATACATTCATTTATCACATTATGCACAGAATAGAAAGTAATGCATTCAGTTGAAAAGAGTGTGTGTAAGTACTGTGTGCTAACCTCATGTAAATCTTAAAATTCTACTTTTCTTATGCTTTAGAGTTGTCTACAACCATTTTTATGATCACTCGCCTAAACGCTGCGGACTGTGCTCTATGGTCTGTGATGTATGCTCTCTGGACTATGCTCTACAGTTTGTGGTCTGTTGTCCAAGCTCTATGATCTGTATTATACGGACTGTGGTCTATGCTCTCTGGCCTAAGCTCCACAGACTGTCATCTATGGTCTCTAGCCGAAGTTCTTCAATCCGTTGTCCACAGCTTGTGGTCTATGATATCTGGCCCATCTCTTCAAACTGTGTTCTGCAGTCTCTTGTCTATGGTTTCTAGCCTAAGTTCTACTGCCTGTGCACTCCAGTCTGTAGTCTATGGTGTCTCATAACAGCTCTGTGGTCTGTGGTCTATCTGCATTCTGCGTTCTGTGGTCTATGCTCTATGGTCTATCATCTGTTCTAATCTCCATGGTCAATTGTATATTTTCTGTCACTTTGGCTACATGGTCTATGCTGTGTGGTCTATGTTCTATGCTCTATGGTCTATGCTATATCCTCGGTGGTCTATTGTCTAAGCTCTCGGCTTTCTGCATCTTGGTGTATTGTTCATGCTGTATGTTTGTTGTCTAGTCTCTAAGGACTCTGCTGTATGGTCCATTTTCTTTGCTCTGTGTTCTGTACTCTATGATCTACGCTCTGTACTCCACAGATATGATCATATGTAGAAATGTATGATGTAGTCATTTGGAACCAGTATTATGTGTATGCTCCTTAAACTGAATGTTTGAGTCTTTTATTTAACAAGTAGCACAGAATCGAGGTATAGCATTTTCAGAGCAAAATGCCTACAATGCATTTATAAGGAAAGTTCCTGTGTCTTAATGTGTTGTAATCAACTATAATTTAGATATTCTATGTTGCTGATCACTATTCAAACATTTTAATCACAGTGGCACTGCAGCCTGAAAAGCGAAATACAGAAAATCCAGATAAAAGAAAATAATGCATACAGACCAAAAATCATATATTTCCATTTTGCTTAAATGGTAAGTAGGTGCAAATATTGATATGAATATTGATGTAAAGTTGTTCGGAACCAGTATTATGTGTATGTTTATTAAGCTAAATAAGTTAGTCAGTTATATCACAAACTGCACAGAATTGAGATTTAGCATTTTCAGAGCAAAGGCCAATTGTCAGGAAAATTCCATGGTTTCCAGAAAATGCACACAATGGAATGTAATGCATTATTTTTATGTATTATTTTAATGAAACTTATGATGTCTATCCTGTTCTATTTTTTATAGAAATGCCCCTGTTTTCTTCAGTTTGAGGAGCATACACATAATACTGTTTCAAACCACTCTACCTCATAAGTTTCGTGAAAATAATATGTTTACACTTTGTTAGCCCTCAGTATTTTTGAGCATAATTGAAATGTATGCTTTACTTTCTACTGTATGCATTTTGTATAATCTATATGTGCATTTAATTGAAGTGCCACAGTGATGAAAATGCTTGAATAGTGATCAGCAACATAGAATACCGAAACTGCAGTGGTTTACAGCGCTTTGCATTTACGAACTTTCCTGGCAATTGGTATTATATGCCAGAAAACGCCCCCCCCCCCCCCCGTGTTGTGGAGAGGGTTTTTCCACAACCCCCAATTTTTGAGAGGGATATTCCATAACCCTCTGAATGTTGAGAGTTACATTCCCCTCCCACATTTCTGAGAGGGACATTCCCCTACCCCCTCCCCCCCATTGCAGAGAGGGACATTCTGTCCTTCCCCCTCTCCATTGCTGAGAGGGAAATTTTCCCTTTGCTGAAAGGGACATTTTACAACTCCTCCTCCCCCCCCACTGCTGAGACAGACACTTCTCACACCCATTGCTGGGAGCTTCATTCCCCCATTGCTGAAAGGGACTTTCCCACACATTGTTGCTCTGACCCAGTGATGCACCATCAATAACTCTCTGAGACGTGAGGCGAGAAATCAGCTTTTATTGACTGGAATAAAGAACAAGCAGCAATTGACCACCATACTACATCCTGGAGACTGAGGGGAGGGCTCAGGCCTCAATCGCCTTTATACCGGGGTCTGTGGGAGGAGCCACAGTCAGTGGGAGGGGCCACAGGAGCAGTCAGCGGGGGGGGCGTATCCAGACAGATATATGTAGTTCACCACACCCAGCAGATTGTGTGTTGCTCCAGATTGCGGCTCCTCCAGTTTGTTGAGTCTCCGTGTCAATGTTTTCCTTTCATTGCATTCCCTGCCAGAAGTTAACAACATTGTCACTGCCATTTAGTGCTGTGTGTTCCAGCTTTCAAATTGAGCATGCTGCATTGGACCAGCTCTCCATTTCTGGGCTCCCAGGTCAGTGGGTCATACTTCTACATTGAATGGGACTTAAAGCTTTGCAGAGCCAGCCACTGCCTATACCAAGTTCTCAAATACAAGACTATCTGCTTGTATTTGTGGCTGTGCTTACATCTGGGCTGTCTGCAAATGTTTCCTCACCGAGATGCTCAGCCCAGCTCCCCCCATCTTCACACTCACTCACTGTGTCCTGCATCACACTCTCTTATTTAAACAATAAACCAGAAGAGTTAGACCATTTTACACATTGAGTCTTCTCTGCAATTCCATCATGACTGATTTATCTTTCTCAAACACATTCTCTTGCCTTGTCCCTCAAACTTTTGACACCCTGAATAATCAAGAACCATTCAAACTCTGCTTCTAATATACCCAATGACTTGGCTGCTACCAAGTGGTAATTAATTCCTCTGGCTAAAGAAGTTCCTCCTCATCTCTGTTCTAAAGGAGGCTGTGTCCTCTTATCCTAGACTCCCTGACTTTAGGAGACAACGACCCCACTCTATCTAGGCCTTTCAATATTGGATAGGTTTCAATGAGATTCCCCTCCCCCTCATTCATCTGACACCCAGCCATTGCAAGCTCAGTCTCCTCATATGTTAACCCTTTCATTCCTGAGATAATTCTTGTGACCCTTCTCTGGGCCCTCTCCAATGCTAGCACATTAACTTTTAGTCAGGGGGCCCAAAACGACTCGCAGTACTCCGTGTGGTCTGACCATTACCCTGCAAAGCATCAGCATTACATCTTTGTGTTATACTGCAGTCACCAGCTCCGACCTGCACTTTCCTCTTCCTTATGGAGAAGGTGCAAAGTTTGGGGCAGATATGCAGGGCATGTTTTTTTTACACAGGGAATGCCAAGTGCCTGGAATGTGCTGCCAGGGGTGGTGGTAAAAACAGGTACTATAGTGCTTTCGATGGGCAAATTAATGTGCAGGGAATGGATGTATAAGGGTCATGTGCAGGCAGTGGGGCTTCGTTTAATTTGTCATCTTGATCTATATAAATACTGTGGGCTGTATGATCTATTTTTCTCTCTCTCTCTCTCTCTCTCTCATTCACTCACTCACTCACTCATTTTTCATTTTCCACTCTGTTTTCATTCGAATTTCAGATTTGTCCACCTTACAGCCTGATTTCCTGACTGGGAGACCTCAGTCAGTCTGGATCGGAGGCAGCATCTCCAATACCATCACACCGAGCATGGGGGGCCCCAGGGCTGTGTGCTCAGTCCACTGCTGTTCACTCTGCTGACCCATGACTGTGCAGCAATACACATCTCGAACCACATCATCAAGTTCGCTGATGACACGTCTCATCAGCAAGAACAATGAGTCAGCATACAGAGAGAAGGTGCAGTGGCTAACGGACTGGTGCAGAGCCAACAACCTGTCTCTGATTGTGAACAAAACAAAATAGATGATTGTTGACTTCAGTAGGGCATGAAGTGACCACTCCCCGCTGAACATTGACGACTCCCTGGTCGAGATCGTTAAGAGCACCAAATTTCTTGGAGTTCACCTGGTGGAGAATCTCACCTGGTCCCTCAACACGAGCTCCATAGCAAAGAAACCCCAGCAGCGTCTCTACTTTCTGCAAAGGCTGAGGAAAGTCCATCTCCCACCCCGCCCCCCCCCCCCCCCATCCTCACCACATTCTACAGGGGTTGCATTGAGAGTATCCTGAGCAGATGCATCACTGCCTGGTTCGGAAATTGCACCATCTCGGATCGCAAGACCCTGCAGTGGATAGTGAGGTCAGCTGAGAAGATCATCGGGGTCTCTTTCCCTGCCATTACAGACATTTACACCACACGCTGCATCCAAAAAGCAAACAGCATTATGAAGGACCCCACACACCCCTCATACAAACTCTTCTCCCTCCTGCCATCTGGGAAAAGGCACCGAAGCATTCAGGCTCTCACGACCAGACTATGTAACAGTTTCTTCCCCCAAGCTATCAAACTCCTCAATACCCAAAGCCTGGACTGACACCAACTTACTGTGCCTATTGTCTTGTTTGTATTTACTGTAATGCCAGCACTGTTTTGTGCACTTTATGCTGTCCTGAGTAGGTCTGTAGTCTAGTGTAGTTTGTTTTCGGTGTTGTTTTTACTAGTTCAATGTAGTTTTTGTACAGTTTCATGTAGCACATTGTCCTTAAAAACATTGTCTCGTTTTTACTGTACCAGCAGTTATGGTCGAAATGACAATAAACAGTGACCTGACGACTTGATCTTGAAATGAGGTCTCAGATTTAATACACGAGGCAACATACTGTATTCTCGCAATGTTTTATGGGCGAGGAGAAATGCGGCGCCCATTGGGATCAGAAACTCAGAACAGTGGGTTTGGGAAGGGGTACGCTGCTGGGAAGTGGAGGAAGAAGGGCTAATGCGGCGCCGCTCCTGCTCAGTTTGGCAGAATGCGGCGGTGCAGTGGGGCAGCCAGTTACACCGCTCATGCTGCGGAACTGTAGCGTTTGTTTCAGCTGATCAGTGAGATCAACAGAAGCATCCAACGTCTCTTGTATCTGAGATGTGTGTACATATGGCAGAATGCTGACAACCTTAAGTAGAACTCTTACTGCAGTCACAGTCAGACATCAGAATAAACCAGATATCCAACCGTCAAACATCAAGTAAATCTAACGAATTATCGCTGGTCTCATCAAAATGTCCTCTTGTGTATTGAGATGCTTTAAATCTATGTTCATCATTTGCAAGATCCAGCAGGACTGTAACTCGGGAATTCTGCCGCTGCTGAGGGTAGTGATAGAAACCTGCGTGATTCCAAACAAAAACAAGGTATTTTCTCAACAACAGCAACTGTAACCACCTTCCCGGGGACTTGGGAATAAAAACTAGCATTATCCTTGCCTTGCTAAAATTATTTAATGAATTTGGAGATTTTTCAGGATATAAAATTAATTTTAATAAAAGTGAACTGTTACATTTAAATGAATCTTTTTCTATATCTGATAATACTCCTTTCAAAGTTACGGATTCCTTTAGATATCTAGGCGTTATAATCACTAAAAAATATAAGGATCTGCATAAAGCTAATTTTGTTCCCTCAGTAGATTCTATGAAGTATTTATTTAGTAGATGGAACCCACTTACGTTTTCACTTGCTGGCCGCATCCATATAGTCAAAATGATGATTTTACCAAAATTTTTATATTTATTTCAGAATATCCCTTTTTTTTTACTAAAAAGTTTTTTGATTGAATTGATTCTATTATCTCATCTTATATTTGGAATGATAAAAGACCAAGAGTTAGTAAATGTCACTTACAAAAATTGAAAAAGGATGGAGGTCTTGCTTTGCCTAATTTAAGAATGTATTACTGGGCTGTTAATGAGCGATATATGCCCTTTTGGTTACACTGGGTTGATAAGAACGAGCGGACAATTTGGGTAGATTTGGAATTGAAAGCTGTGAAAAAGTTTTATTTAACGTCGTTATTGGGAGCTGCTCTACCTATACAATTAGCTAAAGTTGCTAATTTAAATTTATACCCTGTGATTAAATATTCTTTACAAATTTGGCTCCAGTTCCGTAACTTTTTTAATCTTAAAAAATTTAAACTTTGTAGTTTAATTTATTGAAATTATTTGTTAAGCCTTCTTTGAGTGATCCAATTTTTTAACTTCGGAAAAATAAAGGTATTAATTCTTTTTTGGATCTATTTAAAGAAGATAGACTGATGTCTTTTGAACAATTAGTTGATAAGTATTCTCTTTCATACTCACACTTTTTACAATACCTTCAAGTTAGACATTTCTTACAAAATATTATAAGTAATTTTCCTTACATATCGGATGCCGACCTGTTAGATATTATTACAAGTATGAACCCTTTGATGAAGGGTTCCATTGGAAGAATTTATAATTTATTACTACAATGGGATAAGCGTCCTTTATTTAAGATTAAACAAGATTGGGAAAAGGAACTTAATTTGACTTTTATGACAGAGGACTGGATGCGGATTCTGAAGTTGGTTAACTCTTCTTCGATTTGTGCTAGTCATTCACTGATTCAATTTAAAATTGTACGTCGTTACGATTTGACGAAGGAGAGATTGTCTAAAATCTTTCCTAATGTTGATAGTTATTGTGATAAATGTAAAACTGAGACAGCTACACTGACACACATATTTTGGTCGTGTTCTATACTGGAACAGTTTTGGAAGTCAGTTTTTTCTACAATTTCTAAAGCACAAAATTAATTTACAACCTAACAAATTAACTGTGATCTTTGGAATAATTCCTCAAAATATCCGCGGTATTTCTTTGTCTGACCAACATGTTATTGCGTTTGTTACATTGATAGCTAGGAAGGCTATTCTGTTGAAGTGGAAGGATTCGACGGCTCCCACTGTCACAATGGGATGTTATGTCTTAGTTTGGAGAAAATTAGAAGTCTAACCTTTGAACCTATGTTTGATTTTGAGAAAAGATGGTGTTCATTTGCTCTTTATTACCATTTGAGTTAACTAATAGATTTCCTCCACGATCTAATTGTAAATTTTGGGGTTTTTTTGCTGGCAGTTTGATGTTTATCTTTAGAAGCTTTTTGTATGATGCATGGCTGCGGAGTTGAACACCGAATGGGTTTTTTTTTCTCACTTTTCTTTGCTTCAGTAGGGCTATTTTTTCTTTGCCTTTTTTTTGTGTCACCATATTTTTCAATCTTTAAAACATTGTTTTTTCCTTTGAGACATTGTGTTACCTACTTTGATGTACTCTTGTTATTTTGGATAATAATAATAATAATAATAATAATAATAATAATAATAATAATAATAATAATAATAATAATAATAATAATAATAATAATAATAATAATAATAATAAAAGATTTGGAAAAAAAGAAAACTAGCATAACCAACATGACAAAATATTAGGGCGGATGGTCAAGGTACTTGAAGAAGGGGAGAGCGCAGGCAGCTGCTGTCAGGAGTGAGAGCTCCCAGAGGATATTGCAGAGACGAGGAACCAGGAAGTTTACTTAGAAGTTATGTGAGACATGCTAGGCACTTTGAGAATTCTCTAGAACTTTATAGTGTAAACGTATAACATGTCACATTATAAAATTCTGAAACTGCACTGCAAAGGTTCACACAAAATGTGACTTTCACTTTCTCTCATAAATCTACTGAAGTCCTCACATCTGGAACCTTTATTCTCGGCTCCAGCCAATAGATCTCTCCATAGATCCCTCAGAGTTGCCACATAAATTGATAGGGTTGCTAAAAAGGCGTATGGTATGTTGGACTCTATTGGTGGTGGGATTGAGTTCAAGAACACAAGGTAATGGTGAAGCTCTATAAAACTCTAATTCGACCACACTTGTAGTAGTGTCGCCTCATTCTAGGAAGGATGTGAAAGCTTTACAGATGGTACAGAGGAGATTTACCAAGATGCTGACAGGATTAGAGAGCATGTCTTATGGGGAAAGGTTGAGCGAGGCAGGGCCTTTCTCTTTGGAGCAAAGAAAGATGAGAGGTGACTTAATAGAGGAGTAGGAGATGAGTAGATGATAGAGGCACAGATCGAGTGGACAGCCAGAGTGGAAATGGCTGGAGGAGTAGAATTTTAAGCTGATTGCAGGAATTAGAGGAGGGAAGTCAGCAGTAAGGTTTTTTACAGAGTGGTGAGTGCTTGGTAGAGGCAGAAACATTAAGGGTATTTTAGAAGCTATTAGATCGGCACATAGATGATAGAAAAATAGAGGTTTACACAGGAGGGAAGGGTTAAATTGATCTTAGAGTAGATTAAAATCTCAGCACAACGTCGTGAGCAAAGATCTGTACAGTGTTGCAGTGTTCTCTGTTTTCTGCTTGTGAGCACTGAAATTGTAAGCGTGGAGGGAGAGACTGTTACAGGAAGGATTTACAACAAAGAACAAATAGGGAAGTAAATGATCCAAGATCAGTTCAGTGGGTACTTCATTTCAGTAGTTACTGGGTACAACAGGATGAGTGGTGTTCCATATAACCATATAATATGGAAACAGGCCATCTCAGCCCTTCCAGTCTGAGCTGAACGCTTACTCTCACCTAGTCCCACTGACCTGCACTCATTCCTTTCCTGTCCGTATACCTATCCAATTTTTTTTAAATGACAAAATCAAACCTGCCTGTACCACTTCTACTGGAAGCTCGTTCTACACAGTTACCACTCTCTGAGTAAAGAAGTTCCCCCTCATGTTACCCCTAAACTTTTGCCCCTTAACTCTCAACTCATGTCCTCTTGTCTAAATCTCCCCTACTCTCAATGGAAAAAGCCTATCCACATCAACTCTATCTATCCCCCTCATAATTTTAAATACCTCTTTCAAGTCCCCCCTCAACCTTCTATGTTCCAAAGAATAAAGACCTAACTTTTGTTCAACCTTTCTCTGTAACTTAGATGCTGAAACCCAGGTATCATTCTAATAAATCTCCTCTGTACTCTCTCTATTTTGTTGACATCTTTCCTGTAATCTGGTGACCAGAACTGTACACAATACTCCAAATTTGGCCTCACCAATGCCTTGTACAATTTCAACATCACATCCCAACTTCTATACTCAATGCTCTGATTTATAAAGGCCAGTATACCAAAAGCTTTCTTCACCACCCTATCCACATGAGATTCCACCTTTAGGGAACTATGCGCCATTATTCCTAGATCACTCTGTTCTACTGCATTCTTCAATGCCTACCATTTACCATGTATGTCCTATTTTGATTAGTCCTACCAAAATGTAGCACCTCACACTTATCAGCATTAAACTCCATCTGCCATCTTTCAGCCCACTCTTCTAACTGGCCTAAATCTCTCTGCAAGCTTTGAAAACCTACTTCATTATCCACAACGCCACCTATCTTCGTATCATCTGCATATTTACTAATCCAATTTACCACCCCATCATCCAGATCATTAATGTATATGACAAACAACATTAGACCCAGTACAGATCCCCGAGGCACACCACTAGTCACTGGCCTCCAACCTGACAAACAGTTATCCACCACTACTCTCCGGCATCTACCATCCAGCCACTGTTGAATCCATTTTACTACTTCAATATTAATACCTAACGATTGAACCTTCCTAACTAACCTTTTGTGTGGAACCTTGTCAAAGGCCTTACTGAAGTCCATATAGTCAACATCCACTGCTTTACCCTTGTCAACTTCCCTAGTAACCTCTTCAAAAAATTTAATAAGATTTATCAAACATGACCTTCCACGCACAAATCCACGTTGACTATTCCTAATCAGACCCTGTCTATCCAGATAATTATATATACCATCTCTAAGAATACTTTCCATTAATTTACCCACCACTGACATAAAACTTACAGGCCAATAATTGCTAGGTTTACTCTTACAACCCTTTTTAAACAATGGAACAACATGAGCAATACGTCAATCCTCCGGTACCATCCCCTTTTCTAATGACATTTGAAATATTTCTGTCAGAGCCCCCTGCATTGCCCCTGTAAGTCCATTGGACTTCTTCCCCTGTCTTGATCCTAATGTTACATCCCTAGGTTTCTGCCCACATTCTGGGCTGGGCTTCAAGAGCAGCAGTGAACCCGGGGTACATGCAGAACCAGCTCCACCCCGATGACAAATCAACTGGACACTGGCTGCGCGGTGCTGCACATCCTTCAACTCCACATCCAAAGTTAAAGTCAATTTATTGTCAAAGTAACTATTAATTTTCTTGTGAGCATGTACAGGAAAATAAAGAATTACAATAGAATTTATGGAAAAACTATACATAAACAAAGACTGACAATCAGTGTACAAAAGAAGACAAGTTGGGCAAATAAAATAGAAGAGTTTGTAGAATCAGTTCAGAGTTGTGGTGTGTGAAGTTATCCACACTGGTTCAGGAGCCTGGTGGTTGTAGGATAATAACTGTTCCTGAACATGGTGGTGTGGGACCTAAGGCTCCTGTACCTCCTGCCTGCTAGTAGCGACAGCAAGGCCCGGATGACAAAGGTTCTTGATGATGGATGCTTCTTTCCTCTGGCATCACTCATCCGGGCAGTGTTACAAGGCTTCCACCTCTCCCACCCCTCCAGACAATGAATTCCAGACCCCTGCCATCCTCTGGTTGAGAATTCCCCTCTACACCACCTACCAATTGCTTTGAACCCATGCCCTTGCCTTTTTGACCCTTCTGTCAAGCTAAGAGCAGAAGCTTTACAAACAAACGAACCAGGTGATGTAGGACCATGTGGAATGACATGCAGACATTAATTAGCCCTTGGGACGAAAGACCAATCTCATTTACTAGCATTATTGGGCAAAATATTTGATTTTGAATTGTATATATCAAAGTAAGGATGGGCTCATTTATAACATGTAGCTTGTTCTTGCCCTTATGATGCACTGAAGCCCTAGGGCTGTAATTTCTGCACACTGACAGGATGTGTGTTAATATAGAATGATTCAGCACCACCCAGTCACCTAAAAGTCAACTTCTGGACAAAGAAGTTGTCAACTTCTGGACAGAGAAATTTTCACATTTCAAAAATAGACTTTATTCATTATATAAAAATATATACAGTACAGTCAACTTCTGGACAAAGAAGTTTTCACATTTCAAAAGTAAACTTTATTCATTATATAAAAATATATACAGTACAGAAGGAAGAAGTGTAAAAAAAAATTTTACATTCTTGGTCAGTACATTACAGAATATAAACTCTTTTCAACGTACCAGCTGTAAGACTGGGGTTCATTTCCAGCTGCAGTCTGTATGTTCTCCCCGTGACCGCGTGGGTTTCTTTTAGGTTAGGGTTAGTGAGTTGTGGGCATGCTATGTTGGCGCCAGTAGCATGGCGACATCGCAGGTAGTCCCCAACACATCTCCGATGCAAGCGACGCAGTTCAATGTATAAAAAGATAAAACTAATCTTTAATTTAAAGAGAGGTTGGAAACGTAAACAAACGTGCCAGCACCTACAGGCAACACCCTTTATCGGGACAGAAGTCAGAATAAGAAGGCATGAATAGGGAGACAAGTACAAGCTGGCAGGAGATAGGTGAGACTAGGTGAGGGGGATTATATACAAAAGTGGGAGGTGATAGGTGGATGTGGCAGAGGACGTAGCACCATTGCAAAAATGTGGTCCCCTGAGACCATCCCCATCGATCTCCTGCCCCTTGTGTGTGGTTGAGGAAGGGATCTAGACTCTGGTCCTTCCCTACAGAGCCTAGCATTAGCTGCACCCAGTTTTCAGGGCATCATGTCCTTCTACAGCCTGGACTGTATCAGTGGGCAGCATTTCCTCACCAACATCTCGCTGTGCTTTAAGACCAAGATCAAAGGGCAATGTTCACAAATGGTGGCCTTCCAGCAGCACTTGGTTTGTCGCTGGGAACAAAGGCAACATCATTAACATCCCGATCCCCCAAGTTTTCCCACCTTGGCAATGAGGAGGTCCCGCCTATTGAGATTCCACCAAATCCTGTCCAAATGTACGCCATTTCAGAGAGAAATGGTTAGTTATAAAAAGCTGTTTTCTGACCAATAATGTCTCAAAATGCTTTACAAGCAGGTGTAGTCATGGTTAGAATGTTAGTAATGTTAAGTAAGCAAATGTTAGATTTGCATATAAACTCAGCCTGTCAACATTATTGTAGTTTTATTGTAGTGAGGTTAATCGCATAAAATGCAGGATTTTCTTTCAGAAGCATAATGCATCACAGTGGACGAATTTGATCAGCCCATCGAGTCTGTTCTGGTCAAAGAGTTCTGATGTCATAGAGTCTTAGAACACCCTGGCCCATTTAGTCCATGCCAAACCATTAATCTGCCTGGTCCCACCTATCCGCACTGGATCCATACCCCACTCATCCATGTACCTATCCAATGTTCCATAATTTGAGCAGGCAGCTTATTCCACACACTCACCACCCTCTGAATGAAGTAGTTCTCCCTCATGTTCCCCTTAAACATTTCACCTTTCACCCTTAACCCATAACCTCTAGTTCTAGTCTCACCAAACCTCAGTGGAAAAATCCTGTTTGCATTCACCACATCCATATTCCTCTTAATTTTGTCAAATCTCCTCTCTCCCCCATTCTTCTACACTCAGGAATAAAGTCCTAAGCTCAGATAACTTCCTTATAACTCAGATTTTCAAGTCCTGGCAACATCCTTGTATATTTTCTCTTACTCTTTCAATTGTATTGATAGCTGGTAAGTGACCAGAACTGCACACAACACTCAAAATCAAGCCTCACACAACTTCAATTTAACATCCCTTCTCTTGTACTGACTTATGAAGGCCAATGTGTCAAAAGCTTTTTTTAACATCCTATCTACCTGTGATGCCACTTTCAAGGAACTATCGATCTGTATTCCCAGATCATCTATTATACTGCAGTCCTCAGTGCCCTACTGAACCCTGTGTAAGTTCTACACTAGTTTGTTTTCCAAAAGTGCAACACCTTACACTTGTCTGAATTTTTCTGCTTATCTAAATCCTGCTGCAAACTTTGATAGCCTTCCTCGCTCCCGATCTTAATTGTGTTACCCTCTCTGGGAATGCTGCCTGACCTGCTGAGTGTTTGAGCACATGTTGTTTACAACTAGCCTAATCCTACTGATGGGCACAGATCTTCAGATATACACCTAGCTACTCATTAAATGCGTTCAAGGGTCCAGAGCCCCAGCACCCCTTGTGGGAAAAGACTGTTTCACCTTTCATGTTAAATCCTAGCCTAGCTTATTTATTTATTTTGAGATATGGTATAGGGAGTGTTACGGATTCAGCAACAATAAATATATAAGTGAGGCATGGGTTTTTATAACAAATAAAACATTTATTAAACACTGAAAAAAAACAAACCCCCAAAAGTAAACAAACCACTAACGTAACCAGAAGTCAGCTGCTGTGCGGCAGCTTAAACAGTTCTTAAAGGAATAAAGCGAAAACAGTTCTTCAAAGTAGTACTGCAAAAGTTCAAAATGCTTACAGTCCATCAAAGGAGAGACTTTTCAGACGATTTAAATTCTCTTTCACGTCGAGTTGTTGCAGTTCCCAGTCAAACTATACTTTTCCCATGGAGAATTTAAGAAGATGAAAATGAAACGGCTTAAAGGCACTGACCTTTCCTTTACAAAACTGTTCCCAATCCTTTCTACTATTTCGCAGGGATTAACACGGGGACAGCCAACGAATTCTTTCCGAATGAGGATCAAACAAGGTCGAACCTGTTTCACCATCGAAATCGACTTTCCTCGATCTTTTAACTCCCGAACTCCGATCTTCACTCTCCACTGATTTTTAACTGGCAGTATGATAAAGAAACTGCCAGCAATGACCTTTTAAACTTTAGGCATTAAATAAAACTCCATCTTTCAACCAAACTGCGTCATAATATTGGACCACGCAGTGGCAAGGAGTCGAAATGGCAAATCCAGCCACGAACTGCCTCTCCTCACAGGGAGGGGTCCTCCTTTTATACCCTGTAAAAAAAAACTGTCACATGACCTCTACTGGCGGGAAAATGACGTCACTCCACCATCACAAGACCACTACCTTAAGTCCAGTATAGCTTCAACACCACTGTCACATGACAAGTACAAGATACCCACGGGTACGTAACACATGGAACAGGCCCTTCTGGCCCAATCACCCAGCAACCGATCTATTTTAACATTAGCCTAATCACAGGATGATTTACAATGACCAATTAACCAAATAACTTGTATGGGAAGTCCAGAACGAGGGGTCACAGTTTAAGGATAAAGGGGAAGCCTTTTAGGACCGAGATGAAGAAAAACTTCTTCACACAGAGAGTGGTGAATCTGTGGAATTCTCTGCCACAGGAAACAGTTGAGGCCGATTCATTGGCTATATTTAAGAGGAAGTTAGATATGGCCCTTGTGGCTAAAGGGATCGGGGGTATGGAGAGAAAGCAGGTACAGGGTTCTGAGTTGGATGATCAGCCATGATCATACTGAATGGTGGTGTAGGCTCGAAGGGCTGAATGGCCTACTCCTGCACCTATTTTCTATGTTTCTATGTTTATGTCTTTGGACTGTGGGAGGAAAATGGAGAACCCAGAGGAAACCCATGGGGAGGACATACAAACTCCTTATGGATGCCACCAGGATTAAACTCCAAACTCTGGAACAATCTTTAGTTATTGCCTTGCTCTTTATGTACTTATAAAACATCTTACAGTCTACCTTCAATTTATGTGTTATTAATTTTCCTACTCCCCCTTTGCTTTCCTAATTTTTCTTTCAACATCCCTTCATTTCAGTGTCAGTAAAACAATAGAACTGGTCATTGTCTTCAGGAAGAGGGGCAGAGTACTGTGGCTAAAAAAGCACACCAGCAGCTCTACTTCTTCAGAAGGCTACAGAAACCTGCCATGCCCCCATTGACCCTAATCAATCTTTGTACATCATAGAAAGGACCCTATCCAGATGCATCAGAGCTGGATAAAGAACATACTATGCTCAAGACCACAAGAACCAAAGAGGGTTGTGGACCACCCCACCCCATCCCTCTCCATGAACCTCACCCTCCCTGGACATCCTCTCTTCTCCTTTCTGACAACATGCACGACTAGGCTCAAGGATATCCCACTGTCAATAATCTATGGAATGAGAGAGAACAAAATATTCATTATTACTACTCACTGAGTCTTCTGTTTTCTGAGTGATGAAGCACTCACTTTTCTGACTTGTGGGTGTTGCTGACCAGCTCATTCTCATTGGCCAGCATGGATAAGTTGGGCTAAAGGCCCCGTTTTATTTATTTACTGAGAAAGGCCCTTCCAGCCTTTAGAGCTATACTGCCCAGCAAACCCCCAATTTAATCCTGTCTATTCATGGGACAATTTACAATGACCTACCAACAGGTATATCTTTAGCCTGTGGGAGGAAACTGGAGCACCCAGAGGAAACCCACGTGGTCACGGGGAGAACGTACAAACACCTTACAGGCAACAGTGGAAAATGAACATGAGTCACCTGCACTGTAACATGTTGTTCTAACCACTACACTATTGTGTTGCCCCAAGGATTTAATGGGCTGGTCCACTCTGGTTTCTTGTGGTCTTCAGCACGGGTTTTGCTATATCAAGCTGTGATGCATCTGGATAGACGCTTTCTAGGATGTATAAAGATTGATTAGGGTCAACCAGAACTTGCCAAATTTCTGCTGTATTTCACTCAAATGACTGTAAAAATCATGTTGTATATTACCCTATGCTGTATATTACCCTGGGTCATCTATTACTCTGACTGTATATTATTCTTTGACTGTATGAAAGCTAACAAGGAATTCATGAGTAACTTACTTTAAGAGGATGTAGACTTGCTCCTGCAGGAAGAGGTTGGAGTGAATAATATGGATTTTTAACGAGAAACTGGATGAGGCTGACATACTTTGGATTAGATGTGGGGTGACAGAAAGAGCATCAATGACTGGGCCAAGTGGCCAGCTCCTGTGTGCTTTAGGCTATGGAATTCCATACACGTGGAAGTTCCAGGACACCAGATTGATCTGCTTTCAGGGAAGCAGGGAATTACTCAGGTCAGTAATTCTTCCACGTAGCACAACCATCCAGTGTGGCACAGAAAGGACAAAACCTGAATCTGATCACTGGGCATAGTCTCCTCCTTTGTGCCTGGGCTACATTGCCTTCCACATCACCCCTGCAGCTGGAATGACAAAGGACTTGTAGCCACACTTAGTGATGTGGGCACTGGGCTGTTCAGGCCTTCACTCTTTGCATCTGAACATAGAAAACTATAGCAGAGTACAGGCCCTTCAGCCCACAACATTATGCTGACTATTTAACCAACTCTATGATCAATCTAATCCTTCCCTCCTACATAGCCTGCCATTTTTCTATCATCCACGTGCCTATCTAAAAATCTGTCCCTAATGTCTTTACCTCTTCCACCACCCTGGCAGGTCATTCCACTGTGTGTAAAGAACTTACCTCTGACATCCTCCCTTGACATCTTAATTATGTCCCCTCGAATTATTCTGGGAAAAAGTCTCTGGATATTCACTCTATCTATGCCTCTTATCGTCTTGAACATCTCTATCATGTTGACTCTCATCCTCCTTCATTGAAAAGATAGAAGCCCTATCTCACTCAACTTATCCTGATAAGAAATATTTTGTAACCTACGCAGCATCCTCTCTAAAGCTTCTACATCCTTCTTATAATAAGGCAATGTGACCAGAAGAGAACACAATAGTCCAAGTGTGGTCTAACCACCCTGAAGCTTGCAAACGGTCAGAGCTCTGCTCTGGAGAGTTTTGCTGGAAGGGACCAAACTTCCCTAGCTCTCTGGCCATCAGAGTGAAGGGTCTGACTCCCAACAGGTATACGATTCCCCCCCCCCCCCCCACACCCCGGTGTTCATGATGTTGCCTCGTTGGCTGCATCAAGGACCTCTGATTGCATCTTCAACTACCCACCCAGCTCTCTCACCATCTTGCACATCTAATCGGTGATGTCCCTTTTCTTCCACACTAGAAGTGTAGGTGCTTTCCCCAAGTACAGCTGATTCCATTGTGGGTGGCAACTTGGACAGGAATTAGTGGATTTATCTACTAGCCAGATTTAGATTTATTTATCACACATGTACACAGAAACATACAGTGAAATATGTTGTTTACATTTTAACCAACACACCTGGGTGTTGTAAGTGAATAACACGTTATTTAATGAGTCATTAGAATAGGCCTGACATAATTCTCTCCACTAGGGCAGAGCTTCAAGCCTTGACATCAGCTATTGGAGTTTCTGTCCAGGCATTCCACTGATGCAACTGGTTTCTCAGAATGCCTTGCCAAATTCCAATAGTTAGATATGTAGCTATGACCTAAGCTTTGTTTACACATTGTGCACAAACAGGCGGATGTGGTTACTGGGACTGGAACACTTCCCATCTCACTGCCTCACCAGTTTCAATGTCATTAGCCACCAGGTCAAGTTTAACTTTTATGTGGGCCTTTAAATAGCACTACCTCAGAGTGTTAATGTGCAGTTTAGTGCTAGTATATTACAACTCCAAGATAACCTGAGGCACTCTGCAAAGTGGAGTTACACAGGAGGGAGGCATGGTGAGTGCACATCCATAAACAATATTGTGACAATGACAGTTGTTTGTTCTGTTTGCTCGATGAGGGATAAATCTTGAAAATGATGAATTCCAAACCACACCAGTGCTTCACTGACCTGAAGGATTGAGTTTATGGTCCTATGCCAAACTGGTCCAAGGTGATTGGAGACCAGATGCAGAGTGAGGACACTGACAGATGACCCCTCCCACCTCCTTTTCCCTGACTCTTCCCCCTACCTACATCATCTCCCCACATTGACCCCTACCATATTCCAGGTCCACTTCCCACAGTCTCCTAATATGTAATGCCCTTCTCTTAAAACAACAAGATAAGGAAGAATATACTCTCAGCATCGTTTAAGGCCTTTGCTGAGAAGTGTTGAGCAGATGGTCATTATTCTGTAGAGTTTAGAAAAATGAGGAATGATCTTACTGAAACAAAATTCCTTTAGGACTTAACCGGAAGACATGAGACACGTAGGGCTGTTGGCACCAACAATGAGAACCCAGAAATGAGACCAGATCTCAGGAACTAAGATGAACTGTCACTACCCAATGGACTCACTTTCAAGGACTCTTCATCTGATGTTCTTGACATTTATTGCTTAATTATTATACTTGTCTTTTTTTTATATTTACTGTGAATGCCTGCTAGAAAATGAATCTTAGCATTGTAAATGGAGTCCTATATGTATTTTGCTAATAAATTAACTTTGAACTTTGAGAAAAACTCTTAAAAGTATTGTGAATTACTGGAATTCTCAACCCAAAATGATGAATGCTGGCAGAGCAAACCTAAAGGTCAGTTACTGTTTTAATCTATCTATGCATACCATTGCTCATTTTGCTCTGGGTTTGTAGGTGATTGCTTATTATCTCACAAGAAAGAGCCATTTCAAATCTGACTTTTGCCCATCTCTTTGGAATGCATCCTGACCGCTCAGCCTTCTGACTCTGAGCAAAGAGCAGTACTTAGCTGCTGACACCTCATGTGCAGACACCCTTGTGTTCAACTCCAACTGACCAAACATTACAGATTAAGCTTTATCACATATACATGGAAGCATAGTGAAATGTGTCATTTGTCTAATGATCAGTGCTGGGAGAAGCCCGCAAATGTCACCACATAGCATACCCACGATGTTCACTGAACCACTCCCTCCCCAGGACAGGCCCTTCAGCACAGGGTTGCATCAAACTAATTGCACTGTGTAGGCAGAAGGGATTTCTTTACCAATGTCCACATCCTACCAAATCATGTGCCTAAGAGGCTCCTGAACACCTCTAGAGTATTGGCCTCCACCAACATACCAGGCAGATCATTCCAGGCACCCAGAATTCTGTTTAAAGAAAAACTTGCCCTGCACATCTCCTTTGAACTTGCCCCTTCTCACCTCAAATGCATGCTCCCTGATATTAGATATTTCATCCCTATGGAAAAAGATGTCATTCAACTTTACTGAAATGTGACCAAACCCAATAAGTAGCCATGAGTGTTCTCCAGAATTCCTGATGCATCTTGCTAAGGCTATTCTCTCTGGAGTGAAGGGGGATAAAAAGTGACTTGATAGAGGTGAACAAGTCAAGAGGCATGGGTTGAGTGGATAACCACAAACTTTCCCCTAGTCTAAAATGAGTGGGCATAATTTTAAGGTTATTGAAGTATAGGAAGATGCCAGAGGAGGACTCAACTTGGATAATATGCACCCGAGCCTGCAATATTGCACATATACAGACAATCCTTGTACAAATTGCACAATCCAATACAAATCCTTGTATTGCTCAGATTCCACTGTGCACTACCCCCAGTCCCGAGAATTCAAGGGCAGTACACAATTAATAAATGTCACACACCACACAGACATTTATTTACTGAGATACAATGTAGACTGCGGGAGGAGACAGATGCAGTCATGGAAAAAACTTACAAACTCCTTACCAGCAGGAATTTAATGCAGCAAAGAGATTTTTGAGAGCTGCAAGTAAAGCACAAGCAGACAGTCACAGGAGGTAGGGAGATGATTAAACCAATGACACTGAACAAGAGATTTCAGGCATTTCAGAGCTTGCAGACTGGGTGCTGTTGGGGGTGGGGGGAGATTAGGTAACGATATCTGATCTGCTAGATCAACTAGGGTGATAAAGAACAAATAAGCAACTGGAAGCCATAGTTTAAGGGTGAAAGGTGTCATCTTTAAGGGGATCGTCAGAGGGTGGTGCAAGTCTGGAACGAGCTGCCAATGGAAGCAGTTGGGTTTGATTTTAGCATTTAAGGACATAGTACAAGTACATAGGTGAGAGGGATATGGTGGTCTATGGTTCAGGTACAGGTCAATGGGACTAGGCAGAATAGTCCCATAGTTTGGCACATAGTGGATGGGCTGAAGGGCCTGCTTTCTGTCTCTATGTGAAGCCACAAGAGGTTAGGAGGGGTGAGAAACTGTAGTCTGATCAAGGACGGGGAAAGCAGACGAGCCAGTCATCTTTGTTTCCCCCATTTTGTGGGCTCTGAACAGTTTCTTGCTCTTGGTTAATCTAATCAGAGCAACTGAATGTGGACTCAGGAAGCTTCAGGTAATGATCTGCTAAACCTGAGATCATTCTTAAACAAATCGCCATTGTTATGTAAGGGGAACAGACTCTGAACTGATCCTTGCTCTGGGACAATCCAATCAGAGCAATATACCCGAGACCATTCTCAGAGGAGTAGCCACTTGTTATGTAAAATACCAGACCTGGAATCGGTAATCTCATTAGACTGTCTGGGTTGCCTCATTTAATTGGTTTGGACCAGTCAGAGTGTAAAGGCAAATACACAAGGCAGGGGTGGGCAGAGCCATGAAACAATGTTGGCTGTAGCCCGTACAATGACCAGTAAGGTGGTGATCCAGGTAGGTCAGGTGACCTTGAGCCAATAGGATGGAGATCCAATGGTTCAATTGATGAAGAACAGTACAGTCAGCCCTCCTTATCCGCGGGGGATTGGTTCTGGGACCCCCCTCGGATACCAAAAAACTCAGATGTTCAAATCCCTTATTTAACCTGACAATGCTGTGGTCTTTAGGACCCAGTGGAACACTGGACCTTATTTAACCTGTATCAGTGCAGTGGACTTTAGGACCTGGCGCAGCTCTGAATCCACACGGTTTCTGTTCACGAAAATAATCACGATCACGATTGAAGATAAAGTGGAAGTAATAAAGCAATCGGAAAGAGGTGAAACACCATCGGTCATTGGAAAAGCATTAGACTACAGTCGGTCAACAATCGGAACAATTTTAATGGAGCATTTGAAAGGCCCTGCCCGATGAAAGCTACAATTATTACTAAGCAATGCAGTGGTTTAATTATTCAAATACAGTCGGCCCTCCTTATCTGCGGATTCCGTATGCGTGGATTCAATCAACCGCAGATCGGGAAAACTCTCTCCAGCACTCGTTGCTTGAGCATGTACAGACTATTTTTTCTTGTCATTATTCCCTAAACTATACAGTATAACAACTATTTACATAGCATTTACATTGTATTAGGTATTATAAGCAATCTAGAAATGACTTAAAAATACAGGCAGTCCCCGGGTTATGAATGAGTCCTGATCCTGAGTTCATCTTTAAGTTGGAACAGGTACATCCGGTATTATTTAGCATCAACACGAGGAAATCTGCAGATGCTGGAAACTCAAACAACACACACAAAATGCTGGTGGAACACAGCAGGCCAGGCAGCATCTATAAGGAGAAGCGCTGTCGATGTTTCCGGCTGAGACCCTTCGTCAGGACTAACTGAAAGGAAAGAGAGAGATTTGAAAGTAGTGGGGGGAGGGGGAAATGCAAAATGATAGAAGACCGGAGGGGGTGGGATGAAGCCAAGAGCTGGAAAGGTGATTGGCAAAAGTGATACAGAGCTGGAGGAGGGAAAGGATCATGGGACTGGAGGCCTCAGGAGAAAGAAGGGGGGGGGAGGGCTCTGTTTTCGAGCTTCTCAATTTGGACCTTCTGAGGATCCCAGGTCCATTTAATTGACTCTGCCTCCCGTTGTTTCTCCTGTCGAGCTCTGAGGGCGATACTCTCTGCCATGAGAAGGTACCTGGCGTCCCTATCACAATCCCTTCCACGCCTCCAGGACACCTTTTTCTCTGTTTGCAATGGACCCGTCCGTTATTTCATCCTCCGTCGGATCCATGCGTGCAGTTGCCATTTCTTTGACTTTATCACGTCCTGCAAGGATCGCAAGATCTTCCATCTGCAGACCCCAGAGCATGGACTTCGTATCGCGGCCCTGGGCCCAGCCGTCGATCTTGGCTGCCCCAGCAACCCAGGGCATATTGAAAACCTGGAGTCCAGCACCATCACCACGTGTTCCAACGGCCATGGACAGCTTCAAAGTGATTGCGCAACCACTGACTGCGACTCCAGCCTTGAACTCCAGGCCGGGTCTTCACATGCTGCGATTGTGACTCCAGTCTCCCCTTCCCCCACCACCACTCTGCAATCCCCTCTCCCTCAGATCCCATCGTCAGCTCCTGGGCCCTCAGAGGCTCCATCTTACCTCTCACCCCAACCCTTCCCTCTCCACTGACACTACCAACCTCCCTCCCCCCTCTGATCCCATCTCTCATCCGTGCTGGGTCTTTACCATTCCCTCCGACCTTCAACTCTGAGGCAGAGCGCTCTGTCCTCAGTAAGGGCCTCAGTTTTGCCCCCCTTCACCCACACCTCAGCGAGTTTCGCGTACGCCATGACGTTGAACTCTTCTTCCGCCATCTCCGTCTCCGAGCTTACTTCTTTGGCAAGAACTCTCCTACCCCCACTGATGACCCCTTCTCCCATCTTCAACCCTCCTCCTCTTCATGGACACCCCGCTCTGGTCTTCTGCCTGCTCTGGATCTCTTTATTGATAATTGCTGATGGGACATCAACCATCTCGACTTCACCACACCCTGTTCCAATTCCAACCTAACTCTTTCTGAATGCTCTGCTCTCTGCTCCCTCCACACCAATTCCAACCTCACTATAAAACTTGCTGATAAGGGGGGAGCTGTTGTTGTCTGGCATACTGACCTCTACCTGGCCGAGGCACAGCGACAACTCTGATACCTCCTCTTATTTACCCCTCGATCATGACCCCACTAAGGAGCACCAGGCCACTGTCTCCTATACCATCACCAACCTTATCAGCTCTGGGGATCTCCCATCCACTGCCACCAACCTCATAGTTCCCACACCCCGCACTTCCCGTTTCTACCTCCTACCCAAGATCCACAAACCTGCCTGTCCAGGTAGACCTATTGTCTCAGCTTGCTCCTACCCCACCGAACTCATCTCTGCATACCTGGACACTGTCTTATCACCCCTTGTTCAATCTCTTCCCACCTATGTTCGTGACACTTCTCATGCTTTAAATTTCTTTTAGTGATTTTAAGTTCCCTGGCCCCCACCGCCTTATTTTCACCATGTACGTCCAGTCCTTATTTCCCCCACCCGGACGGTCTCAAAGCTCTTCGCTTCTTTCTGGATTCCAGACCTAACCAATTCCCCTCTACCACCACTCTCCTCCATCTAGCGGAATTAGTTCTTACTCTCAATAATTTCTCCTTTGGCTCCTCCCACTTCCTCCAAACCAAGGGTGTAGCCATGGTTTGTATGGGTCCCAGTTATGCCTGCCTTTTTGTTGGCTTTGTGGAACAGTCCATATTCCAAGTCTATATGGGTATCCGTCCCCCCTCTTTTCCTTCCTACATCGACGACTGCATTGGTGCTGCCTCCTGCACGTATGCAGAGCTCGTTGACTTCATTAACTTTGCCTCCAACTTTCATCCTGCCCTCAAATTTACCTGGTCCATTTTTTACACCTCCCTCCCCTTTCTTGATCTTTCTGTCTCCATCTCTGGAGACGGCTTATCTACTAATATCTACTAAAAGCCTACAGACTCTCACAGCTACCTGGACTATTCCTCTTCCCACCCTGTCTCTTGCAAAAATGCTATCCCCTTCTCACAATTCCTCAGTCTCCGCTGCATCTGCTCTCAGAATGAGGCTTTTCATTCCAGGACGAAGGAGATGTCTTCCTTTTTTAAACAAGAGGGCTTCCCTTCTTCCACCATCAACTCTGCTCTCAAACGCATCTCTCCCATTTCCCACACATCTGCCCTCACCCCATCCGCCTGCCACCCCACCAGCCTCCAGGTCCAATGTATAATTCTCCGTAACTTCCACCACCTCCAACGGGATCCCACTACCAAACACATCTTTCCCTCCCCCCCCCCCCGCCTTTCTGCTTTCCGCAGGGATCGCTCCCTACGCGATTCCCTTGTCCACTTGTCCCCCCCATCCCTTCCCACCGATCTCCCTCCCTCCTGGCACTTATCCTTGTAAGCGAAACAAGTGCTACACCTGTCCTTACACTTCCTCCCTCACCACCATTCAGGGTCACAGACAGTCCTTCCAGGTGAGGCAACACTTCACCTGTGAGTCGGATGGTGTGGTATACTGCGTCCGGTGCTCCCAGTGTGGCCTTTTATATATTGGTGAGACCCAATGCAGACTGGGAGACTGTTTCGCTGAACACCTATGCTTGGTCCGCCAGAGAAAGCAGGAACTCCCAGTGTCCACACATTTTAATTTCACGTCCCATTCCCATTCTGATATGTCTATCCATGGCCTCCTCTACTGTCAAAATCAATCCGCACTCAGGTTGGAGGAACACCTTATATACCAGCTGGTTAGCCTCCAACCTGATGGCATGAACATTGACTTCTCTAACTTCTGTTAATGCCCCTCCTCCCCTTCTTACCCCATCCCTGACATATTTAGTTGTTTGCCTGTTCTCCATCTCCCTCTGGTGCTCCCTTCCCCCTTTCTTTCTCCCAAGGCCTCCCGTCCCATGATCCTTTCCCTTCTCCAGCTCTGTATCACTTTCGCCAATCACCTTTCCAGCTCTTAGCTTCATCCCACCCCCTCCGGTCTTCTATCATTTCGCATTTCCCCCTCCCCCCACTACTTTCAAATCTCTTACTACTTTTCCTTTCAGTTAGCCCTGACGAAGGGTCTTGGCCCGAAACATTGACAATGCTTCACCTTATAGATGCTGCCTGGCCTGCTGTGTTCCACCAGCATTTTGTGTGTGTTATTTAGCGTCAGTTAATTAAATGTTTTTCTTAGTATATAGTACATATTTTACCTTTCTATGCATATAAAACACTTAAGAAACATAAGTATTTCAATAATTAAACCACTGCGTTACTTAGTAATAATTGTAGCTTTCATCAGGGCAGGGCCTTTCACATGCTCCATTAGAATTGTTCCGATCGTTAATCGACTGTAGCCTAACACTTTTCCAATGGCATTTCACCTCTTTCTAATCGCATTTACTTCCACCTTATTTTCAATCGCCATCGTGATTATTTTCGTGAACAGAAACACTGCGCAGAGCTGCGCCGCTAGTTCCTAATGTCCAACGCACGATGATGTTAAATAAAGTCCACGGTTCCGCTGGGTCCTAAAGATGCATGTTAAATAAGGGACTTGAGCATCCGCGAATTTTGGTATCCGCGGGGGGTTTGGGAACCAATCCCCCGCGGATAAGAAGGGCCGACTGTACGTACATTTAAGTGTTTTATATGCATAGAAAGGTAAAATATATACTATATACTAAGACAAACATTTTACTAACTGAGGCTACATAATAGGGGGATGTACCTGTTCCAACTTCAAATCAGACTTAAAGATGGACTCAGGAATGGAACTCATTCATAACCCAGGGACTGCCTGTACTTTTAAGTCATTTCTAGATTACTTATAATACCTAATACAATGTAAATGCTATGTAAATAGTTGTTATACTGTATTGTTTAGGGAAAAATGACAAGAAAAAATAGTCTGTACATGCTCAAACAACGAGTGCTGGAGAGAGAACTTCCAGGTTTTCCCGATCCGCGGTTGGTCGAATCCGCGCGTGCGGAACCCGTGGATAAGGAGGGCCGACTGTATAAGACTCAGGAGCTCCAAATACGCAGGGGTGATAACTCTCCAGCAGCCAGAGACCAATCATCGCAGATAAGGAGGACCCCACGGACATCTGGAGATTGGGAACATGAGGAACGCCTGGGTAGACTCCTTTCCTGGGTAATATCCTTTTCTCCTCATTGACTGTTAGGGAATTCTAGTAGGGTGCACAGAGACAGTTTGTGAACCCACGTGCTTTTAGTTGAAATAATAAAAGTTACCTGTAAGTAACTACAGATTCTCTGCCTCACTGATCATTATTACAAGGGGTGATTCTTGTAACAGCACATAGTAGATGGGCTGAAGGGCCAGTTTTGTGTGCTGTAAGGTTTTATGTCTCCATATGTGAAGCCACAAGAGGGGCCTCAATGAATATTTCCCCATTTTACCATGGAGAAAGACAAGTCTAGGGAATTTGAAACTTTAGAACAGTCCACCATACAGAAGAGCTGCTAGGCATTTTAAAACAAATCAAGGCAGATAAATCTCTGGGGCCTGAACACTGTCGAAAACTAGATGAGAAATTGCAGGAGCCTTGAATAAGATACAACGATTATCACTGGTCATGGGTGAGGTGAGGTAACATTGTGCCTTTGAGGGTAGCAAAGAAAAACCTGAGGATTGATGTCCAGTAAGTCTAATGTGGTAGGCAAGTTATTGGAGGGATAATAAATACATGCAGGTGGGGCTAATCAACACAGGAGCTTGGGAGATCATGTCATATGAAGCTGATGCAGGAGGGACAATAGACAGTCAATATGGAATTCATTAAGGCATTTGATAAGGTTAATGTTCAATTGCACAGATACACAGAAAAAGGACTACAGTCAAATGGGTCTCTAGATATCTTAAAGTACAGATAGATTGGGCAAAGGGTCTGAATTTTATGCTTTTGGTTAACAGTTGCTGGCTTGGATATAATTTTTAACATGAAGCAGTTTCACTCCAGGTTTAATGCCAATGTGCATTAAGGGAAAAGACTACAGATGGGAATGGCAACCTAGTCCTTTTCAAATTCTTGGATGTGTGGGAGGAAACCAGTGGGTTATGCATTGCAAGCAACAAGAGGTGTCAGAGATTACAAAACCACCTGCCCTCAGGATGCCTGTCCAACACAGCAGCATGCTACACCCAGTTGCAAGTGCTTGAAGCAAGGCACATGGATGTTAGAAAAAGAGAGGGTTGTGTAGCAGGGAAAGGTTAAGTTGACTTTAGGGTAGGTAGAAAGGTTGGCATAACATTGTTGGCTAAATGATCTGTACTGTTCTGTGTTCTAAAGCAGCAGCTACCAGTGGTGATTCTTAACTGTGGGCAAGTTTACAGAAGAGTACCACTGGGCCCCTGATAATGAGGGAATGGAAACTGGAATGCTGGAGAACACTGGTGCGTCCAAGGAGGGTGATAACAAAGGCTGGCAAAGCAAGATGGGCTGTAAATGTAGGAGAGCGAAAGGCCAGTAAATAAAAGCCTGTCCAGCCACAAGTACAAAAGGTCAAGCTCTGTATTGCTCAGATTATGGATAGTCTATGAACAGAGACTAACTCCTGTACCTCGACTCAGTCAATATAAATACATGTCCAGAAGACAAAAGATCAGTGTACAATTTTTGTACTCCCAGGGTCAAGGGACAAAGTACATAAAAGGTTTACACTGGCCAGTCCCACATTCACCAACCATCAAGCTCCTAAAACAATGTGGAGAACTTCTCTCACCCCAACACTAAACTGATTCTACTACCTACACACTCACTTTAAAGTATTCTTCAATTCATGCTCACAGCATTATTTATCTTGCACAATTTGACTTTTGCAATGATACCCAATACAAGCACAAAGAACAGCATCTTATTTACCATCTGGGCAAGTTGTAGCCTGCAGTGATACAGGCTCTTCCAGCACAATGAGCCTGCAACACCCATGTGACCAATTAGCCTATTAACCTGCAACCAATTCTGGAATGTGGAAGGAAACCGGAGCAACCGTAGGATGTGCTAATTACAGAGAACACAGGGAATTGATAGTTCTCCACCTTTTGATAACTGGCTCTTATCAGGACTGGATCGCTTTGCCAAGGATATCTCACCTTTCCTTCATTGTATAGCCTGGCCTTTTGGACAGTTCCCAGTACCAAGACTGTACATTGTCCAGACTTCACAACATGAGTAACATTACACGAGAGCTTTACTACTGCTTCTCTACAACCACATTTCACTGAATCAGAAAACTCCATTGTTTCACCCATCTCACTACCCCACCCTCATGCTTTCTCAATTTTGGAGGGTTTTTAAACCCAAAGCATCAATCATTTCTCCTTCAGCAGATGTAACCTGTGCATTTCCCCCAGCATTTTCAGCTTTATACCAGCAGGGAATCTTACACTATCCAGACCCAGGGTCAAGAGCCTGCACTGCCCCATAAAGAGCATGAAGGAACAGTGTATTCTTCCCAGTTTGGGGAGGAGTAGGAGGTGAAAAGCTGGTTTTGCTCCCAACATACCCAATCTAAGGGCTCCTTACATTGCTGTATGTTCTTACATTGTAACAGTTGCCAAGAAAACAGGAGGCAGGAGACCATCAGCTGCAGATTCCACACTAGCTGTGCCAGGGCAACAAATCTCACAGGATGAAAGGTGTCACTTTGTTTCACAGCTGATCATCAGAGCACAGTCTCAGTCCAGTGTATGTTGCAAGGATGATAATCAGTCCATACCGGAAAGGATTTTGATTAAGCTTGTCATGATCTGTCTGTAAATACCAAGGTGGTTTTTGCAAAATGGGGAAGTGCTGGAAAGGAAATTTTGCCCTCAACGTCATTACAACTAAGAAATTGACTGTGGACCAGGAAGGAGAATTCAAGGGATCAACAGCACAAAGGACTAGAATACAAAAGCAAGGATGTAACACTGAGGCATTGGTCAGATCATACTTGGGAGTACTGTGAGCAGTTTGGGGCCTCTTATTTAAGATGAGCTGGCATTGGAGAGGGTCCAAAAGAGGCTCACTAGAACAATTCCCAGAATGAAAGAGTTACATTGAGAAGCTTTGATGGTTCTGGGCCTCATTCTTCTGAACTTGGACTTAACAATGAGAATCCCATTGAATCGCATGAATATTGAAAGGCCTCGATAGAGAAGATATGGAGAGGGTGTTTCCTATTGTGAGGTATTTAGAACCAGAGAGCACAGTCTCATAACTGAGGGTCATCCACTTATAACAATTTCTTTAGCCATTAGTTGGTGAATCTGTAGAATTCATTGCAACAGATGGCTCTGCAGGTCAAGTCAGTTAAGTATACTTAAGGCAGAGATTGACAAATTCTTGATTAGTCAAGATGCCAAAGGTTACAAGAAGGGAGGGATAATAAATTACCATGATGAAATGGTGAAGAGACTCGATGGACCAAATGGCTCAATACTGCTCCTATGCCTTATGGTCTTGATCTACATCAAACCTGATTTTCCATAAGTTCAGTTGCTACCCCCAGATTCTACCACTCGCCTACACAATCTGTGGGAAGAAACTGTCGTATCCAAACTAAACCCATGCTTCATAGGGAGAACACGCAAACTCCACAAAGTGACGGAGATCAGGATTAAACCCAGATTTCTGGTACTGAGAGACCAGCCCTGCTCGTCTTCTGAAACAAATAGTAAAGGTATGGAAGGGGAACATAGAAGGATCAAGCAGAGACTTAAAGGGGCCACAATATTACCAAAAACAAAACAGAAGCTAGCATTTCTAAGAAACTAACAAAGGTACCATCCAAAACCCAGTCTTTCCCTTCCTAAAGAGATTAGCTTTATTTGTTATACATTGAAACCATGAAATGCATAGTTTGCATCAAATCAAATCAGCAACATGGGCTGGGCAGCCTGAACGTGCCAGCATGCTTTGATGCCAAAGTAGCGTGACCACAATGGCGTAAACTATGTCCCATCACTCCCTCCACTCTCACTTTGTGCCTCCTTCCCAGATAGTATTTATTTTCACCCATGGATGTATGACCATTCTCCAAAAGTATGGAGAAGTGGTCAGTGATAAGCAGCCATCCCAGAACATTACAGCACAGTGCAGACCCTTTTGGGTCCCAAGACATCATGGCAAGCTGTTAACCGCCTCCAAGATAAATCTAAGTCTTTCCACTCCCCCCATAGCCCTCCATTTTTCTATCCTCCACGTACCCATCTAAGTGTTTCTTAAATATCATTGATGTATCTGCATCCACCACCAATCCTGTAAAACTACTTCCAACATCCCCCCCCACACTTCCCTCCAATCACTATGCCCCTCACCCATATTAGCCAATTCAGCTGTGAGAAAAAGAACCCTGCTCTCCACTCAATCTAGTACACTTCTATCAAGTTACGTTTCATCCTGATTCTCAGATTTTTCCAAACTGTTGCTAGCCTGCTCTTGGTGCAGATACCCATATGTAGTTTACCTTCCTTGATTAGCTGTTCCTTTAGCCTTTAACCCAGCACAGTGGCTAGCATTTGTATACAAAAGTGTTAGGAAATTTCTGACAAAGTTTAAGATTTGACTGGTGAGAAGTTGGAGCCTAGACAACCAAATGCATGGCTGACAACGATGGAATCAGAATTTGAGAGATGCAGAGAGAGAACATGGGGCAAAGTGGTCTAGCATACTCCCAACAATAGCAATACTCCAACAGACAAGTACAGTTTTATCATTATTACATTCACACCATATCTGGGGCCCATGGATTAATTTCAGATTTGCAATGTACCCACTGTCTACATTAGCTCAATATAAGTGCTGCACTATATCACCATAACAACTATCACAAATCCAATCAACACTTTAAGAGGCACTTATACTCTTATAGTTTGTGTCAGGAGTTCCTAAGGACTCAAACTTAGCAAAAATGTATAACAACGTGGCCCACGTCTGTACTGGCTGGAAGACCACCCAATCCCATCCTCTCAGCAATCCTGCTCCAAGTACACATCCAAACATTGAGGGTTGCTGCCTCCACCAACCTGTCAGCAGCAATTTATAGAACTCCAGTGACCAGCCATTGCTCCAGTCTTTATTGTAACTATTTTTCAGGCCTGAGTCATACAGTATACAGCACAAACAGGTACTGCATATGGACCATAGCCCTCCCTACCCTTCTCCATCCCACCCCTTTGTACTTACCCAAACTTTTAAATGTTGACATATTCATAAACCTATTCTGCACCTTCATCAGTGCAGACTGTTCCTCTAACATGGTGAGAAGAACTGCAAGTGGAGCTCATGCTGTGATCCAACTACAGTTGTTTACAGTTCTAGCAAAACCTTACCTCAGCCAAGGAAATCTGCATGTTATTTAATTATCACATCTCTTGGCCCATCAACCTTTAAGGATCTTCAAGACTACTTTCTCCACCCTTACATTTATTTTCTCGCACAAGGCTACACAAAAGAAACAAAATAGATGATCATTTCCAAGTGAAGAATGGCATTGGCCAACTCCTCTTTGTACGTGATTTTAAAATATGTTCAAAAGAATAGTATTTTTGTGATATTAGTTATATTCAAGGTAACTAGTGAAAAGAGGTTCAGGATATATTCAAAGTCACGACACAAGTGTTAGGGAAAAATGTTATGCACAGCAAGTCCTGAACTGTTATGCACTGCCTAAAATGGCAAGAGTTGCAATAGATTTCTTTCAAGGGAATTGGATAAAAGCTGTGGAAAAACGTTTGCAGAGATTTGGAACTAATTAGATAAAGAGCTGGCAAATAAAATGGGACAGATGACAGTTCCATACTGCAAGTCAGATCTGAAGTTCACAATGTTAATACAACATCAATTAGTTTGGATACCAATACATTTCCTGCCCAGCCACTTCCATTAATCCATTAAAGCCTGGTTCATGAGTTTAATACCTTTCTGGATTTACAACTGCTGTGCAAAAGGTCTAAACACCAGGCTTAGAGTCTAGGAAATAAACACCAATGTGCCACACCAGTATGTGACAAGGAAACCTCAACACAAGTAACTCTATACATTTAGAAACAGTAAATATTTGCTACAAATGGCTGATTCACTTCCAGTCCAGATATCGACTGGTTATTGTGAAAATTTACAAAATGTACTTTAGTTATCTGTCCTTAAAAAGAAATTAGCTTAATATCACAAGAAACAAGGACTCAACAAGGACTCAAGTGTAGAAATCAGAAAAGGCTGAAGACATTTTTCCCTTTCCCACTTTCTCTACTGATGGCTGGAATACATTCATAAAACAGGTGCATGAAGACAGATCATAGAGAACAGCGTAAGAACATTGTCACCTGCTGGCTTTTAGGCTGGATTATTCTTTGAGATCTGAATTCACAAGCACTTACAGTCAGCCCCCCTTATCTACGAATTCCGCATGCGCGAATTCAACCAACCGCGAATCACGAAAACCCGGAAGTGCTCTTCCAGCACTTGTTGTTCGAGCATATACAGACTTTTTTTCTTATCATTATTCTCTAAACAATGCAGTATAACAACTATTTTACATAGCATTTACATTGTATTAGGTATTATAAGTAATCTAGAGATGATTTAAAGTATACGGGAGGATGTGCGGTGGTTATTGTGGATCAGGATTGAAAAAAATCAGAAGTTCTCTGACTAAGTCAGAACAGGTACATCCGGTATTATTTAGCGTCAGTCAAACGTTTGTCTTAGTATATGGTATACATTTCACCTTTCTATGCATATAAAACACTTAAGAACGTATGTTTCAGCACCGGGCTCCAGAATGGAATTTCCTGAGTTCGTTCGAGTGACAGATTGCTCCCGAGTGTGCTCTCCACTCAGTTGATGTGGAAGATCAAACACCCAAAACCCAATAATTAAACCACTGCGTTGCTTAGTAATAATTGTAGCTTCCATCGGGGCAAAGCCTTTCGCACTTTATCCATTAAAATTGTTCCAATCGTTGACCGACGTAGCCTAGCGCTTTTCCAATGACCGATGGTGTTTCACCTCTTTCCGATCGCTTTATTATTTCCACTTTATTTTCAATTGTGATCGTGACTATTTTCGTGAACAGAAACAATGCGGATTCAGAGGTCTGCCGCTGGGTCCTAATGTCCACCGCACTGAGACAGGTTGAATAAGAGACTTGGGCATCTGCGACTTTTGGTATCCGCGAGGGATCCCAAAACCAATCCCTCGTGGATAAGGAGGGCCAAATGTACAAGTTAAATTTATAACATTCATTTAGTGACGTTCCTTTAACCAGAGAGCAAATGCAGTCAACCAACAGAAGACAGAGGCTAAATCCAGGTTGTAGCTGAGGCAGCATTTATTGACATCCGTTTAACTCAACATCGAATTAAAGTTCAGCATTCCATCAGATTATTTATTTCCCCTCAATGCTTTTGACAATCCTCTGAGCTTAATGAAACCAGCTTGAAAACTGATCAGCAAAGCTGACGTCTTACAGAAGATTTAATTAGGTACAAACAAATGTGACAAAAGTATCAAAATATTTAAGCAGATGCAATGCATTCCCCAAGATCTGTGTACATCAGAAGTTGTCATAAATAAAAATAGCCAAAAAATATTCAGCAACAAAAGCCAGTCCTAGCTTTATACAAATTTAGCACAAGGATGAAATACTCATTGGCTAAAATGAGCAACCTACAGTGACTTGAAAAAGTATTCAGCTCCCACAATCATTCACATTTTACTGTCTCATTTTCTAAATTTAAAATATATTGTTGGATTTTTGAGCTCATCTACAAAACACTGTGCATGTCAAATCAAAAAAAAATCCAAAATCTGTCAATTTACCAGAAATTGAAAAATAAAATTATGAGGCTGCCAAAGTATTCATCCCCTTTGTAATCAGTACACTAACTTCCCTTAAGTGCAATATATTACCTTACCAACTCAGCCAATTTGTTGATGTAGAAAATTAGAGGATCACCTGTTTTCAATGAATTCTTAAGAATAAATACATCCTCTCTAAAGTCCAACAGTAGAGTTTCAAAAGATGAAACCAAAATGAAGACAAAAAAGCATTCAAGACAAATCAGGGAAAAATAATGGAGAAGCACAAATCTGGAGAAGAGTGCAAGACAATCTCAAATATCTCAGTGAACGTAAATGAGCACAATGCAGCCCATTGCAAAACTGGAAAAAATATGAAACCACAACCACACTGCCTAGGTCAGGCCACCCCTTTAAACTTAGTCACTAAAGAATAGTACTAGTAAGAGGTTACTTTGACACTAACACTCACTGAATGAGCTACAGAAGTCAGTGGCTGCAACTGGAGATGAAGTTCATGACTGCACAATCTCTAAGGCCTCGCACGAAAAGGGTATTTATAGAAGAGTGGCAAGAAAAGCCCTGGCCCAAAAAATTGTCCAATTTGCAATGTGTCACTTAGAAAATACTGTAAAGATGTGGAAAATGGACTTGTGGTCGGTTAAGACGAAAGGTTAACTTTCTGGCCTCAACACTAAGCAGTGCATGTGTAAATCTAATACTACATATCACCAGGTAACACCATCCCTACTGTATAGTGGAGGAAGCATCACACTATGGAGATGCTTTTCAGCAGCAAGGACCGAAAATCAGGTCAGGATTGATGGGATGAATACTGCTATATACAGAGATCATGGATCAAAAACCTGCTAGAAACCATAAACTTAAGTTAGTCTTTCAAAAGGATAGTGACCCAGAGCAACCATGGAGTGGTTTAAAAAGAAAAGTGATGTCCTTGACTGGATCAAAGTCCTGACCTTAACCTGTCCACCACTGCTCCCCAATTAACCTGGCACAGCTTGAGCAACACAGCACAGCAAGGAGGAACAGGCAAATCTTGCTTCACATTGTGCAAAGTTAATGGAGACTTATCCAAAAACACTACTGGCCATAACAGCTGTGAGAGGTGGTTCAACTAAGTAATGAGCAAGAGAGGACGAATCCTTTTCAGGTTTTGAATTTTTAGCATTTCCCTGGTTTTTGGACTCTGAAAGGAAGGAGCATGTTATTGACAAATAAAAATTCCCAGCTAAATTGATCAAAATCCCTGGTTGCAATACTTATTTATATGAACAAAGGGTTTGGGGCTGAATAATTTGACAAGACACTGATTAATGTAAACAGTACAATACACTCAAGTTCCATGAACTTAACAGGGTGTTGGAGTTAAAATGGGATACTGTCATTTCCACACACAAGGAGAGATTGGTCATGAGGGGAGGCATCATGATGACTGGGTCACTGATCTAGATTAAAGTGATAAGACCACCACACATCATTTAACCTTGGGGGCTGATAGTTCCGAAATAAAACCAGACCTCTTAAAAGACCAAAAACAAAAATGTCAATGATTCGTGGTCAATGTAATAGATCCACAAACATTCTGCATGATTCTTAAGTGCAAACTACAGCAAATGGGCTTAAATACCAATACAGCCAAAGACTTGATATCATTGTTCTCTGATGAGCATACAGCAGATTTAGGGGAGTGTGTACAGCAGATACATCAGCACTATGGTGTATAGCGCATATGGTGGGTGGGTGAGGCAAGAGAGAGAAAATGGAAGGGCAGGTGGGAAGGGGAAAGAAGGGGAAGACTATCAGTTGTTGCCTTCTCCTGCTTCATCATCCTGCTGGTCAGTCGTCCAGAGGGTGAGGTTGTCCCGTAGTAACTGCATGATGAGTGTTGAGTCCTGGTAGGAACCCTCGTTAAGAGTGTCCAGTTCAGCAATGGCATCGTCAAAGGCTGCCTTGGCCAGCTGACAAGCCTGCTCAGGGGCATTCTGGATTTCATAGTAGAAGACAGAGAAGTTGAGGGCTAAGCCCAAGCGGATAGGATGAGTAGGCTGCATCTGATCCTTGCTGACCTCAAAGGCCTCTTTATAAGCAGCCTCGGACAACTCCACTACACGGGCCCTCTTCTCACCAGTGGCCACCTCAGCCAAGTAGCGGTAGTAGTCTCCCTTCATTTTCAGGTAAAAGACTTTGCTCTCTACCTGGGACTCGCTGCAGTTCTTAATGAGGAATTTGTCAAGCAGCGCCAATACATCATTACACACTACCTCCAGCTCCTTCTCCACCTTCTCCCGATAAGCACGTACCATCTCTAGCTTCTTCTCATTACCATCAGTAGATGTTTTCTGCTCGATGCTGCTGATAACACGCCAGGAAGACCTACGAGCTCCCACCACATTCTTGTAGGCCACAGAGAGCAGGTTGCGATCTTCATTAGACAGCGCTTCATTCAGCTCTGTTACCTGCAAGAGAGACAACAGGAAAGAGAGCAACAGATGTGAGTGAACAAGTAACCTCCTGGGTTTCCAAGGGTCTCACCATTTTAACCAACTCAAAATGAATTTCCACTTTCTATAACAAGTTGCAGGCAAACAATGACCAAGCCACATAAAGGTCTTTGATTCCAATTCTTTCACTAGTCCACAATGTAGGTGCAGTTGGACCAGTTCAGAAAATTGACACAGCAAGTTCTTTGGACTATGACTCGAGCTGGTTGAGAAGACCTCAGCCCAAATCCACCTTCTAGCACTTGTTCTGTAACCCTACACATCACAATTCTATAACCCTAACATGTCACAACTCTTCAGACTCTTCACCTTTTCATGCAGCAAGTGCCAGACCACCAAGACTAATTTGGGATTCCTCCATCCCCCATCTGTCTAATCCCAGTGATTTAAAATCTCTGCTTTCTGGCCTTTGAGAACACCGTGGGAATAGGGAACCAAGAGTATTTACCTTTTTTAAAAAAAAATTGTAATTTTTTTAAATTGAAGTTAATCAACAAACAAACATTTCCATAAGATGTATTTCATTCATTGTACATATATATCATATAATCATATACATCACAAATCTCCACAAAGTATTTATCTGAGGTATACACATAGAAAAGAGTGGAAAGAAAAAACAAGCAAAAGGAAAAAAACTATATACAAGTAGGGAGTGATTTTTTTAAACCAACAGATTCGTTGATTTGTAAGAATAAAATCAGGCCTATGAAGCATTATGTAGTTAAACCATTTTTCCCAGTATGAATCAAATTGTTCCAGCTTATGGTTAACAGATGCTGTTATCTTCTCCATTTTGTAAATGTCCATTGTAATTTCCATCCATGTATTTAAAGTTGGGCTCTCCTGTGATAACCATTTCCTAGTAAGAGTCTTTACCAGCCACCAACAGATATTCATTAAATATTTATCTCTTTTCAACCATTCTTGAGGTATATATCCAAAATATATGTGATCTTACTCTCTAAGGGTATTTCACATTTAAAGATGTCTTGTAGGGCATTGTGTATCCCCCTCCGATAGATGATTTGATGATTTGCAGTTTGATTTCCACAATTTCTCCAGCAAACAGGGAGGTTACTAGTATCTTATCAAGTTTTTCCATCCAAACTCCCTCCATTTCTGTGAACTGGTACACTTCCATTGATATCTCCATATTGTTGTCCGCTCTTCCTCAGATATAATTATCCCTCCTTCCTTCTCCCATTTTGTTTTAATGTATGAAGTCGAATGTGTTTTAAGATTTGACAACCCCTTATACATGCTTGAAATGATTCTGCTACCATTATCTGAATTATATGCTTTTCTAAAGAGCTCTATCAAGCATGTATTTGCCTTGGTTACATTTAGGCCTCATATGGAGCCAGTGATCATTAATGGAGAATGTGTGGAGCAGGTTAAGACCTACAAGTATCTGGGAGTACAGTTAAACGAGAAGCTAGACTGGACTGCCAACACAGATGCCTTGTGCAGGAAGGCACAGAGTCGACTGTACTTCCTTAGAAGGTTGGCGTCATTCAATGTCTGTAGTGAGATGCTGAAGATGTTCTATAGGTCAGTTGTGGAGAGCGCCCTCTTCTTTGTGGTGGCGTGTTGGGGAGGAAGCATTAAGAAGAGGGACGCCTCACGTCTTAATAAGCTGGTAAGGAAGGCGGGTTCTGTCGTGGGCAAAGTACTGGAGAGTTTAACATCGGTAGCTGAGCGAAGGGCGCTGAGTAGGCTACGGTCAATTATGGAAAACTCTGAACATCCTCTACATAGCACCATCCAGAGACAGAGAAGCAGTTTCAGCGACAGGTTACTATCGATGCAATGCTCCTCAGACAGGATGAAGAGGTCAATACTCCCCAATGCCATTAGGCTTTACAATTCTACCGCCAGGACTTAAGAACTTTTTAAAAGCTATTATTAATGCTTTTTGAGATAGTGATTTAGATGCATATCATATTTTTTACTGAGTTAAGTATTGTATGTAATTAGTTTTGCTACAACAAGTGTATGGGACATTGGAAAAAAAAAGTTGAATTTCCCCATGGGGATGAATAAAGTATCTATCTTATTAACATATTGTCACATCTGTAAATACCAATAAAAATCTTGTTTTTCTAGTAAGTGTTTCTCTTTAAGCATTTCAAAACTAAACAGTGTTCCTTCTTTCATTATGTTGCAAAGAACTGTTAAATCTAGCATCCAATTTATTTGGTGTAAAATCTGAGTCATATGCACACCTTTTAAGAATTGCAATATCTCCCTCTAGATTATATTCTTTTATAGTAGTTTTCCATATTTTAAGAGTCAATTTCACCCATGGGTTATCAATAGTATTTATGTACCTTTGCAGGTTGTTATCAGCCAAAATTGCTTGTATGGGGATGGGAAGTACCCACTCCTCAATGTTTTTCCATTGAGTGTCATATGATGGGTTACACCAACATATCACAGCTCTGAACTGTGCTGCAAAATAATAATCTCTAAGAGAAGGTAGGCCCCATCCCCCCTTTTCCTTTGCTAATTGCAAAGTTTTGAGATGAACTCTAGGCCTTTTACCCTGCCAAATATACCTTGATAACATCTTGTTCCATTCATTGAATTGGTTTTGATTAATCTCGATTGGTAGAGTCTGAAAGAGATATAACAGTCTGGGCAGTATATTCATTTTAATAGACTCAATCCTTGAACTGAGACTGAAAAAAGGAATCAGGTTCCATCTTGCCACATCTTCCTTAATTTTTTTTAATATAAAGGCTGATAATCACATTCTGATTATTTTGCCAAATCTTTTGGCATAATGATGCCCAAATATTTGAAAGACTGTGTGTCATGCCCAGGGGTATCGACTTTCAATTTCTCTTGGTGGGCTACAGTAATATGAAAGTAATTGGGTTTTATTTATGTTGATCTTGTATCCTGATAATTGACCATATTGTTCAAAGGATGGCATCAATTTAGGTAAAGAGTATGTTGGTTGCCCTAGATAGATCAAAATGTCATCTGCATAACAAGCCAATTCATGCTCTGTCCCTTTAATAGTAATTCCCGATATCTTCATTTTGTCTGATGTATTGAGCTAATGGTTCCAGATATAACGTGAAGAGTAGTGGTGACCATGCACAACCCTGTCTCGTGCCCTTTTCTAGGGTAAGACTATTTGATAAATATCCATTGATTTTAATCCTAGCGGCAGGATTGTCATGTAGTGTCTAAATAGTTTTAATAATTGTCTTGGAAACCAAATCTATGTAAAACTTTGTAAAGAAAATTCCAATTAACCGAATCAAATGCTTTTTCAGCATCCATGCTTATCACTATTGCTTTGATTTATTTTTTTTTTTATATGATCCATAATGTGAAGTGTCCTTTGTATATTGTCTTGTGACTGGCGTTGTCGTATAAAACCCAGTCGTTATGATCGTTATGTATCAATATGGGTAGAAACTCCTCTAATCGTTTGGCCATGATGGAGGTAAATAACCTATAATCTACATTAAGAACGGATATTGGTCTAAATGACCTGCATTTGTGCCTCTTTTTTTTTTATATAAAAAGAGCCCAGTTCAGCATGGGGAGTAAAACAGGAATTAACTCATTTTTAAATTCTTTGTACCACTCCGCCGTATACCCATCTGATCCTGGTGACTTGCTTAGTTTAAGCCTACTAATTGCAGCTGTTAATTCAACTTCAGTAATGTCAGCAGTCATCGTTCTATTTTGTTCTTCGCTTAAAGTGGGTAACTCTAGAGAATTCAAGAAGATGTCAATTTGGGTTATGCTTCCCCCTGGAACTTTGGAATATAAAGTTTTGTAAAACACTTCAAATGCTTCTTGAATTTCACTTAGCTTATTTTTTTTTTATCATTTTCGTTCTTGGGTCCCTAATTCTATGAATTGTATTTTCTGCCATCTTTTTTTTCAGTTTCCACGCCAGTATTTTCATAGATTTCGATCCACTTTCATAATGTCTCTGCTTCAGAAACATTAAATTTTTCCTGATTTCTTGCATAGCCAAACTATTAGTATTTTAACATTAATATTCTTTGGTTGTAGGTCAAAATCAACAGATAAATATATAGGTGCATGGTCACTTACATCTATTGTCCCAATTCCACAGGTGTTTATTTTGTCTTTGTCTTTTCTAAATGTTATGAAATAGTCTATTCTTGTATATACAGAATGGGGTGCAGAATAATGAGTGTAATCCCTTCTGTCGGGTAAAAGGTCCCTCCATATATCAATTAAACCAACATCCTCAAAAAGTGTATTAACTTTCTCATGTAAAGATTTTGTTTCATAGGTTTTTCTATTGGAAGAGTCTAAGTTTGGTTGTAATTGTAAATTTAAGTCTCCCCCACATATCAGGAGACCTTCTGTTTCCGCTTCCATAATATCAGTAATTTACTGAAAGAAACCAGTATCACTTCCCGGGGGTGTGTATATATTCAATAGAGTAACTGAATTGCTGTCTATATTTTCCCTTACCAGAATATATCTGCCCTCTATCTCCCATTTCGAATACTTTTTCAAAATTTACCTTACTTGAGATAAGAATAGCAACTCCTCTCCTATGTCCTGATTTATATGAGGAGAAAAACAGATTAGAGAAGCCCATTCTCTTTAGTTTTTCATGCTCATTATCACTTACGTGAGTTTCCTGTAAATATACTACATGGGCTTGTTTTTTCTTCATTTTGGATAAAATTCTCTTATGCTTGATTGGATTTAATAGCCCATTGACATTAAAAGAAATGAATTTTACCTTGTCCTTAGCCATCTGAATTTATCTGTCAATGTATCATTGTAATTAGAATAAAACTTAATCGATCTACTCCCTGAACAAATAAGAACCAAGAAACGCAAATAATAACAAAAATGGCAACGAACGTGTGATTCCAAGGCTGAGGTCTCTAGTAGATGTCCCTGCCTTGAGCTAGAGGAAATGTCTAGCTGTGGGGGATAACCCCTCCTACTTGTGAGTTGAGGGCCCCCATTGCAGTATTCATAAAAGTCAGTAAACAAATCCATTACACAGAAAAGATTTCCCTGTGTACTCCTATATATACATATATATGCACACACACACACATATATGTGTGTGTGTATATATATTATATACACGTGTGTGTGTGTGTGTGTGTGTGTGTGTGTATATATTCTCATTTTGGTGGGGGGAAAGGAGTAAGTAAGGGAATAAAGAATAACTACTAAGTAATATAAAATCCATATTATAATAAGTATTTCTCGAGATAGGTATATCACCGTGTACTTTTACTTCCGTTTAGCTTCTTAACATTTTTAAAGTTAGCCAAATCTTATGGCTCTTCTGAAGGGGGTGAGGACTATCTTTGGGAAACTCCCGGTCTCTTCCTGATATATTTCTCTCGGCCTCCTCTCGTCTCCTGTCTTCTTGATTCTCGCACTATTTCCCAAGCACAGCGGGATAATTCCTCAGTCAGGCTTTCCCTCATTCTGGTCATGCTGACAGGCAACACTCTGGCCTTCATGTCTGTAGTTGCCTCTTCCACTGTCTGGTACAACCGCATCCTGTTGTCATAAAACACTCGAAGTTTAGCAGGGTACACAGCTTGAAATCTAATCTTATTTTGCTTTAGTACTCGCTTTACTTCAGAGTATTCTTTGCATTTCTGGAGGACTGTGGGGGGGGGGGGTAAATCTTGGTCGAAACATTAATTTATCGTCGAAAAACATTCTCCTTACTCCAGGCCCTTCGTAGAATCTCCGCCTTGGTGCTGTACCGAAGGAATTTAATTATTATTTAGCGTGGCTTTCTATCCAGGGTAGGTTTTGGGACTAACGCGCAGTGGGCTCTTTCAACTTCCAGTTTCATAGCCGGGGCAAGATCTAGCGCATCCCGCAATAACTTTCCGACAAACTCCATCATAGACGAGCCCTCCGCTCCTTCCGGAACGTTGTAGATTCTGATATTTTTCCACCGTGATCTTCCCTCCAGGTCAAGCAGTTTACCTTCTTGGCGATTTAATATTTTTATTGTCTTACTCAGTATCCGTTCCATGTTTTGAACTCGATCTTCCACCTTCTCAATTCGAGTCTTTGCCACCGCTATTTTTTGATTGACGCTGGCGAGCTCTGACTTAATATCATGGAGCTGCGGCTTTATTTCTTTCCAGAACTCCCTTATCTCTTTCAGGATTTCGAACATATTTGCTGCTTCATCTGAACGAGGCCCAGCGTCTGCCTTGCTAGCACGCGGTCGGGTAGGAGAGCCGCTTGCTGCACTCCTCTCGGCTGCAGGCTCCACAGTGTCACTTTTTTAATTTCCATTCTTTTTCCCCATTCTTGCCCCTCTTTTCAGTTCAAATATTTTTTGAAAAATATTATATTTGATGGGTTAACGGGGCTTAATACACGTTTTTCCGGAGGAGCTAGTGACTTAAGCTGCCATTCTCGACGATGACATCACCGGAACACCCAGAAGTATTTATCTTAATTTTAGACACCAAGTTTTCTCTCAGCCTCCTTTTCAAAGAACTTTAGGTTATCCAAATCTTACTCTGAGCTGTCAAACCTATCCAAGGGAGGTCAGATGCAGTATAGGTACTAGAGCAGTGTGCTGCACTACAGGGACAAATATTGCTTCAATGTATTTTCTGCTCAAAACCCCATCATCTGGTCTCACACTGAATGGTATACTTGCACAAATGGTAGCCATCCAACTACCTTAGAATGCACTATCTCCAATAGAGAAAACATCAAGGTAATAAATTGTTGATGGACCTAAATATTCAGACCTTATTTGCAGATTGTGCTTTATACAGCCCTTTCTTAGGGCACAGTCATGTACAAGGACACTTGTATTTTGTACTAAGAATGCAGACAATAGGTTGATAACAGTAATAATCACAGTAACAAGCCAATCATGTGACACTTCTATCTCTAGACCATGCTAGTACAGCTTTACAAATACAATGTTTACTTGCTGATAAACTTCAAATATACAAAATTGAGTTAGTACATCAGGCTAACTTGACCAAAAGTACACTAGTCATATTTATGACTGCATCTGATCTCCAACTTCTGGGAGTAGGTAGACTACACAAAACCTCTGAGTAGTCAGAGCTTCAGTAATATGACTGAAAGCAACCAACTACTCAACAGTTCATCTTGCTGAAGGTGTGAATAGAGAGAAGCCATAATGCTCAAACTGCTTTCTCCCCCCCCCCCCAAAAGGCTTTCAGCAGTAACTTTCTTCCTTTAAGCCAGATAACATATTCAGCTAAGCACATTAAAGTACCATTAAGGCCACACACCAATAGGACCTGCAACTCACTGCAGCTGAAGACAATGAGTGAATTTGTTGTAAACTTATTCTCCCATCCTGTGATGTAGAATCAACACTCATGGATAACTTAAATATACAGATAACAAAAAAAATGCAAAAAAAAAGAGGCAGAGTGGGGTTATTTATTCCATCCGGCACAGCCTCCTCCACATCTGTGACAGCTTTGTCGAGCACCTTAGCTTTGCCTACCAGCATCTCAGTGACCCATTTCAATTTGACTTTCCACTCACATCTCCTCTACTGCCAAGGAGGCCAAAAGTTGGAGGAGCAACATCTCATTTCAGCTAAGGCGGCTCTAACCTGATGGCATGAATATCAATTTTGCTAAATTCCAGTAACTCCTGTTCTCAATATCCCCCACATAATTTTTGCTTTTCCATCATCCCAGTGGCCCTCTCACCCTCTTCCCCTCCCCCATGCCAATCACTTCCTTCTAGTTCCTTACCTCTTTATTCCATGGTCCATTCTCCTCAAATTCCTGCTTTAGCCCATTATCTCTTCCACCTATCACCTCCCAGCCTCTCACTTCATCACCCTCCTCCAACCATCTTCCTCCTCACCTGGTCTTACATTAGCTGTCACAGCTTGTGCTCCATCCCTTCCTCCACCTCATTTTAATTGCTGTCTCTGTCCTTCCCAGTCCTGAAGGGGCTCAGGCCAAAACATTGACTGTTTATTTCCTTTCATAGATGCTGCCTGACCCATTGAGTTCCTCCAGCAGTTTGTCTTGCTCAAGATTTCCATCTTTTACAGAGTCACATTTGGCAGTGGTGAAAATGTTTTTATCTTCAACAGGTTAGCTGTGAACTCATTAGAAATGGAATAAAGCTTCGTTTTTCACAGAATGAGGATTAAGGTGAAATCAGGTCAGGATAATCTTCAGACCAAATAAATGTACAATCCTTCCAAAACAGTTCAAATCAAATGGCACAAAAAAATTAAATAACTCTCCCCTCACTATCAGACACCATCACCAAGCAAGCAATAACCACAAGTCCTGGACTGTGACATTGGGTGACTTTATTTTGCATTTGGCTTGTGAACTGAGTCCAAAGGAACTGTGGTCAACAAGGTTGTGGTTTCAAAGGAATAAAGGAAAGCAGCAGCATCTAAAGACAAACTGTCAGGAAAGACATGTCCAGTTCTGTACTGAACACACTCTGCAGGTAAGTTTGTGGCCTAAGGTAGAAGGAGTCAATTTTAGAAATCCTAGCACATTTATTTTTCCCTACATTTATACACTTAGTCCAGCAGTCATGGAGCATACAGATCCCTTCTTTGTAGAAGTTGGCGTCTTGGACCTGAGCTGTATAACTCATCTCCTTCCACCTTAGGCCATGAACTTATCAGTCACCCCTGCTGTAGACCAAGACGCTCTCGTTACATGCACGTGCAGAAAGTTTGAAGTTAATAACTCATCTTCTACCTTAAGCCACAAAGTTATTAATCACCCCTGCTGTGGACCACTTCTACGCTCCACAACCACTGGACAAGCGTGTACGTGTAGGAGGGAACTATGTTGAAAAATGCTTTTTGTAAAAACTGACGCCTTCTACTAACTTATCAATCACTCCTCGTAATTGGCTCCACAGGTTGTGGCTGGGGTAAGACCCATTCGAATATCTTCTCTTTATTTTCTTTTATTTGGAGATACTACACAGCCCAATGCCCAATTATACCCATGTGACCAATTAACATACATTCTTTGGAAAGTGGGAGGAAACCAGAGCACCTGGAGGAAATCCAGTGGTCACTGGAAGAATGTACAAACTCTTTACAGACAATGGCAGGAAATCCAGGTCCAACAGCTTTACATTGTTAATTATGCTGCATTGGATCCAGAAAAAAATATTTTACTCTCCGTTATACTTATGTACTGGAAATGACATTAAACAATCATAAATCTTCTAAAGAATTAGAGGGAGAGAGAAGGGGTATCATCTAGATCAACTTGTAACCTAAAACCTGCAGAAGAGAATTACACAACTTAGTCTAATCTACAAATAGCCGTAACACCCTTGTAATTTGAACAGAGCAGGAGTGGGGATGAGAAGGGGTGTGAGCTAATAAGATACAAGTAATTGCTTAGCAAATTCAACTCCCAAGCTAGATGGAAGACTTGCCAGGCTGTACAAGCTTTACCAACCCACAAGAAGTTCAAGGCCAAAATATAAAGATTATTTCTAGCATACCCCACTATCTACTTACCCCAGTTCTACCCTCCACCCTACCACAGTCCCCCAGCCTCCCAGTTTACAATATTAAGCACCATGTTAATACAGCAGATATCAATTTTCAGTAAGCAATGTGGCCCAAAGTGACTGATTTTGACTTTGATCATTCACTTACCCAGCAACCATATAACTAAGGCATCTTATTTAAGGCTGAAGCCAAGAAACATTTCTGCACAATGGGGGTACAGTTACTTCTGCAAATGCTAAGCTAAATGAATTCTTATGTTCAAATGAAATTGAAGCAGTGATGAGAAAGGTAGTAGGTACATTGGCTTACAAATGAACCATGACCTATTGCTTGGGAACAGAGTCAAACCACAAATGCCTACTCCCACAACACAATTTTATTTAACCTTTCTAGTTGCCATCTAGTTTCCAAATCTACTTTATGCTGGAAATTTCCAAATATACAAGTTGGCTATTGACAAATTTTCTAGCACTGAGACTTAGAAGACACCTACTCAATTCTTCCTTTCATCTTTAGATCAGGAAACTCTCTTCCTATGCACTGCATGCTTTAACGAAGACTGCTGTGAAGATCATGCTTAACAATCAATATCAGAAGCACACAGCAGAGACCTTATTGTCTCAGTTAGGTGGTATTATTAAATTAGTCTTGTTATGCTGCTACTGCCTCTCATTGTTTCAAGTACAGAACTAATGCATCACAGAAACATCAACTACATTAACTTACTCAGCTCCTTCATTAAAAACTTCACTCAACAATTGAGCCTCATTTAAGTCAAGATTTCTTAAGGTTTTCTAAACCCTTGAAGGATGCTGTTGTCAAGTGGCTAGAGACTCAAATCCAAAATGAGATAAAACCAAACAAGGGAAATATCCCCAACTCTACCCAATCAAGTAGAAAACCAATACAGCAATTAGTACACTTAAAAACTACTAAACCCAAGTAACCAGTCTAATCTTGATATCTCCCCATTGCAAAATTCCCTTATCCAAGAAAACAATCAAGGAAACTTATTTTGCTTGGGGAGGGAGATCATACTCATGTACATTACTGCAGTTAGAGTCTCACCTTACACAGCTATCAAAAACTTGCCAAGTGATCTGGACCAGCTAAGAAAAAGGTTAAAAATGGCAGATGGAAATTAATGCAGGTACATTGCATGAAATTGCAAGGGTACACCAGGATAAGGCTTACACAGTGAACTAAGAACAAAGGAATCTGGGAAAACATATCCATAATTCCTTGAAAGTGGCAGCACAGGTAGATAGGGTCACAAAGAGCTTGTGGCAGATTGATCTTCATACATCAGGGTATTGAGTACAGGAGCTGGCTGTTATGTTGAAGCCATATAAGAGGCCAGATTTTGGGTGCTGTCTGCAGTTCTGGTCACTGACCTACAGGAAAGACATCAATAAGCTTGAAAGAGTGCAGAGAAGATTTATGGGGATGTTTCTGCATCAAAGACACAAGTTACAGGGTTAGGTTGAATAGGTTAGGACTTTATTCACTACAGCACAGAAGAATGAGGGGCAATCTTATAGAGGTATACACAATTATGAGGGGTGAATGCCTGCAAGCTATTCTCCCGCACGAGTAAGACTAGAACTAGTGGTCATAGGTTCGGATGAAAGGTGAAATGTACAAGGGGGAACATCACTTAGAGGATGGAAGTGGAAGATGTTGGTGCAATTGTAACATTTAATAGAAGTTTCGATAGGTACATGAACAAAATGGACCCATGAAGACTACCTCAGTTTCCGCACTATTTAATATTTATAAACTCCCATTGTAATTTATTGCATATATTATGTATTGCACTCTACAGCTGCCTCAAATTTCACAACACATGTCAGTTATAATAAACGTGATTCTGAGTGAAAGCAATATGGAGGCCTATGCTCTAGACGATGATAGGTGGGCCAAAATGCTTGTTTCTGAGCTGCATACAAGTCAGATTGTGTTGTATTGTAGAATTGCTACAATAAAGGATGAAAGCATACACTAGACTATGATTCAATAATAAAACCTACTCATGTAAACATGGTTTTTAAGTTCCAAAAAATGAATCTCATTCAGCCCAGATCGATGTAAAATTTCTTTTTAAAGGGACACCTCTGCTCAATTCTCAAATACTAGACCTCGCTTTAAACAACTGCATCACATCGATTGTCAGTTTTGACTATATTCGCTTGTGCCACATAGCGCCCACCTACGGCAGTAGGGACTAGAAGCTGCTGAAAAATTGCTCTCCGGCATCAATGAAGGCCGCCTACACTGATCTGCCACGCCAAAAGAACCCCGCAGTGAACAGCGGCTTGCGTCAAGCTTTCCCTTTTGTTGGCAGAATGCCCCATGTTGGAAAAGGCTAGTTATAGTTATCCACCTAGGATCCACACAAGGCGCCAACCAACCAGATGTGTTCACGAGAAGAATGAAGTGGTAATTGAGCTGGTCCGTCGGTCGGCTACACACAATAGACCCAACCCAGACACCGGCCGATATTTCAGAACCCCGCCTCAGCCGCCGTGCAGCCCAGCCATGCAGTACCAGGGATACATACTTGTACGAGGATGCGCCAGAGGCGTGCTAGTAGATCGCACTCGATGGGGATCGACCCAATTTGTACACAGTGCAATGCCCTAGGTCATTAAACCGCACTATAAGAATAAGTGATAAGGAATTATTTAAAACCAAAAGCTGGACCCCAATGACTTGGCATCATATTTCCTAACAGGCACCGCCCTCCTACCCTCATACCGTTCATTTCCCTCCGCCGTCCGAACCCAACCGGTAATTCCGGGACCTTATGGTAAATGGGGAGGGATGCAGAGAGCCCCGTTCACCTGTCCCCACCTGCCGGACGGGGAACAACCACGTTCTAGTGGGAGGGGCCCGGAGAGCCCGCCTGGTCCAGGACAGAGCTCAGACGACTGCAGTTGAAGTAAGCGGGACCACTGGCGACTCGGATCCGGATCTGGACCCTAAGGACAGGCAGTGCCACTCACCGACTTCATAGCCGCCGCCATGTCATCGTAGCGCTCAGCCTGCTCAGCCAGCCGGGCTCGTTGCACCAGCTGCTCTCGATCTGCCATGTCGGACGCCGCGGTGAGAGAGGCCGCCGTCCGCCGGCTCCCGCTGCTCTCGAACTCGGCCCCGCCTCCGCAACGCGCTCTCATACACACGCCGCCTACCCACAAGGCCCTGCTGTGCCGCAGTCTGGCATGCGCAGTGCGGGCCCTGGACCGACCGCTCTATTTAACGGTGACGTCACTTGCTAAATTTAGAACCCTGCGGATTTTTCCCTCCCCCCCACCAGAGGGTGGGACCTAGGCTAGTTCGCGCGCCGGTGCGTACATGAATGAATCCGTGCAGTCTGCATGGGAGGAAAGGGAGCAAGGACATATTTGGTTACCATGGTAGCAATTTTAGGCGGGGGGGATGTTAGCAAGGGAATTGCGCGTGCGTTAATGTGCGGAACCGGCGCACCGGGCAGTGTAAGTGCGCAGGCGTGTTGTGCCGGCCGAAAATTCAGATGACAGGGTTCGACAAGATGCCGAATC